>NC_090932.1:231052829-231661162 GCF_040938575.1 Ambystoma mexicanum | reverse complement strand
TTACATAAATATCTATAACATGACATCTATAACATAACTTAGAACTGTGAATGTTAGCATGTGTCACACTTCAATAGAATTGTGAACATTAGCCTGCGTCACATCTAAATAGGACTGTGAATGTTAGCAAGTGCCACATTTAGATAGAATTGTGAACATTAGCCCCTAATGTCACAATAATGTGAACTTTAGCCTGCGTCGCATCCACCCTGCAGGATTCTAAAATCTAGATGTAGCCTCCATCTCGGTCTATTATATGTTAAAACCCACACTGCGGAACCTAGGCCTTTCTCCCGCTACACGGGACACTCAATTCAGGTATAGCGCCCATTGATGTCTACTGTATGGTGTAATGTATTGTGAAACCTAGGCCTCTCCGCCACTCTACAGAATCCTCGAATCCAGGTGTAGCCTCCACCTCTGTCTATCATATGCAGAAACCCACTTACTGTGGAACCGGTGCCTTTGACCACTGTACAGGACTCAATTCTAGGTATAGCCTCCATCGTTGTCTATTGTATGGTGAAAGGTAGTGTATTGTGAGACCTGGGCCTCTGCCCCACCACACAGGATTCTTAGCCCCCGAGCATATAACCCACTAACCAAAAAGCTCATAAATTCTGCATACTTAACCCATACAAAAACCTACATAACCACCTCTCGCACAGCAAACAGCACACACTTCACCACACTGCAACAACACATGAGCCACACCAACAGCACACGAGGCCTGATATCGATCCGATACTTGCACCAAAGCTCAGCGGAAGGTGAATACCAAACTGAAGTGGCCAACAGGACACCACTTCTCTCGCTATCCAACTCCCTCTTCACCTTACTAACCCACCCCGCCTTCTCGTTTACAGATCCACCTGGGGACCAACTCTCTTGGTGATGGTGCACGTTAAAAATACCTTTAACATGAACATTGAGACAATTATATTTATCTGGAAGTTTACCAATAGCAGCGAGCATTCAGATTTGGCAGGCAAATTGAGTAATAAGATGTTGCTCTGTTGTGACAATTGGGCAGTGGTCCAAGTTTTCAATTGCGGCTATGCGCAGTGTACAGCAGTACTGGCTTTTTTGAGCTTGATGTTGTTAAGAAACAACAATGTGGTTAGAGCAAAGCACATCCAGCTTCGTCTGGTTTGGAGTGGCACAGTTTCAGAGAGCTTGTTCCTCAAGCGAAGGAGATGACCACGTTCCCATGTTGGCTGTGGGATATAGCAAAGACATACTAGGTCTGCTGTGGAGGCACTCCCTGGTCCCAAGTTCACAGAGGAGAAACAAAGCTCACTATGCAGGCATCAAAAACATGGCGAATGTAATTGGGCACATTGGCAAACGGAAGGTTAGGCTGCATTTGCAGGATGTTTATTCAGTCGAAGTGTATAGTATCTTCCCACCTTTCTGCAGTGGCCTACTTTACTAAACTAGTCGGGTTTCAACGCAACAAAAAGTCATGTCAACAGAGCAGCCATAAAAGGGGGAATAGGACGAAAGGGCCCAACGTCAAATTACCCACCTCACAAAAAGACCTAAAACACACCACGAAAAGTTCCAACTACCAAAAGTTCAAACTTTATGTGGTGTGTGTTTAGGTCTTTTGGTGAGGTCTGTCAAAAAAAAAAGGCTGTGGGGGGTGTCCCCCGCAACACCCCGCTCACTATACTGTACAGTCTAGTGAGCGTTGGGGTGCGGGGGACACCCCCAAAGCTGCCTGAGAATTCTTTTTTTTTAAATAAAAAAAGGACCCTGCGGCACCAGTTCCCAATCACGGAAGTGAAAGGGAACATGCATCTAAAGCTCCAGCGAGAAGAAGGTAGGTAAGGGGGTGGGGGCAGGGGTGTGGGTAGGGGTTTCCGCGCATTGGGAATGTTCAGCGGAGAAATGACTGAAGATTATTTCGAGCAAATAATCTTCGGTCATTTCTCCCTCAAACATTTCCGTTGCGGAAAAATCACACAGATCCTAAAAGGGTGGGCAAGGATGCAAGTACTGAAGCTTGATGGCAGATGGGCAGTTTTATTCACTAACCTGCAGCCGCTGAAGTTTCTCTGTGTGGGGTATTACGACCTACAACTATTTTAGGGAGCCATTTCATCCGCCTTGTTCAGTGCCTTTAGGATCAGCGAGCGGTTGCCAGCCCACAAATGTTCGGATGGTTTAGGGGGTCGTTTGGTTGAGGACACTTGTCGATTTTGAAGCTTAAAACTGAAGATCAGAAGTTCCAAGACAGATCAGGAGGGTAGGGGCCGGTGGGTGCACTTAAAAGTGCATGACGGAGAAGCAGTGCTGAACAGTGTGCCTAGTCAGAGGTTTCTTGTTGAGTAGGCAAGGGAGCCCCAGGACCGTGCCATCACACTAGGACAGGCTTCTGCTAACCATTTTTCACGATGAAAATGTCTTTGATCAGAGTGAGGAAAAGCCCAGCAGTGTTTGAAATGCATTCCTTCAAAATAAGAGTCGCACGAAAGCCGTGGGAGCGGGGGCCCACAGGTCAGGGTTGAAGATCGGGTGGTGGAAGTTTGAATTCATAGGGAATATGTCAGGATTGAAAGGGCAGCAGTTGATGTTTGCAGTCATTCTCCATTTTGCCCAACAGAGTCTCCATCTAGAAGAAATAAAGTGACGTGGGTCATTGGACGCTCTTGTGAAAAGAGCAGAAACTTTCATAGCCCTAAGGAAGGAAACCCAAATTTCAGTTGTGGGGCTTGAGAATGTTGGGAAGTTGAGGATGCGATGGGGAGAATTTGAAGCTGGGCTATTGGCATTATTGAAAAAGAACGAACACCCAAACGTCATCATAGTACATTTAGGGGATAGTGACATGATACAGTAGGGCAGAGGCCAGTTGTTGAAGGAACATCTGCCAACTTTTGGAGATTAAGCAAGGAATTTGGTTGTTGTGAATTGCTGTGGTCAAAAATTATACCAAGGTATTCGGCGCGTAGGGCAGGATTGCAAAAGGATCCACAACAAAATCGAACCTGCCAATGGCCAACTACTGCAGCGTGGAAGGTTTTGCAACCATCAGGCATGGTTTGATAAACTGGAGCATACCTGACTTTTATAGTAAAGACTGTGGGTGTCTGTCCAAGGTTGATAATTACTTTTCTGCTTAAAACTAAAGATGCCATAAGTGAAAAGGGTTTTGAGTGACCACAATCTCAGCTGCCGCAAATAGGGTGCGGGGGGGGGGGGGTAAAACCTTTTTTGCTGTGGCAGTCGCAAGATGATCAACCAGAGAAAGAATCACTTAGAAATGGAAAATACCCAAGTTGCTCTTGGTCCCTTTGGAGGCCTGACATGGCAGGGGCAAGAATGCCATCGTGTTGGTAGCACCGCAGATCCCAGCTACAACCGATTTGAAACAGACGGTGCTCACGCCGGAGGCTAAAAGTGGGAGTAGAGAAAAAGGCCCAGGAAAGGTTTGTTTGGAAAGAGGGCTGGAATTGTGGGAAGCTGGGAAATAATCTGGAGTATTGGATTTTAGCACAGTACCTTTCTGCAGTCATAAAGGAGGCCTGCTAACCGTCTAGCATTGATCTTGTTGTAAATAAAGTAAATTGCAACCTTAATAACTCCACCAACAAATGTGGGGCATGAGGGTAGTAAGAAGGCGGGAAAGAGAGAGCAAGTGGAGGAAATGTAAATGTGTCATGACTGCTATTGGTAGACGACTTGCTATGCTATTGCATGTATGTGGAATTTAACATGTTATTCACTATAATTACACACACAAAGCAGGATGTCCTTGAGTTAACCAATAAGCTGGTTTATGACGTCACAAAAGGTGTTAATGTCATTGCGGCCAAAAGGGGTATTGTCCAATTAGGATCACTCAACATATATTTGGATATAGGGAACTGACGTATTCCCACAAATCAGCTCCTGTGACCTGTGTGAGGAAGGCATGGTATCAAACAGTAAGACAGACACACGTGATCACAGTTCAAGGGTATTTATTGAACTTCAATTTGGTTTGAAAAACACCTTTCTAATCCGAAATCTAAAGATGAGAGCAAGCTACGATGATCAAATAATAATAATGCAGTCCTAGTGCAGTCGGTCAAAATAAAAGTGCCTATACTAATAAACCTATTGCCAAGCCTTACTTCTAAATACAAATAGTGTGGGAAACAATGTTATGCAAAACAAAAAAGTGTCCAAGAAATGATATGTCGGGATATTCAAGCCGTTGGCTTCCCCTTCCCTACCTTTTCAGCACGGGACAAGGCGGCACACTCAAGCTTAGCACACTCTCTGGTTTCTCTAGCACGAGGATGCAGTTCAAAATCTCAGTATCGGGGCCTTCGGTGCCAAAGTCTCTTTGCCATTCAAAGTCTCTTACTTCAGAGGACCTAATGGGACAAACATTCAAAGTTTCTTTCTCCTCGGGATTCTCATATGCATAGCTTCTCGGGTGATTCACTTTTCACCCTGGGTTCCCCTCTGCCGGGCTCAGACCCACTTTAACACAAAACTTTCAATTAGTCTCCCTCAGCCGGGCTCGGACAAACTTATCTAGTTTTTCCAACCTTTCTTTACAGTGATTGACCACTTCGATTTACAATTCCTTTATAATTCTTCGAGTTTCACTTCTGCCACTCCTCAGTTGGATACCTTACAGAGATTTTCGATTGAGCACACACGCAGTGCCCGACGACTGTCAAAAGTAGTGTATCGTTTCATCTCAAAGTTCAAACACTCATTAGTAGTTCAGCTTTACTTGCTTCTTTTATCATATGCGTTTTAACAATGTTTCTTCCAGCACTCGCCACAAAATGTTGCTGCTTGCAACCTTGGCTTTAACACAGACTGGTCTTGTAGCGGTCTCCCCAACTCACCGGCTGTGTTGATTTCATAGATGCTGCTTTGTTCTTGGAGCCAAGGACGGTACCACAGCGACTGCTGCTTCAACCCGCCTAGATTAGTGACGCGGGAGGGCCCCGGATATCACCAACACAATGCAGGATTCTTTACCCTGGTTTTCTGGTCTTACACTTTCTACTTTCGAGGGGTTTTGAAAGTAATGGTTCCTTCTCGGAAAGGTCAAGGGAATTTCCCTCCTTGCAATCCCCTCCAGTTTTGCCGTCTTTTTGTGTGTGATGGTGTGTAATAGCCTGACAATTGTATTGGGACATGTCAGGTATACTGCTCGGGTGTTCGTCTGTTTTCTCCCATAGCGGGCTTTCCGTGTGAAAGTCTTTGTGTTGTAAAAGGGAAGGGGGGGTAGAGTTCCTAAATATCCTACCTGGTAGGATGAGGTAAAGGTGTTAAAGGGAAAGTGATAACGCATCTCACAATCCGGTGTCCCACTCACACTCCCTGAAGACCCCTCACCCAGGTAATCTTCCTGCACTGGTCCACCCCCAGGAACTGGATCCAAAAGTGATGGCCGTGTCCTGGCTGACGGAGCCCTGTGGACTAGTGGGGAGACACCTTCTGGTTCTCACACCTGCCTTACAAATGTAACTAAAATCTTGTATGGCAATTTAGCAAATTATGTATAAAATGGTCAGCCGCAGTGGGCGGCGTCAACAGCTCACTTCATTCAGTTCAGTTCCACGGGGCTGTCTGAACTGGGCCTCCCTGCTGTTTGGGTCAAATACTACATTTGCGTTACTTCTTGCTTGGCGTACGCTCTGTTTTTTGGATTACTTTTACTCCCTGGGGTTACTTTTGGTGGAGGTCCTCTGGTACAGAGTCAAGAAGTACATTGGCAAAACTTAATGGAGTGTTTTTTAGGCTTGCATTTCTTTACATGCAGGAATTTGTGCTCTTCAATTGAAAATGTGGCAAGGGAGAAAGGGGGGATAAAACTACAATTCTACTTTTTTTTAAATCAACACATAAAGAATAACGTATATATTTGTCCAAATGTTTCATTGCGATTGGTGTGCTGTTCAAAGTCTTTTTCTTAAATGAAAAACAGAATTTTCTTTGAAAGATAAAGATTAACACACATCACTACCAACTAGACCTATGAAGATATGTTATGAAGCACTTACATTGCAGACTGCTCTCAAACCCAGGCTTCACCACTTGTTGTCCTGAACAAATCACATTATCTCATTCTGCCTGGTCTGCAGGAGCTCTAATGAAAACGACATAAGCACTGTTTTTGCACTGAATTGATGATCTAATAAAAATAATAAATGTGTGCAGTTGTTTTTAATCGTTTGACAAAATGGGAATATTTTTGTTTACCCAGATGGAAATAAAGATGCTGGTTCTAATTTACAATCGTTCCATTTATAGTTTTTCTGGGGTGTGTGTGTGTATATAATATTGCAGCGATCGCTGCACTATATTTAAGGTGAGTAGCATGATCCATAGGAAACCTGAAAATGTAATTGCTTATAATGTTTGTCTTTTAGGACGGATTTGGCGGATGCTACGCAAACCGAAGGTTTGTCCCAGCCCCCCCCCCCCCAACTCGTCATTTTGTAATAAAAATAAAAGTTATTAAGAAAGCAAAAAAAAACACTGTTTTAGGCCTAATCCCATTCATTTTCCCATCGAGAAAAAGGTTGCATTTCTGTGCAGCACAGGGCAAAAATCGCTGGTCAGAATCGGACCAAATAAACAACTTGAGCACGAAGTTTTGACTCGATTTGCAAAAGGTGGAGCTGGAGTTATTCCGTCCAGTAGCTTTTAAAATATGTGATGGGGAACTGGGTGTCCCCTTCTTCCAAAAGTATAGCTATATCTCCCATGGTGCATTGCAGCAGAGAGGCTTTTCAGAAATGAAAAAGCCACAATTTTTTTTTTTTGCTCAGTGCGTGCGATATTTGCAATAATTACTGCGATAATGTGAAAATGAAAATTAGAAAAAAGCTATTTGGAGGTGGCAAAAGGATGAAATCACATCGGGCTACAGGTGGGGAAGGGGAAAGAGGACATCATGTGAAGTTGGCGGTGGTCTGGGGAGCCAGTCACAGTTCGAATGTTTTTGCATTGCCGCAGTAATACCCCGATAATTACTGTGGTAATAACGGGGGCGACTGGGATGGTTCATTGATAAAAACAAGCGTTATCACGGTAAATAAGGATTACTGCAATCATTACTGCGGTAATTATCGGGGGAACGGAGACTGAGGAACAAAAAGATAAATGGGTGAATCTGTTGTGGTCACATCTACTAGGCATGGGGAAACAGGTATGTGCCTGTAGCCCCCAAAGAAACCTATAGGTGCAAAATGTGCAGCAGCCACGGCCAAAGGCCGTGCTCACTGACCAGGGCCAAAGGCTGTGGCTAGTGGGCACTAAAGAAACATATTGGTGCAACTAATACAGTGGCCACAGCCGAAGGCCATGGCGAGTAGTCCTTGAATTAACTATGGTGTTAAAACAAACTTGAAATTCAGCAGATGTGGTGATGATCATCTTAACTCGGCGTCCCCCCTTTTGCAAAGCCCATGAGTCCATACATAACAGATGGGTTCACGACGACAGACAAAATTATAGGCCAGCAAGATAGCTCAGTGGGTTAAAATTGGAGGCCAGCAAGATAGCTCAGTGGGTTGAGCGCTTGCTGCTGCAATCTGTGCCTGATCGGCAGGTTCAAATCCAGGCAAGGCCAACTCAGCCTTTTATTCTTCAGAGGTCGATAAAGGAGTACCTGGTTGAGTAATATTGTATGTATGTGTGTTCCATGTAAAGCACTTAGGCGTGATCGCTATATAAACACCACATCATTAGATCCTAGGGGTCATCAATGGGAGGAACGCTGAGTTAAGATGATCATTACTTCCCACATCCACTGAATTTCAAGGGTTTTATTAGGCACCGTGCCCTCCACTGAATATGCATATCTTTGCATTTTGAATTCATTGTAAATTGGTCAATTTTTTGTATCTGCTTCGATGTCTGCATGTTGCTTAGACACATGCATTATCCGGTTAGGATTGCCTAATCAATATGCATATTAGAACTTTATATACATGGCTTGGTTTGCACTTTATTGCACTGTCATTCTTGCAAAGTATTGACATTTTAACATGCAATTTATTTCAGTATTATATGTAATTTACAAATACTTGATTAATCAGGACACTGTGCCATTTATTGAAAAATAAACTTATGCAGCCTAATTCTTTATCAGCTCTTGACGTAATTGTGTTTCACACTGGGATCACTGCTGAGGGGAAGCTCACACTGGGATCACTGCTGAGGGGAAGCTCACACTAGGATCACTGCTGAGGGGAAGCTCACACTGGGATCACTGCTGGGGAAGCTCACACTGGGATCACTTTCTGAGGGGAAGCTCACACTGGGATCATTGAGAAAAAAATGCACGTGGATAGCGCTCCCTAGAGGCAGCTCACACTATTTTACTGCGTGAAGAGGAGCGCATACGGAAAGCACTGCTGAAAGGAAGCTCATTCTGGGGAGCCTATTGAGACAGCACACCAACAAGGTACCGCTTGGCGGAAGGTCCCACCAGGATACTCCTGGAGGAGGCTCACATGGAGGGTACTCCTGGAGCGCTGTCCTTGGAGTAACCTCACAATGGGAGCTCTGATAATCAAGGCCAATATATAGTTAGTGGCATGTACTGGCATGCCCACGCTGGGTGTATTGCTGTTGGAAGCTCATGGAGAAGAGCAATGGAATAAAGGCTCGCACTGCATTACTCGCACAACTCTGGAACCCGTGGCGAGAATACTACAACTACTTCAGCAAAGGGGACAGGGAAGGAGTGTGCCACCAAGAACACTGTTGGGAGTAGCTACCGAATGAGAGCACTTTCAGAGCATGCGAAGGGAAGTAAGGGGACTTATGGGACGAGATTTATGCTTAAGAGACTACTGAAAGGAAGCTCATACTAGGGGTTCTGCTGTCTATCGAGAGTAAGCTCACACAGAGAACACTGCTGGGAGGAAACTCACATCAAAGGCATTGCAGGAGAAGCCTCATTGTGGACTCTGCTGGTGAAGGCTCACAGCAAGGGCTGTATTTGAAGGAAGCTCAGAGTGAGTCTACTGCTGAGAGGAAGCTCACAAGGCATTGCTGGAGAAGCCTCATTGTGGACTCTGCTGGTGAAGGCTCAAGGGAAGGTTTGTGTTTGGAAGAAGCTCAGAGTGAGTCTACTGCTGAGAGGAAGCTTGCACAGAGCTCTTTGCTGTAGAAAGGCCATTCTGACAGGGCACCACTGAGAGGAGGCTCACCCAGAGGGTGCTGGGGAAAGGAAGCACTTCGTAAAGACAAGCCAGGAAGCAGTTCATCATGATTTCCGATGGCGTGGAGCCTGACAATGCAGAGCTCACTAGTTTCTGAAAACCAGAACAATGACACTGTGCCACCTTGTAAAGGGGGCAGGGCAGCACCATCCCCGTGCCTTTTTCGCTCTGCAACATATACCCCATCCAGGACCGGCCTTAGGGGCAGCAGCGCCCTGGGCGGATTGGCGCCCCTGTCAACAGGGGGGCGTGGCCACAGAGTGACACTTATTTTATTTTAACCCTCCTCGCTCCGGTGAGGAGGCAATTCTATGAATGGAGTGCACCAGCACCCTATTGTTCCTAAATGCGCTCCGCTGCCACGGGCGCATTGCCTAACAACGAGGTGCCTGCCGCCACTATGCCAGCTCGGGGGAGCCCTTGAAAGACTCCCCAGAGCTGGCGTGGCGGGGGGCTAACGGTGCCTTTTGTTGGTGAAGGCGCCTGCAGCGGTGGGGCGCATTTTGTGACATTTTGACATTGAATGCGCCCGCCTGCAGAGCCTTCTCCCGCTACGCCAGTTCGGGGGAGCCCTTGAAAGACTCCCCCGAGCTGGCGCGCCGTGGGGGGCGCGGCGCCCCAGACGGTCGCCCTGCTCGCCCCCCCAAAGGCCGGGCCTGACCCCATCGTTAGACTTCACAGAACTGCTTGATGCGCCCCTTTAAAAATGACCTTTTCTCTCGGATACAAGCCCTCCTCGCTCAAGCACAAACACCCAGGGATGAGAGCAAAGAAGGACAGTCCGAGCCAAACTCTCGGTTGCTATGGACTCAAGATGTTCATGTTCTGTTGCCATGGTTGTGGGAAATTCTAGTGGATGATGCCAGTCTTTGGCGGTGCGTTTTTCTTTCATGCCGAGTTCCGCACACGCCACTCATTGGACCCGACCCTTCTCGGTCTGTGTCCAGCTAGCCACTCGCTTCCAAACGGATTACCCACACCAGCCTCCACTGCACTCCATCATCCTCTGCTTAGTGGTGTCAACCCGCGCTGCATGCACCCAATTCCCGCTGCCAGCACGGCACGGCAGCCTTATCATATGCCTTTGGGCGCTTACTGAAAGCCAGGCTGCACCAACCGTGCCCAATTAAAGGACCCTCGAGTGTTGGCAGTAGCACGTGTACCCGACAAATGGCTAACCCTAAACAAATGATGTGCAATTTCAGCGTGGTACACGCAGTGTTAGTTGCTGCGCACCTCACCTTGCTGGTGTAATTATGGATCCGACACACGCCACTTCCTATCTGTGTAACGGAAAGAAGCCTAATGTACACCAGCCTAATGTACACCATTCTAGCCTCACTCTCCTGGGAAGCGATGCTGCACTCTTTGCCCTCGTATACGGTCTCAGGTTGGTCATGGCAGCGCGTCTCCTTTCCCTCCTCTGGGGAATAGCAAACGTCCGTCTGCATTGTGAGGAACAAGGCACCCTTATAACATGCATTTGGGCGCGTACTAATAGCTGGGCTGCCTGCCACACGCAGCACCTAATCAAAAACCTAATGTGTTGGCAGGAGCACTTGTACCCGACAAAGCCAGTCTGTGGCGAGTATGGGTATAGGCCTAATTATGGGCCTATTTTAGTACTGCCAAAAGGCAGTCTGATCACCTCACTGCTTTAAGTCCCTCGGTTTACTGAACTCAGCTAAACATGCATAGGAGCAGGATTCAGAAGCCCCTTCACTGGGTCGAGGCAAGTAGAAAGTCGGGACCAGCAGATTTCTCTGAACAACAAAGTAGTATGCAGGTCCCATGTATTCCCCTGGTAGAAAAAATGGCACAATGCGAACACTCTTCCCTAGGCTGAAAAAGGTAGGCATAGTGCCCAGCACTCTTCCCTAGGCTGAAAAAGGCAGACACTAATGGCCAGCACTCTAACCTAGGCCGAACAAGGCAGGCATTAGTGTCCAACTCTCTTTCCTAGACCGAAAAAGGGAAGTAATGTCCAA
The DNA here is from genome assembly GCF_040938575.1 of Ambystoma mexicanum. Classification (NCBI taxonomy): domain Eukaryota; kingdom Metazoa; phylum Chordata; class Amphibia; order Caudata; family Ambystomatidae; genus Ambystoma; species Ambystoma mexicanum. The sequence continues at coordinate 231,649,983 of NC_090932.1, read as the reverse complement.
CACTCCTCCCTAGGCAGAAAAGGCACACAAAGCCAACACTCTTCCCTAGACTGAAAAAGGTAGGCACTAATGTCCAGCACTCTTCCCTAGGCTGAAAAGGCACACAGTGCCAACACTCTTCCCTAGCCTGAAAAAGGTAGGCACTAATGTCCAGCACTCTTCCCTAGGCTGAAAAGGATGGGCACTAATGTCCGGCACTCTTCCCTAGTCTGAAAAGGCAGGCATTAATGGCCAACACTCTTTCCTAGGCCGAAAAGAGACGCAATGTCCAGCACTCTTCCTTAGGCTGAAAAAGGCACACAATGCCAACACTCTTCCCTAGCCTGAAAAAGGTAGGCACTAATGTCCAGCACTCTTCCCTAGGCTGAAAAAGGCAGACACTAATGTCCAGCACTCTTCCCATGGCTGAACAAGGCAGGCACTAATGTCCAGCACTCTTCCCATGGCTGGCAAGGCAGGCACTAATGTCTGGCACTCTTCCCTAGGCTGAAAAGGGCATGTGCTAATGTCCAGCACTCTTCCCATGGCTGACAAGGCAGGCACTAATGTCCAGCACTCTTCCCATGGCTGACAAGGCAGACACTAATGTCCAGCACTCTTCCCTAGGCTGAAAAGGGCATGTGCTAATGTCCAGCACTCTTCCCATGGCTGACAAGGCAGGCACTAATGCCCAGCACTCTTCCCTAGGCTGAAAAAGGCAGACACTAATGTCCAGCACTCTTCCCTAGGCTGAAAAGGGCATGTGCTAATGTCCAGCACTCTTCCCTAGGCTGAACAAGGCAGGCACCAATGTCCAGCACACTTGCCTAGGTTGAACAAGGCAGACACCAATGTCCAGCACACTTGCCTAGGCTGAACAAGGCAGGCATTAATGTCCGTCACTCTTGGGCTCTGCTGGACTGATAAGGTACCATTGACCATCAGAAGGTTGGAGAATGCAATTGCTTCCAACCACAGATTTCCTGGACCGCTTCCTGATGACCGTTTTACGTTAATGTAACGGCCGGTTGCCTGAATTCCCTTGGCGTGAGTTTGCTGGGCCAAGTATAAAACATTTTGAAACAGACTATGAATGGGGCTTAGGTGGAAATCGAGCACTACCGTAACCAAACGTTCAAAAGCCGTTTAGCAGCCGTTATGCCAACATGTTTCCGTTAATCAAGAGCGTGCATCAGAAAAGAGACACGGGAATAGAAATTACTTCACAGAGCCAGCTTCTGAGCAGAGCTTTGAACGAGGCACGTCCCAGAAGGGATCACATACCTAAGCGTGCTTAATTTGTAAAAAAAAAAAAGTGCTATAAATTATTTATTTTTTATAACGCGATTAACGCTTTAGAGCGATTCGAACCTGTGTTACTCGTCTTGCTTCCACGTTCCCACTGAGCTATACTACCTGTGTCATGCTGACACGAGACACCTACTCTCTAAAGCAGATTAACAGCGTGAGCTGAAGCCTACGAACGCCGTTCAATCTGATCATGCCTTCAGTTGCCGTGGACGGCAAGCAGGGGACACGGAGTGGACAGGCTGGACAGAGATTCGTGCATTTCGGCCGGTTCGGCCCTCTCGCTCGTCGGACTCTGACCCAGCCTTCGAGACTTCCCTCTCCCTGCTATGGCAGCAGAACACTACACACGAATCCCTTCAGACTTCCCACCAACTTTTCTTCGCATCATCAGTCTGTTCTTGGACTTGGCAGCAGAAAAAAATGACAAATCGAATCAGCTGGGATGGCGACCAGAACAGATTGATGAAAGGTGGCGATCACTCAATATTGTGGTGCCTGCGAGCCCTTTTCAAAATTCTGCTACCCCACTCACTTGAAATCCTCTTCCAAGTGGAATTGTGAAGCTAAGCATCCAACAGGATAGCACTGATAAGCCATCAACAGTAAGGCCCTCAATTCCTATCAGACCTGAAATTCAGCACGACTCGCCCAAGGCTCGCACAACACTAACCTCATTCTGGCCACTGGCCCTATTGGAGGAGTTGAGGATGACCCTATCAGCTAAGGTTTCTCTACTGTGGAGCATTAGAGTGTGTCAGGTACTTCAGCAACAGTATTCTTGTCTGGCATGGCTTTCTGGATTACTCAGGGCTGCATCTATATCAGAATTCACGACCTAACATCTATAGTTTAGTAGCTTCATGAGGGAATGGAATTGGACAAATGCTGGGAGTTCAGTCTGACTGCTTATATTTTGTTCAGCTTCTGTGGTTCTGCTATGGTTTGCATCATTGGGTATGTACTCACTCCCCTGAAAATGCTATCAGTAGGGAGACACTGAAGCTCCGCTTAGCTGCCTTCAGGTGGCATGCATTCCAAAACATCGGTGGACAGGCCTGGCAGTGCAACACAAGGTGGACAGACCAGCTAATGCCACACGAGGTGGGGCTATCAGCAGAATGTACATGCGGAGGACAGGCTGCCCAGAGTTAGAAAGAGCAAACAAGCTAGCCACAGCCATGCAGGATGGACTACAGGGCTACAACATTGTGCTGCGTACAGACAAGCTGCAGCAATATGCTATGGGAACCAAGCTGGAGCCAACTGAAGTTTAAATGTGCTCCTACGGCCAATGTGATGGCTAGGCCAGCTGCAGTTAAGCAGAGGAGATGCCAGTTGGCACCGCTGCATTCCCTGGGGTCCATGATGCAGGCGCTTGGCAGCAGCCAAGCTTCTTCTCATCCAGCTTCCCTGACTTTTTTTTTTTACTAAGACACGCGGTCCAAACCTCAGGGCTGGATCCACTCAGCAAAACTCATCCATCACACCCAAGATACAGATGTTGAGCAGTGTGGTGCATGCAATTAGGGAGAGGAAGCGGAACAGATCAGAAGAGTAGACAAAAGAGGTTGAAAAGCCAGGACTAATGAAATGGGAGTGGAAGAGAAAGAAAGGGAAGAAGAGGAGGGAGAGGAATGAGCAGCCATATATAGCCGTGCTCCCAATAGGGCTCGGCTGATAGGGCTACATGCTTGTCCCCCCCACCCCCAAGGGAAACCTAGAAATGATAGACAACATAGTTTATGTTTCAAAGTAACCCCTGTTTTCCCGACCCAGCCATGGGTAAGAGTGTACATCTCCTTCAACACAGACCGGGACAGGACCAATGGGAGCGCCCACCCTATTCCCCAGGTCAGCTGGAAAGGGAGGGGTGCTGCACCCAAAACAGAAATCGCTGTTAGCAGGAGATGAGCTACACCCAGAGTTCTTACCCGACTCCTTTATGAAACAGACACCTGGGTGGATTTTTTTAGCAAACCCAAATGGACGTGCTCTTCATTCATAAAAAAACAAAAACTTTTAGTAGTGACTATTCCTACCCTTTAAACTCCTCCTGCGCGAGTTCTTTCAAAGGGGATCTGCCCAGTCAGCTGACCCTTCCTTTGAGGGGTCACAAGGAAAGTCATAGGGTGAGTGCCGAACATACCACTGCCCTACGCTTGGTACCATTTGCAGAAACACAAGGCATGAGGATGGCCTCCGTAGATGTCCCTACTTCCTGGGCAGGCTCAGGCAGGCCGCCACTTTCCTTACTTACCTTACATCAGAGTGCACAATCCCTCTAACCCTCATAATTAATTCTATGAACATTCCCTACTTAACATTCTCCTAATTATTTCCCCTACTAAACACTAAACTACTCTTCAATTCCCTTAAATATAAAGAGAGTTGTCTGAAGTGTAAGACACAGGCATTACTCTTATAAGGCAGCTCAACCGAGTCTTAGGTGTCCAACAAAAGAAAGTGCGGAGTCTCAAGTGAGAAGCACTAGCCGAGGCTAAGATAGGGAGGCCCAACAATGAGCAGATCTGGTGTAGAGACCACAATGAATGCAGATTAAGACTTGTCAAGTTGTAGAAGTTTGAGGAAGCAGCCACCCCCTCTAGGGTCCAAGGGACGTGGCCTAGAAGTACTGACACAGCCACCACTGACCTGTGTTAGCCCAGAGTAGTGCCAAGGAAAGCAGTTCTTTGCTCCAAATGCAAACATGAAAGAGGTGGTTTCAGAGTTATAAATGATATCGGCCCCTGGGTCTCCCCAAAAATAAAAACACCTCAGGGGAGAGTAACTCGCTGGCAAAGGTCAGAGAAACTGTAGCTTGGGTTCTGCTGGGTCATCGGGTCATTGGCTTTTCCACAGGCAGTCGAATTATGGCTCCTCTGCAGGTCTTGGACTGGAGTGGATGCACCCTGGATTGCTCCCAAAACAGAGCATAAACCCTCACAGATTACTGGATTGATGCAGGTCTTGCATTGACAGGGTCAATAGACCCTCTGCGGCTCTCTTTTGGTGAAGGTCAGCATAGCAGAGTTGCAGCAGAGCACAGGGGATGCTCACAAAGTCCACCCAGTCCCCCAAAACAGGACCTTGCAACATTCAAACTTGGGGGTGGCTCTCTAATTAATGTCAGCCAGCCTCCCAGATTCTGCCCAGCCACAGCCATGACTCTGGAGGATTGGGATTGGAGTTAGGAAGGTTCCCCCACCGCCCCCCCACCACCATTTGAGCCCACACAAATGCCAACCTGGAAAGGCATAGAGACTATCAACAATGGACATCATATCCTGAAGAAGACACCGAGAAGTGGCCAATAAGAGTATACGGCCCTCCTGCATACACCGTCATGGTAAATATGACAACATGCAATGGTGCCACTGAGAAAAGTTTAAAAAACCAGTGTCCACTGCCATTTTTTAAACACCACCTGTTCAGATGGTGTTTCAAAAGTAACAAAAATGCTGCTCTTGGCAAAAGGAATAAAAGGGAAAAGTATCCCCACAGCACTCCGCGTAAGGTGGCTTGCGGTTTAATAGAAAAATGTACAACATGAAAACAAAGGAATGCGGGAGAGTGGTTGAAAAATCCCCAAAAGTCCATTAGTAGTGCAGGGGGCTCAAAAGAAGCCCGTGAAAGATTTGCAAAAAGAAAAATCGTTCCAACATTTGTTAGTAGCGTATCGGGCACTGACCCAGAACTAGATGATCGGATTTCCCTCCCCCTTTTCCCAGCTCACCAGTGGTAGCGGTAGCGGAGCAGTCAAGTCCAACTCTTAGGAGTGGTAGGCAGGGTGCTATCAAGATCCAGTGTAACACAGCATTACATGAGGGGAATGGCCACAGGTCAGGGTTTAGAATAGGGGAAGTTATTCACTGAATTGAGCACTGTACTCCTAGCCCTTACTCCTTTCCTCCATACTTGCCGAAAATCGTCCCTATGCAGATGGGACTGAAGCATTCGGCGCAAAAGTAATAATATTAAAAAAAGCTAGCATGCACGCACAGATCACAATACTGCACCGGCACCTCCCACTCATGTGGACCTGGCGAACAACCACCACTCAATTTTGCAGCTGGTGTTATAGTGGGAAGGAAACTTACTAGCGTGGACAGGAGGAAGGGTGTACGGGGTGAGGAGACTATGGCCGAGGATTACAGTAATTACTACAGTGAGTAATTAAACTACCTTTACCATCCCGTCCACGTTCTTCCATACTTATGGGAAACTAAAATGCAATGAGGTACGAGGGTGGATGGCAATCTAATCAGAATTGTAGAGTCAGCTGAAAATGGTGATCAGACCGAACTGCTTGACCAAACCAAGCATAATCACTAGAACTGGAGTTGAGTAAGTAGTATCAGCGGAAGGCAGGCAGAGTGGCCTAGGTCGCCGTTTGCACATTTACATCAGCGGAACATGACACTTGCAATCTACAGAAGCTGCCTCGGCTCAGACAAGTTCTGTTTGCATTCCGTTTAGAGGGAGCTAGCACTCTAGAATGCAGGAGACAAGCCATAGCCAACGATGGACGTTTGTGAAACCTGTTATTATGCAAGATTTCTAAAGTTAATCCGAGGAGTCTCGAAAAAACACAGGGAAGTTCATATCCAGAATGACCTGAAATTCTATTAACACCTTTGGGAGAAAACACGTGTGAGAAGCTCGAATTTGTTGATGAAACTGAATGGACACTTTTTCCAAACACAGAGCCTGACGTTTAGTAATCTGACTGGCAGGCATGCAAGGAATTAGAAAAGTGGGGTTTTCCAGCTAACCATAAGGCAATCTGCTGATGCCTCGGGCTCCAATGTATGTACCAGGGCCACTGGAACAATGTTGCATACCCATTGAAAACGCCTAGGCCGTCATGCCTTTGGTGCAGAGTTGCAAATATCAGAACTTAAAACCATAGAACAAATACAAGGATACGGACATGCAACGTAAGCATGTAAATATATACAATGATTAATATATCGCTTCAGTATTGACACTCTTATCAGGGAGCAGATAATAACTTGGCTAACGTTCGCAATAGGATAGACGATTGACTTCCAGAATAATAATGACCTCCAGAATAATACGAGCGCTTGTCTAACAGCGGATACAAAATGAAGGGAGCAACCCTAGCCTCAGCTACATTGGCTATGAATACTATGGATGGTCCACCACAATTTTCAAATTTGATAGAGCATATGACAGGTTATTACAGATGCCCAGAAAATGGGGGTGATAACTTTTACCACAGCCCACAACACTAGTGTCTCTGTTGCAAGAGGAACACCATTTAATCAATCTGTAACCTGTATAGGAATTTCACGCCATGCAACCTTATTAGCCCATGCCCTACTTTCTGGTGAACATGCTAGAAGAACAAGTTACTTACCAACTGTAACGTTCTTTCGACTGGATGTTCCTCCCACGTATTCCTCATATTATGATATCCGTATCCTGTCAGCTCCGCTGCTTAGGAAAATAAATTCTCGGGAGAGGGCTCTGTGCACAAGGTTGTGGCGTCGATGTCCCTCGACGGGCTCTGTACCGTGTCAACGTTACCATCAGTATAAATAGCTTGTGCCGCGCCCGTTGTCTTCAGTTGTGTGTTTTTGAGGAAATATTTGAGGAACACCCAGGCGTGCCTCATGACTGATAGACTCTTCGTGAGAGGAAAGTGTAAGTAATGTAAACTGTACTGCGGGGGAGGGGCGATGAGGAATACGTGGGAGGAACATCCAGTCAAAAGAACGTTACAGTTGGCAAGTAACTTGTTCTTCGAATGGATTGTGTCCTCCCACGTATTCCTCATCTTATGATAGGCTCCATAGCAGTGGCAATTTTGGAGGTAGGAGTGCTAGTTATTGTTCTCATGGACGGAATGAAGCACCGCCTTGGCAAATAAACCCTCATTGGAAGAAGAGGCATCTAAGCAATAATGCTTGATGAAGGTATGCATTGATGCCCATGTATCAGCTGAACAAATATCCGCTGCAGGGACTCCCCTCTTCGGAGCCGCAGAAGTAGCCATCCCCCTAGTGGAATGGGCTCGAAGCCCATCCAGTGGATCTTTTCCTGCTAATCTGTAGCACTCAATTATAGCCAGAATGATCCAACGGGATATAGTCAGTTTTGTCACCGCTAATCCCAATTTATGACCTGTACAACCTACAAAAAGTTGGTCATCTTGACGTAATTTTGACATTCTTGAAATGTAAAAACTGAGAGCCCTTTTGGGGTCCAGTCTATGCAGTCTCTCCTCTTCTTTGTCAAAATGAGGAGGAGGATAGAATGTTGGTAATCTGATTTTTTGTGACAAATGGAAGTCAGAAACTACTTTTGGTAAGAAAGAGGATTTGACCTTAAGAACCACTTTGTCCTTGTAAAAAGTAGTATATGGAGGTTTACATGAGAGAGCCTGTAGTTCACTAATCCTGCGGGCTGATGTTAAGGCCACAAGAAGGACAGTCTTTAATGTTAGAAGCCTCAAAGGACAGGAGTTCAGAGGCTCAAAAGGCATACAAGTTAGAAACTTAAGTACTAGATTTAGATCCCAAATTGGGACATGAAAGGGGACTGGAGGGTATACATTAGTAAGCCCTTTCAGGAACTGAATTATTAATGGAATTTTGAAGTAAGAAACCTCTTCCGAGGAGCGCTTGAAAATGGACAGCACAGCTAGGTATCCTTTAATTGTTCCGATCTGGAGCCCCAGATTGGCTAGATGCAATAGGAAAGAGCACCATTGGGATGCCACATTGAAAATGGTTCACATCCTTATCTTTGCACCAGTTACTGAACTTGTTCCAATGACACCAGTACAAAGATTTTGTTGTTGGCCTTCTGGCCGAAAGCAAACTCTCCATTACGTCATCCGGAAGATCCCAATCCTTGTATCTCAACCTCTCAGAAACCATGTGTGAAGGTTGGGTGTCTTGACCTCCGGATGGAGAACTCTACCTTCCTCTAGCGAGAGAAGATCCTCTCTTTGAGGAAGATGTATTGGAGGGCAGATGGACATGTCCAGAAGGTCCGGGTATCGCGGCCTCCTGGTCCAATCCGGGGCAATTAGGATCATGGTTTTCCTGAACTTTCTGAACCCCCTGATCACTTGAGGAATCAAGGGGACTGGAGGAAACGTGTACAGAAGTGGAAACTTCCAGTACACCACAAACGCATCTCCTAGAGCTCCTCTCGGAGGAAATTCCCTTGAGCAGCACTGTTCGCACTTCTGGTTTACCGTGGTTGCGAACAGATCCACTTGAGGAGTTCCCCAAAGGGCAAAGATCTCCAGAAGGACTTCCTGAGCTAGCTCCCACTCGTGGGAGAGTGTGGTCTGCCTGCTCAGAGCGTCTGCCACCATGTTCTGCTCTCCAGCTAGGTGAACTGCTGATAGAGACATTCCTTCTCGTATTGCCCATAACCAGAGCTGCATTGCCTCTCTGCACAATGGTAGTGAGCCTACGCCTCCTCTCTTTTTGAGGTAGTATATACCAATGTGTTGTACGTCATTATCAGGACATTCTTTCCCTGTACAGAGGGCGGGAAGGCCTTCAGCGCTAGTCTGATTGCCCTCAGCGCCAATAGGTTGATGTGTAGTTTGGACTCCAATGTAGACCAACGAACCCTGATTGTCAGATCGTTGGTGTGGGCTCCACACCCTGTAAGTGAGGCGTCCGTTACTACGGTTATCTCCGGCCATGGTTGCCAAAAAGATTCTTCCTTGAGGATGTTGTTGTTGCAAGCCCACCATAGTAGATCCTGAGCAACTGCGCTCGGGACTTGCAGAAGATCCGACATACTCCCCGAGAATTGGGACAACTGAGTTCTGAGGGCCCATTGGAGAGATCTCATCCTCCGTTGAGCCTGTGGCACCAGAAAAATGCAGGATGCCATGATGCCGAGCAACATCAGAAAATCGAAGGGTGGCATATGCTGGGCATTCTGGAACTTTACCACCATCTGCAAAATGTGGAGAGCTCTCACCTCGGGAGGCAAGGCTTTGCCCAAGGAAGTATCCAAAACTGCTCCGATAAACTGGAGCTTTTGGGATGGTAGCATGTGAGACTTCTTGAAATTGAGGGAGAAGCCCAGTTTGTGAAGGAAGTGACAGGTGATCGACAGATGTTCCTGAGCTTGTTCGGGAGAACGCGCTCTGATCAACCAATCATCCAGGTAGGGGTAGATGTGAATCCCCACTCTCCTGAGACTCGCTGCCACAACCGTCATCAGTTTGGTGAAAACCCTCGGGCGGAGGTCAGCCTGAATGGCAGAACTCGAAACTGAAAGTGAGAACCACCAACCGCGAACCTCAGGTACTTTCTGTGCTTGGGATGGATTGGCACATGAAAGTAAGCATCCTGAAGGTCCAATGATACCAACCAGTCTTGGAGTTGGACAGCCTGAAGGATCTGAGAAAGGGTTCCCATCTTGAACTTGTCCTTCCTGGGGAACTTGTTCAAGTTTCTTAAGTCCAAGATGGGTCTCAATCCTTAGTCCTTCTCTGGAATGAGAAAGTAGGGGGGGAGGGAAGTACCAACCCTTGTTCCTCTCCGCTACCTGTTCTATTGCACCTTTCTCTAGCAGGGTTAAAATTTCCTGCAACAGGAGCGGATCTGGAAGTTTGACAGAGTTGGTTCCCGGTGGATGATGCTGAGGCCTTTTTAGGAAGGGAAGGCAGTAACCTTGAGCTACTGTCTCCAGTGCGCAAGCATCTGAAGTAATATCCCGCCATTCTTTCAGACGCTGGGAGATTCTGCCTCCGGGTTTTGTGTGATAAGGCATCAGAGTGATTTGGAGGCGGCTGCAGGAGCGGCTGAGGGCAAAGATGCCGTTCCTGAGGCTGGTTTTGCAGTTTTTCCTTGTCCACCACGAGCGACATTTCTCTTGCCTCTTTGAATGGCCCGTTCTCTTCCTCTACCAAAAGAGGAGTAGTACCGAAAAGAAGGACCTCTCCAGGAAGATGAGCCCGAATATGCTTTCCGAGGCTGTCGCATGGAGGCGCTAAGAGATTTAGCTGCCGCTTTTGCGGTCTGTAGTTTTTCTACCCTTTCATCAGCTTTACTACCAAACAGACTCAAGCCATCAAAAGTCATGTTGAGAAGTCTGGCCTGCACATCTGGTGCAAACCCCGACTTCCTCAACCACGCAATTCTGCGTAGCACTTTACTTGCAGCCATGGATCTGCTGATACTATCGGCAGTATCTAGTCCAGACTGGAGACATTCCCCCATTGCCTCCTTTCCGTCTTTGACAATATTCAGGAAGCCTTCCCTTTCCTTGCCTTCCGGAATATGTTCAGCCGCTGCCGAAATGCAGTCCCACAGGGTATGGGTGAACCTGGCCAGGGTAAGGTCACATTAGTTAACTTGAGAGCCATGCTACCCAAGGTAAAGACCTTACGGGCCCAAGCATCCACCTTCTTATCCTCTCTATCCGGAGGGATAGATGGATATGCGGTTTGTCCTGAGGAAGTTGCAGCCTGAATAACCAGACTTTCTGGAGTGGGGTGCCTACTTAAATAATCAGGATCAGAACTAGAAGTTATATACTTCTTTAGAAAATTATTGTTGACTTCAGCAATTGTATCAGGAACTTCCCAGTTTTTTTCTACCGTTCTTTGAAGTGCCCTATGGAAGGGGAGAACTGGATCCTTCTGGGGGCCCTGATCAAGTATATCGGTCATATCATCCTGATCAAAAGTGGGTGAGGTTCTACCCCAGCCCATGTATTCAACCACTATATTCATTAAACTCCTGTACCCTGAATCTGCATGTTCTGCAGGGTCAGGTTTTGCAAACTCCAGCTCAGGTGACGTATCAATGCCACTAGCAGAGTGAAGGGTATCACACGGGTCTCATTTTTGATTCTGGATCAATTAATTCTTCTGGGACCTCTGTAGTACCATATATAGAAACTTCTTCTTCAGAGCCACTTTCTACAAATATAGAAGACTTGGACTTAAAGAAGTCTGACTTAGGTAAAGGAGTAAATCTCCTTTCCTGTACATGAGTTTGGGTCGAAGGAATCGAAGGAACCTTCAATGGTATAGAAGGAGTCTTCGAAGATACCGATGACGTCTTCGACAAAGGCGTCGAAAAAGCTTTTGGCTTCGATGTCGAAGCCGTCGGCACCGACAAAGTCGTCAAGGGTTTCAACGACTTATGTTTTTTGGACGCTGTCGGGGAAACACTCGATTCTCGAGGAATCTTTGACGATTTGATGTTCACTCGAGTCTTTCGGGTTTCATCCTTACTACTGGATTTTTCCACAGTAGTTCTGGACTTCCCTGTGTTGTCCGACGGAGCGACCGGGTCTGGCTCTTTTGAGGCTTCTTTGAGGGGGTCGATGCCACATTCTCAAAGACCTTCATCATCTTCCTTCTAAATTCATACCATTTTCTTGGGGAATCAGACTAAGTCGGGCATCATACCAATTTGGTAGATGTATCCGAGGAAGAAGAGGGAGATCTATGTCTCCTCTTAACCTTTTTTGAAGAGGAAGATGAAGAGCGTCTCGATCTACTGCGTGATCCAGATCTCTTAGACGGTTTACGGCGATCCGATTCTTTCGAATGGCTCGATTTCCTATGTATTTTTGACGAGGCCTTCGAGGTAGCCTTGGAAGCTTCCCGCCCCACCACCAGTTTACCTTTCCTCTCACAAAGGGCCTTTTCCGTCATCGACTGACAAGAGCCACAGTCGCCAGTTCTATGGTCTAAACCTAGGCACCAAAGACAAACGCGGTGAGGATCTGTAATCGACATCTTCGATCCGCAGTCGATACATTTTTTGAACCCCGTCTTGGGAGTAGAAGGGGTGGAAGAAGACAAATGTTCTGAAGAAAATTTCAGAGCACCCCATTCTCGAGAGCGAAGCAATCCGAAAAACGGAACTGAAGCCACCGGGCGCGGCACAGGCTATTTATACTGATGGTGACATCGACATGGTACGGAGCCCATCGAGGGACATATACTCCACGACCTTGTGCACAGCGGCCTCTGCCGAGAATTTTTTTTCCGAAGCAGCGAAGCTGCCAGGATACGAATATCATAAGATGAGGAATAGGTGGGAGGTCACAATCCATTCAAATTGTATTTCTCAAAGCTTTTCTGGGTTCATTTCTCATCGTCTTATCCACATTGGTGATAATTATGCTCCTGTTGCCCTGAGTTAGGTTTATTTTAACATTTGCGATCACCGTCATTTGGGCGTTTCTTAATTGAAGATCACTTGACATAGAAGTTCTTTGCTTCCGAATAGGGATTCAGGCTAGATTTGCATGAGGCAGTTCAGGTTAACTTAATTGCCCTGCAATATTGGTGGCGATACTAGTGGAAAGACTGGAGTAGAGGTTCACGCTACCCTGCCATTTGTCACCAATTTCTCCTCTCACCACATTTTTGGCCCCAGTTTCTGTTGCGGTAGATAAGATAGTTTGACAGTACCTGTCCACTGTTCTCTGGGAAACCTTGGGCTCCCCATGATGAACTGTCTCGAGCCATTATGAAAGTCCTTTACATTTGCAGTCTGGTTGAGTTTTATTATAATATGCTCCGTTATGTATTGCCTGTCAGAGGAATCTTTCAGCTTGGAGTCAGTCTTCTGCCAAACAGAGGTGAACATAAGCGATCTGTGGTGGAGATCCTCCAGCCACTCTCGTTGGTGGCTGTGGCATGGGTTTCTCTGTTGTTGGCGTGACAACTAAGTCCCACTGCAACTCCCTTTAGGTCCTTTTGTCACACAAAACTCAACATTTTCACAGTAGTTTTCAGGCTTACTCTTGGCTTTTCTAGACAGCTTGTATAGATCTAGGCATGGGGGGAACACAATCAGGATCAGCTACTATTGCATTTGAAGAATTTTCTGGGACGAAAGAAAGAGATGGGTTTTGGGGACATGAACCAACTCCAATATAGCTCTTTTATACCCCACTATGATGCCTGGGACTTTTCTCCTCTATTACCTTTCCAACATCCTCCATGTCTCCTACTCCCAGTTCTCTCAATCATTGTCTGCTCCTCGGAATATGCTCCAATAGCAGCTGCTTGGCTTCTGCAGGATCTTGCGGGTGACCTCCGCCCCCCGTATCAGTAAGTCAGTGATCTTGGGCTGGATGGAAGATTTGGTTTCCGCATTGGTCATTCTGAGTGAATCACCTCCAGCGCTCAGTTGGGCATTGAGCTTGCAGATAACGTCAATTGATGGAACCTTGTAGTAAGCATTCTCTTCTTCAAAGATGAAATGATATGTGAAAACAATGACAAAAGAGCCCAATAATAGAATGAAAGCACAGATGTGGATACAGTATACACTGAGGGGATGGGGGAGCAACATGCTACCTCACTCACACATCCAGTGTTGTGACAGTTTGTAACACCAGATAGACTATAAAAGAGTTACTAGCATCACATGCCCCCTGCCTAGGGTTACATGTACCTTTACTAGGTGCGCCACTGCGAACCTCCTGCATTTCCTACCGAAAGGAACACTGGCGCCAGGGAGAAGAGAGGGAGTGCAGCTAATCACCAACCTCTTGAAGGAGCAGCGGGACCCCATCGTGCCATCCAGACAGACAAACACCCCCACCACCCACCCTAATCCCTTGAGGAAGAGGACGCAGACTATCACTGGTGGTTAGAGAGGTAAGTCACATTGGACCGGCAGGCTGCACCGCAGTTGTGAGTGGACTGCTACTTGCACGCTCCAACCACGCCCACTTCCGCCAGCTGCTCCAATCCAGAGTCCCTGAGAATGGAAATGTATGCACCAGGGCCACTAGTACAACGTTGCAGTCTCCTTTGAGCAGAAAAAGCTGCATTGGGGGAATGAAGTATCATATAACCATAGTGCGGCCAGAGATTAGTTTAATAAAAGACTCCACTTGATGAGAAAAACTACAAGACATTGTCTTGTGAAAGAGTGGCTTTACTAGCATCAGACACGCAACCATCTGCAACTGCGCTGCGTTACGGTGGCAGGCTTGCATGCAGTCCGTATGATTTGCAGGTTAAGATGAAGGTCACAGGTATCAAATAGCTAAGTTGAGTAATTGTCGGGACGAGTGAACAACTTTTGGGAGGGTGTGAAGGTGGCAACGGGGTTGGGGGCATAACCTCAGTTTGTACATCAATGTACCTATTTCAGGTACTTGGGCAAATGCGTAATGAAAGCAGCCCTTCCATAGGAAGAACACATTTTCTCCCAGCGAGCACTGCCGTGGATCAAACAATGGGCATTTCGCATTTTGGGCCCCCGTGCAAAAATAAATACACCCAGAGCCGGCCTTAAGAGGGGGCGAGCCAGGCGACTGCCCGGGGGCGCCACGCCCCCCAGGGCGCCTTTTGCCCCTGCCACGCTAGCTTGGGGGTGTCTTTCAAGAGCTCCCCCGAGCTGGCATTGTGGGACAAGGCGCAGCAGGCGGCCTCTTACTGTAAAAGATGCCCCGCGGCGGTGGGTGCATTTAAAAGCGCCCCTCAGCCTAGACACTTTTCACAAGAAAAGGTGCCATTAGCCCCCCACCACGCCAGCTCCGGAGAGTCTTTCAAGCGCTCCCCCGAGCTGGCATGGTGGCAGAAGGTGTGGCAGGCGCCACATTGTCATTGAATGAACCCGCAATGGCGGTCTCATTCAATGACAATGGGGTGCTAACGGCACCTATTTAACCTCCTCGCAGGAGCGAGGTTAAAAAAAAAAAAAAAAACCACCCCCTTCCGCCCCGCCCCGTTAGCCAGGGGGCGCGGTGGGCGAGGGTGGGGCGCATGTTCGCCCTGGGGCGCTGCTAGCCTTAAGGCGGCCCTGAATACACCAATAAATACACCAACAGCTTGCTTCAGGTCTGAAAGATTTCTCACAAAACTGTTCAAGCTTTCACTCATTAAGGGAAAGAGAGCATGCCGAGTGAGTCTGATTTTATTTTCACGGCCCCAGCAAGATGTAACCCCGGTCTGTTTATATAGAAGGCAAACTCTATGCAAGAAATATAGCCTTCAGCTCCAAGAGACATATGTGTAGTTTTTGCTCCACCAGAAATCTGGAGGTTGTGGACTTGGAGACGACCTTGTTTCTTGTTATGAACATGTACCCACAGAGAAATATTCAGGGCATGAGATCACTAGTTAAGCTCCCCCAAAACCGTAGTGACCACAGGAACTGGGGCAGATTAGGTTAATTCGGTTCCATGTGTTAATATCCCCGCAAAGATATTGCGATAAAAAAATAGCGACATATTTTTGCGGCGATATTGAGGCATGGACCCTGCGGGGGATACCCCCGCAAACCCTGCATTATTTTTAAATGTGCAGGGGACAACCCCCACTCCCACAAATTATCACCCCCAAAAATATTGCCTATGGCATTCCAGACGACCATATATACAGCACTATTTTTTGTGGGGATAATATGTAGGGATACTGTTAATTCATGGTCGAGATACCAGCTAAAATTGTATAGCTACCCCAAAGCCACAGTAAAGGCATCCCCAGTACGCAGGATTAAAAAGCACCCCAAATCAACAGGATTGGTGCAGCTAAACCAGACTACGAAATGTTGGACAAACCCAGAAAAAGCTAACCAAGAAAGGACAACTGCCTTATCAAACTAAGCATCAGTCCTGCAAATGGAATCCAGAAATCAGTGCTTGCAAAATGCACAGGTGTAGTCCACATTGCTCCCTTGGTGATTTTTCACAAGGGAATGAGTCTTTTGAAAGGCACATACTATGCTTTTGCACGCCCTTAAGTAGAGGAAACTGCCTTACCCTGTATCTGTCCAGGATACATACCATAATCCAAAGAGTTATAGTCTCCTTCAAAGGCTCTATCCTCGGTGAAGATTAGACGTAGGTGCAAAACAAATTACAAGAAGAACCTTGTTCCTTAGTATGCGCTAAATAAAATGTGACTGCTTTCCAAAAACCTACATTATCTAGATTTGACTCGGCGTATGATTGCAGGTTTGGAACAAAACGCCATTAAATTGGTGGACCTCTGAGACACCTGGAGGACAAAAAAAGGATGCTTACACAGCACAACATCGACTCAACTGAACTTCAAATAAGGGTCCGATGAACAGAGTTTGCAATTTGCTGACTAGGGCAGCTGACCTGTCTCATTCCAGGAAAGCCAGTATAAACGCCACCAGCCTAAACTCAGCTGAGGCCATAGGCTCAACAGGCTTGTGTTATATTGTATTGTATTCGTCATTTATAGAGCACCCTTTCCCCATTTGTATGGCCTCAATACGCTTTGTGGTTAGAACCCCCTCAGTGACCGCAGGACATGTGCATGAGGTTCTAAGAGTTTAAATTAAAAGATGCATGTGTGCATTTTGCCGGGTTAGAACTTAAGTGGGCTGGATAGGTTCCAGTAAGCAGCCCGGAGGCCAGGCACGTGGGTGGGTGCTGTTGGTGGTTTAGGATAGAGTGCTGAAGATTCGATGTGTGCCCAGCTAGACCCGTTTTCTTTTCTGTTAGTTGTCGCTGTATACTAATGGCAGAGGTGTTAAGGTACATGTAGTATGTTACAGTGTGCCTCTGCGAAAACTGTCGGCATCCGTGGGGTATTGGTGGGTAGGAGTGTTGTTGCGTTTGGGTCAGCATTTCTGTGTGCCTATCTAGAGTGTAGAGTGCAAGACTGTTACAAGAGGAAGGGAAGAGCCACCCTTTGAGGACCTTTCTGAATGCCAAGTAATTGTCAATATTGTGAATGTGCTGGGGTAGCATGTGCCACATGATCAGCGCTTGGACCGAGAAAGAGGATCTGCCCAGTCTGGAGGTGTTGTAATGTGAGACAACTTGGAGAGACGTGACAGATCGGAGCATCCATGAGGGGTGGTAACGAGTGACTGTCTTGGAGGAATTTCGGGCAGGTGATGTGGATGGCTCGGTGAGTGATGCACATGGCTTTCAAAGGTAGTGCGTCTACCAACAGGGAACCAATGTAGGACTCTTAGTGTAGGGCTGATGTGTTCTCTGGTAGGTAGGTTAATGAGCAGGCAGGTTGCAGCATTTGGGATTCTTTGCAGTTTCCTTAACGAAAATGCTGGTGTGCCTAGATAAAGGGAGGCTGGGGGAGAGGCCTAGGGATTGAGGCTAGGGAATAGGTTTGGGAAGGAGCGTTGTTTTCCCGCAGACTATGATTTCTTTTTTCCCCCAGGATTGAAGACGAGGTGGTTGGTCATCATATCCGAGAGGTATGATGACAGATCTGGATGGTTAGAACATGGCAATTTTGGGATTTTAAGGATGATCTGGGCCTCATCTGCGTAGTTGCAGTAGGGTGAGATTGTGGGAGTGGAGGAGTGCGGGCAGTGGGTTAAGATAGATGTTATGTTATGTTACTTGAAATTTATATAGTGCCTTATGTATCATTGGTATGACTTCAAAGCACTGGTAGGTTGAACGCCCTCGGGAGCCGTAGTTCAAGTTAGTAGAGAGAGACAGTGTTGTATGGTCGTGGGTGCACCGGCTATGTGTGCAGCTGGTGTGGTTGATGGATGATAGCTGCTTTATAGCGATAGGTGTGGTGCTGATGAAATCAGTTGGATGTGTTCAGTCTGGTGGGTGGACACCTAGACTGGGTTCTGGCTTCGTTAGGCCTGAGGAACGCCTAAACTAGCCAGAATGTGCTCAGCTAGCTGTGTTTTATTAGGATGATGAGGTGTTTGTTGAAGAGGAGGGGAGATAGGGATGCTCCTTGTGGGATCCCTTTTGTTACTGGTCATGAGGTGGAGGTGAACGGGTGGAGGAGCATGATTTGTGAGGGATTAGAGATGAAAGAGGAGATCCAAGAGAGGGTGCCATTGATTCCCAATGACTGTGGCATGTCTAGGAGGATGGTGCGGTCGATGGTATCAAAAGGTCAAAAGGCGGCAGAGAGGTCAAGGAGGATGGGTACAGGGCAGCCTTTTGCATGCGCTGTTCTTTTTAGGTCGTCCCAGACGGACACTAGGGAGGATTCTGTTACTCGGAGGGAGGCTGAAGGATGGCTGTGTGCTAGAAGTGAGAGGAACTCCTGGTGTGAGATTTGAGAGAAAGAGGTGAAGGTTTGTATCAAATGGGCGTTTGGACGGGGGGGGGGGGAGTAGAGCAGGGGGTGGGGGCACGTGTTCCAATTTAGAGACGATGGTGGAGTCTGTTGATAGTGACATTGTGGAAGTGTTCCGATATGTTGTAACTAGGGACTGGGAGTTGGGTTGAGGTGGCTTAGAGCAGTCCAGAGAATTTAATTCACAAATGATTCTATGCAGTTCCTTGCTCGGTTTGCGTGAGTTCAGGAATCTGTTCCCATAGAATGCAGGGACGTCATTTGGGGGTTGCCAGGGGTAGCAGCTGCTACTTCTAGCTCCCGCTCTGCTACCCCTATGCCTATCTTTGCTACCTCTTGGCCACTGGACAAAGAGGCAGTGCCAAGAGCAGACATCTGTGTTGCACCTGAAAAAGGCAGATGTAAATGCAGCTAAATGTGCCAGAACATTTTTCACCTGGAATCTCGATCTTGTTAACTGGAGAAATAACAGGGATGAAGGAAAACACATGAAGCCGCCTTCTCTAACAGGTTGGCAGTACATTAGTGCAGAATTCCTGAATGGTTGAGTTCAAAGGTGTGAATGTCTGTGTAGCTCATACCCAGTACTGTAGCAAGAGGAAGGATATGGGGGCTATGTCTAGCTAGCTGGGAATGGGTAAGAGCAGCCTGCAGTACTCAGTGACAGCACAGCATAAACGCAAATCTCACCAGTGTTTCTCGTGGTCTGCTTTGCACATACATTGAGCCACTGGGCCTGTGATGAGGGGGTTGGAGGGGTGCTCCAGTGGCTTCTGCCTCCAATCCTGCCTGGGCACTGTGTATCACAGGCACACTGTAGACGCAAGGTGAGATAATTAATATGAATTTGCCCTCCGCCTTTGAAGTAAACCATCTGTTGCTTCCTAGAGCAAAAAAAATATATATATATTATATACCTTTTTGCACTATGCACTTTACAGTGACCAACGCACTTTAAAGACACTGTTGCACTTTACTATGCTTTTTGCATTATGCACGTTATAGTGATCTCTGCATTTGACTATGCAATTCTATTTCCAGTGGCATATGCATGGCTGGGTTGGAGGTAACACAAGGTATGGCAAACGGAGATGGCACGGAAAGTGTGCATTTTCAGTTGCGCAGCCATGAGATTGGCAATCTGCTAACAGGCAACGCATTTATGACCTCTTTGTAAAATCTACAACAAACAGGTCTCGTGTTAACCTAAGCCAGTAACACTGTTTGAAGTAAACTGCTAATGGGCATATACACAGTGTATTTTAAGCTTATTGATGCACCTAACAATGTGATTTGGCATACAATTACCTTGCTTATGAAGGATCCCATTTCCATCACGTTATTGTTGAAACACTGATCTATCGAGATCACAACATAAAGGGCTGATTAAGCATTCATGCTATCAATTATGGAACTGGGAAAAACAAATTGGGAAAGTGGACTTTTATGACTTGCAAACTAGGTAAATGTCGAATGTATGCTTAATGTGTCCGGTATCTTGGAAAAAACAGGATGTCAATACACTCATGTAATGCATTCTAAACAGAATAGGCGGCATCGAGGGGCCCCATTGACACGCGCTCACCTTCCGCGGCAGACTATGGCGGACAAATATTGGGTTGAATTAAATCAGGCTAAATCCGGATCGGATCCCCGTAAAAAAGGCAGTTGATAGGGACCTCACAGTCCAATTAGTGGGTATTGGTATGCATCAGCAACCCATCCACATTTGTGGCACCAATATTTCAAAGATGTACGCCATGGGTCAGCTCAGAATGGGCTGCGATTTCAAATTGAGTCCCTCTTTGATGTCGGCAAAAATGGTTGCCGTTCGCTCTGCACAATGTTTTAAAACTCTGTGGTTTAATGGGAACATATTGTTGTGATCAAGCGGCGAGGCAAGCCGCGAAACGCGTTAAAGTTCCTAACGCGCACGGATATTTTGCACTTTGGGAGAGCCTTACTGTAATGGCTTTTTAACCCTTTTGCCACTTTGCAAGGCATAAATAAAGACTATATTTTATTTTCAACTTTGATGTCCGGACCTTACTATTTTTGGAAAAGTGAAGAGTGCTACGCACCCGGCCTGACATTTTCAGTGCTTTGAAAATATATATATCTGTATATATATATTTGGAAGGATAGCTCAGGGGCAACGCACTTGCTTTGGGAACAAGAAGATGCAGTGCAACACGGGTTCAGTTCCTGTTCCAGTGTTTCGAAGAGGCTGGCATTAAGCAAGCTATAAAGGCCCAAATAAAGTAATAAAAATGGGCCTTTTCCAGGTGTGATATCCTGGAGCTGCTCCGGTTTACATTTCCCAAATAAAAAAACTGCAATTGCCGTAACCTGCAACACGTTGCCCTCTATCTCCCATCTAACAAAAAAAACAGTGAGTTACTTAACAAATAAACAAAAACAGAAAGGTGATTGCTGGAAGGTTTCAAACCATTCATAACCACTGGCACAGCTCTGGGCAACCTTCTTGACCATGGTTTTTCTGGTTTGACATGTGTTGGTCACTTGCTGTTTCCAGTCTTTGGCCAGACACTTGCCAGGCACTGGATGTCTGCGCTTTGGGGTTTATGCCTCTTTGAGATGCTCTGTCTGTTTATAGTTTAGCCCGAGTGATGTACAATAGTCCAGGTTGTTGTATTGGACATCTACTTACATTCACAGTAATTTGGTAATATGGGCCTATACACACTGATATTAACGCTACATATGGTGATCCATTCTTGTATTAAACGCATATCATATTACAGTGATAACCACATTTTTCTTAGTGTATTGAGAAAAATGCTATGTGATGCCACTTACTGTTTTGTCACTTGGGGGTGGGGTCAAAGACATCACTTCCTGTGATGTCATCAGAGGTCAAGAGTCATGTGATTTTACTTCCGCTACCACTGGCATTTTGGTGAAATGACATCCCTTATAGAACGCTTTCTTGCTTTTTCTGATTTACAATCTATAGGCTCTGGTTAGTCTTGCTAGGGCAGTTTGGTTCTGGGCAGCAGGGGCAGTTCTCAAGGTCAGTTTCAGATTGTGCTTGAGGGCTTTTAGTGATTTGAGGTTGGTGGTGTGGCTCCTGATCTCAGAGGGCCGTTTTGTTGGGCTGACGGTTGTGAGGGTGCTCGAAAGCCAGTGGTCGAAGTGGTTCCTGGAGGGAGAGTACTGGGAGTGAGGTGAGGAGGGAGTTGGCTAGATCTGGGGTGATAATTACTGTTCCAGAGGGGAGTGAGAGGGGCGGGGAGGAGGGGGTCGGTGGTGGTTGGGTGGTGCCTTGGGCATGGGCCGCGGTGGTCAGTGGTACAGAGAAGATTGCTGAGTGATCTGTCCAAGATAAGGGGCGTGGAGGCAGTGTGGAAATGATGTTGTGATGCTAAAGATTGCATCCAGTGTGCATGGGCGTTGATGCTTTGTGTCAGGTTGAGGGCTTCTAGGTGGTCTATGAGAGATTGGGTCATAGGGTTTGAAGGGGAGTTAAACCAGATGTTGAAGTCTCCTAGGATGGTAAGTGTAAATGTAGGTTGAGGTTAGTTGTCACAGCGTCACAGTGTGTCTGTGAAATTTGTGTTGTAGCCAGGGGGTTTGTAAATGAATAGAAAGCTGCACACGGCAAAGGGAGAGGGGGAGTTTTACCAGAAGGGATTCGTAGTCTGTGGTGTTGGCTGAGGTGTCCTTGATTAGTATTGGGAAGTGGTGTAGTATCGCATGTCCTCCACCTCTTCGCGATCTGCTCTGAACATAAGGTTGTAGCCGGGTGGGAAGGCCTTGTGCACAATGGGCTGGTAACCGTCAGCAAACTAGGCCTCTGTGATGAAAAGGATGTCTGGGTTTTCGTCTGTGATACGGTGAAAGATGTAGAATTTTCTTTTGGAGACTGATCTGGTGATGAGGATGCAGAGTTGGTGGGGTATGCTTGCAAGTGCTGGACGGGTTAGGATGGGGATTGTAGGAGGGGCAGGAGGGGAAGGGATTGGTCGAGGTGTGAAGGGGGAGAGGGTTTGGGGGCGGGCGTGGGGTTTGGAGGTGGACCGAGGTGCAGGGGAGGGGGTGACAGGTGAAGCAGGGAATAGGTCTAGGACCTTGTAATGAATTATGTTTGTTGTGTGAATGTGTAACTATGAGACAACACCTTGACCTACAACGGGAAGATCCCAAAAAAGGGGTGTGCTGTAACTATGAGCTGATGCAAATATATGTTGAAAGGGGATGGTAGTTTGACTCCACGGCATTGTCTAGCTCCTCCCGGCCGTTTGTACAATAAACTTGCATTATGGACAAATGTGCACTCGCTTCTTGAAAGGTGGGCCAACTTTGGGTTAAGTTGATCAGAGGTCCACATGATCTTTGGTTGGAAAACAGAGAAGCAGGCCCTGCACACCTTCTGTTGGGACTGGAAGACTGACAATGCAGAAGAAGGTAGCATAGCACAAGCTGAGAATCCTCAAAGTTCCAATAATATACTCCCAGCAGCAAGGGTTGCAGCAAGGTAGCAGAGGAAAGAGCTGGTCTGTCCACCCAATGGTCCAGTGACAGTTCTGGAGGCTCAGCAGGCCATCACCCACACAAACACCAGACAAGCCACCCAACACATTCCACTCCGCAAACTCACATGCACACAAAAACAAGCTTTTACCTACTTGGTACCCAGGGAATGCAACACTTCCTCTTCACATATGCACTGCATCCTCCATCATGACTTTTAGAAAGAGCATACCCAATTCCTCACACAAAAAACACTGTCCTCCTCCACTGTTATCACTTGTGCATCCTAATATTCTGATCCTTTTCTGAAAATATTTGTAACTTCTTTTTTCAACTCGCACCTTTTCAAACTTTGAACCATATAACGAGCTACGCGACCCTCAAAAAGTTAAAATAATTTAAATAAATAGATCCCCAATCTAGGGTCGGTGTTCGGTAATATGTTCAGAATTGTGATAAATCTTCCTGACCTGTGTCAACCCCAGAACCTTTTTCTTGGACTTGGGATCATTCCTCCTTGTTCCTTGGTGGGTGGGAATCTTTTTCCCCTCTCAGCTAGTCTTTTACTCTTTTTATAGGTGACCTTTTTAGGTCTCCCCATAGTGTATGGTTGGAGTTATAGTTTCCTATAACTTTTGGGTTTAGGCTGGGTTATCCCTTTGGGTGCCCCTGTTAGTTTCTCTTTATATGTACTTGGGTGAACTACTGTTCCCCGGCGGTAAAGAGGCATTTTCATTCCCTTTACATTTTATATAGTGAGCCAGCATACCCCACCTTATGGAGTGCTAGGGGGGATACAATATATCCCCCTTGCCTACGTACCTGCAACATTTTTTTTACAATTGCAAGTTTACTTAATGGCTGGTGCCAGTGGTTTTACCTTAGTGACTTTCTAGGCTTATTACTCACAGGCTGTTACTTCAGCCTAGAATAGTGGGTTCCTTCTTTTTGCCATTTTTAAGTATACTTGCTGTTTCCAAGGTCTTCCACTGCCATTCTAGGCAGGAACAGCCCTCAGTGGAAGTTGTGTCTTTGGCGGGAATCCTTTGTATTCCCAGACTAGGCTCCAGAGTGTCTGAAGGCAGGAAGCGGGGGAGGAGTGCAAAACTCTGCAGCCCTCCATCTTTCACTTTGCCTGAAAGGAACCAAGTCCTTGAACAAGATTCAACTCTCACCAAGGGTGTGAAGATTTAACCGGGGGAGAATTAGTCTCCCACTGTAACAGAAGATCCCTTCAGACTGGAAGTGGGTGCAAAGGCACTGCAGACAGAACAAGAAGGTCTAAAAAACAAAATGTTGTTTGGCCACTAAGGGGAAATCAAAATTAGATGACAAATTGAGCTTCATCGCAGTTTGTGTAGTACCATAGTCAGGAGCAGAAGAGGAGGAACTGCATACAAAAAACTGCCTGTCCCAAGGAAGGAGGAATGCAACTCCCAGGGAGACATATAAGGCCTCTCCAAGAAACAAAGCAGGCCCTTCCTGTTGGCCGGTGTGGTGAACAGGCCATGAAAGATGACCCCCTACATTGTGAAGATCAGTTGAACCCTCAGTCCCAACTTTCCTGAAAAATGGCCAGTGGTTAGGATGGGGCAAATGTGCAAGGGCGGTCCTGAGTGGAAGAAGCCTGCACGCACATCTCAACACTTTTTTTTAAACAAAAGGCTGTTGAGTAACATGTTCTGGCTCATCCTCTTCCCGTGGACAACACCCCACAAGTATGGCGGAAAGGGGACAAGACCAAGGAGTACTCTCAGGTCCACATTGAGTGCAAATGGTAAAACTCTGTACTGAACGTGAAGGATCCCCATTGAAAAAATGCTGAAACAGCCTGCCTGTCTTCTTTTGGGTAAGCTTTGAGACGTAATTTAGGAATTTGGAGGTTAGGGCCTCAGCCTTCTCCTTAGTAAAGACGGTGACAAAATGACTACCGAGTACAGGGATGAGTAGTGACTAAAACTCCTACAGAGCCCCTCAATACTAATACATCATTAGTGATCCTAATTTCAAAGATGAAACAGGCACAGCTCGACAGGCGTACCTCTGTCTCTTTAAATGCAGAGGGTAGGCTATTCCCCTTCAGGAAAGATGTGAGCTAGCAGAGAAGCAGGAACAACAACAGTAGTATCACAGTACCAATATAAAAGAACATCACACCAACATCCTCCAAAAATAATATACTTTATTAAACTAAGAGTACACACAACTAATAGACACTAATGACCCAGCCCTGTAAAGGAACACAGAATACAGAATTTTGAATAAAGGGTCACTCTGGGTTGGAGAGCAAAAGGAGCCAGGCAAACAGTTTCTGCAGCAATGTTCCAGTTCATGGTATTGTATTAAATAGGTAAAGAGTGTGGTTTTCAATGTCACTGGGACCCTTTTAAGTAGGCCAGTGGGGCACAGCCAATATAAGTGCCTTTATTCTTGCTTTGCATACTTTTCGGTGCCAAACCAGGATTCTGGGCACAGAGCCGGGGTCGATGCATGGAGTGGCATCGATGGGGTCACATGACGCAGTGTGGCAGCTGTGACTGTTTGCAGATCGAAGATACTGGGAAACTACAGACCATGTCAGGTCTGCAGTGCTGGAAAAAAGTCAGCAACATCCAACGCAGAGAAGCAAAGAGGAAAGCGGGTTGAACACAATCTTGTGGTACTGCAGCAGCGACAGCTTGGGCAAGTGATCCTGCCCTCAACGTTGGAGATGGCTCCGAATTCCTCCCTAAGACTCTTTTCCCATCACTCTTGTACAAGATTATTTTTACATTCACTGTGAAAATTTCTCTTCATAAAACCCACCTAGGCATCTAATAATGACTAATGCCCTAGGTGTCCTGGCCATAAGAACAACATTGTCAGCATACACCAGGAGAGAGAGACTCTTCTTAGACCCAGCCTTGGAACGTCAGGGGTGGACCGCTCTGATGTGGTTTGTAACTCATTTATATACAAGTTAAACAATATTGGGGCAAGCACACGCTTTGGCGACAAGGAATGGAGAGACTGACCGAGTGGTGCAATAGCGACTGCTAAAGACTTTTATTAAATGGAAAGTAAATCTATCTACCCCTAACTCTAAGTGGCTTTCCCTATGGAAACTAAGGAAACTCGGGTGCTTCTCAGGAAGTCAGTGCGAGTCAAAACAAAAATGCACCGCTCTGGTCACAAAGGCTCCCATACTATCCCTATCACTACAACAAAACACCATAAAGTCCTGGTACTGTTCGTAGTCCGGGAGAATGACTCCCTTCGCCTGGATGTAAAGTGTCCAAATGCCTCTCAGGTTCTTCAAAACAAAAGTTCCACAAAATTCTGTGATCCAACAGAAAAAAACAAACAGTCCCATAAAGTTCTCGTGCGGCTAGGAGAATGACTCTCTCCTAGCTGGTTCCCCAATGTCGTTCTCCTTTCTTAACAAGGCATGTACCTCCCCTAGGAGGTTCTCACAATCTCTAGATTTGGTATAATTCTTCATCCGTCCCAGTGGGATGATGAAGCTGTTCCTGAAGTTCCTCTCGACTCCCCAGTACCACCCTCTAGTGAGACTGGCCAGGGAAGTGTTCCACAAAAATGGCTTACTGGATTCTGTATTTCTTTCTGTTTATATTAAGGGTTTTTCTTCATGTCTTGAAAAAAGGCAAAGTTAAGGTATGAGCTGTAAAGGCAGGACTCTTGGAGGGACTTGGTGTTGACCAATTACCAATGTGTACTAGAATGATAACAGAAGATGATTGGGGTTTGCCTCGCTGGTCCCATCCTAGATGATTCTGAGGTGTGTGAAGAATCTAGTAATATCACTGGTTGTCTGGAGTGAAGCTTCACCTCCGTGGCCAGGGAGAGGCAGACACTAGGCAACTCTAACCCTGGAGGTGACTGTCGGAGGACCACATAGGGGAAGACAAACTCCAGAGGGGCAGAAGAATACTAGATTAAAATAGTCTTACAGTCACAATTCCCAATGAAAACATATATGCCTGTGCAACATGCATACATACATGGCGTATTGTGGTATGGATGAAGAAATCCCCACCTTACTGCATTCAAACACATTATGTGCCTTCCCACTCCCCACCCCTTTCTGGTACTGAGACAAGGAAGAGGGATGGAGTAATGAAGACATCTAGAAGCGGTAAGCCAACGCTGTGTTGTAGTCTTTGGAAAGCGTTACTGCATGCTGGGAATTTTAAAGAACTGAGAAAACACCAGAACGAAGAGAGAGACAGCGGCTGGCTCTGTTGGTGACTTGCTTGGATGCCGGTCAGAATGCAAAGGACAAGCAGACCACCAGAAGCAGCGCTGAGGCGGACAAAAATGGTGTACAAGAGAGGGGAGCCGAAGGAAGCTTACTGCTTGAGGCCCCGAAGCAGTGAAAGCCATGCACAGCAGAGGAGGGCAAAGAAAAAAGCTTATGGGTTCATGGGAAGCATACAGAGTCAGCGAACCAGAGAAGATGGAGAAGGGAAGACAAGAGGAACGCTGAAGCTGCTCGGTAAGCCCAGAGAAAGTGGACAGGTTACCAGAGCGCGTGTAGGTGAATGTCGCATTAAGTAAGACCATTGAAGAAGTTGATACAGATGCAAATAATATTAGAAAAGGGTCGGTGACCCAATGTTTCAGAACAGTAACTGGTGTATGAACAGTGCTGGAAAAAGAGTCGAGGACCCCATATCTGAAGGAAGAAGTGAATGCAGAAACAAACTGTAATAAGAAAGGGTAGGTGACCCAATATTTAGAAAAGATTGTTTTGTGGATGACAAAGAAAGTGAACTTTGAGAAATAATATGATATCCTGGCAGGAAAGTAAACCAGGAGTGGGAAGAGAAGTAAACCTGAAGTTCAGAAAAGTGTCAAACCAATACACAAAAGGGAAGAATTATACCTCTTTTTGGAATCAGTGAGAAAGGAGTAAATAACCTGGTAGGAAAGTACACCGGGGACAAAGAGGAGCAATCAATGTAGAAGGGTAGAATGATACCCTCAGAAAACAAGTGGAAGATATAGTGTGTTAAGAACTGGAACAACTGAGAACTCATCCGTGATAAAGTGACAAAAACCACCAGAAGGAATCTAGGAGAAAGCTGATCCCTTTTCCTGGCAGAACTTACTTTCTTTGCTACACCTTAAACTTTATATTTTGGAACTCCGGAAGAAGTATGAATGCATAGTCTACAGAAATCCCTGTGTGCACATTATATCAAGTTTAGAGTGTAAGGGCATAGTAGGGGCTTTGGACACAGGACAGAGGATGCTCTTTGTTTGTTTAACATCCTGATGCAGATGTTCCTTAGTTTTATTAACCTCAGTTTAGGGATAGATGGTATTTCCCCCAATCCTCTTGTTGTTTTGAGAAATAAAAGTCTATAGCAAACAACAAACATGCACTGTGTCCGAGTCTTACTCTTGATCCCTTACAGGTGTGTACAGGGATTCTTTCCTTTGGCAGGGGTTTCCCCAGCTATTCAGTGTTTGGATAGAGAAGGAGAGCATAAACTATCCCCGGCCCTCCAACCCTTTTAGGCTCTTCATTTGGACTGTCCAGGTTCGAGAAGATAACCCCCTTTTATGATGTTTGAGGGAGTTGGGGTTCCGAGTTCCTGGACAACATATCTTCTAAATCACTGAGGTACGTGCGCTCTGTTAATACTATTGACTGTTCTTGCATGTTGCCTTAATTTTCATCCAGTGCCTAAAGAGTTTCTTAAACAGTTCATCCGCTCCCTTCTGTACTTTGGTTAACTGTTACCTGTATTGGGGTCGGGATACTTCACTGGGTCAGTAGGATTTTCAGATGATACCGCCAGCCTTCTCTTTGTGGGGTGCCAATTATTAGAGCCTCGAGTGGCTCGTTTCTATGATAGCGATGATGGCTTTGACCGTCCTCTTGTAGGCTTGGTTGCCACCACTCCTCACCAATTTCCCCCGGCTTGTTCTCAATTCTCTCTACCAAGTCTGCGGTACCCGTCTCAGCGTAGTTGTCGGACTCGACGGTCCATCCACTAAAGGTCACCCCACTGCTGTACACTCTGTCTTTCTTTTGGGACCTCTGCGGAGATGCTTTCCACTTGTCAGGATAATTTGTCTCACTGGGGCAAAAGACCAATCATTCTGGGTTGCGGTCTTATTTTTGCTTGCCCACTACCAAGTATAGTTCTGAAAACGTTAGGTGTTCTGTCTTCATACAGAACGCATGCTCCAGTCTCCACTTCTACTTCTCCTTACAACATCAGAGTGGCCTACAAGGCGTTCTTGTGCACTATCCTGCACCACACCCTGCACACCACTCTCTCGAGCCATCCTGTTCTTCCTGCTGCAAGGCATTGGTCACCAAGCCCTTCTCGCTCTTTCTCACTCTCTCCAATACCATCCTTGGTACCCTTCCTGGTACTCAAACGCCTTTGTTTGTTTCTGATGACCTGAAATAGTAAGGCCCACTCTGATGTAGCGTCCATTTCATGGACTACAGCTATGGTGGTGTTTTTTTGTGGTCGCTTGTAGTATCCGAGAGTTTCTTTGTGTCAGTACCTAAACCATCAGGGTGGTTCGATGTTTCACAGTAATACATGGTTTTAGTAATGAGGCTAGACCCATAAAGTTTTGGTCCTATCGTCAGCCTATTGGGTTGCGGTTTAAAGGGGTTGTGCCTCCCAATCACATCCTTATCCTCAGGAGTCTCTATCCATGAGATCCTTCCGTATGTTAACACCCATAGGGGGCTATTGGTTACTGGCATCACCTCCCTAATCTCATGGTGAGGGCTTCTCCCCCAGGGAGAAGTGACACTATCTGAAGGATCGTCACAACACCCAGGTCGTAATCCTCTTGTTGACTTAAATGGTCATGTGCAGGTGCCCCCCCCCCGAATCCTGTATCTGAGAACACAATATGTGTCAGAATATAACAAAGTTATCACCTTCAACAGCTCTGCAGGCATGCTCAGGTCTACCAGGATGGACCACAACTGCTCTCTATCCACCAGATCGAAAGCAGTTAAGAGATCCATAAATGCCAGATGGATGGGCGATACATACTTTTCTATCAGTAACAATAGTAGCATGATTCACTGTTCCTTTTTTATTTTTGTCCATATCTTTTTATTTTTTTATTATTTATTTTCAAAAGATCACAACATAGCAACATATGTACAACACATATAAACATCAAGTAATAATCACAGCAATTCAACTAATTATATACATCAGAAAAATCCCCCTTCTCCCCAGGAGTCACAATACAATCAATAAAACAGGTCTAATACAGTAAAAGAAATGTGCCCAAAATCTTAATAAATAATGCATCTTTCTTTTCTCTCCGATACAGCACTCTCTCCATATCAGCTAGAGAATGCATCTCCGCAATCCATTCCTCAATAGTAACAGGGGTAGACTATTTCCAACGTCTCAAAAAGAGCTTCTTCCCCACCATTGCACCACGAAAGACCCATTTCTTCTGAGTAGTAGTCAGGTCGTCCAGCAAGTCAATGATTCACTGTTCCAAGACCCTCAAGGAAGCCCAACCGGCAATCACATAGGATGTTATGAGTATTAACCCAACTCAAAAGATGTTCCGTATTACGTTGTCCATTATCATTAAGGCTGCATGTAATGTCCCGGGAGGATAGCTCAGCGGCAACGTGTGCGCCTTTGCAGCAAGACGACAGGAAGAAACACAGATTCGATCCCAGGGTCCGCACTTCGAAACCTCTGGTTTAAGCACGTTATAAATACGCAACTAAGACAAAAAAAAACAATTACACAACTTCAAAAAAAAAAAACTTCCTGTAACAGCGCCTCGATGCCCGCGGGCTGTGAGAGCGCTTTAAAAAAATGCAATAAATAAATAAATAATGCAATGGGGCGATACAAATCAGGCAACGTTTTGTCCCCCTTCTTATAGATAGGGACAATAATTGAACAGTGCCAGATAAACAGGATTTCAGAGGCCTGCATGAATGCATTACAAATGCTGCAAAGTATCTGGGCTCACAAACCTATATTTGAGGGGTACAAATCTGCTAGAAGATAATCTGGCCAAGGTGGTTTGTTGGATTTTTGCCTTTTAATCCCCTTTATTATATAATTGAAGTCGAATTGAAAACGGCCCTGCTCAGGGTCACTATACTGGCCAAGATCAGTTCAGGTCTCTACCTTTCCTCTGTCTTCGGTTTCTTCTTAGGTGACAATGGCAGAGAAGTCATCCACCGAAGGGTCAACTTGCACATTTATTTCTCAAATTGGCTTCGGGGTAAGCGCGTTTAGCCACCATTGACCAAAAGCCTCTAGAATCATTCTTCTCCACCACTTCCAATAGGTACTCCCGTGCTTTATATGCTATATCCATTTCCCTTTATGACAAGTCCTCTTATATTCTTCTATTTTCCCACTTACCAAGTCACTATTTCGCAGGCATGACCTTAATGCATCCCATAGTTGTTTGCTGGCTTCTTTACAGTCTTTATTGTGCCGGCCTTGGGTGGGCTTGGTCACAGTAGATGCACTCTGTTTTTGACAGACTGGCAGCAACAATTTTAGCCATTGTTTCAAAAGCAGACAACATACTATCTGGGTTTGCTCTCTTTTAAGCACTCCAGTAGGAGGGGAAGACTACCGACATATCCAGATTATAAACTATGTAGGGCGCGGGGGAGAGGCGGGGGATGTCAATGCATTCCCATCTAATCCTTCGGCTATCAGATGTTAGTTCACCCTCTGCCAAAATTGGCACTGGGGATACTTCATGGCTACAAGACGGGCTCAATTCTGTTACACACCTACCAGTCTTATCAATTTCCTACGCTGATTGTGTAATCAATTATCAAGCTAACTTGGTCACCCCTTAAAAAGGTACCATGCACTGGTGAATCGGAAAATGTTCTCCCATTGATCACTTGTAGCCCGTGTTCAACCAAAAACATCAAAAGATAAACCTTTCGTGCAACTTTTAGGCCTTGAAGACAATCAAAAGGTGGAATCCCCAACGCCAGATCCTCCCCGGCTACTAAAAGATCGTCCCCCACTCCGCCGCAGAGCTTGCTGTAAAAATCACCGGCCACCAGCCCAAATAAGTTCATAGAAGACACGGCTGGAAGCTTAGACTGACTGAAGGCCTTGGCTTCCACCACCAATTGTGCAGTGCGTGGGATACCAGTCCTGAATTTTCATCACCCAGAAAACATTACTTTGCCTCCGGATTCTGGTCCACTTGAACATTGGGATCGGGCAGGAAGGGCCAAACCACTGGTGACCAGGGGGGAGGAGGGAAGGCGATGCACAAGGAGGGGCCCTGAAATGGTAAAGTGTTGGAACTGAGCCAGATTGGGACTAGTGCTGTAGATGCCAGCGGAGGACATGGAGGCTAAGGGTTCAGTGGAAGAGCAGTAGGAGAAGCAGAGACCACATGATTTGCAGGCAGCATCTTACATGGTATGACCCCAAAAGAATCCTTCATTGTTTTGGTGGACATAATTTGGCTACACTGTGTAGCAAAACATTTCTGCTGAAAAGGGAACACATTTGAGAACCAGACAGTAGGAATTGATCTAGTCGAGGGAGAGTGGATGTACACAGACTGCATTGGAGGAGCCCAGATCGGGTCTGGCAGCTGTTACACCAAACGGGGCAGCAAAGTACTACTTTATCCAATGAAAGGTGAGATGCCCTGTAATACGAGGATGTAGCGTGCCAAACCGAGAAGGTAAAGCCTCTCTTAAGCATTGTCCTCCACAATGTAAAGGGCCTCCCAGATCTCCCAGAAATGTTGGCCATTCCCCAGGCTGGACCTGCAGTTGAATTCCAGGATCCAAAGTCTAAGAAATGGGGCCTCTGCAGAAGGAAATGGACAGGCCTTCCTCCTTGATTTGAAGATGCTGGCCTGAAGAGGAAAAGAGGCAAGTTAATACTGCAACCCTGATAATAGGTGGTAAGTGAAGGTGGCAAAGGCCTCTTTACAAACTGGGACCACAGTGGCAAAAGGGAATAGCAGATGACAAAGCCAACTCCTGTGAAAATGAGCAAGAAAAGACACTTAAAAGTCCTCTGGACAGACTCTAAAAACACAGCCAGCAAGGTCACAGGGATGAACTAAAGCCAACAAAGCAGCACTTCATGGGAAACCCTAGAACAGTGAACGGTGTAAGTAGGTCATGTTCCAATCACAATTACCTTCAAAAACTCACTGATCAACGTCAGGAAAAGGGCACATTGAGCCACGCCCAGGGGATTATACAGGGAATGAGCCACTAGAGCAGGATGTCTTTGAAAGAAGAAAATAAGCATTCTCTTCAGGAACTCTAGCTGCTTCCCTAGCATTTTGTGTAAAAGATATTCCTAGCAACGGAGGTGAGCCTACAAAGGCTAAAGTGAAAGCACATCATAAAGTGCACAAAGGGCTTAAGAGCAATATTGGCCAAAGCACCCCAAACACAAATGGCATGGTTTGGCACCTAAGAGATAACTTTGGCAAGAATGGCACTATTGAAAATACAGAGCACAGGGCATAAGGTGAAGCTGCCCGAAAGAAAAAAGAAAAATGTCTGCAGTGAGCAAGAACTAATGTGCAGCTGCTCTAGGTGATCCTTTCCTGTTTGTGGGGAGAAAGTCTGGGAGTGTGGCACAATGGGGTGCATGAGGGGAAGGTGCAGGTGCCGGTATGCCAGCAGGTGTGGGCACACATGCATCCCGGCTGTCCCCATGGGCACAACATACAGCATGTATGGAGGAAAGGTGATGTGACGCAAGACTAAATAAATACTATATTGTCTTTGAAGTCAAGTAAAATTATGTGCATGCTACAGGTACATAGACTGATTCAGAAAGTCTGAATTTCACTGAAGTAATCAAACCGGTTGGGGCAATTGTACTAAATCCCTAAATATAGGGAGGATGTCAGAAAGAATGTATCCTTTAATATGATCTGTTCGAGTATGCTATGCCAAATGTATTGTACACCCTGTATTGTATGTAACTAAGCCTGCCACAACCAACAACACTGCAATGCCCCTGGGCTGTATGTGCGCTATAAAAATGCAAAAATAAAAATATAAATAAAATAAAATAAATTGTTAAAGCAAAATGAGTCCTTCGGGTACCCAGTGGCTTTGGGGTACTTCAGGACCTGTATCAGCTCAAGTGGGAGTTAGCCTCTCATAGGAATTAAGAGGAGACCGAGCAACCTCGAATTGGCTGAGTGGGATTGATACTTACTGTACCTGATGTTATGGTACCCACGAATAAAACATAGGCTCCCAGTTCCAAGTATAGCCTGGTGATGCAGTTTAGTTATGTTTAGATGCCTCTCCAGAAGGCTCTGCAGTCGGGAATCTTGGCATTTTCCACCTGAATCATCATCGCTTCAGGTCTTCACATGGTTTAAGGTCAGCATTAGCAGGTCACTATCTATGGTGATATAGCAACAGGTCTAGTGGTTAGAATGGTCTGAAGGCAGGTTAGTGAGGAGAAGGTGCTTTGTCAAAGAAGGGTAAACTGCTAGTGCTGGCAAGCGGTGGAAATTAGCCAGTGGCAGAAGTCACAATTCTGGTTACTAGAAAGGGCAGTTGTACTACAGCAGTTTCAGTTCAGGTAAGAACAGTCCATTTCCGAACAGTCCATTTCCAACACAAACGGTACTTTTACAGTTTGCAGATGACCTGCTGCTTTTATACCAGCACTCCAGCCCTTTCCGGTACTAGTGCTCACACATCTGTTTCACGTCTGTGCAAGTACAAGTAGCATGGCTTTCTCTGGTATTAGAAGACCCCCGAGGCTTATGACCAGATTAGGACTGCTGGACCAAGGAGCAGAGGCACACGGGTTCATTGTCAGATACGTCTGGGGCAGATGAAGGGAGACCGAGCTTCCACATGGTCCTCTTCAGTTTGACAGCTTGTTTTAGTTTGGACATTTCAAATTAAGGATGCAGACTCTGGGGACAAAAAGTTAATTTGCAAGCCGAGTGAATATCTGCTTCCAATCAGAAGAGTGAATCCTTTGAGACTTTTTGCGGCCACCGAATCAATGGAAGGCTCTTCCAATACAAACTTTCATGGGCTTCCTTTCAGATGTGGATTCTGAGCAGTATTCTAAACATGCCAGATTATATTGTTGTTACTGCAGTCCTAGTTTTCTGAAGCATGCAGTAATCATGATCATACATTGCTACATCTGAATGCCACACACTCTCTCAGACTGTTTCTGTACCACCCCCCCTTGAGAATGCTACAAACACTAACCATGCACACATGACACGAAAGGAAAGCCAAACCTCTCCAGATAGGTAACGAAGGAGAACGACAAGGCTTAACTCTCAGGTATGGGTAGTAGGTTGACAGAGAAACAATTGGCCAACACACATCTATAGAAACACACCACACTGATCTACTGAAAAATATAACAAAGACATACATATAAAACTATCAGTTAAAAAAGTACTGATACATAATAACAAGATATCAGCATATTATAAAAACAGCAATGCCTGCAGAAGTACTCGCCTAGCCATAAGATCTTAATGTGGACCCTTAACAAAGGAAATCGCCAAACATAAAATAACAGCAGGGAAGGGAAATCCAGGGAACACCATACAACCTGGCAAGCGGGTAAGTACCTTATAGGCCTGCACAATAACATGTCCAAAAGTCAAAACCCAACCCTAGTATATGTACCCAGTGAAAATGCGCAGGGGCAGGTAAATTGCCATAGTCAACTTCAGGAGCATTCCAGAATAAGTTCACAGTTCCTTTGGGATGAATGGGAAAAGTTAAAGGGCCATCTGCTTTATTTGAGGTACATCTGCTCTACCCCATAGTTGCAGATTCTATGGCAAGTAACCCCAGGAAAGGCCGCAGTGACCCGGAGTGACCCCAAGCAAGTGTTCTAGAGGTCAGAAGATGGACCCAAGACCCCAGAAGAAGTATCATGACAGGAGGACCTCCCAATAGAACTCTTTGGGAATTGCAGTAAAATGTTGTCTTCAAGGAATCTCTACCACAGAGCAGAGGGACACTGGAAGGCGAGTATACAAAAACAATAAAATCAAACCCTCAGTCCCCCCGACTCAAAGGCAATAGTTTAGGTGAACACTGCTCCAGCAGCACAAAACCACACAGTGGGTAAATGGCTCTTTCCCACAGGTGCGGTTTTCTGAGATTGGTTGCCAAGGACTTGAACCCAGACGATTGCAGTGACCCAGAAAAGGAACAAAAACTCTTTCCAGGACCTGGACCCTCAAGCCTGTATTGGAGAATCGGGTGAGGAATACCACAGGAAGATAGTGGAACCTGTGAAAACAGATCCAGCAGTTGGACAAACAAAAGAAGGCATCAGCATAACAGCAAATGGATGCAGAATGGGATAATGGCTGGAGGCACTCTCAATAGTCCCAAGCTGATGGCCTTGTTTCAATACCCCTCTGGGCACCAGCAGCAACCCACAGCTAAGCAGATGATCAAGGCAGTAAACAGCCGGGAACATGGTTCCTGAGTGGAGGGCTTGAATCTAGTCGATATGGGGATTCCCCAGGAGTCTCCTTGGATTGGACTTCCTGCGGCAAAAACCCCAAACCGGGCTATGCCCATGCAGTTAGCAAGTTACCAGATGAGGGATTTAAAAATGGCAAGAATCTGCAGTAAAACTCTTTGCAGATCTGCCACTTCCAAGTTACAAGGAAGCAAGAGAGCGGTACAGTGGCATGATAAAGCGTAAATATCATTGCACAAACGAGCTGGGGAAAAATGGCCAGATCACTGGTCAATAGGACTGCCACTCAGCCTTAGTCACCCCACACAAAGTGAGGGTGTAGTCTAGGGACCTGCACTGCCTAAACCAGTTAGGACCATATGAAGTCTGCCACTGTGGTCTCACAAAGAGCCCACATAGTCAGAACAGTCACTTTAAGGCTTTTCTCGTGGTCACCTAGACAAAGAAAGCCCTGAAACACAAAATGTCAGAGAGTAGAATTAAAACGTTTTTTAAAAGGTAAAATACACATATAAATGAAAATACAAATGGTACATTGGAGTACAGATGTGGTTAGTGAATTGCACCCCTGCTGAAGCCAGACCTTAAGCAAAGCTACTACCGACCTACTTCTTAAAACCTGTGTAGGTTGATAAAATCACCCTATGTCAATAATGAGGAGCCAGAGAGGCACCCTTGGATCTGGCCACCTTCAGGACAACCCAATATCATATACCTTGAGAAGAGGCTTCCCATGGGAAGACGGTGAGCAGAGAACATGCCACCTATGCTAAATCTGCCCACGATGTGGCAGTCAGTACCAGACTCAATGCTGTTGAGCCTCTAAAGACAACAATAAGGTACTTTGAAGAGGCCATGTCCCCATGTGCCACTATTGGGACTTAGTGAAGGGGGGGGTTACCTTCTTTTTCTTCTCAAACACTCTTCAACATTTATATTGTGCAAATTAATGGACTAAAAACACCATCTTTGCCCACAGAACCATTCTACATTTTCTGCTATGTTTTTAGTTTGTTGGTTGCATTTTAAGTACATTTTTTATAGAACTTTCATTGAACATGCTTTTATTTTGAAACCACTGTACTTTGTTCTTTGTCTAGTGCCATCACACTGCTCCTAAAAGATAAAGCATGCCTTCAGCCTGTGCTATCACTTAAGGCGAAGGAGGTACACCTTTCGGGCTGTGACTGTTTCACCTATATAATCCTTTAGGATTTGGTTCACTGCTGGCTTAGTATTAATGTGGGGCTACATAGAGCTGCCAGAAGCCTCCAAGGACAGGTGTACTTGTTACACCATACTATGCCACAGGCACCCAATGTTCCTAATCGTTATCGTGTCTAGGGTGCAGCCCTTGCTGCTTCCCTTTTGCCCATGCTTGACCATCTTCAACAAAGCCCTATTCTATGCACAGGGCATCAGACACCTCCCCCCCTCATAGTTTTACCTGATAGCAGGGCAAAGTACTGCCATACCCAGGACTCTGTGGGCTGTATAGCCGAGGTTGCCGTCCTCTGTAGCTTCTACAGGCATGGCATTCCCCCCTCTACTGAGACAGGAGCAGGATGAGGATTCTCTGCCACCTCTTCTTCCTCCAACTGCCCCTCTTCCTCTTCAGGTATGCCTACTACAACTGGCTGTGGCACCACCGCAGTATGGTCCTCTGTGAATACCTCAGCCCCGTCTGATGATGCAGAGACTCAGTGGTGCAGGCCCGCGAACCAGCACCCACAAAGAGCATAGTGCCTAGTCCTCCAAACAGCCATCATAGGGGAATGTTACTTCTCCTCCTCTCCACCTCCCTCAAGCTTTCTCTCATTTTGCCCCTCAATGTTGCATCCAGCACTTCATTAGAACTGCAACAAAGGCCCAGGTTGAGAACTGTGCAAGTGTGCTCATTCCTCAACCTTATGGCCCAAAAATGTGTAGCTTGAGAACCAAAGCACAGTCCCCAGGTGTGCGAACAAACAAGAAAACAAACGTTCCTTCGCTGTATAAACTACAACTAAAACCAAGATACTGCTTAATACTAATATACCACTACTTCTACTGCTAGTACTATTACTACTACTGGTGCTACTACATATAACAATACACCTAAACAAACAGAGGGACAATTGGAAAAACTGGAAATGGAAAACAAAGTGTTTAACATGGCCTAGTAGGGCGGTAGAGAATGTTATGGAGCCCTGTTGGCAATGGCAGCACTTACAGGGCCCTAACATTTCCCTGGGGCCTCGAATTTGAAGGAATACAAAATAAAAGAATGTTGGCGATTAGGTGAATCACAAAATTATTTTGCCAGGCCAGAAAAAACAAGCAGCTGAAGGCCTCTAATGAAGGGCCTGGACAGCAGGAGACATTGCATTCCTGCCAAAATATTACCATTAACTTGTAAGATAATATCTTATCGTGGCCACAATGATGCACCGTGATCAGAAATCCTTACAGCAAAGACTTGTTAATATTCTGAATGAATCAATAACGCACCTCATCCACAGAAGGAACTCTACCAAATCATTAATGAGATTGGAAACTCCAATTCCAGCTGCAAAGCTCCTACACATATCCAAAATCTTTGTGATGATATCGCCAAACATTCCAGTAGCAAAGCACTAAACATACAGAAAGCCAAGAACGCCAACCTCACCAGGAACAGTTTTAAACCAATATCTGATCCAAACGTAAACAAATTGGTGAAACCCAGCAACTAGGTCGGCCCACTGATTGACCCTTGCTCCCTGAACATCTGCAAAAAGATCCTTAACAAGAACACACCAGGCGTTCTACTTTTGCAAATTAATCAACTGCTCATTCAAAACAGGAACTTCACCAAAAGCTTTCAAAACTGCCTATAAATAAAACACTGATGGTGTCCCAAATGAGCCCTCCAACATGCATCCTATCTCAAACATAGCATACCCAGCCAAATAATTCTACGGAGCTATTTATACAACCACATCTAGGACCACGTAGAGTCTAATAATTTATAAGATTGCTCACAAGTCAATTTTAGAGCTATGAGAGGTACTGAATCAGCACTAGTTTCTATTTGGGTCAACCTCAAAATCACAGCAAACAACATCATCTCAGCTTCATACTCCTCGGTATCACAGATCGATGACAAGGTTAACCACAGAACACTAAATAGAGGTTTTGAAGAAAAAGGACTCCATTACATAACTCTACAATGGATGAAATATGGTTTTAATGGACAGAACAGAAATTACCTGGTTCCCACGTTTTAGTTCGAAGCCATATCCTTTCTCATTGGAGCTCCCCGGGGATTAAGCCTCTTGCTGCTCTGGGAGCATTGGGAGACCTAACAATATTCAGCACATAGTTTTTTTTTTATCAGAACCTATGCTACCATGTAAAAAGCCAAGAAAACCGCAATGAATGCTTCGTCAGCCGCTGCCCTGACGACGCCTTCGATGTCTATGGCCATGAAGATGATGCATTTTTGTTTAAAATAGATGTGTTTTGGGTTTGGGGGTGGTGGGTGGCAAGGTGAGGTGGTGGGTTAGAGGGGTAGAGGGGAAAACCCAGGCATTTAAAAACAAATCCGGCAAAAACGGCTGCAGTGAAAACAACGATGGGTAAAATGACAACTGTTAAAATAGCCGCAATGACAACACGGGAAACCCTAAGGAGTGACCACCAGCTGAGACAGTCAGAAATGAGAAGTAAACAAGAAATGGAGCGGACGGGCCACTTTTGGTCACAGTACACGGTCATGTTGGGCTTACCTTCACTGGCATTTTAACAGTTCCAACACACATAAGCACAGTAACCAGTGCCCCATAACCCAATCAAAGAAGCTACGCCCAGTTACTACTGACCTGTAATCCTTAATTTGCAACCAAACCCATTTAGTGCTGACCCGTACATTTTCCCCCACAGCCTGACAATCTTGCTGCAGCTCCCGACACCACCCCAGAAGCCCATTTTCCTTCCTCGTGCCCCTGACTCTTAACATGCAGCCCAGCACTAACTCACCTGGACATTTGTAGAGCTTCCGAGCCTGGGCGATGTCTCCTTTGCTGAGCCGAGTGCGCTGGCCAATGGGGGGCCGCACCCCATTCACATCATATTTGGGCAGAATTGTGTCCAAAAAAATCCCCCTAAAGAAGAACAAAAAGAACTGGACATTGTTTAACTATATAAATGGGAAAGATTTAACAGTTAGAGGATATGTGAAGGATATGACTTGATAAGTGCTACACTGGGGGTAGAGAGGGATGTAGAAGAGGGAGAGTGGAAAGCCATCAGAACTCAGGGTGCACAAGGGGATACCAGACTGGTAACTACTTTGAGGGTCTATTTAAGTAATGTCACACATCTTGTGGGGTGGAGGGCTGGGAGGCGTGAATGGTGCCAACACTGAATGGACAGGATGGACTGGTAGGAACTCTAAAAGGTGAAACTGAACTGGTAAAAGACAAATGGAAGGCAACATGATGACTGGAGGCACAGGGGGGGGGGGGGAGACAGAACCAGTTTCACCACTGCACAGTAAGACTAGGCCTGTGCCGTTATAGATGGTAAGGGGGCTGTGCAGGTATTCCCACTTAGAGCGATGACGGATGAGTAAATACTAAGGGGAGCATTGGGAGGGCAACAGGTTCTGGACAGCTTGTTAGGATGGGAAGGTGTGGTGCGAGTGGCACTGCACAGAGTCTGTGAGGGATAATATGCACTAGTCCCATCACCGGGAGGAAGGGGACACACATGGACTGACCAGTCCAACCACAAAAGGGAAGGCCCAGACAAAAGGCCCTGTACAGCTTCTAACGAAGTGAGGAAAGGATGAGTGGCCCAAGTACAGGCCCTGACGCGTCACAACTGCATCAGTACCACCACTGAAACCTACAAATGCCATATGCACCAGTAAGGCTTTGAGCCACTTGGCTTGGAAGCCCAGTGGCCGACTGGAAACCAAACCAGGCAAGGACAAACATTAAGATTGGAACCTGAACCAACAAGTCAATATGGTTTCCTAGCTGGGACTCCTGGGGGCCCAGTGGTACCAGTGACGGCGTGGACACTCCAGCAAGTGAAATATCACAGCAGGACCCACATGGTGAAAAGGCTCCTAACCCTTGTGGGATTTGAGAGACTCCCAGGAATGGTTATGCAGGCTGAGAAAAAACACAAGATGCAAATACAAAAATGAAACAGGCTCTGAGAATGCTGGGTAGGCGTCTCAATGGCACAAGGAATGTGCAGCATGGCCACTGTCGAGAGGAAGCATTTAACTAATGCCATAAGAGGGCAAGAGGACTGCCTTCTGCCCTTACTCTGAGGGCCAACCAAAGCAGGC
This sequence comes from Ambystoma mexicanum, assembly GCF_040938575.1. Taxonomy (NCBI): domain Eukaryota; kingdom Metazoa; phylum Chordata; class Amphibia; order Caudata; family Ambystomatidae; genus Ambystoma; species Ambystoma mexicanum. The sequence goes on along the minus strand of NC_090932.1, from coordinate 231,608,369 downwards.
AATTACAGAAGCCACTGCATGCTCGACCACTCATGCCAGTGGGCAACATTTAAGCATTTACCTCACTGGAAATGGAAAAATATGTGGCCTCTTTCACTGCACTATTAACCGTGCCAATGAAAGGGTGGGAACGTTATCAAAACAAATTAATTTAATCTTTTAACCAACAAATTAGACAGAATTACAGAGCATCCAGGATGAGTCCATCAGTGAGGCCAAGAGTTGAATCAGCACACATAATAAAATTCTTGCTTAACCCCTAAAGGTGACAAGGAGACATCACATGGTCATGGGGACACAGCTCATGCAACCCCTTATTGAAGGTGCCCCCCTCCCCCCCACCCCCTCACCAAGTCTTGAACAGGCTAAGACATTTCAATTCCTCATTACTTCTTAAAAGCAAGATTTTGTATTTTTATAAACTGATAGTGGCCGACAAAAGCCAAAATGACTAAATGCAAGAAATTAAACATCTTATCTTAACTTTTTATATCTTGCAGTGAAGGAAGGAGAAGAATTCAGATAACCTTAAGGTATCTATATTGGGATCCTAACAACAAACTGAGGCAAAGGCAGACCCACGTAAGGCATTGCAGGACTAGTTGGATTTTTCCAAGCAAGCTCTGCAGCTGAATAATGTTACATATCTAAGATGTCTTGATTTGGCTAACTCTACAATACGTTAGCTGAAGTAACTTTTCTATACGTGAATGGGGATAACAGAAGCATCTGTCCATCCTTTTCTTGCAACTAGTTCTTAGTACTACCAGTAGGGTTGGTGTCAGCCAGATCAGAGAGCTTGTGTGGTCAGAGCTGTGGATAATATTTGGAGGACATGGTGATGCTGTGGTTTCCAATAGTTTGTAGGCGAGGTACAATACCTTGAAAGGGACATTGGCACTGGGAGCAAGTGGAGCTTGGAAGGCAGGCAGAAAGCAGTTGGGATTTCTTTTTGTCTGATCGATATGCATTTTAGATTGTTTGTAAACCACAAATTTAGTACTCTGGCTGTGCCTGACCGTAGGTTACTCAAAACGGCAGGATTTTTTTAAAGAAGCTTCAGTTGGAAGAATCGAGATTTCCAAACACAACAGATTGGCAGTCAAGTCTGAGGCGTGTATTCCAAGATAATCCAATGCTGAGCTCTTTTTGATACTTGGTGTACTGTCTCCACAAAGTAGGTGGTGTGACGAATCACAGGTATTCGTCCCTTTCCCCTCCTCAAAGGGGCGGACTCCCCCGCCCCGTGAGGCTAGGGAGGTGAGCCCGCTCCGCAAGACCCTCCCCCCCCCCCCAGGGGGTCGAGGCAAGTGGGACCTCACATGGAGAGACTTCCCCTTTGGGGACAAGGACTCCCGTTCATGTGAGGAACTTCCTAGGCCATCCACCATAGCCGCATACATGGGACTACCTGTTGGAATAAATAACATGTCATCTTTAATGTTGGCTGAAGGGAATGCAAAAGAAATCCATTTGTGAAAGAAAAAGATGATGTCTCCTTAATGAGGGAAATGTATTTAACTGAGATGAGTAGGAGAGAAGAGGGAGAGCCTGGTGTGCAGGGGAAGCCCCCGGACGACATTATGCCTTGTGGAGGTGGAACGAAGGCAAGTCGTGGAACACGCGACTTTCAAAAGGCAGAGAATGCCAGCACGAGACGCTGGAGGCACGGCTTGTGTTGATGCAAGAAAGGCATAGTGCAGAAAGGAAGAGCAACAAGCAATCCAAATGGTCGGCAGGACGCCTGAAGAAAGACAGACCGCCAGTAAAGGAAGCAGGCAAAGCTTCCAGCCGACAGCGCGAGGGCAGAGAAGTAACCCTACAAGGAACCTAGAAGGGGAATCCGATGAGAGAGAGGAACGAGAAAGCACACGTGAGTATGAGCCGAGCCTCGCCATGATCCTGGGAAAGAGGTACCAGGGAAACCAGGAGGCCACTGAGGCATTGTTATAAACCCAAAGAAACTAACCCCATTTTTAAGAACAAGAAAATAAGAGTAAGACTGCATAATTGGAGTTGGAAATAAGTAACAAATAAATGGTTGGGGAAGAGGGTTAAGGAGAGCAACTTGTCCCAGTCATAAGGATAAGAAACTAACATTAAGAATTTCTAATTGAACTTATAAACCAGTAACAAATAGCCCAAATAAGGAAGAGGGTTATTATATGCAGAGAGAGACTCATTCCGGTCCCAAGGATGAGATACCAAAAGAGAAATCAGTTAAGAAAAGAAGTAAGAAGACTAACAGAGGGGTTGAAACAACCCAGGTGGGGAACAAGGAGATACTGGAAACAAGGTCCCTGTGAGGAAGGAAACAAACCCTATGTCGGCAGAATTGAACACTGGTGCAAGTCTAACATAAGAATATGTAATGAGAAACGGGATATAAAGATCTTGAATGAACAAGATGATAAAAGAGACATTGTAAGACAGAACAGTTACGATGAAGAAAGCCTAAAAATGGGACACAATAAACCCATCTCAGGAAAGCCTGAATGTAAAAAGAGGAAAGTCTACAAGTGATGACAAGAGTGTGAGAAAGTGTGTGAAGGGAAGCTGTTGTAAATATAGAACCACAGACAATACAAAAGCCAAGACTATTCTTGAAGAACTACAATAATTGATTTTAAAGACTATCCAAGGAAATTATGTCGAGAAACAGGTCTGCCATAGAGAAAAACTGTAAACAAAAACTTGTTTGAAGTGTGGAGGCATCATGAAGAAGGACAGAGACAACAGATGCAAAATAAAAACTTATTAACTTGCATGTCAGGAGGGAAAAAGGCCTAACTTGCCCTATGCCAAGGTGAGATTTTCCTACCTGAAGAAAACTAAGGAAAGTCAGAGTCAAAGAGTCAATCTGAAGAATCTGTATCAAAAACCACCCTCACAACTAAATCTGTACAATGTGCAAGGATGTCAGCAACCAAAAAGAAAACGGTTTAACCGAAAGTTCTGAGGTTCTTCAAGCTCACAGCTTTCCTTAAGTCCCCTTCCCCAAGAGTGAAACACTTCCACAAAAAAGTCTCAAAATTATCTTCTGTGCACTTAAAAGGAAAACGTTTGAATCAGGGCCCGGGTTTCCCGTCCAAGATTTCAGTAACAGCTAAAAAAAAAAGTAATGTATCCTTGTTAAATTTCCAAAGTTCAAGTTGCAACACCTTTTGTTTGTAGGTTTCTTAAAGTCACATTCAATTTTAGAACTCAAGCTGCTGTGGCTTGTTTGTTCTTTAATGTTGTATTCATTCCATTATTTAGTATAACATATGTTGTTTAAATTTGACTTTCTGTTCTTTGTTTGGCTTCAAAATGTTCAGTATACAATATTCATTCGTTTTGCTTCTTATTCCTTCGCACTCTGTTGTTCAATAAGTGTTTTTTTTCCCTTTAATTGGATGGCCCAGTGTCCGAGACCTTCAAAAAAGTGTTTCTTGCTACACGCAACCACTCCGACACACGGTATCCTTAGCTTTTCCCGGCTCTTTGGCAATTGACAAGGAAGGATCGGAGACTTTCGAAAACGTGCTTATTGAAGGCACGTGCCCACTGCGATAGAAGTATTGAACGTAATGCAAAGTTCATACAGTCGAGCACTGGGATTCCCATTCATTAGAAACTCACTGGTTGCTTTCCCAGTTCTGATTATAGAGCGGATCACAGAGCCTTCTGGTTTTAGCTTTAGGGCTCCAACTCAAGCCCTTCAGACACCCATGTGTAGGTTGTCTCCCCTCACCATGCTCAGCCAGCTCCAGGAAGTCCGAAATCCCCCACCATGCTTCCATGCACCGCCTCTCTCCTTGGTCCACAGCATCTCAGCGTTCTGCTCCTGCTGCTTGCACCGACCGCGTTGCTGCTCCTCTTGCCGCCCCTGTCGCTTTGTCCTCCACTGGGCAGGTCTCCTTTTACACCTGCAGACCCTTGACAGGCTGCAAATGTGAACACTCAATTAACCGTGCCTGACCACAATTAGAGGGTCGTGCATAGCCTTCACAGATCTTAACAGGAATCTTCCTCGTCCCAGTACCATAGTGGTAAAAGAGCGTAGTGTTCATTGCTCTTAGTTACTTCTTCTTCGCCCCAGTACTGTCAACTGTCAATTATGGAGAAATTAGGATAACTGGCTTAGAACTGCCTATGAAGGTTGGGGAAGGGTTGGTTGTCAATAGGAAAAGGGGGATACCATGTCTCGCCCAAGGGAACGCCACTGCCCTTCCCTGAGAACCATCCACCCAGGTGATCCACCCTCGCTTCTCCACCCTCTCCCCACTCTGCCTCCTCCTCCCCCCTGCAACCCCAAGGTCGGGATTCGATAGCGATAGTCTTTCCTTGGCCATCTGCAGAGAGGATCCAAGGGGTTTAGGAGTGAGTGAATACCGTCAGGTTTCTCACAGAAGACAGAGGACAAGACCAGGTGAAGGGAAGACATTCTCTTGGTCTATAAAGTTAAGTTAAATATAGTGGTAGGTTCAGATAGAGTTAGTTTGGATGGAGAACATGTTTACTTTGGATTTCCTGACAACTGATGAGCACGTGTAGTTTCCTTAGATAGGTAGGGTATTCCCTTTAGTGATAGGGAAAGTTAGGCCCTTTTCTTAGAAGTTTAATAAAGGTATTGTATTATGTCCTTTTTCTTGGCAGCTGGCATTTGGGTCAGAGTGCACAAATCCGAGTTTGAGTTCCTGTGTTTGAGCCTGTTCTTCAGTATCTATGCCTTGAGGGCCTACAGGTTGAAGGACAGCACTGAAGTAAGTGATTGCTCCTGTATCAGGCAGGCATCTTTGTGTGGAAGTTCACCTTCTAGCCTATCTTAAGAAGAGGGACATTAGTTCTCTCATTTTTTAAAGAGGACGTGAGAGGAGTAAAATGGGGAAGAGGGGGCATGTTTGGAGGAAACTGCATGGTGACACGACACACCAAGCTTTATTCTCAGTTTTTGGTCCAGCTACAATGATGAGGGCGTTGCTATGGTTCACAGTAGCAAATGCTACACGTGATGGGGGTGGGGGGGTAATTGTCTGCGATACTGAGCAGATTTCTTGGAACCAAGATTACAGGAGAGTTCATTGCATGGTGGGGATGAAACCCTGGTAGGTATTTGTCCATCAATTGTCAAAGTCGCAGTATAATCTATGAACCCTCCAAGACATAAATAAATACAGTCTTCTAATTGGACCGTGGGTGTCACTGCTAAATCAGTATATGTTCCTTCCAGGATCTCACCAAATGTCACACTGACTAGCTCCTTTATGCTGCTGTGGAGTGTTGATTCCAACATACCTGTTACAGATGTGCTTGAAAAGACCTAGGGAAAGTTTGGGCTAATTGAAAATGTATCTTTTGAGTGGCCACACCTACTGGCCCCTCTTAAGGCATGTAAATGTTTGCCTAATATTTTGTTACAGATCTTTACCGAGCTTTTAAGACTCTATTGGTCTTCTGCTCTCTCATGTGCCGATTTGTTGTCCTTTCAGCAAGTAAAATGACCGAATTGTGCATGTTATTGATCTGTTCATGCCTCTCGCTAAATTGAAAATTTGTAAAAAAAATAAAATCACACTAAACCTGCAGGGCGAGCTCCTTCGTTTACATATCCGACCTAAGAGAAATGCACTTGCCCCATGGTGGCGGGTGATAACATATTTGCCAGTGTTTTCTGTAAAATGGAGTACGTCACCATAAGCACACGTCAGATTTGGTGCAATGCTGCCACCCAAAAGCCCAGCCATGCAAAGTGAACATTTTATTTGCCAGTAACTGCAAACAAAGTTGGTTTGCAGTAAATGTCAAGTAAAGGTTTCAAATATCCCCATACTCGCAAGCAAGGTCAAGTACCATGCAAATGGCGCTCACCCTTCATAAAATCTACTTGCCAATGCGTGTGGGCTAGTAGATTTTTTTGTGAGCCCTGCTTATGGATGATACCAGGTGTGTAAGCCCTGTGAGTAAGTACATCATCTCTTCTCCTCCATCCCCACCCCAACCATTAATCCCAACCTTATGTCTTACCTGGAGAACGTGTTGCGTGCATAGTGCATAATGCTGTCAAAGTCATAGATTTCTCCCAAAGATTCCACTTCCTCAGGTTCCATCTTCAGAAAGTTATACTCCTGCCCTGCGGAAATAGTGGGGAGAGCGCACCATTGTGGAGGTTAGAAACACACACACCCTGGCCCAACTAATCCCACTGCTATGTTTTACTCTAGCCAGGCATGGTCACCGAAATTCAGGAAGGGGCCATTTTCAACACCCTACTCCTGATTGACCAGGAATTGGCATGTTCCAGCATACACCCTCTAGCTACGCAGATAGTCGTAGAGCCCATCACTGCACTTAACACCAAAAATGCCCAGGAAGGGGCTACCGCAGCAGCCCATCTTCGATCAATCAGGGCTGGTCGTTTTGCCTCACTCAGAGCCATAGGAAGTGGCTTATTGCATAATACGTGCCAGGTAGGAAGGCTCCTATTGCAAAACTCTTCCCCATCACTAACTACGGAAGGGCCCATCACTGCTCCCCACCCATGGCCAGCAAAACAGTACCTTTATGCATTACTTGGCCCCCTGCATCGCCCACGGGTCTGTGGGGAAGGGGCAGAATGCACCGTCTCACACCCTGCCAACATGGCTAAGTAGAACCATTGTATCACTCCTCCCATCCAAACAAAGCCTAGAAAGACCATGTGCGGTCTATGGTTTCACCCCATCGGTCAGGCACTCCCGCCAAGCACATGGAGCACCAGAATAAAAGCATTGCTTTGCTAAGCCCATAGAAACAGGTTGGTGTCATGGCCATACTGGTGGTCAGGGAACAGTGGCGAGGTTACACCTTCATAGGGATGGGGAAAAGGTGAACCAAGCAATTGTTAAATAGTGCAGGGGCTAAGGATACTAAGAAGTGGAGTATAGCCCATAGAATGTCAAACACGAACGGCATGCAAGTGCTGCCTTCATCTGGATAACAGAACATGCAGTCAAACGAGCCCACCCACACTTTACCTGGCTGTATATTCTCCCGTATGATGGAGACATGATCGTCCCTGTCCGGGCGTGTGTGTTCGTGCCAGAAGCCTATAACATGGCCAAGTTCATGCACCACTATTCCAAACTTGTCACAGTTTTTCCCAATAGAGATGGCCTGGGGTCCTCCTCCTCGGCGGCCCACATATGAACAGCACCTGTAGGGAGCAAACAAGAAAGAGGCCCACAGGGCAGGGAACATGTTAGATCTCAGCTGCGCCGTCGCCTGCACCTAGCATAGAGGAATATAGGGGGTGAACCTGAAGCAGCTGCCCCATGACCAAGCTGGCACTTCCAATCGTGAAGAGGGTGCACAATACAGAATAAAAGCTGGACAAAAAGCCGAGAAAAAATGGCAGGAGCTCTAGAACGCTCAGTAAGCATGCAGAACAGTATAGACCATTGCAATGGGCAAATCAATACTGCGCCCCTTAAGGGGCAGTCAAAGGTCACAGATTATACTGAGAGGTTCACTGGGAACGACATGTGAACTGTCCATTTCAATCGGACACTACCAGGCATTGGGCGATCTGATTATCAACATATTAAATCCCGCTCCCCTGGTCTTGGTGAATGGGGCAGCTAATGCCTAGCATACAGTGCCTGCGAGCAAATCACGTAAAAGGTCCAATCCATGCATATACTCTAGGAATGACTAACTGGGATGGTGATTCCACGTGGCCACTCTCCTAGCAGCGACTGACTGAAAAGGCTTCTGGTAGCAATCGCATCATTCACTTTAGACTGTCTTCTCCCGCTGAGGTCAGAGGGCGATCTTGAGCTGCAGTTATCCATGGGGCATGATTAACTGTAAAAATCCCACGTGGTGCCTCCACTGTTAAGTTCTGACTATTAGGTGGCGTTAACTACAAGCCAAAACTATTGCATTCGAGTACAGCTATAAAAAACGGATACGAGGAGGGACACAACACTTTACTTATTTATCCACCCATTGACTGCCCATTGCCATGCTGATCCCTATGGCCATCCCCACCCACTTCCCGCCCAAAACACATCCTCCTGGGATCTCTGAGCTAGCTGTATGGAGCCTTACCACCACACGTTGAGTTCGAAGTGCCCGCCAGTGCTTTTTTCTTCTGAGAGTTGATGACTTAATTGGAGCTACCGGTGTAATAAAAATGTCAACCAGGTCTGCATTCAGCCACTTGATTTATAAGCACTATGCATGTCCTTCACTGACTGGTAAAGCCAACAGCTTCATCTTGAGTGTTTGTATTAGGCATTTGCCAGCCAGTGTCACTGCATTTAGTTTACGGGACTATTGTGAACATTCTTGTTTACAGACTAGAGTAAGTAAAGCTGAAATAGTGGCACTCCTCTGAAGATCTGCAAAGCTGCGCTGCAGCTTGTACTTTAAAGCTGAAGTGAAAACCATTGATAAAAAGGTTGCAGGGCTGGGGGCATAGACAGTAATGTGGGACCCTTTTTCTCCTTGCCATAAAATGACCGTTTTGGTTTCGTTTTTTTATAAAGCACGTTATGTTGCTTTATAAGAGGGGAGGTACAATAAAACAAAAGCTTTAAGAAAACGAATTCAAACAATTCAAATGTTTTGAAAAAACATTTGTAAAAGTTTCTTGCATTAGGTTTTTTCTTAAAGAAAATGTAAAGCCATTACAAATGTCGAATGCATGTGTCCGACATACACTTACACTGGGTAGAGCACTAGAATCCGCAGATCACTGCGATGATCAAGTGAGGAGAGTAGTAGATCCTGCAGCCGGTGAGTGGTTCTTGAAAGACGGTGCTCTTCCGTCTTGGCGAAGTTTAGAGTAGGTGTTGGTGAAGAACCTCACTCAAACCAGGCGCTAGCTCACGAATGTTGTTGGTATCGATATGTACCATTGGGCTCATAAGTAACTGGATACAAAGTCTTGTTGCTTGGTGTCTTAAGAGTGCTTTCATCGAAAGATTGACGCGACCGCTTATCGTCTTGCAGTGGCCTCCTGGCCGAACAGGTTACTGTACAGGTTAACAAACAGAGCCACCAAGCTGGAGCTTGCATTCCACTTACATTCTTCTTGCTCTAAAACTACACGCCTTGAAAAAGACCAGTTGGGTCGAAACACGTGTCGGCACATATGTTTAATTAAAGCACACTAAGACACTAAGCAACACGACTCTGTATCCCGTCACTTATCTCAATGGTACATTCCAATGCTAACAACATTCATGAGCCAGCGCCTGGTCTGAGCGAGGTTCTTCACCAACACCTACTATACAATTACACCACTCAATTCCCGTTCTGGAAACTGGACACTGCAGCAGGAGCAGGTTAGTTGAGATCAGTGAAAAGATGAAACACATTTACTGTATGGAGCCAAAATTAAATTGCAATTCTATTTTAATATTGCCTCAAATGATCTTTGCTTTTTCTCAAGTAATGCCTTGGCACAGACAAGAATGGCATGCAGGTCGAGAGAATCTTATTATATGTATACTGTGCAGCTATTAAGCTTAAGCCATAATGACGTGGATCTAAAAATAAGGTATCAGATGTGCAAATGTCCAGGCCCAAGTGTCTGGCTTTGCTTACTCTGCTTGGGCCCAGTAAGGACGGTGAAAAGGAGCGGATGTAGCTTGCAATTTGAGGAGCAGACTCCACTTCTTGCAAAATGCCCGTTTAAAACCAGCATTGCGGGACTAATTGCTTCTCACTCCCATATGTCTCATTGCATGCACAGAGCGCTGTCCACACAGCGCAGAAATGGTCCAAGCTCCACATGCATGTTCGTTTTGTGGCACCATGTGCAGCAGCCTGGCTCCAGGAGCCTGGCTCATGGAGTTGTGTCACAGCACAAGACCTTTTGGTGGCACTCACTGTACGCCGCCATTGGAAACGTGGTCTTACCACCAAAAAGGGGGTTGCAGTTTGCATCTACGGTACAGACTTTAATAGTGGCAAGGGTTTCCTCTCTTTCTTTACTCAAGCGTGTGCACTTTGCCATTACTATAGTATCCATTTGTGAGGAATCGTTAAGCTCACTTGAGACACATCCCCAAAATTCCACTTTCCAGGGACACAGACCCTTGACATAGTGCCAGACGCTGAATGGCAGCAAGGTGCCAATGCTGCGCCAGTCTCTGATCCCTTCAGGATCAGATCCTATGCCACACTGGCAAGGGAAACCTCATACCACTTAAACACCATAGGTGAGCAAGGTGGTCAAGATGCCCAAACCCGGCCAGTGGAAGAACGGCAAAACATCAACTGTTAATGGAAATTTGTCTGACATTGTCACCCAGGGGTCCCTGATGCTGTCTTGCGCTATGAGTTGGGTCTTTTGTCAAACGCCTCGCATGTGGCATGGAAGCAAATTTGTTTATTTTCGAAAATAAAGTCAGGTGTTAAACCCTCCGCTGACAGTATTCATATTATGGTGAAACACGATGTGGATTTTCCACTCTTGCGGGCATCATCCCATCCCAAAAAAAGAAACTGTGGGAGTGGGATTGGATTTTTATCATACAAGAGGTGTGCAGTTAAAGTTCTTTTCTGGAATACTCCTTGATGCAAGACCTTTTGGGGCCCTGCCATCAACCTGTTCAAGTTCCTGTGTTCTTCATGGAGGGATCAACTTCTGCGCTTGCGACTGAATTTACTCCCTACAGGAGAAATTTTAGGAGCTCGGGAGGGAGTGGAGCACAATCACAGAACTTGTAGGTTTTGCAACTCTGCGACTACAGTCGAAACCATTATGCATGTGCTATTGGTGTGCGAGTCCTTGAATCGCCACCCTCTGCATTTTTTATCTCTTCTCTGTGACTTTAATAATCCATCTGTCGCTTATGTATGGCAGCAAATGATGACATCTGGCGTAACTGTTGGGCTCTAGCAGCACTTCGCTTTCTGAAAGACTTGTTTCTTAACCTGGGCTTCATATGTTTGAATCATTATTGGTCTTAATATGATACATAAAAAATGCACTGTAATATTTGACGTTTCTTAAAGGGCATTTTTTTTATTATCGTTTCACTGAAAAAAATACAATGAATGGTTTGATTATTCTTATTGAATTTTAGACATTGTGTGTTTTTATTTCTTTATATGCTTTCTGTGAAAACATTTTATGAATATGTTTCACAATAAACAATAATAAAAAAATTGTCTGTTTAAACTACACATTTTCCTCTGCTTCAACAGACAGAATATAAAACCAATTATGGGTGTACAAGCAAGAAAGAGTGGGTACAAAACTAAAAAAGTGAAGAAAAAGAACGGGAAGGGGCACATATTTCAGAATTACAAATCAAAAGCTTAGTTTCTTTTGGCGATTGCCAGGAACCAGTCGATAGATGCTCCCGCAAATACTCTGGTCGGTAACACTTCCTTCCATCTTCTCTTTCTGCATGTGGGTCTCAGTTCCTGCCTGAAGTATATTGTGTTTTTGCGATATGGCCCCCCCTCCTCATTTCCCATCGCACTGTCGGCCTGGCTATTTAAAGCTTCCACTAATATTGCTTTGTAAACGGATGGCAATGACTGGAGACGCTACATAAGGAACCTTCAGGTGGATTTCCTCTTTTGCAGTAGGATACCTTGGAGCATTCGTTGCCATCTCACTCTGTTCGCAGTATGGGCTGAGGAAATCTCTGATCGTTCCCTAATGACCAGGTCTGGAACGGCATCCCCTACATTCAGCATTTGTCTTTAACTGATATTTTAGGGGAGAACTTTAGGGGATAACCAACTTCGTACTTATGGATGCAGGCTTCATGCTAACTCGGGATAGCACATTCAGCAACCAGGCGCACGGCATCAAGCACGCTTCTGTCAACCAACATCACTGCTTCTTTCACGTAATCTCATCCTGAAGTGAAGGAGACATTTGTGTACACCTTACGCTCAGCCCAAAGTCAAATGCGTCACTCCCTCCGTCCCATGGGCTGAGACGCGAATGACCATGTGAAGCACTTGAGGGTATCCACCGACCCACGTCTCAGCCTGGTGAAAATACGCGAAAGTAACTACTAGCTCAATTCACATTCTTGACAATTGAAAATGTAAAAGTGGTATTTGGTATAGCAACCTGTGCCATTTGGCAGCCGCTTGGTACATGCCTCAAGTAGAGGTTCAGCAAGGGTAGAGACAGGTGCAAGCCCACAGTGCTTAATGGGCGCAGGTGTGAAGTACCGGATTCCTGTGCCGGTATTCCTCAAGGTGGTTTACAGCAGTGACTCTTGGATATCCGTCTAGCCAGAGGGAAAAGCCCAAGATCAATTAGCTACCAGTGCTGGTATGCCAGGAGAGTCGCTGGTCTTGAAGATGGGGGTGTAAGCAATAAGTGATGTCCCTTAAACAATAGAGCCCTGGTTATTCAGACTCCCACATCCCACTTTCTACAAAGTCCCAGCAAATAAAATCTTACATTAGCACCTTCAACACCATTCGTATTTATTTTAGTATTTATAATGCGCCGGTAGCTCGCAAGCCTCAGGCGCAGATACAAGGACACAAGAGACAAACAGACAGCGACTAAACAAGAGGACGGGACGACCATATAAATTTACTCTGAGCTAGGCCTTGACGGGGGATGTCGTTTATTTACAAATATGGGTTTTCACCTGTTTACGGAAGCGGATGTAGTTGGTTTCCAATCTTATGTGGTCTGGGAGATTGTTCCAAAGAGAGGCTGCGATGGTCGGGAAGGATCTGCCTAGGCCGCTTTTGAGTTTGTGTGGGACCACTGAGATTTTACCAACGTGGGACGATCTCAGTGTTCTACTTGGAAAATATGGTTTAATCCTGGTTTTTAGGTAAGCAGGGGCTTTACCATGAATACATCTGTGCACGATGCTTAAGGTCTTGAAGTGTACCCTGTCTTCGATTTTTAACCAGTGAAGCTCCCTTCTGGAATTGCTAACGTGCTCTGATCTAGTTTTGAGCTTAACGATTCTAACCGCATTGTTTTGGACAACTTGGTAACCTTGCAGACACTGCTTGGAGGCACCCAGGACTAGAGTGTTGCCATAGTCAAGTCCCGACATGATAGTCGCTCTTGCTATGGTCGCGCAGTTGACCTCTGATATGAAGGGTCTAATAGCTTTTATTAGTCTGAGGTGGTAGGCATAGTTTTTTTTTTTAATATATTGTACTTGGGCATCCGCCCCAAGCGATGCTTCTAGCATCATACCGAGGGTTTTAACCTTACACAGGACTGGTATGGGTGTGTCTTTAATCTGGAAGGATTTATAGGAGGAGATAGTTTTGCTCTGGCTGAAGATGAGCCAAATATCATAAGCTCTGTTTTTTTTCCATTGAGGCACATCCAATTGGAGTCCATCCATCGCTCCACGTTGTTATAGATCATGGTAAGTTGCTCACTATCTTTCTGATAGTTGCCACTTAACTCAAACACCAGCTGCATGTCGTCAGCGTAGTTTGTGAAATAGGTGTCGATATGATCAAGGACAGGGCATAGGTACCTCAGGTAGAGGTTGAATAGCAGTGGTGACATGCTGGCTCCTTGCGGGACTCCACAGAGGATTTCCTTTTCCAAGGAGAACTTGTCCCCCCAATGGACCCTAGATATCCTATCTATTAAGAAAGACATTATCCAGCCGATGGCTTCATCAGAGCAGTTGGTGGTCTTTTTTAGTGCCTTCTGGAGAAGGTTATGGTCGAGGAGGTCAAACGCAGCACTGAGGTCAAGGAGAATGAGCAGACCTGTCCTACCCTTGTCAATAATGCTAAGCATTTTGGTCTGTAGGTCTAGCATGGCCGTCTCAGTGCTGTGGGCAGGGCGGAAGCCTGACTGTTGTGTGTGTAGGGAGTTGGAAGCCTCCACATGTGCCTGGAGCTGCATGGTGCCGATCTTATCCATGATTTTAAGGACAAAATTGCAGTTAGTTATAGGTCTAAGGTTATTAGGATCTCGTTGGTCGAGATTGGGTTTCTTAACCGGTGGCGTTACTGTGACCTTTTTGATTGCATTAGGGACTTTCTGATCTCTGAAGGAGGCCTTGATGATCTTAGTTAATGTAGGGGCGAATATGTCAGTGTTGTCCAGTATTATTTTGGGCGGAATGATATTCTCTGAACATGTCGTAGGTTTCATGGATGCAAGTACCTTGGTCATTTCACTGCTGGTAATTTGTGTAAACTTGAAAGTTTCAATATGTGATGGAGCGGTCTCATCTGGCAAAGTGACTGTCGTTTTTTTGTTAGTCATGGAGTTTGTGATAGAATCCCTAGCTTTGGATATTTTATTGAAGAAGGCGATCTGGGTTGCATCACATTCTTCTTGAGAGGGTTGGAAAGGAGGGGTGATGGCTCTGGATTTTTCTATACATTTAAGGATGTTGAAAAGTTTGCTGGTGGAGTTAGCGGCTGTAGAGATCTGTTCATTATAGAAGTTTTTCTTGGCCTCTTTTATCATGTGTTTATATTTTACTTCACTTTCCTTCCATAGGGCTTTATTGGCAGATGAGGGTTTTTTTTGCCAAACATTTTCTCTGATTCGTTTGTCCCTTTTTTGTTCTGCCAGTTCTTTGGAGAACCATTGTTTTTTTGGGAGGGTCTAGTAGACTTGGTTTGAAGGGGCGCTACTTGATTCGTAAGTTTTTCAAGATGGCTAAATAAGTTGGATAGTAAAGTTTCACAAGAGTCGTTCTCAGCTTGGTCATTTTCAACATTAGCCAAGCATTGTATGAGATGGTTCCTATCAATGTTTTTGTAGTTTCGGTATGCTGAAAGGATGGGACAGTTGGGAGTTTTAGGTTTGGGAAGAGGCAGGACGATTTGGAAAGAAATGCTGTGGTGATCTGACCATATGCAAAGTTCAGTCTTGAACTCTCTAGTTTCAAGGTTATTAGAGACGACCCAGTCGAGAAGATGACCGCTGTCCATTGTGGGCTCTTGGTTATTGATCTTAAAGTCAATATTGTTTTGGGATCTTTGTAGTTTGCCGGCTTCTTTATCTTTGGTATCACCATACCAATGATTGAAGTCACCCATAACTAGTGTGGCTGTGTTCGGTCCTTTGAGCATGTTTAGCTGGTGTGTTATTTCATCATTAAAGTCTGGGGTAGCCGTAGGGGGCCTGTAAAGGACGATCAAGTTTAGGCTGCTGGTAGCCGTAGGGGTATGCATGATTTCACAGCCTGTACATGCTATGCTACTGGGGAACATGTGGATGGAATCTCTTGCAATTACTGCAACACCACCCCCTGACCCTATTCTCTGTTTGAATAGAAGATGGAGTAACCTTCCAGAACTGCAGTGTCACAGGTAGGGCCGATGGGGTCCTTAAGCCAGGTTTCAGTTATACAAAATATGTCTATTTATTCATCGACAATCCTGTCGTGAACACATTGTGCGTGTTTATTAAGAGAACAAGTGTTTAGTAGGCATAGTTTTAGGTTGAGTTTAATTGTGGAGTGATGCTCAGGACTGTTCTGAGGAAGGGTAATCAGTTTCTCTTTGTTAGGGGGCCTTTTGGTAGCAAGTTTTTCCTTGATCAGGAACGAGTCCTGGCTAGTGTGGTCTAAGACTGTGTCCACAGCTTTTTGGACCATATTAATGTGTGCGTGCGTGCTGAGGTCTAACTTGAGCTTATCAATAGGGAGCAGCCCCATGATTACCTGTGAGGATGTTACTGGAGGTCTGTAGAGAATCGAGCAGCGGTTTCTGCCCTGGACGGCGGGAGTGGCGCAGACTGGCTTGCCCCTGAAAGCGCCGGCACTGAAAGCGCCTGACATATCAGGGAATAGGCGGCAAGTGTTCCTGGGAACTGTAGTTCCTAATGACACTGCAGAATAGTAAAAGAAGTACGAGTGCTTGCTCGTTGCAATGGAATGGAATCCTTTTCTAACACAACGGATTTCACAATTCACAAAGATGTTTCACACAATGGCTTTCACAATTAACAAATGTATCAAGATGAGCGTTATAAAAAATAACGTTACCCCAAGTGATCAAAGAAGATGGCAAACAGATTTTTTTAAAAATGGAACGTAGTTCTAGCCCTCCCACCACAATACAAAATACCTTCTTGCAGGGAATACCCAGAATCGAGCATCACCACTTTAGATGACCATGACGCGTGCTACACAACCTTTTACACCTTTTAACAACGTGCCCATCTCCACATTTAGTTTATAGCAGCAAGAGGTTGCTCTGGGAAAGGCAAAGCATCGAAAGCTCCAAATGCCAAACCAGCCCAAAGATGCCCCAAATCCGGCGTTGTACTACCAGTGCAAGCCACTCCTACATCAACATACCAGCACAAGCGATGGCCAACAGACCACTGGATTCCGCGTGGATGATGGGAACCTGCACCCGCTACCAAACTGTACTGCTTCTCATGAGGGGTATGTGTTTCCCAGTGTACGCAATCTGAAGGGCCTGAGGGGCACTGGTGTCTCCCTAATACTGTTGCAACCTGTAAAAGGCTGCATTGTGGCTGGCCTTCTTCAGAGCCTCGGTAAATGCCACGCCGACTAGTAGCAGAATAGTCACTAGGTATCTGCCTTCGCTTGTCTGCCGTCTCCAGGATCAAAGCTAAAACCATATTTCAACACGTCAGTGGATGAGATTACAGGAGAGCCTATCAGCACCCCCACTTCCCATTATGTCCAGCAACGCCATGGTTTGACTGGCCATTGGGCACTAATGCACAAGTGCCTGCCCGTCTCTAGCAGCCATGTTCATTGTTGCCCCTGCATGCAATTCTCCGGAGTGCAAACAAAAAACTCGTATAATATGGCATTGCTGATTGTTGAGGAGATGGATGCATTTTATGACATTCTATTTTAGTTTTTTTTGCGATTGTATAATTGTATAAAAGTAATATTAACTTTTGTTTTACTTTATACTGTGAAAGGTTGGTGTAAACCAAAACACGATTTAAAAAAACGCATTAAAAGGAGTTGTCAGATTTTCAAGTTCACTTAAGAGGCGCAGTTTTCTTTGTACCCTTGTGGGATCTAAAGGGTGTGTACAACGCGTGTGCACATGCTTCCCCTTTCCATAGGCACTGGAGCACGAGGACTTCCATCACTCCACACTGCCTGGTAAATTACATGCTTGACCTAAAGTCGAGTGCAGAAAACCACTAAGGGGTCTTCAGAAAGCAGAGCTATTGCCCCCCTTATGACGGCCAAGCCTAAACCATGAAACACAGACTGGGATGACTCAGCAGCATGTACGTCAGCACTGCGTGAAGCTTTGAGACGCCAGATGCTGCACGCAAATGGAAACCCGTCCACAGGGAACTAAGGGGAAATGTTCCAGCGCGGCTGGCGCCTGAAAATAACAGGCCAAGTTGGGGATAGTTCAGCCTAATGTCAAGCCTTAGGTCATGGCTAACGACCCGAGCCTTACCGGCCCTTCACAGACAGAACGCTGATGCAAGATGGAGTCTGAGCACGTCCCGTCAGAAAAGGAGTTCATGGGCAAAGGCAGGCTTGACCAGCGTACCTCTCGCCAGCCCAGACCCAGCGGCCCTACAGTACTCCCAGTGGCGGGCGACTGGCCGTGCGGTCCCTCTTTTAGAGGCAGCAGCCTAGCTCGACATCTCCACATTAGTCACTGTCTCTGGCTAAGTGGGGCCCGCTCATTTAGTCTGGAATTGCCCTTCCCCTGGGCCCCGTATGACGGCCTAGCATCTCCTCCTCCCGCCAAAGTCAGGGCCGCATTTCTCAGGCTGTTTCTCAAAGACAGGTCCTGGGAACATCTGCAATCATCTTCTCTCAGTGGTTGGGGGCTGGGGGCATGTTTGGAAAGGGGGTGGGGGCTGCACCAGCTGTTACTCCCGTTTGAATTCTGTACCACTGGACAATGCCGCATTTTTACAGTGTTTTTATGCTCTGCTCAAAACTCTGCACTGACAAAGAAACCATTTATTTTCTGTGTGAAATCGGTGACTTTTTCACCAATTGATCAGCGATGTTCAACACGTTGTTCCTTTGCTGCTTACTCTCTGCACTGCATGTTTCTCGAGAGTGCTGCGAATCAGTCTAGATATTTACACATTGAAAGCTTCCGTTTCCGCCCAAACTTGCTGGGAATGAGCCCAGTCTTTCCTTCAGGGGACAAACGTCAGCCGCCCACATTAATATGTGTACAAGATGTATGTTCTTTGCTATGTTGCGCGCACCGTGCCCTGCAACAGTTAGTCTGAAGACAACCCCCCAGGGGACGGAGCAGTTCACAATGGAATGATGTTCTCATGATAGGAAGATCACCATTTCTCGGAACCATTGATTTACATTTATAAAGCGCACAATGGCCCTTAGGCATTGTGGCACTGTTACAGTAGGCTTAGTTGCAACAGGAGTACATAATGACACCGAAAAACAAAACTGGATAGGATTACATGATGGGGTAAGCCGGGTGCTCCTTGGTTACAGTGGAACTAGAACCTGGTGGCTCATGCAGTGGGGAAAATGCCAAGAGGACAGAAAAAAAAGGACACAGTGGCATTAGAATTTGGTATGACATGATGGGTCTGTGGTTACAGGGGGCCTGATCATACGCACAAGCAATATTAGCTAACTACATTCCAGAAGAGGACGGGAGGTCTAGCTGCCATGTATCAGTTGAAGAGAATGGTCTTAAGAGCTTTACGGAAGACGGTGTACGAGGCTTCGTTTCCGAGTGATGTGGGCAATACATTCCAGTTTCTGGGTGCTAGATGTTGGAAACTGGATCCTCCTGCTTTTGCTCTTTTGAACGTGGGGACCTGGATCTGGTTGGAGAGGTGCGCTCTTTATGCCAAACGAGACTACTTGCATGGCACCCCGATTTTGATATTTAACGTAAAACTAGTATACCTCCGCAGACATGGAACGAGGGCCTTCAAAGAGGTATGAAGAACCAGAACTGCTGGACA
Organism: Ambystoma mexicanum; assembly: GCF_040938575.1. Lineage (NCBI taxonomy): Eukaryota > Metazoa > Chordata > Amphibia > Caudata > Ambystomatidae > Ambystoma > Ambystoma mexicanum. The sequence continues at coordinate 231,589,498 of NC_090932.1, read as the reverse complement.
TCTCTGCGGTCTAAAAAAGCTATAGAAACATTCCACCCAATCTTGGTAGAATATTCAGTTTAAAACGAGGGGAGGCAAAAGAGAATCGCTGGAACCTTGGACTAAAGACTTCCACCAGCCATCGCTAGCATATAAGACTTATATCAGCGTGCCCTTTGCCATAGAAATGTATGTTAAAATATTCCAATGTTCTAATCATGCTTTATCAACCCTGACCGAGGGACATACCACAATGATCTGCCCTGCCAATGGAGTTAAAGGCCACAGCGCAGCAAGGGCACTTTGTGAGGTTTCTGGGCCCATACTACCTACAGCATGCTGTCCGGGTCTATAAAGCTACTGTTAGGAAAGATTTCATAATTGTAGGTAATTTTCCTTCCATGTGGCAACCCCTAAACTTTTTGCTGTTGTTTTTCACCTTGTTCTCGACTTTGCCAGAGAAGTGCAGCCTTCTGCCGCACTCCTCTGGGCTTTCTCTCCATTCTTACGGGGAAACGGACATGCCCTTAAAACAGTCAGTACTGGGAAACGCTGTTTTCCGAAGTTTCTTTTATCATGTTGCGGCTTTAGTGCAACATGACACAAGAGGGCACTGTAAGCTAAGTTACTGCTCTCTTGGGTCTCTAGCCTTCTACAGGCCCTAGATACTCTTTTAGGATTGTAACTGATCGGTGCAAGTGATTCACAGACGGGAATGGTGGTAGCGATCGTTTTTTGTGTTTTGAGCTCCTTTTGGCGTTTTAAGCGCGTTTCTCGCGCTTAGCCCAAAATGGTGGCCTGGCTCCCAAAATGGCCAGACCACGAGGGTCCTTTGTCCTGTCCGCTGACCGTCTTGCTCCCTTCACCTTCCCCAGGTCGAGCCGACCCAGGGCCTTCCTTATTTGGGCATGTACTTTCCCGCGAAACACGGATGCTTACCCGGGCTTCTACATGCCTGGTGTGTGCCTCCAGGATGTGGGCTGGGATGTCTGGTCCCCATACACATCCTGGGTGCCAGAGAGTCTAGGGTGGTGTGAATGCCTGGGACCACCGTGGTCCGTGATAGGTCCACGAATGGTGTGAGTGTTGATAAGCGGATCTCCCATTGGGTCCCCTCCATTTTGGCGCGAAGGGAACCGTGGATAAGAGGGGGCTGGAAACACCACTACCATGTCGATCTCCTGAGTTCTCACGAACGAAGGAATACAGGAGCCAAGTATCCTGCAACCAAGAGGCTGAACCGAGGAATCGCTGGTGACCCGCTGAAAGACTGCTCCTCTGCACTGCTGTCGCCTTGTGAAACCCTTTTTACCTTTGATCGAACCAGAAGGCCTGTACTGGTACTTCGACCCTTGGAATAGCGGGAAAAGCTATTCTCGGCATCTTCACCATCTCCTGCTAGTAAGCCTTTGGAAGTGTCTCTGGGTCATCCAGCAGACTGACCAGCCTACACAGGAGTCTTGCTCTGTAACCGCCGCCAGGTTGTGTAGTATTTCGAGTCCTTGTCACTCTCACACGATTCGTACACTTGGCGTTCCCAGGTCTGAAGTGAGTAGTGTACATTTGGCTCAGATACACACGGCCGCTCCATTGCCCTGCTGTGGTAACAAACTGTGCGGGTTCCTTCGTTTGGGACGTCTTTTACTCAACTCTGCTGCTGCAGACTCAACACGACGACGAGACGTCCCCTCCTCTTCTGAACCTACCAGCGACTGAAACTGACGCGGAGAAGCCTGGGTCTGCTTGCATCGGGGACCGGTGAGTAGCATAGCTAGGAACTGGTCGCCCTCCTGCAGGAGCCCATAGCTTTTCCCCGCTGTGTCAAAACATCACGCCTTTCCGTACTCGCGCTCCGATTCTGCCCACAGTGGAGGCTGCGCTTGAGTCACGGAACTCTGTTGTTCTTCATTTGTGCACTAAACTGAACTGCCCGATTTCCCTCAAAGAGACTCCCCTTTTGCCCGTTGGCACCAGCGTGTGCAGGTACTTTTGAGCACAAGGCTCCACTCTTCGTAGGGCTCGGACTTCCTTTTAATTAGGTGCCTCTGAAGGCGGACTGGGTCTAAGCATTATTTCGCACTGCCTGTTTTCCTTCCCTTTTAGGTCGACTACACATTTCGTGCATCTAACGCTTGAGACTTGTTTGTATTCATATATATATTGTATTGGTATGGTATGTGTTGGTTTACTAGAGTTGTATTGTGATTTCTCGCTACGGTCATTGTTTTAAAGGCCTTGGAATAAATGTGTATATATTTTTAATATAGCACCTGTTTGGAGTAGTTTGTAAGTGTCCTTGCTTTGTGTGCTCATTGCGGGCTTTCAGTCACCCTCACCCCTCTTGAGACCTAGTCTTGACCGCCGCGATCGCTACCCTGATTGGTCTGGCTTGTCCAGAGGTTACCCTGTTCCAAGTAATTAGGTTGGCCTTCTGAACTTCTGCGCCACCAGGACAGAGTTCAGAAATCCGTCTTAACAGCTACTATAAACTGCTTTTGGTATTAAAACTAAGATGGGTAGGTATGCACGTGGATAGTACATGAACCTGGCTGGACAGTCACTGGGAATTGGCTGCAGGTACACTCCAGGTTGCTGTGGATAGATATGCAACGCTGAACAGTCTGCGCGCTATACCAGCTCGTATAGCCCATAGATTGTACAAAGACAAACCTGCACTGATGTTCCATGTTTTGGCTTTGCAAATGAGAACCCCTTTTGCCATGCTGGGGTTCTAGGCTCCAGGCAAAGAGTCTATGGAGGCAGGGGGCATGGCCAAAGACAAGACTCTAGAGTCCATGAACTTCCACCGGCACCAGCCACCTTCCTGGTTCTGGTGCCTTCCAGCCTGTAGTGTCTGTTGCATGCGACATACCATGTATGTATAACAACAGGAGTGGCTTCCACTTTTGCTGCTAAACCACCCATGAACAACTACTAATGGTGGCGTTTAATTCACACCTGGTTCTCGAAACTAATATAGCCTCACAAGATGGTGTCAAAAGGCCAATGGAACCACAACTGTGGTTCTACAGCGCCACTAGTTTTGTGGTGGTGCGAAAGCCTACCTAGTATATCTAAATTGTAGTGTATATCACAGCCTCTGTGCCAAAACGAGTTGTGGTGATAACATGCCTCGAGGACCAAAACGGATCAGTCCAAAGCTACCTGCAGACTTTTCTGCCTCAAAAATGCCACTCTGTTCCTCCATACAAACTATAGCAATGCTCTTCTATGCACACTTTAACAAAACGTTTGCCACTATAGTGGCATTACAGCACTACCTAGGAAGCAAATTTAAAAAGGAGATGCCTTTATTGGAAATTTAAATGTAGGAAACCAACCAAATAAATCAAATGAATAAGATACCCGTGTTTTTATGAGAAGTTCAACCATGTGGGGTTATTCCCTCAAGGAACGTTAGAGGGGACATTTCGGTTTATCGCATTAAGCATGCTCAGTCATGTCATACTGCAAAGAGTTGCACCATGCCATTGCGGGAGAGGACCCTCTGCTACCCATCAAGACTGAGAAGAAAGATGCATTCAAGGCGACTGGAAAGAACAATGCGCAGCTCAGAGCAAGACATGCCACTTCCACCCTCCCACCTCTGGCGACTGGCAAGAACTGCTTCTAAGGCTTGCACAGCTCTGAGAGCAAGACATGGCACTTCCACCCTCCCGCCTCTGGAGACTTGAAAGAACTGCTTCTAAGGCCTGCGCAGCTCTGAGAGCAAGACATGGCACTTCCACCCTCCCACCTCTGGCGACTGGAAAGAACTGCTTCTAAGGCCTGCGCAGCTCAGAGCAAGACATGCCACTTCCACCCTCCTACCTCTGACCTTACGCCAAGGTTGGACGGCTGCCTAGAGAGGGAAAGACGGCTGTCAACCTTGTTGCTAGAAATTCTAGACATACCCGATAAGCCAGGATTATATTTGGAGACAATAAATAATGTTTTGTCTTCGTTTTTTGGAACAAGATGGGCAAAGGTTGTGCTTGCTTTTCTGTTTGACCTTCCTATGAAGAGTAGTACGTATTTGGCTAGATTCGAGTAATTGGAAGAAAGATGAGCTCCGTGCAACTTGTTTCATTTTTCCAACTATGCAAGAAAAGGTTCATGAATATAAAACGTAGAATACAAAAGGACATACACAGTTCTGCTGCCTCTGTACCAAAGCCATCAGCAATAAACGTTTTTGGTCTTGCGAGCTGGTAAGATAGCTCAGAGATGCAAGCACTTGCCTGGTATATCTGGAAACTGCAGTCTCAGGTTCAAAGCTGAAAAGGCAAGCTCAGCCTTTCAGCCATAAGGCGTCGAGACACTGCGTACCATTACATTAGTCAATAATAACCCTGATTATTACAGTGGGGGGAAGTCCTGCATGACACTATTAAACCCAACATTAGCATCATTCTATTGAAATCGTCAATTACTTTACAAAAGAAGTCAACCATTTCAAAATGTTGTACAAAACAAAATGTACCCTCTGCCACCTTTCGATCATTAGTTCAATTACATAAAAGCAAGAAGAAGACACAGTAAGTTCAAATTTGTGCCAACTTTACCAATTAGAAAACTATGTGTTTGTTTGTTTGTTTATTTTATTTGTATGGCGCTCCAAACCCAGAGGTATAAGGCCGCTTAAGAATTTGGTTACAGCATTGAGAAGTATCTTTGTGTTGCATACTTCGTACAAGTTTATAATATATACATTTATATACAGTGTACTTGCTATACTTGCTATACACCAAACATTATGCAACAATGTAAAATACTTTGTTGTAACTATGTTGTAACTATAACCATACACTTTACATCCCTAATATATATGCGTACAGATGTTTGAAAGTACAAAGGGAAAATATGCAACTATACAAGCATTTACCTACAATACCCATGAATTTAAATGGGTATATTTTGACACTGTACTGCAGACAACATACTAGCAATATACAGCCATATTAATATATTTGAACGATACAATATACTGCACGTGTCTCAGCTGCATAACTACATAATGAACTGCATAATGTAACTATACAGGTACGCACCTACACCAATACCTGCCCATATATCTGCACTACTACTGAATTAGATTTTCTCTCTAGCTATGTAATGTAATCATATGAACACCCGTCACAGATTTTGCCTATACCTTTTTGACATCTAACTTGTTAGTTGACAACACTGCCCTTAGGCAGTCGATATGAAAACAGAATGCAGGGAAACAGCTTTTTCTAAAGACACACTTCGTCTAGACTGGTCCTGTAAAATAATTCTATTTAAAGTGTCCCACCTGGATTGCAAATCACTTTCCAAGCTGAATCCCCTACTTGTCTTAGATAACCACCAGTGCTGGAGTTGGCCTGCAACCGGTTGTGACGGGAAAATGCCTGTCTGGGATAGTGAGGATTAATTCCTTTGTGTGAGAGACCTTTCCAAAAAGCCTCTGAATTATTCCTGGCGCGTGAGTTGGTGCAGTGTTCACTCCGAGGTTCTGAGGGGCTGGGAAGCAGATCTTCCCCCCTTTTCCCACTCAGCTTTTCTGCAGCTTGATTATGCAAGCCACAGCCTGGTAGGCCTGCTTCTTGAGGTAGGAAAGAAACTCTACACTAACCCTTTGACATCCCGGTTGGTCAAGCTCTGCATTTCCAAAGAAGACCAGACGGAACACTTTTAGGTGCTCTTTTCTTTCCCCTGATCGGGTGGAGACAACTGGATCAAAGCTCCTGCCTGAAGGTTTCATCTCAGAGAAGCTCATGAACATTCCTGCATCACTGGACCCAGATTCTGGTGCCCCTTCACTCCCTCGACCTTGAAGACTCTGAGCCAAACCAACCAGGTGATCTTCTCCAGGTCACCAGAGTCAAGCACTCCAGTTCCTGCTCTGCTTACTTGGGAAGGTACAGAGGATGTTAGACCTTCAATCCCGTGACCACAACGCTGCACCTGCCTTCCAAGTTCAGCTTCTGTGGCTCGCACCTTTCCGGTGTGCTTTCTTCACCTCTTCAAAATGGACTCTTGATTGAGATCTCACCAAGCTTACCGCTTCTTCAGAAGCTGGATCCTGTGCAATTTCTGATCCTCTGGCTCCAACACCTGACCTGGGAATCTCCACATCTCGAATAGCCATCCTCATAGTCTGGAGGTCCCATCTGCATTACTGTGCCATTGTGGGAGTCCTCGCGATGGCTGCTTAACAACGTGCACAGCACCTGACTCTGGCAACCGCCAACAGCATCCTGCAGAATGGTTTACCCAATCCCAGCATATTGCTCTCCTTTGCCTCCTGTCCCCCCCCCCCAGATCCTTGTCAACTTGCCTGCATGAACCAAAAAGCCTTTCACATACAGGTTTCTGCCGCTTCGTTTCTAGGAAGGACTTTTGACTCTAAAAAGAACTCTTATTCAAAATTGATTCTGACCTCTCTTTTTTACAATATTCTACTTACTTGTGGTGTATGGTTTTTCCCTTTGTCTTTTCTTAAACGTAAAGATGATATTTTCTTATACAAATATAGTCTGTGGACTTTCTCTTATTTGGTATTAACGAAATGTACCTGTGATCCACCCCATTCCACCTCTGTGGAATTAGATCTCGGTTGCCTTGGCACGACTACCACTTGAAGAGATTGGGGAGGTCGAGGGAATCACCACTAGTATCCGAGGACCCTGACCACTTGGCCTTACCTAATATGTATTGAGAGGCTTGAAATAAGATTCCTAGCTTTCCCTGGTTGGACTGTGCAAACTCTAATCGTGAAGAAGGAATATAAGCTTCCTTTGTCCTACTTCCCATTGGATGTCAAACTTTACCCAGAGATAAAATACATCATTTGTATGGGTGTATAATACGGTGTCTGAAGTCACATACTAGTAAAGTTCAACCTCACTCGAATGGGAAAAGCAGGTCAATAACCAATCGGCATTGCATTTGACAAGAATCTGAATGGGTGGGTAGCAAACATTTATATGCATATACATATATGCTACCTAACAAGATTGTTGGAAAACGTGGTGCCCATTGTCCTTGATCGTACTGTAGCGGGAGGCGGGGGGTATAGAAGTATGTAGAGGTTGCATACTTCCTCTGGAATTAGTAGGTTCCTGGTGAATTGCCCGATCTTGTACACCTTGTTCCACAAAATAAATTAAATGGTCTCCATTATCTGAGGGATTGCTAGGGACTTTGCAGTATCAGCCTTCATTTGAATGTCTTTTAATATGTCATGAAACTGTGTGTTAAGGAGAATTCTCATTTCTGTGCTAATTCCCTTCAACCTTAGAGACCCCCAGCTCTTTTGCTGCACTTTGGGACTTTTTAAGTTTAACCCTGGAGAGAGTGAGCCCTTCTTCCCACTCTCTCGTGTATTTTGATCTAATTTGGATTATGTGTTTCCTTTGTTTTTGGAGTCTGACAAGCTCCATGGGCTACTACGTTTTGTATGGTGACACACAGCACCTTCAGTGCAGCGATGAGAAAGCCTTTAGATTTCTCTGAAGGTTTAAATAACTTTTCTTGTGAGAACTACTGTTCCCAAGATTAGTAAAGTGAAATTGACTTTACTTACCTTTTCTCTTTGTAGATCCCGCACACCCCATCTTATGTGGCGTGCTGGGGGGGGAGAGGGTTACTTATTAGCATCTTTTTCTACTTACTCATGTAACATTTTTTATGTTACCCTCACTACTTTAAATGACTGGTGGCTTTTCATACCATTGTGCTTTTCTACCACAGGCTGAATCCACAGCTGCAGTATAGCACACATGGGGGACCATTGTGTCAAAATGGCCCCGGTCTTTATTCACTATTTCTTGTTTGTGAGGTCTTTCTTGGGTTATACTATGTGCGCCAAACCAGGTTTAAGCCCTATGTTTGTTTTGCCTTTGGCGGACTTCAGTACTGTAACCAACCTCTGGCTCCAGTGTGTCTGGCAGGTCAGGAAGTGAGGGAGATGCCTGAAACTACCCTGTCCTGTATCTCCTTGGTTACCTGAATGCACCCAGTCCTGATTGCCTGGCTGGCTGTCCTTGCAGGACATTCTAAAATAATTCCTTGCAGGACAGCCACCCCCTGCTGTGTGAGTGACAGCTAGGCTGTGCATGAATGGGAGAAACCTGCATAAAAGGCAAGGTTTCTTGTCCTGAAGACAGAGTCGACCACTGGGAAGAACAACCCAATGAAGAAACCGTGACAGACACCTGCTGCATCCTCCTGGACCTTTGAATTTCCCGGTGAAGCCCTGCTGCTGTGCTGTAAATCCGCTTTCTGATCGACAAGAGAAGCTCCGGAAAGGACGATTTCTTTCCTTGGGTTATTGGGACCAACCAACGCCGAGACGAACTTTGCTGGAAGACCTTCCCCAAATGGCTGTACCTCGTTGCTGCTGCTGGAACCGAGTGCCAGGGGTCAAGAAATCAGTAGTCTAGTGCAACGTCTGTAAACCGCACAAAAGCTCCAGGAGTCTCCTGAGGACCCTCCCAAAGCAGGACAACCCAAGCTCGAGTCACCTCACCAGAGGGCTGGACTCAAGGAGTGAGGAAAGCTCAACCAGTGTCCAAGATCCGTGGTGGTGCTGTTTACCGCGTGCTGAAACCACAAAGTACTGCTGAATTGAAAAGAGCCCGTAGCTGCCACCGACCTACGAACTGCTGTGCAGGCGTCCTCCCTCTTGTCCGCACGACTGAGGCTCAGGAACATAGGATCTGCAACACTGTAACCAAGACAGATGCCAGCTGGATCCTCTTCTTCTAACCTAAGGTAGTGTGCGGACTAGGGGGTACTTACCTCTTTGTCTGTAGCTTGCTTTTCTCAGTTGAGATTTGCAGTAGCTGCTTTTCTAGAGTTGATCTCAGCTCTAACTTTCACAAGTGTAACAGCTTGTGGCCCAACAGTGATTTTCTACAACAAACTAACTTTGGGCAATACATTTTGCCATCTAATAAGTGCCTCAGCTCCATAGACTTTGATCCAATTGACTTTGGCTGTCCTGGCTCCCTGCAGTCTCTTCTAGTCCATTGACTTGGATTCTAACTGTCCCTCATAGGTGATACATTGGTTTTTAAGTAATATTGCTGGGAAAGTTTTTATCTAGACTTCATTGAGAGATATAAAAGTGCTCACATGCTCCGAGAACCTATTCATCCTTTTCCTTCTCTTAACCTTTCCTTTATACCAATCTCAGAATTTTGCAAAGTACAAAAGTGATATATAAATGACAATACTGTCCTAGTTAGTGAAGTCACCTCAGGGTGTAGGAAGTGTGTATGAAGCATCTCTGAAGAGTATCTACTTGCTTGACCTTGATTCTGAGAAAGTATTTGAAGTGTATTTTTATTGTTGCACATTTCCCTTTTTAAAGAATGCTTATTTAAAACTGACCGTTAAATAATTATTTTACTAGAAAACTTTGCGTGTAAGTGTTATTTGGATACTTGTATTGGTGCATTTCGATGCTATAGCTCTAAAGCTCACATTGACCCCTCTTGAGAGAAGTCTGGCTGCTCAGTCACACTACCAACTTGTGTAGTACAGGCCTATACCAATAGGTGGGTTACCCAATACCAAGATGACAAGGGTGGTGTGGTCTCCCACGGGGTTACTACTCCAATTCTTGCCCAACACTGTGCACCAAACTGGCCGTTGCCATCACAAAGTAAATCCAGGACCTTGATTTTCACTGGCGGGCAAAAATGTGTCGCCTTCAGCCAGGCTTGGCATCTGAGCACTGCTCCCTTTGCCATCTGCCAGAAACCTAGGTTTACTGCATCCACTATAGTGTCAATGGTGCACTTTGAAACAGTCTCCAATCAAAGAAGGTGCATCTCTCAAGCCTGTTAACCTTTGATATTCAAAATCAACCATCCTGTACCACTTATTCCAGTCCATGCACAGTGATGGCCTGGCATCAGCTGCACCAACGGTTAGAGAATTTGTTGCAGAGATCTTCTTGACCATCCAGATTCAGAAAAATAGAGCAGAGGCAACATTTGAACATCTATGATCGGGCTAAAACTGTTGGCACAGTGGGGCTGTCACAGCTGCCTTCTATTCCTTGTCGATACGAGTCTCTAAAAGGGCAACTGACAACACGGACTACATAAACTGAATACCTGCATCCCAGATGTTGTTTAGAAGCAGGGTTGTGGCCACAAACCATCCCTGCCATAAGAGATGGTCAAAGAGGGAGGATATACTTCTCACTTGCAGGCAGAAACATGATTTCAGGTAACCAAGTCCTTTAGAGGACAGATCTCCCATCACCTGGGGGCCAAGATTTTGAAGGTGAATCTGGTGTGTCTGGTTGAGGGGAACATAGGTTTCCCCAACCATCCCCTTTATAAAGGGAAGCCCTTCGTCCTCAGGAAAGAATACTTGTCGAATGTGGCATATATTACTCCTTTAGGATAATACTAATCCTTGATCACCAAAGTGAAGCTCCCATTCTTCCAGGTCATGTGCTGACTGTGTTCTCACATTCTCAGTGGAAAAACATGTGACAACTCTAGATCATAACTTACAAAGTTAAGAACAGACTAAAGGAGCCACAAATGGTTCATCAGTAAACACATCATATCCTATTCCAGATTCCCTAGGGGACTAAAAAATGGCACCTTCTTTACAACAGACGTTGCAGACATCATAGCATTAGCATTCCAATAATCTTGCACAAACCTTTGGAGTGATATCAGTAGTTCATAAGGAAAATGTATACGCTCACCCACAGAAGTCATCTCCGCTGTTACGAAATGCCCACACATTTTTCAGATGCTACCTCCCCCAGAATCTGATCACGCGCACTAGATACAACTCTGAAGGGAAATAAATAAGGTGTTGTAGGAGGAACATACAATTTTCATGGATGGCATTACAGACTGCTCCCAGCGTCAGGGATGGACTCTGAACGTACTGGTGAGCAATCTTGCCTAGCACAATCAGAAACAAAATGCTGCCAGGCCCCCAAGCTCTCCTTGTAGTAGGCATCAGGTTCTGCACTAGCAGTAGTCAGTTCAAGATTTGTAACAGACCCCCAGGCATGCTTGCTCTGCTCATATAACAGTGAGCAGACGTTCCCCAGCAGCTGTGTCTAGGTATGGTTTTACGCAAAACAGTAAAGGCTGGATAATGTGCGTGTTGGCTCCTTGGAAGGCCTTTTTTGACATATGGTGGTGATCTGTCCAGGAATCCTTCACCCTGAGTGTTTGAAGAGGGCACATACACTGGGAATGCCTCCTTAACTACATCAGGGCAGCCCTTCAAGGGGCTATTGGTTATCTATGGCTGGAATAGAGCCCATGTGCTGTCAGATGGTCTTCTAAATGTGACTGTCGCACAGAATTCTGTTTTGTCCTCAGAGTCAGGCTTTACCATCAACAATTTTGTCCCTCACCAAAGTGGGTTTTTGTCCTACCGAAGAGGGTGCAGCCCTCTCTTTCAAAATCTACTGCAGCAGTTTGAATAGGCAAGTTCCCTGAAGAGGTCACTACACACCGCCACTTAGATAGCGCAGAAGACATATGCATCCGTTTGTATGAGTCTTCCAAGGCAATGACTTGCGAATATCAGTTTTCCAGAATATAATCTAGGTAGCGGCAAACAAAGCATTCCTTAGGTGCGTCTTGGAGACATTCTTATTTGGGCATCTGGAATGAAATTTGAGGACGAACTGCTCCGTAGAGCTCTGGCATGATGAGGCGTGATGAGGCTTGATGAGGCGTGAGGCCTAGAACAATTCATTCCTCACTGTTGAAATACAATGCTTTTTAGCTAGAAAACACACCCTGATATAGGCCCCCACTAAGCAGTAACAAAGTTTAACAGGAACATTTAGAAACAAAATTCTCACACACACATGCCACCCCCTGCACCTCTCCAATGATTCCCAGACTGATGACAAAGGAAAAACTGGATTAATGCCCTTGTGAGCAAGTGCTCCACAAACTGTCAGGGCGGGCTTTTGGGTAGGATGCCAAAGCTCAATTTAGCCCCCCTGGATTACTTGGTTTTAGGACACGTTTCCCAACAAAGTGTATTTCTACGGCCAGGAAGGGAACCAACATATGCCATTAGATGGTCTTAGTGCGACAGGACATTGATATAACTAGAAGTGGGAAGGTGCTTGCGGAGGGTACTATATCAATTGAACAGAGGCCGGTTTCGCAGTCACTAAATGGCTGACCACTTGCCAGTAATCAGGAGAAGGGCATGTGGGTGCATTCTGACTGAAACCAGCTGCCCGTGGAATGAGATTTCCATTTGCTAAAGGGCTTTCACAGGTACTGGGGCTATTCTTGGTGTGACAGCCCTGTGATGGGGGCAACAGCCCATCATCAGGCAAAGTGAGAAGTCCCCAATTTACCCCAAATACAAATCAGAAAGCCATTGAGAATTCCCTTTCCATCGAGCCTACTTTGCCTGTGCATGCCATCGAGATCCCAGAAGGATGTCTGCAGTTCCGCAAGAGATTCCACAAGATATTGCGAGAGGCATCGCTTGGCAAATCAGTGTCAAGAATAGAACTATCAAACTCTTGGCTTTGTCTGTAATAAAGCATTCTTTAGAGGCTTTCTTCAACCTCTTGTCTTGGACAGGAAGGCAACTTATTTCAGTTTTTTTTTCCAACTTTGCTTTGTAAATAAAGCAACATTGTTCTGAGGTTTTGTTCAGCCTCTAGTCTTGGTCAGCAAGAAGTGGTTCTTCAGTTGGCGAAAATGGGGTCAACAATGTGCCTTCTTACAACTACAGGTGGAGTCTGGTCTACTGAGTGAAAACTCCTCTTTTGTACTCCTTGCCCCCTACTTCTATGTAAACCAATCTAGCTTGTGCTTTCTGTGGCATTTCCCTTGCCATTCACCTAGCAGGATAGGCTGTGTAGCTTCTTACTCAGCCATTCATTATATGAGTCCTTGCGACTATGCCTGCCTTGGTCATCTAGCGAGGGGAAAACAATGTGATAAAGCATTAGGCCACCATCTGGGCTTCTAACTGGTCGGCGATGCCATCACCACAATGCCGGTTTCTCCCAGACGTACTGTGGGTACCTTCTAACTCACTGAACACAGACCCTCCAGCACCATCTTGGCACCACACTCCCTACAGAAATCACTCCAAGCTGCCAAAAAGTGGTGTGTGATATCAACGTGCTGGAGTGCTGCTGGAACACTGAAGAAATGGTTTGGAATGCATCTCTATGCACTTTCATCTCCTTTTCTACCATACATATAAAGTACTTCCCAAGGGAGAGTCCAGGAAGGAAGAAGCCCTGGGTGAGGTGAAGCTCATTCGGCCAGAGAGGCATTAGCAACAAGCGTGGACCAGTTACAGGAGGAGATAGCAAAGAGAAACCCGGTTAACAAGTTTTCATTACAATGCTTCCCTGATTTGGGGTGTATCGAAATGCGTGCAGCTGCAAAAGACTTTTCAGGCATTTCATAAACTATTGTATATCCAGCAGCCATCTGTAATGCCAGCCCGTGGCCTCAACTTCAAGCCAGTAGCCCTTATGATCCCCCAAAAAAATAATAAAAAAAATAAAAAAAGACTACTGCAAAGCATGGTGAATTCTCTTCATTCACCATGCCCACATCTGTGGGTAACAGGCCACTAGGGATGGGGTTAGTCCTGCTGCTACCAGATGTGCCTCACCAAGCATCGACTAGTTTGGATGCCGCAGGCCCGTTACTCCCAACAAAGGGCGGTATATCATCCCTAATGTTTGGGTCAAACCCTCCTTCAGCCTCCAAATGAAAGATGTGCATCATAGGGGAGATGTAGCAAAGGAGACAGAGGCCTAGGAGGCTTGGAGCAAGGACCAACAACAGGACTCCAAAGCCCCCTCAGACTAGCTAGGACCTTATCCCCAAAGGCAGCCTGGGATAATGACAACCTAGGGGACTCCAACTCGCAGAAGCATTGCCAGGGGAGGCAATTGTCTGCAGATCGGAATGACAAACGAGGGACCATGACATGAAGATGCTTTTCAAAACCTGCAGCATTCGTGAATCACTGAGAAATTACAACAGCCACCTAGCTGAAAGGATTCAAGCAGAGAGGTGTTTGGTTACTGAGCGTGCCAATGCTTAATTCGGGATGTGCGGTTTGCCAGACAGGAAGCACTGCAGAATGCCACTGAGCCCTAACCCAGCGCAAAATAAATCTAAGATAGCGCTGCACGGTGCAGTCTCCTTTGAAGCTTTGCAGCTCATCAACTATAATAAAAGCAGTTGGATAATAAACCAACGCCAGATGCAGATCATTAATATCTTCATGAGAGCAGCTAAGGTCAGATAAGGGAATAACCAATTCCAGAGAAGCAACAAGATCACATGGGGAATAACCTATCAGGAACCACGTCAGAAACCGCACCAGAGCCCGAAGGTTATAGAAGACACTAGGAAACCTCAGTTTGTGCCCTGGACCTGGAGGAGGTTGAAATATATGCTGAATCTTCCTTGATGGAAGGTGAGGATGGTGAGATGAGAGACCAAGAGGAGCCTGATGCCTGGAAGAAGACAGCACCAGAGGGATGTCCCAAGAAGCAAGCTGTCTGTAGAAAGGTAGCTCAAAGCTGGTAGCTTTGGAAGGAGAGGATCCTAGAGGAAGTAAATGTGCCTTCCCTTTCTCCCTTGAAACAGGGGGGAGAGTCCTGGAACACTGTCCAGCAAAGGCTGGCTGCCAGGAGGAAGGCTGGAGATACTGCAAGGAGAGAGTGGTTAATCCCTGGAATCCCTGGTAAGAAAGACAGACCAGAGGCATACCAGAGCACATCTCAACTCCTTTCTTGGGGAACTGAAAAGCGAAAGCCTGAGTCTACTTACCAGCTGCCCATGGGGATAGATAGTAGAGAAACCATGCCCATGGCAGGAGGGCAAGAACAAGATTGGCTCCCAGAATAGGACCCAGAATTTGGGTGTCAGAATTCACATTCCTAGAGGGATGCAAACCCAAGGTCTAGGACGACTCGTAATGCGAATCCTGAAACCCTATTGAGAATCCTGAAATCAAGGTCCAAACCGGTCTTAGTACCTGGGAGAGCCAAGTTCCAGGAGGGACTGGATGCCAATAAAGGGCCATGCAAAGCCTACAAGAGCTATCAAAAATCCGAACAAAATAAGGTATGAGAGAGGCCCACAAGTACACACAGTGCTTTTGTGGACAGAAAGGCCCTCACGGTCCACCAAGACCACGTGGCAAACCATATCAAAGGTGATGCAGAGGTCTTGCAGGCAGAGCAAGGGCGTCATCCCATGTGGGCGAAAGCCTGATTGAAAGGTTTCATAAATGCCATTGGCAGCAATAAACTCTTGAAGCAGAGCAGCAGCCTATTTTTTAATCTTTATTTAAAATGGAAATGGGCCTGTAATTCAACAGGTCAAGAGATTCAAATGGAATTCTTGGAGTGGGCATGAGAGAGCTAGGTTTGAGGACAAACCGTTTGGTTGCAGCCAGAGGCTCATCAACTATAACTGATTATCTGGGTTATAAGTTGCAGAGAGGGTGTGGTCAGCAAAGCCACATTTCCATGATGCACAGAATATCCATTTCATGTTTGCAAATAAGCGTATGTTTCAGGGTGGTGTCACAAACCACTGATCTGCAGTTAAGGAGACTGCGCGGCAGCTTTCCCCAGCTGTCGCCTTTAATCCAAAAACAAAGGCTGTATAGTCATGAGGGCGTCATGGACAGCTGTTCTAGTGAGTGTCAAACTAGTGGCAAGTCCTTCTTAAGCAACCCCATGGTCGGGCAGATGATGGTTAGGCAAACTGGAGCTAAGACGGAGGGCTCAGCCTAAAACAGGTTCCAACAGGAATCAATGGAAACTGCGGCCCGTAAATTCTGTTAGACACTAGAAGTCAGACTTTTTATATCTTGTTATCGAACAAGGCTTTACTGTTCACCTATTCTGTTGCTCCACAAGCTAGATCAAGTGTACATGTTATTTACTTCTATTTGTAACACGATTATTACTATTTTGTATTAGAATTCATAATAACGTTCCTATAAGCGTTGCAATAGTCAACAACATACATTTGAATTGCATTCAATCACAGTTTACATAAGCAAGTATAGGGATTAATTAATTGAAAACCAAAAGGCCGACTGCATGGCCATGAGTTTCACCACTCGGGCTTTATCAAGGCACACACGCGGGAAGCCACGAACTTTACGGACTGCTAGGCACAGCAAGGTGCATCAGTAACACAACTATACAAAGATGAGAACCAGATCTAAAGATGGCAACATGGAGTGCAGGAGGGGGACTACATAAGTGGATAGCTTGACAATATGAAATGGAAATGGAAAACGCTGCAAGATAACCTTTAATGGTCCCAACATGTAGGCCTCTATGTGCCAGGAAGAGAAAGGACAAGACTTCCGGGATAGAACATAGAAAAGGACCAACATTCTTTTCTCTGCACCAGTTGCAAAACTTTTTCCAACGGCAACAGTATAGAGATTTTGTTGCCGGCCTTCTTGCCGAAAGCAACACCTCCATGACATCATCTTGAAGGTCCCAATTCTTGTATCTCAGCCTTTCAGATATCAAGCATGAAGGTTGAGAGCCTTGACCTCCCGATGGAGAACCTGACCTTCCATTTGTGAGAGAGATGGAGAACCTGACCTTCCATTTGTGAGAGAAGACGTAAATGGAGGACAGATGGACATGTCTAGAAGGATCATTAATTAGGATCATGCGGTTTCCGAACCGTCTCAATCTACTGATGACCTGAGGAATGACGGAATCGGAGGGAACGCGCATAGTAGTGGGAAGTTCCACTCCACAGCGAACACGTCCCCTAGGGCTCCTCTTGGGGGAAATTCCCTTGAGCAATACCTTTCGCACTTCCGGTTGATTCCAGTCGCAAACAGGTCTACTTGAGCGGTTCCCCAAAGGTCAAAGATCTCTTTAAGGACTTCCTGAGCCAGTTCCCACTCGTGGGACACCGTGCTCTGCCTGCTCAGTGCGTCCGCCGTCATATTCTACTCCCCGGCTAGATGAACTGCCGTTAAGGAGATTCCTTCTTGAATTGCCCAATACCAGAGCCGCATTGCCTCTCTGCACAGAGGTAGTGACCCTACACCTCCTCTTTTGTTTAGATAATGCATGGCCACTGTGTTGTGCGTCATTATCAGGACATTTTTTCCTCTGACAGATGGCAGAAAAGCCTTCAGCGCTAGTCTGAATGCTCTCGGCTGTAAAAGGTTGATGTGTAGTTTGGGCTCCGATGGAGACCAACAACTGTTGATTGTCAGATCGTTGGCATGAGTTCCCCACCCCATGAGTGAGGCATCCATCACTAGTGTAATTTCCAGCCATGGCTGCCAAAAAATGTTCTCCTTTTAGGATGTTCTCTGTGCAAGTCCACCACAGAAGATCCTGCCGAACCTTGTTCGGAATCTGAAGAAGATCCGCCATTTGAACTGGGATCATTGAGTCTTTAGAGCCCATTGAAGGGATCTCATCCTCAGGTGTGCCTCTGGCACTAGGAAGATGCAGGATGCCATGAGGCCGAGCAATCTTAAGAAGTCGTAGGCCTGGAGATTTGGGGCATTTTGGAATTTGGAAACCATCTGAAGAATGTCTTGAGCCCTCGACTTGGGAGGCGAGCTCTTTCCGAAGGATGTGTCTAATACAGTCCCTATGTACTGGAGCTGTTGGGAAGTTGTCATTTGTGACTTCTTGAAATTGAGGGAGAAGCCCAGTCTGTGGAGGAAGTGGCAGGTGACTTTCAGATGATCCAAGGCTTGTTCGGCAGAACGCGTCCTGATCAACCAATCATCCAGGTAGGGGAGATGTGAATCCCCCCTCTCCTGAGGTGCGCTGCCACCACTACCATTAATTTAGTGTAAGACCCTTAGGGCTGAGGTCAACCCGAATGGCAGGACTCGAAACTGATAGTGTGAGTCGCCAACTACGAACCTCACGTATTTTCTGTGCTTGAGATGAATTGGCACATGAAAATAACCATCCTGGAGGTCCAATGACACCAACCAATCCTGAAGTTGAAGGGACTGAAGGATCTGAGAAAGAGTGACCATCTTCAACTTGTCCTTCCTGAGGAGATTGTTCAAGCCTCTTAAGTCCAAGATGGGTCTCAGTCCTCCGTCCTTTTTGGGAATCAAAAAATATGGGGAGTACCATCCCTTGTTCCTCTCCACTACAGGTAATGGTTCTATAGCACCTTTCTCCAGCAGGGTTAAGACTTCCTGCTGTAGGAGCGGGTCCGGAAACTTCCAAGAGCGTCTCCCTGGTGGATTGCTTTGAGGTTGCGTTAGAAAAGGAAGGCAGTAACCTAGGGCTATTATTTCTAGAGCCCAAACATCTGAAGTAATGGCTCGCCATTTTTGCAGATGCTGTGACAGCCTGCCTCCCACAGGTGTCTTCTGATGCAAGTCCTCAAAGTGGTTTTGTGGCAGTTGCTGCGGCTGCTGATGGTAAAGAGGCTGCAGCTGGGGCTGGCTTTGCACGTTTTCCTAGTCCACCACAAGTGGCCTTTTTCTGGCCTCTTTTCTTTCACTGGCCATTCCTCTCGCCTTTCCATATGAGGAGTAGTAACAAGAGGATCGGCCCCTCCAAGATTGTCCTGATGCACGAAAAGGCTGAGGTTGCCCAATAGCAGCTCCTAAATAGTTGGTAGCTGCTTTTGTGTTCTGCAACCTCTCAAGGCTCTCGTCAGCCTGGTTGCCAAAAAGGGGAGACCCGTCAAAGGGATTGTTCAGAAGACGGTTTTGCACGTCTGGTGCGAAACCAGACTTCCGTTATCACGCAAATCTGCGCATTACTGTGCTAGTGGACCCATGGACCTCCTCACACTATCTGCAGTGTCCAATCAAGACTAAAGGGATTCCTGCATGGCCTCCTTTCCATCTTTAACAGTGGCTACAAATCCTTCCCTTTCATCCCCTTCTGGTATGTGCTCCGCCGCAATTGCAATGCACTCCCACAGAGTGTATGAAAATTTTGCCAAGGCACATGTGGAGTTGGCCGATTTTAACGCCATACTTCCAGCTGAAAATACCTTGCGTGCCCAACCATCCACACGCTTGTCTCGTCCCGATCCGGAGGGATAGAAGGGTACGCCACCTTACTTGAAGCTGTGGCTGCCTGGACCACCAGACTCTCGGGAGTAGGGTGCTTAGACAGATAGCCGGGGTCGCTACTGGAAGGGTGGTATTTTGAAGTGAGGGACTTATTCACCGGAGGAATAGAGTCCGGGGTATCCCAATTTTTGCCCACCATATTTTGTAAGGCTACATGGAAGGGTAAAAATCGGATCTTCGGTGGGACAATGATCCAATATATCAGTCAGATCATCCTGGATGAACTGAGTTGGTGGTCTAGCCCATCCTAAGTATTGGACCACCTTTGTCATTAGTTGTCTGAATGAGGGACTGGCATGTTCCCCTGGTTCTGGCCTGCCAAAATCTGTTCCAGGTGAAATATCAATTCCACTTGCATTATGCAAGGTTTCCACCAGATCCCTCATCCTGCTTTCCTCAGAAATCAGGCATTCTGGGACATTTGGGGTGCCATATTCCAGTCCAAAAGGAACATTCTCATCAATACTACCCTGTTCTTCAAAAATTGAAGTTAAGGATTTGAAAAATTCTTTCCTTGGAAGAGGTTTATAAACCTTTTCTGGGAGAGGTGGGAGAGGTTTATCAGTGGAACCTGAAGGCATTACAGCCTTTGAAGCCTTCTCTTTTTCTGTTATTTTGGCAGCTTCTGGCTGAGTTGGCCGATTTGGAGCCTTTGGAACATTTGGCGCCGAGGGCTTCGGGGGCGACGTCGACAAAGGCGTCGATGGCACCGACAAAATAGTGGTTGTCGACGAAACTGGCTTCGAGGGCGTTGAGGCACTCTTCGAAGACTTACCCTTCGAGGTATGTCGGGTTCCGGATGGCGTCGGTGGCCCCGAACGGTCGACTCGACTGGTATTTTTCGCTCAGTGTCCTGGGGGGTTCCCGATCCTTTCTCCTTCGATCACCTGGGCTCGAGGGCGCGCGAGTATCGGAACGGTAACGCGCCTGGCTGGCTTCCGAAGAAGGCGCGGACCGAGGCTTAGCCTTTTCAAACACCTCCATCATTTTTGTTCTAAATGCTTCCCATTCTTTGGAGGAAGAATGTTTTGTGGGCATTTTATACTTTTTGGGGATTCGTCTGAGGACGAGGTGGAAGGGGACGGGTGGCGTCATTTCTTGGACTTTTTTGTCGAAGACAAAGAGCGGTGTGAACCACTTCGGGACCTAGACCGATGCTTTTGCCTTTCGCATCGAGGAAATATCTCCTCACGGGACCTCGACGCTAGAGGCTTTTCGGTCGGGTTTTCGACCTACCTGCAGTTTTCCCTTGCTCTCTTGCAAGGCCTTCCGTCTCAATGCCTGACACTTCGTACAGGCCTCCCTGTCGTGGCCTTCACCGAGGCACCGTGCGGGTCCGTGATGGACATTTTCGAACCGCAGGATTTATACTTTTTGAATCCCAAACGCAGGGTCATAGTCGGGGTCGATGACAAGGACATATCGAATATCTTCAGTAACTGCGTCACAGAACTACTGGAGGTGCGGCAAGTCTCCAAAGCAACACGTACTGCGGAAAAACGGAACTGAGGCCAACGGGCGCCGCGCGTGCTACTTGCATACTGGTTGAAGCCACCCTCGACGGAGGCCTCCGAGGAACCTCGACTCGACTGCATCGACGCAAGGCGCCCTCTGCTGAGGGAACATTTTTTCCAAAGCAGCTGAAGCTGGATGGAATACATCTATCTAAGATGAGGAATACGTTGAAGGACACAATCAATTCGAAGTGACCTTTACATAAGTTAAGACTATTGTCGCGACTCAAAATTGCTTGTCAATGCGTAACATAGAAATGATATGACTAACACTTGTCCCCTTTCTGTTTTTTTCATCCTCCCTCTCCTTTTCTTCTTTTCATGCTTCACTTTTTCAAGGAATTTTAAATACCTACCAGTTTTGCCTTTATAAAGCCCTGGTGGCGAAACTCATGGCCTTTCGGTTTTCAATTAATTAGTCGCTATACTTTCTTATGTAAACTGTGATTGAATGCAATTCAAATGTATGTTGTTGCACTATTAGAATGCTTATAGTAACGAATTTCTGAATTGTAACTTAAACTAGCACGGGGTTGTATGCTAGTATCTCCAGCGTGATGCAGCACCTTCTAGTATTACAGTAGCAGTGTGCAAGTCCCAGAAGTCTTATAATCCCCATCTGCATTTAACTCGAACAGGGCTCATCATCCTTTCCTCCTGGCCCTTCCCTCATGTACCCAAAGGGAGGAAACTGTAGAAGCCATGCCCACTAACTCTGGATGGCCCGATTATTCAGAGCATGGCGTATCTTCCAGGGCCAAGGATGCTGGGAAGTGTAGTTCAGTTAGGCAGGTGGCGGCACTAACCCTGCCTAAAAGGGGGGAGACGATGGGAGCAAAGCACGATGAAAGCATGAAGAGCGCTGCAGGGCAGATGGGGTGCCGTTGTGCAGTGGAGTAACTTTGCTGAAAATGTTGGGGGGACATGACATCTGAAGAAAAGGTGTCCCAGCCAAATGAATGGGGACAAAATAGTGTGCCATCAAAGTTGGGGGGGGAAAACACACCTGTCCTCCCCCTAAAATTACACCCATGCCGTTGTGACATCCTCTGGTGAAGATCACAACATGAATGGGACAAAACAAGGAAAAGCTCCTCTTCAAGGTCAAACTGTTCTATAACAAAACAAAATATGTTCTAAACAAGTCTTGCTTACCAAATTTTAATCTGCACGGAGCATTCCTGAAACCAAGATACAAAATCCCCGTTTAGATCAGTAGCTTTCATGAACGTCACATGTTTTAATTATGCAACACTTGCAAATATCTCTGCAGAAGAAAGCACAGCTAAAGCCATTCCAGAGAACCCTGCCCTGACAAAAACATACAGGAAGCACAATATATTTGTTTTTAACTTGCCTCTTTAAAACCGATATTCAGCACCCATGTTAACTATATATGAAATAATAGCTGCTCAGACCTTAGGTTTAGGAATCTTGGTAACAACCCAGGTTATCGAAAGTCACTGAGGGAAATATCAATATCCTTCTCTATAGAAATATTATGTGAATGTCAATATTTTTGCTAGCCAAATACAGTAGTCCCCTGTACCTCTGCTCAGGGAAGCTATGGCTGGATCTGGCTAGCTATGTGAACAGGATGTCCGAGATTCAAGGCTGAATCCACATTCTCTGAGTTCATATCGAAAGATACCCAGAAATTTTGGAAAGTGACAACCACCATTGATTGGTCGACCCAGAAAGGTTTGACCAGTGCAGTGAACCGGACTGGTAGCAGAATATACAATCAGCTCCCAGAGTGCTACAAGAGAGGGGATTCTGCACATTACTCATAATGGTTCAGCTAGTCGGCTTGTCTGAAGACGACTAGGATGCTCTGCTGTGACATCTGCCCTAAGCTCTGCAACTGACGGCAAAGTGAAACCAACTCATTTAAATTAATCTTTTATAACATGCTTGAATTCGGGTTGACCTCAGCCCCAAGGGTCTTACACTAAATTAATGGTAGTGGTGCAGCGTACCTTAGGAGAGGTGGGATTCACATCTACTCCAACCTAGATAATTGATACTAGGGACCAGTCTCTAAGCACAGGACCGGGATTCAAACGTGCATTGCTCTGCGTTGTTTTGCTTCCAAGACAAGCGCGTGGCACCTAAGCTATCCTCCTAGGCCTTTCCTGGTCTCCTTGCTCCCGAAAAGCTTGCCTATTGGACAATGCATAGATCATTGTGAGACTGTAGAGTAGACTTCCCTGAAGGACAGGCAGTGCATGGAGCCTTCCACCTACCACTCCTAAAAGATAGCCATCATGTCCTGGGATGTTGCGAAATCCATGGCTTATCTGCCTTAAATCACTGGAGCATGGCTTGCAACACAAGGCTCTTGCGGCTGCATCCTAGGCTACCAAACTAGCTGTACCATAGCCCAGCTTCAAGTTGGTTTTACACAGATCTTGGCCTGCATATCCAGTCCCCCTTTTGTTGAGCCACAATTTGGGAACGGGAACTCACTTAATTTCCTGCCAATGCCTGCAGCAGTTAACGAAAGACAGGTGCAGATTCAATAGACCCATGCCAAGCCCCGTTTTGAGGGATAGTAATGATTAAAGAAATGTTAAATTTCGCATTTAGAAAATAACGTATTCATATTCAATGAGGCATACTATAAACAAATAACGGGTATAGCCATGGGAAATAAATACGTGCCCTCCCTAAACAACCTTTTCATGGGAGCAAAGACATGCACTTAGAAACAATCAGTTTGTACCAAATGTAATTAGGTGGCACAGATTTATAGATCGGCTTAGACAATGGGGGGAGCTGGGAGGTATTTAGCTCCTGCTTCTAGCCTAAGAGAGCCTGGTTAGATTCAAAACAATACTACCAGGTGCTACTTTTGGCTCCCAAGGCCAACTGATGCTTTACAAACATGCATATGTGACATTAAATTTTAGTATTTGAGAATGCTAATAAAGAAGACTTAGCACACATCTAGTACACCATTAAACATAATGAAATATGCATAAAGGACAAATAGATTTGCAGGGCGTTGGGTACTTACTCCTGGTTACCCAGCGGGTAGCTCCTGCCTACTCCCAACAGCTGGTTTTAGCTCCTGCTCATCAAATCTTAATTTTGAACCCTGTATAGATGACATCTTTATGATATGGCAAGGAACAAAGGACCAACTACAGAAGTATGCAGAACTTTTTAATCAGACTACATTTGGAATACAACTAGTATTATCAGCCAAATCCAAATAGGATTTTTAGAACTCCACATATATGTGACTAACAAACTGCATAGCAAAAGAAACAGGGGTCAACTTCACCCTTTCTGCGACAAACTGTCCCCGCAGAAGCATTATAGACAACATACCTACAGGAGAGTTCATCAGGGCACGCAGGAACTGTAGCGTGAACACACACTTTATCCAAGAATGTGACATCTTGACAACATTTCAGGAAAGAGGATATAGAAATGAAACAATAAACAAGGAAACAGCTATGGATAGGGAGGGACTCCCTTACTCCCAAAAGAAGAATAGACCCAGATCGATCTAAGGTTGTGAAAGTGATCACAACATACAGCAGAGATGGCAACAATTTGGTCTGAATTCTGCTATTAACGGACAAAGACCTAAAACAGTTTCTGGATGCAAAACCTGGTTTGACTGATACGAGAGCTCCTACTCGGAGGAACAATCTATGCCCTTCCTTTATGGCAAATAAAAATGATAATCATGTAATGAGGGACTGGTGGAAACAATTCAGGGCTTTTATAGATGTGGCACCTGCACTATGTGCCAATATTCAATGAACAGCAGTACAATTTTGACAATCAATGGTAAGAGAAAATGTTTAGCAAGGATTTTATCAACTGTAAAACCAAGTGTGTTGTATATGCCATCATCTGTGTTTGAAGGTCTACATCGGAAGCACCATCAGGCAATTGAGGATACAAATCTGAGAACATCTAAACATGATTAAGAGCCAAGACCGGAAGCTAGCACTGGCACCTGGCAGATATCAACAACACGAGCAACATATAATTTATTTCAAGTTCAGAAGATATGTTGAAAACGAGGGGGTGACAAATAACTGAAACTTACACAAAAGGAGGTGAGACTCGTGTAAATTGGGAAGAGTCTACAATGCCCTCAAAACAGAACACAAAATGACTGTTTTTGCAAGAGCATTTTCCTGCACCTCTGATAAACTGTAAACATACGATACTGTATCGACATAAAACCACTGTCAGACCTAATAGAAGGGTATTTCATATATTTACATATATATTTTGGGGTTATAATAACTTGGAGCGGAACAAAACTGTTGTAATATGAATAATTGGCTGTATTATTTGCAGAGAATTTTGGATGAATTTTAGTCTAAATTGTGAGTAATGTAATAGACGGTACTGGCGTATTACACATGGCTATTTATATAGGCAATCTTAATTATATTTTGTCCACCAACCAAAGAACAGGTACTTGTAAGCAATTCAAATATACATTGACAAGTGAATGACCTAATTCGGAGTTGGAATAACTATAAACGGGATACCATGGTAAAAAATGAGTAACTTTATGGAAATAGCACACACGTCTTGACAACAGTATACTCACTAATAAGAATCAAAAAGAATATATTGTAGCAGAGAGGTTAACAGCATTTATGAGCATGGACAGACACCATGTCTATAATGAACATTACAACACAATAAAGTGAATTAGCGTATAACCACATACCAGTGAATATTTGTGGACTTTTGGAACGCATACTAATAATGTCACGTGTTCAACGTGTGACGTCAGCTTACATTTATATACACAAAAGTAAAATGGCAACCACACGCAACAGCATGCACAACACACTGGAAAATAGGTACACTTTTGTCTTTAAAGGATGTTCCCCCCCAGCAGAGGCGCTTCAGTAATCAATAGCCTGGTCCCTTCACAATTGTAGAGGGGCAGGCGTAGTTGCCAGTAGCCAGTAGCACTAATTCCTATATACTTTATTTACTTTTCAGAATGATGTGAAGGGTATTACACCACCAACCAATTAAATAGGACATGATTAGGCAACATCCATTTGAAGAAACATAACATACTGGAATATTTGTGCGCATTCTGGGAAGAGCTTCGATTCAGAGCTGTTGCTGTTGTGGCTGGCTGATTCCCTCCTTCTGCACTTCGCTACTTCCTTTGGATCATGTTTAATCAGTGAATTCGTGCTTTTCATTGGTATTTTGCTGCAAACCTAAGCTCCACCCCAAGCTCCCAGCATTCCATATACCCATATAACTGGAACGCGCATGCATTCGGGGAAGAGCTTCGGTTAAGAGCTGTTGGGGCTGGCAGATTCCCTCATCTGCACTTCGCTACTTTATTTGGATAACGTTTAACCAGTGAATTGGTACGACTTCTGACTAATGGGCAATCATTGCTCATGGACTTAATTCCAAGTGCTCCACCCGAAGCTCCCAGCATTCCATATACCTGGAACTGGAGCGTGCGCATTCAGGGGCAGAGCTTCGATTAAGCGTTGTTGTGTCTGGCAAGGCTGCAATATGACCTTCTTTAATACAAAGGGTAAGCATTTTATGTGTACTTAACGCTTCTATTTGGACACCACGCATTAGAGTTACTACGTTTGCGTTGTAGCTTATGCTAACTTACATCTGTCTGCCCGCACACATTTTTTTCGTATGCAGCACTCCTGTCATTTTAATTTATGCACCCTCACGACGGATATGCCGTCCGAATTAGAAACATTGAAGTTAATTGAGAAGTTGAAACATACACCTCTTAGAGCAGACCAAGTGCTCGCATTACAAAAGCCGTCCCCATCCAGGGTGCGGCCACACGCAAAATCTATGTCAGCTGATATTAGTTTGTTTTACCCTGTCGACAAATGTAAAAATCAATTGGCCGGTACAAACCGTGATGAGATAATGTGTGGCCCTTTAGCTACCGCATCTATGGTGCATCCATTTATTGGCAACACTACAATGGAAGCTGTTCCTGTACCGGGAAATCATCGCACAATGCCCATCAATGCTAAACACATACGCTCTGCAGAGGTGAATCAGGATTCCGCTGATGTCCCATTGATCTCTGCAACTGTAAGTAACCTCGACCTTTCCACCCCTACTACAGGCGTACTGATTGGCGACTCCACAATTACAGCAAATCATTTTGATGCATTGGCTGAGAAGAACAAGTTACTTCTTACCTTGTAACGTTCTTTCGATGGAATGTTCCTCCGACGTATTCCTTATCTTAGATATCTCCTTCCAGCTCTGCTGGCCTCAGAAAATTTTTCTCTAGAGGGCGCTGCGCGTCGACGTCTGCCGAGTCGATGTCCCTCGACAGCTGCCGTATCGACGTCGACGTCATCCTGCCTATAAAGGCCGTGCGCATCATCCGTTGCTCAGTTCCGTTTTGTAGCCCACAGTATTTCTGTCTGGACTAGACTAATCACCCTGAAGGAGCGTAAGCTGCAACAAGGGAAGTAGAACTGCGGGGATGGATGGGAGGGTCGATAAGGAATATGTCGGAGGAACATCCCATCGAAAGAACGTTACAAGGTAAGAAGTAACTTGTTCTTCGAAGGGATTGTGTCCTCGGACGTATTCCTTATCTTAGATAGGCTCCCATAGCAGTATTCTATTATTGGAGGTGGGAGTACTGACTTCACGCTGCCTTCTATTGATGAATAGAGTGCAATACAGCCCTTTCAAACCTAGTCTCTTGACTGGAGGAGGAATCCAAGTTGTAAAATCGTGTAAAGGTATGGACGGACGACCATGTGGCGGCCGCACAAATGTCTTTAACCGGCACTCCGCTTTTGAGGGCCGATGAAGCTGCAATACCTCTGGTCGAATGAGCCCTAAGGTTTTGAGGGGGCTCTTTTCCTGCCAGTTTATAACATTCCAAAATGGCTAGAATGATCCATCTGGAAATGGTCTGCTTAGTTATTGGTAACCCCAGCTTGTGACCTGTGTAGCCTACAAACAGCTGGTCTGCTTGTCTTATCCTGGCCAGTCTACTGATGTAAAAACTTAAAGCCCTTCTAGGGTCCAGCCTGTGTAACCTCTCTTCCTCTTTCCCCGGATGAG
Organism: Ambystoma mexicanum; assembly: GCF_040938575.1. Taxonomy (NCBI): domain Eukaryota; kingdom Metazoa; phylum Chordata; class Amphibia; order Caudata; family Ambystomatidae; genus Ambystoma; species Ambystoma mexicanum. The sequence continues at coordinate 231,561,824 of NC_090932.1, read as the reverse complement.
GAGGAGGAGGATAGAAAGATGGCAGGGTAATCTTCTGAGTGATATGGAATTCAGAAACCACCTTTGGGAGGAAATTAGGCTTCACTTGCAGGACAACTTTGTCTTTGTGAAAGATTGTATGAGGGGGTTTACAAGAAAGCTTGTAACTCGCTCACCCTTCTAGCAGATGTAAGTGCTATTAATAAAACAGTTTTAAGGGTAAGAAATCTTAACAAACAAGAATGGAGTGGTTCGAAAGGTGTGCCCATCAGGAAAGTTAGGACTAAGTTTAAATCCCATAGGGGAACCTGGAATGGTCTTGGGGGATAAACGTTGGTTAACCCCTTTAGAAACTGGATTACCAAGGGTAACTTGAAATAGGATGGTTCTTCCGCAGTGCGCTTAAAGATGGATAGCGCTGCCAGATAGCCCTTAATGGTGCCAACTTGAAGGCCTGAATTCGCCAAATAGAGTAGGAAGGACAAAACCATTGGTGTACCACATGAAAAGGGGTCGATATTCTTTTCTCTACACCAGCTTCAAAATCTGTTCCAACGGCAGCGGTATAAAGACTTTGTTGCTGGCCTCCTTGCTGAAAGCAACACCTCCATAACATCATCAGGGAGGTCCCAATCCTTGTACCTCAGCCTTTCAGAAGCCAAGCGTGAAGGTTGAGGGTTTTGATGTCTGGATGGAGAACCTGACCTCCCTTCTGTGAGAGTAGGTTCTCTCTGAGTGGAAGTCGAATTGGAGGGCAGATGGACAAGTCTAGAAGGTCCGGGTACCATGTTCTCCTGGCCCAATCCGGGGCAATTAGGATCATGGTTTTCCGGAATCTTCTCAACCTCCTGATCATTTGAGGAATGACAGGGACCGGTGGGAACGCGTACAGAAGCGGAAACTCCCAGCTACTATGAACGCGTCTCCCAGAGCTCCTCTCGGGGGAAATTCCCTTGAGCAGAACAGATCGCACTTCCTGTTGACACTGGTGGCGAACAGATCCACCTGAGGGGTTCCCCAAAGGGCGAAGATCTCTTGAAGGACTTCCTGAGCTAGTTCCCACTCGTGGGAGACTCTGCTCTGCCTGCTCAGAGCGTCTGCTGTCAAGTTCTTCTCTCCGGCTAGGTGAACTGCTGATAGAGAGATTCCTTCTTGGATTGCCCAAAACCAGAGCTGCATCGCCTCTCTGCACAGGGGTAGTGATCCTACGCCTCCTCTTTTGTTGAGGTAATGCATGGCCACTGTGTTGTCCGTCATTATCAGGACATTTTTTCCTTGTACAGCTGGCAGGAACGCCTTCAGCGCAAGTCTGATGGCCCTCAGCTCTAACAGGTTGATATGTAGTCTGGACTCCGATGGAGACCAACGACCGCTGATGGTCAAGTCGTTGGCGTGGGCTCCCCACCCAGTGAGTGAGGCATCCGTGACTACTGTTATCTCCGGCCAGGGTTGCCAAAACTGTTCTCCTTTCAGAATGTTCTCCTGACAGGCCCACCACTGAAGGTCTCAAGCCACCCTGTCGGGAACCTGAAAAAGATCCGTTATTCTTCCTGAGAATTGTGACCACTGAGTCCTCAGTGCCCACTGGAGGGATCTCATTCTCAGGCGAGCCTCTGGCACTAGGAAAATGCAGGATGCCATGAGGCCTAGCAACCTCAAAAAGTCGAAGGCTGGGAGATGTTGGGCATCTAGATAGAAATGTGAAATATTAGCATGTCCACTCTTAGATGGAATTGTGAATGTTAGCATGTCCGCACCTAGATGGAATTGAGAAATATTAGCATGTGAATGTTAGCATGTCCGCACCTAGATGGAATTGAGAAATGTTAGCATGTCCACTCTTAGAGGGAATTGTGAATGTTAGCATGTCCGCACCTAGACGGAATTGAGAAATGTTAGCATGTCCACTCTTAGATGGAATTGTGAAAGTTAGCATGTCCGCACCTAGATGGAATTGTCAAAGTTAGCATGTCCACTCCTAGATGGAATTGTGAATATTGGCCTGCGCCGCATCTAGATGGAACTGTGAATGTTAGCATGTGAAAGTTGCATTTAGAAAGTGTGCCCTATAGCCTCTCCTTGAATTTTAGAAATGTGCCCAATAGCCTCTCTGGTAAATGGAATTTAGAAGTGTGCCCAAGATCCTCTGTGAAAGTTGCATTTAGAAGTGTGCCCAATACTCACTCTGTGAAACTGCATTAAGAAGTGTGCCCAATAGACACTCTGGAAAGTTGCATTTAGAAATGTGCCCAATAGACACTCTGGAAAGTTGCATTTTGAAGTATGCCCAATAAGCTCGCTGTGAATTTAATAGTGTCCCCAATAACCACTCTGTGAAAGTTGCACTTAGAAGGGTGCCCAATACCCCCTCTGTGAAATTTAGAAGTGTACCCAATTACCCAATAACCTCTGTGAGAGTTACATTTAGAAGTGTGCCCAATAGCCCCTCTGGTAAATTGAATTTAGAAATGTTCCCAATAGCCTCGCTGGAAAATTGATTTTAATAGTGCGCCCAATAGCCTCTCTGTGGAAAATTGAATTTAGATATGGGCCCAATATCCTCTGTGAAAGCTGCATTTAGATGTATGCCCAATAGCCATGCTTTGAAAGTTGTATTTAGAAGTACTACCAATAGCATTCTGTGAAAGTTGATTATAGAAGTGTATCCAATAGACACTCTGGAAAGTTGCATTTAGAAGTTTGCCCAATAGCCTCTCTGGAAACTTGAATTTAGAAGTGTGCCCAGTAGATGCTCTGTGAAAATTGCATTTAGAAGTGTACCCAATAGCCTCTGTGAGAGTTACATTTAGAAGTGTGCCAAATAGCCTCTCTGATAAATTGAATTTAGAAGTGTACCCAATAGCCTCTGTGTGGAAAATTGTACAGAAGTTTCGCCCAGTAGCCTCTCTGGAAAGTTGCATTTAGAAGTTTGCACATTGAAAAAGCATATAACCCATCATATCACACCACCACGCTTACTCTCTCCTTTACATCACCACTCAACTAGAACACAGTGATACTATGACACCATTCGGTATAACTGTTCTCATACGAACATCCGCCGCTTACTCCACATCATTCTATGTAAACACGGCTGGTCTCACACCCCCAGCCAGGCGTTTTCCTCAGGCCTAACGCAGCCACATCCGTTCCGGATAAATCCTGCCAGAACGAACACATTCTCCTGATCTCTCAACCACCACACCTACCGATAAGAAGCAGCTATTACACAAGTGCCGCACGAGCTGCACACATATCCGGTGCTCACACGCACCTTTTTGACTCTCCCTACTCTCTCTACTGATCTGAACTGCGGTTCCCAAGGGCGTTCAACCTACCAGCGCCTTCAGACCATACCAATGGTATATAAGGCGCTATATAAGTGCAAAATAACATAACATAACATCTTGGAACTTGGTAACCATCTGTAGAATATCTTGAGCCCTCACCTCTGGTGGCGAGGCTTTTCCCAGGGAAGTGTCCAGGATCGCTCCGATGAACTGGAGTCTCTGCGATGGTATCATTTGTGACTTCTTTAAATTGAGGGAGAAGCCCAGTCTGTGAAGGGAGTGTCAAACGTGATTTAGCTGGATCTGAGCTTGTTCCGAAGATACAGCCCTGATCAACCAATCGTCCAGGTAGGGGTAGACGTGAATCCCTTCCCTCCTTAGACTTGCCGCCACTACCGACATTAACTTGGTGAAGACCCTCGGGGCGGAGGTCAGCCCAAATGGCAGCACTCGAAATTGATAATGAGTGTTGCCAATTGCGAACCTCAGGTATTTCATGTGTTTGAGATGGATAGGCACATGGAAATAATCGTCCTGAAGGTCCAGAGATACCAACCAGTACTGGAACTGAAGGGCCTGAAGGATCTGAGAAAGAGTGACCATCTTGAATTTGTCTTTTCTGAGGAATTTGTTCAATTCTCGCAAATCCAAGATGGGTCTCAGTCCTCTGTCTTTCTTTGGAAAGAGAAAGTAAGGGGAGTACCAGCCCTTGTTCCTCTCCGCTACAGGTACCGGTTCTATGGCACCTTTCTCTAGCAGGTCCAAAATTTCCTGCAAGAGGAGCGGATCTGGAGCTTTCTGAGAGCTGATCCCCGGTGGATGACTCTGAGGTATGCGTAGGAGAGGCAGGCAGTAACCTTGGGCAACTGTTTCCAATGCCCAAGCATCTGAAGTGATAGCCTGCCATTCCGCCAGATGTTGAGTTAACCTGCCTCCTACAGGTGTCCTGTGAGGGAAGTCCCCGGAGTGGTTTTGAGGCGGCTGATGCAGATGCCGATGGTAAAGAGGCACCTGCTGTTGCTGCGGCTTTTGAATATCTACCCCGTCCACCTCGGGTAGTTCTTCTTTGTCCCCTTTGAGCCGGTCGTCCTCTACCTCTTCCGAATGCGTAGTAGAAGCGAAAGGGCTTGCCCCTGGCAGAGGTTCCTGTAGGACGAAAAGGTGTCCGACGGATTGCAGCGCCTAGGGATTTTGCTGCTGCTTTTGATGTTTGCAGTTTCTCTAAACTGTCATCCGCCTTTGTACCGAACAAAGAAGAGCCATCGAATGGCATGTTCAAGAGCCTGGCTTGCACATCTGGGGCAAAATTTCTCAACCAAGCAAATCTCCTGGTTGTTGTACTTGCCGCCATTGCTCTGCTGATACTGTCAGCCGAATCAATGCCCGTCTGGAGGGATTCGCACATAGCGTCTTTACCGTCCTGTATGATATTTAGGAACGCCTCCCTTTCTTCTCCCTCTGGGATGCAGTCAGCCGCTGTAGAAGCACACTCCCAAAGTGTATGGCTGAATCTAGCAAGGGTGCAAATAGCATTAACAGATTTTAACGCCATGCTACATGCCGAAAAAACTTTCTTTGCCATAGCATCATATTTCTTATCGTCCCTGTCCTGTGGGACGGTAGGGTAAGCAGTCTTGACGTCAGTAGAAGATGCTGCCTGTACCACCAAACTTTCTGGGGATGGGTGTTTTGACAAAAACTCCGGGTCTGCAGAAGATACCCTGTATTTTCTAGACAGTTTTTTATTTACTGCCGGGACGACATCTGGGGTTTCCCAGTTCGTCATAATCTTCCTCTGAAGAGCTGTATGAAAGGGCACTACAGGATCCTCCTGTGCACCTTTGTCAAGAATATCCGTGAGGTCATCTTGTTGGAAAGCCTGTGAAGGTGTAGACCACCCCATAAATTCTGTGATCCTGGCCATTAAGGCTCTATAGGGGGTTTCAGCATGCTCCCCCGGGTCTGGCCTAGTAAACTCCACCTCAGGGGAAGTGTCTAACCCACTTGCCTCATGTAAGGAATTATGAAGATCCTTTAACCTGCGATCTTCTGAGGATAACTCCTCTCTAACTGGGGTTGCAGGTCCCTGCAACTCAAATGTGTCTTCCTGTTCAGATAGTTCACCCTCTTCCAAAATTGAGGACATAGTTCTCAATTGTTCTGAACTCACATAGGGTGTAAACCCCATCTCCAAGGCAGAGGGTGCCAAACTTGTCATAATCGGCCTCGAAAACGTCGATGTCGTCTACGCCGAAGGCTTCGGGCGTGGCGTCGAAAACAAAGGCGGAGGCCTCGAGGACCTCGACAGAATTGGGATTCTGCTCGAGGATGTCGACAATCTCGACGCCATCGTCATCGAGGACCTGGGGATAGCCACTGGGTGCGTCGTAACCGTGACTTTCCTTGGCGTCGATGCCGGTGTCGAAGATGGCATCGAGTCGACAGACCCGTGTGTCGAAGGTCCCTTTGACAACGGCGTCGAAGACACCGACCTCGGCGTCGACGGAACCTTCGTCGATGGCGTCGACGGAACCTTCGAAGAAGGTTTTGAGGTCATAGCTTTACTCGAGGGATCGAGACGTGCTCGAGAAGCTTCCTTCGCCGGGTACTGCGACTCACGGCGTTTTTGACCTTCGGGTCTTTCGACCAGAGCATCGCTCTCGGCAGTCTTCGAGGGGGTCGAGGCTGCTTTCTCGAAGACGCTCATCATATTTTTGTGGAATTCCTCCCATTCAGCCCGGGAACTATGTTTCGTGGGGCAAGGGATTCTCTTTGGAGAAACAGAGGAAGAGGAGGACGGAGAAGGGGATCTTCGACGTCTCCTCTTCGAGTGCTTCGATCTCGAGGAGTGATGGGACCCACTCCGAGACCTGGAGCGCAAATGGTGACGAGGAGACGAAAGTCTCGACCTTCGTCGGAGAAGAAGAAGCTTTTAAAGTCTTACCTTTCTCCAGCTTCCCCCTACGCTCCTTCAGGGCCTTAGCTGTCATGGACATACAGTCCTCGCGCTCCGGACAATGGTGTTCAGCTCCCAAACACCACGGACAAACTCTGTGAGGGTCAGTCAGCGACATCTTTTCCCCACAATCTCGGCATTTTTTGAAGCCGGAACGAGGAGTTGTCGGTTCCGACGAGGAAGCCATCGAGTACGGATCGAATATCTCGAGGTAAATAGGATTAAATTGACAAAACTGAGCAACAGTATTCCGAGGCACTGAGTAAGCACGGAAAAACGGAACTGAGCAACGGACGCTGCGCGCGGCCTTTAAAGGCAGGATGACGTCGACGTCGATACGGCGGCTGTCGAGGGACATCAACTCGGCGGACGTCGACGCGCAGCGCCCTCTAGAGAAAAATGTTCCGAGGCCAGCAGAGCTGGAAGGAGATATCGAAGATAAGGAATACAATCCCTTCGAATAAGCATTTTGCAAATATTTCTATGCAAATAAATAATTCTGTGCATATTTCGACACAAAGACAATCTTTAGATCATGGCATTCAAAACAATTCCATGTCTAAACCTATCACAATCACTGGTAATGTTTCCCAGTGAACCTCACCATTCTTCTTTTTTGTCCCCTATCCCTTCCCATCACCCTAGGTCAACAGGGGCAGATGGAAAGACCCCCGTTTTATCTCCCTTGACATTAATCACTGAACTTCCTTTTCTCCAATCAGTGCTATCTGCTATGATTTTAGCCATTTCCACCCTTTTAAAATTGTATGAAACTATTGATGCAAGGCTATCTACACAAACCACATTGATAGAAATATTGCATCAACAAATCACAGACCGTAGCTGCTTTAGCGACTTTTTAAAAGGTCTGTGGAACATCAACACGAAGATAAAAGTTGTTCTCATGAGAATCTATTAATTCAAAACTGTATTTTAGAGATTACACAACAACTTAAGAAAATATTGCCATATGAAGGACCCATGACTCTCTTATCTCCAACAATCAAAATTTAGCATTTGCCTGACTCAACTGTTATAGATCTAACGTCAAAAGACCAAGCCAACTCTGCAAAGGATAAGAAACAACCACCCAAGACAACAGCGATTGCGCTTAAAAATAAAAATGGGCAGGATATTACTGCCTTTGCAAACTCATGAATAAAAGCTCTTCTGTAGCACAGCGTCCATCCCAAGTAAAAAATTAAAATAAATTTGAAATCTACTAAATCTATTGAACACGTACCTACTAAAAGCTTAATTAAAAAAAATTACGAAACCGAAGCGAGGATTAACAATTGCTAGTGCCGCGATAACCAGAAAATATGTAAACTTGAATAAACAAAACGTGGTGCAAATACAATCCTCAATCCAAGAAACAGAGACCCGAGTGCATCAAGAACCTTTAGATGATCTACTGGATGTAACACACCAAGCAAACAAACAAAACTTGTGAAGAAGACCTTTATTCTTTTGAACATCGACTTACACTTATTGAAAAGTCAATACAGCCTCATCTGTCGAATATCCAGTCATCTCAGAGAGTAGCAAATTTGCATCCTCCATCATTACCGTATACCATTGGTCCAGATCAGAATTTACATATACACCCTTTAATCAGAGATCGCGAACAGATTGATCTTTCCTATAAAAATGCTCAATTTAACAGTGAGCAACCCAGTCCTAACTTTCACACTGTAATACAATGTAGACCAGGTACTTATGACATATACGATCTTAATCGTACCTCAATGCTCAATTTATTTGTTGAAATTCCAAGCTTGGAAGACTTATCTTCTAGCGACATAGATCAAATAGAATATTTGGATGACCATAACTTGACTCGTGCCCGAATATGAATTCAATCCTGGGTCATTCTTAATCTCATATGGCAAGCCAGAAAGAATATCTTTAATTTTGGTTTCACTCTTTCATATGAAACATTTCAAAAAAAGAATTCCAATTAGAAAAATCAATTCCCACAAACTAAAAATTACCAATTAAGGAATTCTAACCCATTCTTCGCTACAAGTGATACATCAAACTCTGGACCTGAAGGAATACGAAACCCCTTAAACTTCAATTCACGATCGACTCATACATGATCTACCTTGGCCTCATAATCACCACAGCAATGCTTATCGTGTACTTTAAAACTGATAAGCTAGAACACTCGTGGTTATTCTCATTTTATTAATAATACTTTAACCAAACTTGATCAATTTGACTTTGTAGCACTCCAGGAAACCTGGTTAACAGATACGCCATTTTTGAAAAACTATACTGACTTAACTATACCAGCGATCCAGCATGCAAAGGGTAGACCTATGGCAGGCATTCTTGTGGCAGCAAAAATATAATCTGGCTTAACTATGAGTAAATGGGCTCAACCTAACTCCTTTCTCCAGCTGGTCAGATTTTCTTCTGATTCATACACAGTAGCTTTAATAAATATTTATTGGAACCATGCGGCAATCTCCGACGAAGTATTCTTTGCAGACATCGAGATGTTGTTGGATTCGATTGCCTCTGACACACTGGTTTCAACAACATTCGTACTAGGGGATTTAAACATACACTGTCTTGCAAATAAATCCTATCAAGATTATGATTTAGTATGCAGATGAAAAACATTGATGGCAGATCGTCAGTTATTTATGCTAAATGGAGCAATAGAAGGCGATGTGCCTCCAAAACCAACTTGGCATTGTCTAAATCAACAAGCCACTATCGACTACATATATGTGGCTCGCAATTCTTTTGATCTCATTGATAAATGTATTATTCAAACTCAATCTTACAGCGACCACGAACAGCTGACGCAATCATGGTGCTGGAATCACATTACCACTGATCGAGTACTCAAAAAAACCTATTAACAGCATCTAGCGGCCGCAATCAGTTACGATTGTTTGACGACAAATTGCATAGTCTTTACTATTGTCTTTAATTTAATGGAGTAGGAAACTTAAGGACTGGACTGTTACGCTCACCTGGTATCTACAGGGACGCCACCCAGCCGGGTTACTCGCTGGTATACTTCTCAGTGGTGCCCAGATGTGGTCTGCAGGGAAGGTTCTGCCTGAAAATACAGGAGGACTGTGTTCAAGACTGGCCGACCGGGGTAAGTATCCTCCCTCCACCCCCATATGATTTCAGCCCCTCTGGGACCCTCTCCTCACCTTGTGGTAGAGTTAGGTGTGCTCTCCGTCCTGCCTTCTTTGCAGGGGCGCGTTGTCTTTCGTGGGCGTGTGCGGTCCAGTTACATCACCGATGCCTGCCCGTTTGATATCTTTCAGGTCGGTCTTATTGCTCTTCTTTAGTATTGTTGCTATCCTGCATGTCTTTCTTTGTTTAATAATGTCTCTTCTCTCTTAGGTATGCAGAACTTCAGCGCGACGAACTGGCTTGGTTGAGCCTCGCTGGTAAATGATGGCGCATTAAGAGCGCTATGATGCGGTAAGTAAGCGCTATGCGCAGCGCTGCAATGTCTTGCCTTTGCTAACCTGTTTTTTCCTTCTTTCCTTGTAGGTCGCGGTGGTCTTCAGCGCGTGTCGAATTTCGGAGTGGTGCCAGCCGAGAGGCGACCAGCCATGAGAGCAGTTCATAATTTGCAATGTCTCTTATGCTTTCTTTAATGTTGCCTCCATCTTCCTCTTTCAGGTCGTTCAGTCCGGGAGGCGTGCAGATTCAAGGAAGCCGTCCTCAGGAGCTGCGAGTGTTTAAAGATGAAGACTGCAGGTAAGATGCTGCTGCTAATGATGTTCCTTTTGTCTCCTTGCAGGTTCTGCTTCTCCGAGGTTCGTGGGTATAGCTGGACACAGTGAGCGTCACGTTGCAAACTGCAAAGTAACGCAAAGCGTGTTGTCTTGCTCGGGTGTGGTTTAAATAGCCCCAACAAAATAGTCCAGGTAAAGTAGTCCCGAGGCTACCGCACCCAAAACACTAGACCGCATAGCTTGATTCCTAGAAACTGAGCTATGTGGATGCCTCCATGTTGGCTGACAAACACAATAAAGTAGTTCCCAAGCACATGTTTTTCATGGTGTATGAGCCTGGCGCCATAGGCGGCAGGACTGGCCCCAGGAGGGCTTTTGAAGAGGATGCCAGGCTCTAGAGGCCTGAGTCCTGATTCCACCTGGCCAATGGGTTTGCCAGAGGGGGTTTTGGGCGAGGGTCGTGACATGGACCCACAATGACCTTTATGCAGCAGCCCTACAACTTTTCTCGGATTAGGATGTAAGATCGGTAAAGCCCTCTTTCAAGCATAAACATCTGTTTAACCCGGTTTTTAAACAACGTAAAATCTGCTTTGGCATGCATTAAAGGTAGCAAAATACTTGATTGCACTTGATTCACAGTCACAGATAAAACATTTAAAAACAGGGTATAAAAATTGGGTAGCCTCCAGCAAATACATTTTATACCAAAAAGATGGGAAAAATATGCTACGAGCTCTGGTATCAAAGAACTTGAGAGCCATATGGCAATTCCTCAATCATTCTACTCTCACTTCACAGCTCTCGTTACAATCAAATGCAGTCACGGAGCCGACATGCATGGATCACTTCTCTGCATTATTTGCATCCCAAGAACAAATTGCTGTAGAAGATCCCGATATGTCATCAATTAATCTAGATCTCAAATTTGACCATGATGACAATTTTATATCGCAAAGTTCAATAGATCAAATAAGAATGCCCTGATGGCCTATCAAATTTTATGTTAAGATCTAATAATGAATTATGGACGCAAATAAAGTGATGAATTCGCCACAGATTCCAGTTTTGTGGCGCAAATCAACGAGTGTTCCCATTTTCAAAAAAGGAAATAGACAACATCCTCATAGTTTTTGTCCTATCGCACTATTAGACGTGCCAGGTAAACTTTTCTCGAGATTAATTTAGTGAACATTTACTCGATCGACGACCACAAATAATTTGTATGATCGACATCAAACAGGTTTTATTACAGGTATTGGTACAGCTATTAAGATAACCATAATAACAGCTATACAACAACAAACCAAAAGATTGCAACAACCGGTTTATATGGCATATGTTGACTTTAAGTCTGCATTTGATTCGGTAAGCAGATCTTTGCTAGTGAACAAATTGAGTAATGCAGCATGTCCACAGACACTTGTAGCTTTTATCGCCCAGCTACATACAGATACTTCAATACGTGTGAGATTGAACATGCAAGGTCAACTTTCTGCCCCAATTAAGACCTATCGGGGGCTAACGCAGGGTTGCGTTCTGGCTGCCACATTATTTAATTTCTTCATTGCTGACCTTCGGAACAACTTTTTGACACTCAATGCAGACCCACCATGACTAGGTTTATCCTTAGTCCCGTGGCTACTTTACACAAATTATCTTGTCCTGCTGTCAAAAACACAGAGGCCTTCAAAAATTGTTAACTGTGCTGGACGTATATGCAGATCAGAATATGATGTAAATGAATGCCGAGAAAACAAAAGTTCTATGCTGTAGGTACAAGAAACCATCAAAAAGATTAAACATCAAATGGCAAATAGGAGGTCGTCAGCTTGAAATTGTATATGAATATAAATACCTTGGTATTAATATTAGCAATCACTCAGCTGATGAACCATACCAAACTGAACTACGAGCTAAGGTCCGTTCTAGTACCTCCCAAGTGTTAATACAAGCAAAATATGGGAAAATATGGGAACTTTTCTTGCCAGACTGCAATCATATTCTATATGCAAAAGACCACAGCAATCATTTTGTATGGTATGGAAACTAAACCTTTAAGAACTAATAGATTCTGGACAAAAATTGAAGGCCGATTTGGAAACGGGTATTAGATTTACCAAAGAGTCAGCCAATGTGCATCCTAAGATACGAGCTAGGCCTCCCGTCGCTTTATGCCATGGGTTTATGGAAAATACTGGCCGTGTATAGAAAGTTTTCCATAGCCAATGATTCAAAGATGCTTGTTACCAAAATAGCAAATTATATGCTTGAACCGAATCATTATCCAAAACAGTGGAGAAATCATGTAAAATCTGTAATGGCAGCAGGAAATCTCTCAGAAACACTCCCATCACTCAATCCAGTGAGAGCAAAACTTAACTTATTCCAGTTTGATTGGATTAGTACTACGGAATTATGTAAAATCTATAGAGTATTTAAAGATAATCTTTCTGTAGAAAAAAGATTTCGAACAACATCTTCTAAAATTCCCGAACCCTAAATTGAGAAATATATTTTTACGATTTTGCTTAAATCTAAGCAAAACTGAAGACATAAAAGCTTGGCGAAAACAGCTAACTGAACGGGAACATTTCTGTAGATTTTGCTGCAGCCAAGATTCCCGTGAAACTTTACAACACTTACTAACTGTATTTACTACTTTAGTGAGTCAATGGAAGTTACTTTTCAAACCATATTTCGGACAATATAAGGTGCTAACATCAGAAGACCTTTGTAAGAAACTTTACCATACAAAGTCGATTGCAGTTCAAATAGCCATTTTATTTTTATTTAACTTGTTTCAATTTACCATTGTAACATGTATAAGTGTCTAAAAGTAAACTGACAATGTGAAGTATGTCTGAATTCTTTACATTTTCGAACCTGGATTTAAATGTAATATCAAACACTGTTTTCTTCTCCTAACTGTATAATTTGTATATTGAGTTATATTATTTACCTGTTTCTAGTTACTTCTTTGTTTTAGGGAATGCTATACAAATTATATATATTTTTAGATGTATATTTTTATATTTCTGTATAATTTTTGTTTTTTCTTTGTAAATTGTTTAAATAATTCTTTATTGAAAAATTGATATTCAACTAAAATAAAATAAAACATACTAGAATATGTTATCATAAATAGGTGAGTTTGCGCCTCAATAAAAAAAGTGTTAAAATTCTGATTGTCCATTACCAAATATTCTAGATTAAAAAATAATCAATAAGTACATTACTTACCAAAGGTGCATATTTTTAGGATGCATTTTACAGATAGGAGTATAAAATGCTCAAATTAAGTCGTAACACAGATGAATACGAGGAGCTCCTTAATTAGCAAATAAATGGGTAAGTCGAATAGGAGTTTCACAATCATTGCATCTAATACGAGACCTATGCAACATAACATATTTAAAAACTAGATAATTTCTCTTATTTTCTTTCCCTATCACTTAAATCTTTGTTCTATTTTCTTTTGTTAATACCCTTATTTTCATTCATTGTTTGCTTTATGTACTTCAATAATGATAATTCTGATCTTGAATAATATGCAAAACATTGAAATGAACTTGGATTGAATCATGAAAATGTAAATTGTTTTAATAATATGCTCTATGTACCAAGCCTTGACAAAGACCTAAGTGGTTGAAACACTTGTTGGCTTAGGATTGGTTTAATGTGTTAATAAATATAATAAATGTAACAATCCATTAGGGGTAACTTGCATATGTTTAACATGTATTAGAGGAGATATATATCAAGGTTCATGCCAATTTATGTATTTATTGTTTGCTTGTTAAGCACTTAAACAGCAAAATCATTCTGTGTCAAAGCCCCCACAGGGCAACAGGGAGGAAACATGAGATTGAAGTACATTAAAAATACACAAATATAAATAGAGGGGGAATTAACGGACAGACCTACTATGCCTTGTGACTATTCAGAATGTACAAGTGCAGCAAGGAAGAGGGCAGTGGGGTAGGTACTGGGGAGCCCGTGCTCGTGGGTTAGCCACAGATAAAGTGCAAGGTATGGTAAGTGTGATACGGCCTGGAGCCGCGTTGGGTGGAAAAATGCAAGTCTACAGGGAAGAGGGTTTGCTGAGTAAAGTGCTGAGGGTAGACAGAAGCTGGGAAGATTGGGTGTGAGTGTTCAGGGGCCCAATAGTGCATAGGAGTCCAAGACAGCAATCGCAGCAACTCAGATTATCAAAGGAGGGAAGAAGGAGGAAAAGAGGAAAGTTGAGGTGCTTTACAATTTAAGAAGGTCCTGCTCAAGACACAGAGGGAGGGGGAGGCGGTACCATAGAAGGGATCCAGCTGAGGAAAGCAAACAACCTCCTACTCTCTGTTTTGTGAAACACTTTACACACAAGGAGTTGGTGCCAGAGGAACATAGAGGTCTAGAAGGAGAGCATTTTGTGAGAGAGAGTTGCAGATTGTATTGTATTGTTTATTTATATAACACCTGCACACAGGAAAGTGTTTCAAAGCGCTCAAGGAGGGTGGGAACACAGGGAAAAAACAAACAGTCGCTCGGAGCCCTTGAAATTCTGAGACAATGATAGTCTGCACAGGCAGAGTACGTGCGTAAAAATGTAACAGTTGAGACACAGCAAATAGGCCTGACAGCGATTCTGCAGTTTTTCCAGTGTGATTAAGGGGAGAAGACAAGGGAGAACAGACAGATCTTCTGACATGTTGCATATGGATCGTACAAGTGCACAGGCGGTCACAGAGAGGGCGAGTTCTAAGTGCATCCAGTCGGCAGAGACTGGGGTAAGTGCAGAGAGAGCCACTCTCTTGGGTTATTTCCAAGTGCAGTGAAGATGGGTGTAGGGCCCTGAGGCAATTGCAAGAGAGGGCTAGCAGGGTGCCCAGAACCGGTGAGACTCTGAGGTACACCAGGCGGCCAGTCAGAAAGCTATAAGGAAGAGGCGGGTGAGATGGAGAGAGCAGAGCACTACGTTAGCAGGGTAGATGGAAAGCGAAAGAAGAGGAGAAGATGAAGGTCTTGAGGAGTTTCCAGAACTTATGAAGGTCTGGCTCAAGACAGACGGCGGCAGGGAGGCTATTCTAGAGGGAGGCACCTGCCGAGGATAAGGAACGCCCTCCTAATCTCTGCTTGGAGAACCAGATCACTTGCAGAAGGTTGGCGGTAGATGAGCGGAGGGCTCATGAGGGACAGTATTTAAGTAGGCAGCGTTGCAGGTAGGTAGGTCCCAGGCCCCAGAAAGCCTTGTGGACAATGCAGAGGGTATTGAACTTGATCCTTGATGCCACGGGGAGCCAGTGCAGGGATTTTAGCGCTGGTGAGAGATGCCGTCCCTGGACTTGAGGCCAAGGATAAGTCTTGCAGTTCTGTTCTGGATGAGTTGCAGAGGGTGCAGGGCAGAAGAAGGGAAGAGGCTGTTGCGATACAGTGGTCCAGGCCACAGACGGCTTTGTGGATGATGCAGAAAGATTTGAATTTGATCCGTGCAGCCCCCGGGAGCCAGAGAAGAGTTTGTAGGGCAGGAGAGATGTGGTCCCTGGTCTTAAGGCCAAGGATGTCTTGCTTATTCAACCAACATTAGAGAATGTATAAAGGTGTGAATTGTGCAATTGTATGTATGGTACTAAAAACATTGCTGAGCACAAAAATACAGCTAGGGTCTCATAATTGTAGCTGTGGTGTTGCTCGTGGAAAGACTGTAATAGTCATTGCCCATTTCTGCCACATGTTTTGTGGTAAATTCGCCAGATTACAAGGGGCAGAATGGCAGTGTTAATCCCCATTCATGGGCTCAATCGGTTTCCATGAAGGATTTGGAGCATTTACTACAGGCATTAATACCACTCATGGTAAAGCCTCCATTTATTGGCAGTATTAAAAAAAGAAAACATCCAAAAAAGTACTGGAGTTTTTTTCAGCATTACCACCAAAATCAAAATATGTCGTGTTAAAAGTGAAATTAATTCCGTTACTGACCCTTTTTTTAAGCTACACCACCCGACTCGTAATGGGCTCCCAAGTCCCTTCACCCCACAGCAACATAATAAGAAAAGAAAAAAATACCTTCCAGAGAAAATGCTGTTTCCCTCCTGATAGGACTTCCTAGCTGTTCCTTTGTCATGGTGTCACAATAGGAAAATACAACAGTTAGAAAGGGAAATAGTTGCTAATGGCCATGCACACAGTATCATTTCCCCAGATGCTGTGAGAAGAGGGAAGCAGTACGAAAGAGGGAAGAGGTTGCATCGAGTTAATAGTTCGCAAATGAGGGCACGTGTGGAAGGCGTGCAGGTCTCGTCACTGATACAAAGGCGCATACAGAATGGCATTCTTATTTGAGGAAACCGTCATCTTGTCATTGTATGCGGACTGAGTCGCATTGAGGTGAACTTTGGTAATGTTACAGACTCCTCCCATGACGCTCTGCCCCTCCCATGCCCCAATGGCTCAGCAATGAGTGCCCGCCCCCTTTATAGCTCACCCGCATGGCCGGTATGTGAAAACAATGTAGCTGTCCTCATCGGTGCGCTCAAGGAATGTGGCGCAGGTGTGCTTCTCCCAGTGTCGCATGGCCTGGCGGAATATCGCCCGCTGGCTGCCTAGAAAGAGTAAGCACAAAGTTACCCAGCTATTATATGGACTAATGTCAAGATACTATGCCTCATTCGCTTCAGGACACGATATGTGGCTGTCACAATAATTGCAAAGAAGCACTTCAGCAAAATGTATGTTTTTTACCGTTTAAATTTGCCAGAGTATTGATTAGCTGAAAAGCACAAGGAAACAAAAACAATTTCACAAATATATGCTCATAACATTGTGAGTAAAGTGTAAAGCCGCATTTCCTGTGGGTTTCTGTGTGTGCATGGGCTCTGTGTCACGTTTTGTTTGGCGGGCATGTTTGTTTATTTTTCCTTCTCGTTGTCCATTTCACTTTGCTGCGTGTTTCAGGCGTGCAGCGTTGATCTGACAGACATGGTAGGTTCCACCAGCAGGGGGAGCAGGCCTGTCTGAGATGATTTCATCTGAGGACCGGCGCGAGCCCCCCCTGTAGGCGGACACAAGGGTAAGATCCCAAGGGAGCATAAGAGCCCCGAGGGGATCCTTGGGAAGGAGAGTTCCCTGGAGATAAGAGCAGAGAAGGAAGCTTCGGACCTTCACAGAGGGCACCCAGGCCCTCTATTGTGTCAGGGACGTCCCCCGTAGGCCGTCCGCCGTCCCAGGCGGCATTTCTCTCTACCCCCACCTGGGGTCGAGAGTGTGTGCCGGGTACGGGATCAGAAAGAGCACTTGGTGGGTGCTGTAACATGCCCGCCACCGCTTGTGAGGGAGAGAGCCGAGTCGTTTCTCGCGCTGCATCATAGCCTTCAGGTAGGTGATGAAGAGTGAGAAAGGGACACCGTGTCCTGCGTATGCCGGCATACGGCGAACACGTGGGCCGTGGTTGACTGGCCGGAAGGTAATATTCTCCTCACCTTTCACAGTGACGGCACGCTAAATGTAGCTTCGCAGATGCGTGGTGATGTTAGTATTGTTTCGGCTTCTCTTGATTAAATCCACACTGGGGGCAGAGATCAACACATGTCTGAGCTTAGCCGTTAGCCAGCACTGTAGGGAAACTGAAGATTCCCATTAGGATATATCTGAGGGGGCTGGCATAGCTCCATTGTAGAGGTGGATTACGGCCTGGTGCCTGACTGGGTGATTGGTGTATCGGTGTACTAAGTGTTGTACGTCCCATTGGTAGTCTGCAGCTACCAGTAGTGAGGGAACGCTGGTATGAACTATGTCATTATTTATTTACCCAATGTGAGTGCCCTTCTTCCCAGGTGACCCCCACTGATCCATTTCATTATTTATTTACCAAATGTGAATACACGTGTTCATGTGACCCTGCCGATTTAGTTATTTACCAAAGGTGAATGCACATGTTCCCAGGTGACCCTGCTGATATATTTAATAATTTATTTACCAAATGTGAATGCACTTGTTCTCAGGCTACCCCACTGGATCTACTTACATATTACTGTAGCAAATGTGTGATTCTTTAATACCGACAGTAATGGAAGGCAGACTTTGAAGTATTGATTTCTTTCATGTATTAGCAGAGAGCGCCTCCGTTAGGAGCACAGTGGTTTAATATTACTCATGTATACAGAGGATTGGTTTGACAAATTCAATTACATAAACAAAAGCTGTTCACGCTTGTTATATGAAACCAGACTGTTTATTTAACCAGGTGCACCAGTACATCTGTCAGTCAACTGGGCTGACCGACCACAGGCCCTCATGAGGGTCCCTCCAGCAGCCCCCTGGGTTTTCATTTTTTGCACGTGTGCAGTAAGGTGTTAGGTCTCCTAAAGGTTGCTGTTCACTCATTCCTACAGACAAAAAGGGACGAGACACCTTACAAAAATAAAATAAGTTTACAAAAAAAGAATCTGATCTCTTGAAAGGCCCTCCGCACCTAAGGTTTGCGGATGGCTGGGTGGAGCACCCCATTTTAGGATTAGGGTACTGCACTCTACACATAGTCCACAGGAGTGGTTCACAATGCCTGAATGATTACAAAAGGCAGCCCAAGGAATTTGCAGTGCAGTCTATGGGAGCGGCCCAAATAAAGCTTATTAATGGAGCCTTGCAAGCAAGAACTTCTTCAGATAACCACAAACTCATAAGGTGGCCACGTGACCCGTCAATGCACTGTGTTCTTCAGGTTCGAGACCAACTAGCTACCCCTAAACCTTAACTACTCTTTTCATAATGCACATCCAAACAGCCTAACCCCAAAACTATGTGATTCGCACTCACCGCTGAAGTTTCCGCTAATCACATATGGGATGACCCCATCAGGCCAGACTCTCTCTTGGCGGGACGTAGCTGCTCGACGTATCCGTGTCCGACTTATTCCCATTTTTGCTCTCCTGTTCTTCCGCCGCCGTCCAGCCCTCGGGCTGGTGCTGTTTGATCCAGTATCTGAAAAGGAGAAGACAAAATATTAGGGACCAGACACTAATTTCCCTAGGAGACTGAGCTTGGATAAAGACCTCCTCAAACTTTGTGGTGGTGGGTGCCAGGCTCGGACTGGCCTATAGTGCAATAGACCCATGCCCTAACCAAAAATGCAAAATGCTGGTGTTGGCTAGTCTTTTTGGTCAAAGTGGGCCACTTTTTTGTGGGCCAGTTTGAGGAGTTACCTCACTGTGTGGTTAATAGTTGACCAGTGTTACTGAATAAATATTCTTTTTTGCATCACATTATATTAAAAAAACTCCCCCTTGTGTACTATTGAAACAGTCCGTCACAAAAGGTATGAATAGTCATTTGCAACGGTAGGCCACTTTTTCAGGTATACCGCCGTTTCATCGACAGGCATTTTTACGACTGCCTTTTTAACGTGGACATAATTCCGAAAAAGTCATTGACATTTTGGGGGGTTAGATAACAGGTTGGGTGCAGTTAATCATAGGTGGGGAACCCCCCAAAAAAGCCGGGAGAGAATACTAGGGCTGTACCGGATAGCATATTTAGTATTCGGCCGAATACGGAATAGTTTGTCAACTATTCGGCCGAAGATGAATATGAAGCTGAATAGTTGCTTTATTTAATATATCATGTTCCAAACTTCAAAAAACACACTTATTAAAAAAACAAATAAAGCACTATTTTAAATGCATTATATACTTTTATTTCTCTTCATTGTAATTAATGTAGCATCTTTATTTAAAGAATAAAAGCCATATATAAAACAGATTTAACCAAAATGAAGGGACCAAATGTACAGAAGATTGTTGCATATTCAGTGCCAGTTAAAGTAGGAGGCTTCACAAATGCCAAAAGGATACCTTTGTGAATCAGATGCATTGCATTCTCTATCCAGTTGCAAAGTCGATGAGGTCAAGTTCGAAACTTCTTTGCAGCTCACACAGAAATGTATAAAATGGTTCATGTCGGCTCATGCAGGACACAAGTCAAGAGGAAATCTGAAATGCGTGGACTACATCTAAACTATTCACCCGACCCAGACAAATGCTGCTCACTTTTCACTTATCCTTGCCACTCTTTCTCGTCAATACACAAACATATGCAACTTATCATTTACTGATAAAATATCAGATAATGTTAAACTCAGGACTCAAGTACTTAAAAAAAGAAAAGGGGGGACTATGACGTACACAATGGGAAGTGACATGACAGGAACTGAAGTATCTATGCACATTTCTTTCGGTTTGTTTTTTCCAACTGAAAAAAGTGCACATTGCATATACACATTTGCCAAAAGAAAAGATGTTCCTGTATTGTTGCAGGCTAATTATAAAAGATGAGCACCTTTTCTGTCCAAGAATCTGTAACAAAACATGTCCTAAAGAGCAGATTACAATACAAGATATTTTTCAGCTGTGTGATAGCAATTTGTCTGGTCTAATTCTATTCAGTTTTGCAAACTGAAGTCTAGATTTGCCTTTCTGAGTTCATGTTGCATTGTATTCAAATGAGAATGTCAAAGTATTCGTCAAGAGCTGAATAGCTAGAAACTATTCGGCCGGAGCCGAATAGCTTTTTTTCAGCTGGAATTCGGCCGAATACTTACTCGAAGCCGAAGTTCGGTACATCCCTACAGAATACGCTACCCCAGTCTTTATTGTATGACCGTAAACTGAACTAATTCAAAGGCATGGATGGGCACTAGACTAAAAGCTAAGGGGAAGATAAGACACAACAAACGATAATAAAGAACATTCAAGAGACGCAGAATGCAAAATGCATCCTTCATAAGTAGCAAAACACGCTAAGAATTCCGGCAGCAAGAACCAAGGGTGCCCATATCAAGCGATGCATTGGGTGGAAGCAGGGTATTTGCGTTTGTGCTGTCCCACATGCCACACACACAATCATACCCCATCACACTAGAGCACCCCCCCCCTTCATCCCACACACCACCACACTGCATTCAAGATACAGACAGGTGCTGCATAAATATCGGAGGGCACAACTTCGCCATAGAATACGGCTTAAACAGGGGTGGGCATGGGTTTACGAAATAACCAACACAAAGTACATCTGCTCTGGGCGTCAATCTTCAACACTTCAGAAGCATGCAAGCCGTTAGATTTAAAAAAAAAAAATGCCAGTTCTGTACAGTTCCACTCCGAATAGGTTTGTTTGAATAATGCTCATCTGAGAAAATTATTTTCAACACATTTATATGGTTCATGCTACATATTATGTTTGACCGTTATAACCGTCAACTTTTTTTGTGGGACGCATGGTAATATGTTGAAACCACATCAATGTTTGGTTCCGTTGTGTGCTCGCTGGTGGACTGTGTCCGTTCGGCAGCCCATATTTATTACTTTGACATTTTTGCATTACTAGCAAACTATCCCTTAAAGGGTTATTACAATATAACATTCCACCTGCATCATAACAGCAAATCACATACTGCGACGATTCCAGGGAGACTCATCTCTCCACAAGGGGAGCCACCCGCCTTGGGTTTAGGGAGGTGAGCATGCTACACTTAAGACCCCCTAAGGGACAGATTAAGCAGGATCCCTTTGGATGGGGATGCCCCCTTAGAGGATTGAGACTCCCAACAGTGCTTTAAGTTACTATCCCCTCTCCCAGGCATTAACACCTTTGTAAGTTATGTAGGGGTTTGATTTTGCAATGACCATGTACCCCCCTTTACGAAGGCGGACTTAACCTCTGACCCTAGGTTTGCCCAATCTTCTGTGAAGACTAAGAAGAGAGGGGTGAACCAACCAACGAGGAGCATCCGTGGAACAGAGAATCATGGAGGAGGCTGAGGAGGCCCCGCAGAGCTTAACCATGCCACAGACGCCAAAGGAGGTGGGGGGAGAGAGACGCACCCAAAGGCAGAGAGAGAGAGAGAGCGACACACAGAGGGGGAGGGAGAGGGGAATGGAGAGGAGGGGAGAGGGGAATGGAGAGGAGGGGAGAGGGAAATGGAGAGGAGGGGAGAGGGGAGAGGAGAATGGAGAGGACTGGAGAGGGGAGAGAGAAAGAAAAGCTGCCATTAGCAACTAGACACAGCTGACTGCCAGCCAGAGCAGCACGGAGAGACCGAGAAAATGAGTCTCGGTAGGACGGCACGGATCCCAGCTGAGAAGCGACTCTGCCCTAACCAAGCTGCAAGAGCAAGAATGAGGAGATTGGAGGACAGACTTGGAACCCAACTGAAAGGTGCATAAGCAACTCCACACCCACGAGCTGCAGAAACAAAAAGGTAGAGTATCCGAAGGCCGACGCACAGCCCAGTGGAAAAGCTGCATAAGCAACTCTGTGCCAACCGAGTGTACAGGACAAGAGACTCGAACCCCAGGAGATCGACTAGGAGCCCAGTAGAAGAGATGCGCAAGCGGATCCTTGCAGACCAAAGAACTAGCAAGACTCAGCCTTTTTGAGTGAGAAACTCTGCTCTCGACACTCCGGTATGTGGTGGCTCTAGTGGTGAGGAAGGCGGTCAAAGGAGAGAAAGTGAGAAGAAAAAAAACAGATTGAGGTAAAACAAAGGACACCCCAGAGGGGCAGGGGTGAGGAGAAGAAGAGCCCCAATGTGATATGATACGGCATTTATGTGGGGAGGAAGAAGGAGAAAAGTCCCAGGGGGGATAGAAACTGGAAGTTGGGAGAGCCTGAAAACAGCCTAGATTGGGATGTGAGAAGAAGCAGAACACCAGAGTGGGGACAATGAAAGAATACCTGAAAGTAGAAAGACTAAAAGAATCCCAGAGTGGGCAGGGACAGAGAGTTGGGCTGCAACACCTTGATAGCATTCTATTAAATCAGGAACTGGCGAACTTGAACTGTGGGCAAAGACCTTTACTAAGAAAGGACAGAGTTGGCATTGGAAGCCAGCAGAAAGTTGTTAGGATAGAGTAGGATTCTGGACAGAGGGTTTAATAAATGTACTGACATGCTGACACACACCCGTTGAACTTTCTTTCATAGTATAGGGCTGCAGCTTGTAGATTTAAGGAACGGTTAGGTGAACATGACAAAAATGAAACCCTTAAATAAAGAGCATTGGTGCCAAGTCCTGAGTCTGCCCTTCCCCAATACCTAATCAGTTCAATACCACACAAACCTCATTGCGTTGTTATGCAATTCCACAATAGATACTTTAGCTGTTCAATACAAAATCACTCAGATACTTTGGAAATGCACAGTAGCCTATTTCTGGGTACAGGATCCCTTTCCACAGCTAGTGTGCCCTGAATGTTTACCAGGCCCGTTGGTTCACTACTTGTCTCTTGTCCTGGTGAGCCCCCAAGGGGCGTGTCCAACATTGTTTCATCGTCCTCTAGAGGTACGTCACAGTTGCTCAGACTCCCTCACCAATACCGGCTTCAATCCCTTGCTGCATCTTTTTGAGAAAAAGTATTTTGAGTCACTGTGTGCTTGCCAACAGAAACAGTGAGCATGGATCCTTTGTGGCTGGTTAGGAAGTAACATTGAGGTACGTATGAGATGCAGCTTGCCTGTTGGCTTGCGCGTCTTCAGTAGTATGCGTCACTCAATATCATGTTCTGATCAGACTCTAGTGCCAGCTTTCCAGGTCATTCTTTCTCTTCCTCTGCTCGTGGGTGGCCATATCATCAATGTTTCGGCTTTTCATGAAGACATGCTGAAGTAGCAACCCTGTAGGGCATCCTCCAAAAATAAAGCTTCTGCAGGAGTCACTCCCATTGAGGAATGAGTTAGCCTATATTAAAACAGGAACCAATATAGTTGTCGTACAATGCTTGTTCCTTGCACATGCGAAATTCTGAAATCCTTGTTCAGAGTCTTTATAAACCGCTCTGCATAACTATTCGCTCCTGACCAGATGGGAGTGATTTTGTGATGACAAATTCCCCATTCTAGAGGAAATAGCTGCAAGAACTTCAGCTGAAATGGGAGTCAGTTGTCCGATTTCATGTTCACTGGGTACCCATTAGTACTTTTCCAGTAATGGAATTGCATGTTCTGCTGCCGTGGATGGCACAAACTACTTCAGGGTACCGAGACCATTGGTCAATGACTACCATTATGAAGTACTTAAGAGCCAAAATCACCACTCACTGTTTCCCATGGAACGCAACTCATCACAGACTGAATGTTTGGGGTCCGCAATGAAGGAGCCGCCGCCATAGACATTATTTGGCATACATGACTATCCTCTAGCATCAGGAACCATACCTTTGGCATGAGGCGAGCCTTCACTTTTGCTTCGCCCGGATGGTCATGATGATCCAGCTTTATCACTTTCCCAATCAGTTTCGATGCGACCACAATTCAAGTCTCTCAAAAGCAGTCCTTCAGGAGTGTGAGAAACCTGAAGGTGTCTCCCTGTCATACCTAGCACCCCTGCTGGACCTGCACCCATAGCTTGTCATCTTCACGAGACACGTTTTGCTAATAGAACAGCAAGACTGTTCTATACTAAATGGAGACTGTTTGATGCTCTGCCAGGAAAGTGGCGTTTCCACTACACACGCCGTTAGTCACGTGATCGGAATCCATCAAGTGATCTCAGGACTGAGTATTTAGCAGCGTTGCAAAATTGACTCACTGCTTCCGATTGAAGTTCATCGGCAACTTTGTATTACAGTCTGGAATTTCCTTTCATCTCCATATTCAGGGTTTCCAGAGTTCTACTTGCCTTCGGACAGCTTCGTTCCTCAATGGTCCTTTTTTTTGTTAGTTTATTTTGCTTCCAGCTACGAGCCTCCCGCCTTCTGGACTCCTTAGCGGGTGTCGGCTCTGTAGCAATCAGTTCCATTTGGGCCAGCATTTCCATGAGGCGGCTCTCGGAGTCTGATCAGTGTTAAGACCTTATTTGCAGTAAGTGACGGCGACCTCCTGAATTCAACACGTCACGGTTCACAGCAACATTTCGTTGTGCTGCTCTGCTACATTACAGACTTATCTGCTCCGTGCAGACCCCGCTGCACAATTTATAGCACGTCCAAACCTCACAAGCTGAATCTAATCCTTCAGAGTACACTGCACTACCTTGCTTCCTTTTCCATACTTACTAGTTCACCTTGCTTGCTGGAACTCCCTACCTCTTTCTATCCATTCCATCCCCACCTACTCCTCCTTCCGTGCTTCCTTGAAATCTCTTCTTCTCCATTCCCCATCCTGACACACTTATCCTTCTTTCACCTTTCTCTCTTTTCCCTCATGTCTTCCCCTACTTACCTCTCTCCTCCTGCTCTGTTCCCTCTTACGCTTCCTCCTCTCCTCTTGCCTCTTCACTCTATTCCCCATCCTGTTTCCATCTTCCTTCCCCTTCTTCACCCCCTCCTTTTCTCGCTTATCTTCATAGCCAAATTGTTCTCCATACTGTTTTACTGGTTTGATTCATGTTTTGTAAATTGCTTCTACTGTTATCTTCTATGTATTCCTGTTATAATGTAAAGCGCTTTGGCGTAAAGCGCTATATAAACATAATAAATACAGATACAAATGTGACATCATAATCCTACAGTTCCAAAATTCATTTCTCGATCATTGCAGGAGGAGGTAATGTATCACTAGTCATGATCAGCAGGAGTGGATTAGGATCAGGGATTACCAAGATTGGCCATATATAATAATGGCAGCACCACCCTCCGACAGCCAGCGCCTCATGCTCTATTTGGGAGTAGCGAGCTCTGTTGCTGAGAGGGCATGGCTGGCAAATGGGACAGGACACATGCACTCTCCAGAGTAAATCTGATGGAAGACTGTCCCCAACCCACACGGACTAGCACCCCCAAACAACTCTGAACGCCTCTGCGGGTCGAAGATTGGAACTGTGACCGCCGATGTTAGAGCTGGCTTTTTCTCTTGAAAGACTGACTCCTCAAAAGGGAGTTTATTGCCAAGAGCACCCCCTTTCATCATATTCCGGAGGGGCTAAGAAGTAATGGCTACATTCCTAACGAAATACCACAGTATGTGACCATTCCCTGGAAGTCTCCAACTTCCAACTTTCCGCTAACTCGAAAAATAAAGCATTTTGCGGAGCAGGAGCCTCTTGAATGTCATCTGTCTGAAAGATCTACCCAAAGAACTCCATGCATATTTGTAAAAATTGACACTTTTCCCTGTGTAGTGAGAGTCCTAGGGATTGCAGTTGTGCCAGCACAGACGCCAGTCATTCAAGGTGTTGGATCGAGCAAACTGCAAAACACCGTAGCTTATATTTAGGACGCCCTGGCGATTTGCTGGAGTGCCCCTGATAATGTGCTGGAAACAGCAGCTGATGAAATGCTGAAGCTCAGCCGGTATACCTACCCAGTCCTTTGTGGGTAGTAAACGCAGTGATGGAACAGGAGTCTGGGTGAAGCAGCACCTGATGCCAGCTTGCTTTTAGGTCCAGCTTTGAAAAGCATGCCCTCCTGTAGATCAGCAATAATATGTTCTATTATGGGAGTAATGTGTCGTTATTTTTTGATCGCCTGGCTTGGTAGCCTCATATCAACATTCTCACCAAATCTGGTTGGTTAGGCTTGGCTGTCCCCACAATTGGGGAAAGCAATGGATTGGGGCGTTCCACCTTCTCTATGATGTTGTTAGCCACCAGTTTGTCCAGCTCCTCCTACACCTTCCTACGCAGGTGGAATGTCAAGACCACTGGCCTCATGGCGTTGTCAATATCCAGTCGATGTGGTTCACCCTTAAGACGGCCAACACTATCAAAGAGCGAATTGTCTTTTTCCACCATTCAGTTCACATCTACATATACACCAAGCCTGAAGTTCACAATGTTCAGTGTCTCAGCAGCCACGCCCCCCAGTAGAGTGCATTCACTGATGGCAGTTACAAACAACCGTGACAATCTTCTGATTGGAATTGGCATTGAACCACGAACAGTAAAGATTTTCACTATATTGGGCTGTAGTGGAGTTGGGTTAGGCAGTCTTTCATAGTGTAAAAGGGCCATTACGTTACCAAAAACACCAGTACTGATATACGCAGGGGTGTCAGTGTCATTTACAAGAACCAGGCATCTGGGCTGTCTTTTCAGAAGAATTCTTCCCACATCCAGTACACTGGATATGATGAATACATCTCCATCTTTACTCAATGATTTTTCAACCATGTCCCGTATGGCCATTTCCACTTGAGCCAATTTTGTATGCTGCTTCAATCCAAATTGACGTTGTTTCCCTTTTTCCTAGGTTCCCAATTAAGGAAGCAGCGCTCCTCCCATCTTGGCAAAATGTTTGATTCTTCGACACTGGCCACATGTGTGACCTTTTGTCTGACATTCCACTGTGTATGGCAGGGCATACCCACAATAAGTACAAATACCACCTGACTTGTACGCCGGTCATTCTTAGACTTTGGAAACCCCTTAGGTTGAGTCTCTGGAACTGCAGAAGCTTCTCCTAGCTTCCGAGCTTTCACGGCTGGATCCATTCCAGATGCCCTAACCTCCGCCAGCTCATGGAATCTTCCTAGCTCCAAATCGGTTGAGGAGAATGCCCAGTTCCTTAGAACTGGTGTTCTTTTCTTAACTGAAAATCATCCCTGGATTACTTGGGACCTTATCTCATCTTCATTGAGCAGCACACATGCAAATGCCAACTGCCTCAGTCAAGCATGGAAAGCATCCAATGTCTCTGCTTCTCTCGGTTTTGCATCACGCAAAATTAACCGCTTGTACAGACCTGGGAGACCTAGCTAAGCCATGGGTAGGGTCTAGCCATGGTCGAACCAGGGGGTCTTGCCTGGCTTTGAGGGCCCAACATGAGACAAGCCGGGAATGGGCTGCAGGCGAGTGGCTTGTGTCGGAGGCTGAGAGCAAGAAAAGGGACTGGAGTAAGAACATTTATTGGGGCAATAAAAGTGGCTAAAGAGGTTTGGGGCAACAAAAGGAACTGGGGCGAGAAATGGGGCTAAACACTGGGGCACAAATAGATTAATGGGACAAAAAGGGGCAAGAATGGGGGCTAAGGGGGGGAGGAACAGGGGCTAAAAACAGACTGGGATAACAAAGGGACATAAAGAGTTAGGGCAACTAAAGGGGGCAAGAACATGGGCTAAGGAGGTCTGGGGCAACAAAACGGGCCAAGGGGGGAGAACAAGGGCACACAAGGGGCTAAAAACGGACTGGGCAACAAAGGGGCCTAAATGGGTAGACAATAAAAAGGGTTAAAAGAGTCTGGGGGGGCAACAAAGTGTGACAAAAAGAAGCTGGAGGCAAGAACAGGAGTTAGGGGCATAAAAAGGGACAAACGGATTGGGGCAACAAATGGGAGCTAAAGGGAGCTGGAGGGTGCCAAAAAAGGCTGGGAGGCAGGCATAGTGCCCGGTTTTTATTTATTTATTAGCAAGGGGAGCATGTGCAGTATGCGCACAAAGAGGTGGTAGGCACTGCCTGCCACCACTTTGTGATCCCTTCACAAACCTTTACATTTGCTACCACACCCACGGCTACACACTCGCACAGAAAGTGCTCCAGTCAAGCCCCAGCCAATCAATGAGTGGCTGGGGCAGGCAGGAAGTCAGGCAGCTACGCTCCTGTAAGGCCATCTGACTTCTCCTGGCAGGCTGACAACCTGTCCTGGCCCAACCACTCACTGATTGGCAGGGTCATGTCCCCTCCCCCCGCCTTAACAGGAGTTGGGTGGGTAGCCAGTGGGGTTCATGGCCGGCCCCTGCTGTGGGCAGGCACTGACCCGAAAGAAGGGTTAGGCCAGAGCCCCAGCTGTGACCCGGGCTGGCCCGAGCCCTGCCAGGTTCACCAGCTCTACGCTCATAATCTGCATTTACCATTAAACTGAAGTAATTACCCAGTACGACTCTCGAAGCTACATAAGAGTTGTCAGCCAGAGTCAAAGTCTTGAGGATCCTATGCATGGCAGGCACAGCCGAATACAGTAATAGAATATTTGCAAGGTCATTAGCCCCACCAGTGGCACTGAAGTACATCTCCAGCTGCTCTACCCACATTGCCAATCTTGGACCTTGGCTGGATGAAGCGCAGAGGATGTCAAACTCTGTCAAAGGTGCTAGAGATGCATGCAGTCTGGGGCTCATGGATGGGCCTGGAGCTGCCCCTACATCATCCACCGTGGCAATTACGGAAGTCAAATGCTAAATGGATGCGCATATAGTAACACTGCCAGTACGAATCTGGCCTGTTGCCAGTGTCACTTAAGCCCATGGAGTGTCTGGCCAGTCCTACTTTATCCTTAATTTGGGTTTCGTGACCAGTGAGTAGATGCCCAAAAGGATTTTTTTTTGTTATGTTGTTTTATACCGCGCACCACTGCCATTTGCATGGTCTCCAGGCACTCTAGGCGTGTTGTGTCTGGAAGGGCAGTAACGTCCAGTGTTGGGGTTGTTTATTTGCGGCTCTTTGTTCTTATGGCAGATGCGTGGATTGTTTAGTATTGAGTGTTGCGAGGTGCACACGCACTCCACATGTCTCGCTCACTGGATCTCCTCTAGCGACAGGCGGTGTGGAAACCTGGTTTTCCGTGATCAGGCAACATGAGGAGAGCCGCACCCTGAATGGCCCAGAGGTGGCGCAAGCCTTCCAATGTAGAACGCCGGACAAAAAGGGCAAAGGCCTTGGTGCAACGGCATGGCATGGCTCATACTGTAGCGCGGGCCCAGTATGAAACCGCACCACAGTGCTGCGCAGCCACCTCGCAGCCAATGCTATGGTTGACACATACTCTAAACTGTTCTTTTGAGACCCATAGAAATGAGCTGAGAACACACCAGTATTTGGTGGTGTTGTCGGTCGGCTCCTATTTATTACTGGGACGTCCTTACGTCACTAGTAACTATCCTTTATAGGAATATTAAAATATATAACCCTACAATCGATTTTTTTTTAAAGCAGTAAACACTACAAACACGTTTCCCAACAGAACACATTAGAGATATTCAAACAGTTCTCACCCATGCAGAAAATGACAAGCATGTGGTTGACTGGAAAGGAGATTACCAGCAATTGAACGGTAAAAAGATTGGCAGGTCAATGCGTAAGCTATTTGAAGCTTCAAAGACACCCCTGTGCCCCATATACCCTCAGAGCCCTTCGAGCAGAAAAGCGCATTCAAACTGGCCGGGCAACAGGAGACTGGTCTTACTCACAACCTTGGACTACATAGGAATCCATGAAGTTCCCTGCTCGCCAAGTGTAGCGCTTGCTAAAATGTATGCGGGGGAGGGTAATGTCCAACTGCATCCACAACACTCGGGAAAGTTTGTGGGAGGAAAATCTCCCACAGCCCTGTTTCCTAGTCTGCCAAGTGTAACCAGTTAACAGTTTTAGCATTTTAGGAACACGTGCTTCGCCCGGGGGTGCTAAGAAGGGGGACTGGAGGCCTTCCTGTGTGTGACTAACATTGCAGACAGAGTCCCTAAGAACAAACCAGCCTTTGGGGAGTGATCAGCAGTGAATCAATGCACAGGAAATCATTTATGCTGCCGCCATCACAGTTGGCAGAAAGCACACAGTAGGAACACCTAGATATGTTTGCACTTTTAGGAATATAAACAGAGTGCAGTTTCCCAGAATGCCCTCAGAAAGCAAGGCAAGCCCTGAACTCTGCCGAGACTGCTTTTTTGGCGCTGCTTTTTGGACAGCGCGGCATGGGTCCTTGAGGCTACACCGCTGAGTCCATGAGGTCTGAGGATACATGTCTGCATGGTCCTTGCTCTGTCGCTCCCCATGATGCATGTCAGTCATTTTATCGGAAAGAAAGAACATAGTGGGAGAAACTATATTTTTTTCCACCACTAGCCATCACTTTATCCACATATTCTAGGACTGAAGTTTGTTTATAGAACTACGAAGGGGGATACGGAGAGTATCGCGGAGCGGGAGCTGGTGGATCGGGATGAAGGGTTGAGGGAGAGATGAGGCATGGGAGGGCCTAGTGACCAAGCGAACAAGCAGAGCGGATCTGCTGATATTTTTGTTCCCACAGCAGAAGTCCTGTCAAGAAAAAAGGGAGGAGGGGAGGTGGTGATACCAGGATGGTGCAAATGGACAGTGCGGATCAGCCGTTAAGAGGTGAGCTGGGGAGAGAATGGTCGGCAGCATGGGCCAGGCTGGGGGTAAGGTGGGGGCCACAAGGGACCGCAGGTAAGGAGCGAGGTAGAAAGGATGAAGGTTGTGGGAGTGGGGGGGTGCACGTGCATTGGTACGGGCGGGCATGCTTATTAGGAACTAGGTAGAGATACAAAACAGACCTGTCACCAGAGAAGGTGGGCCATGTATCAGAGGTGGAAGGAAGCAAAGGGGAAGGTAAGAGCAAAGAAAGGTTGAAGTTACCATACATGGGCATAACAAACCCACTGGGCGCACATCTGATGGCAGCTACCAAAGAGAAAATATGGGACATGGAATTAGTGGATGTTTTTAAGCTGCTTCAAAAGGGAAGTGAGCGCGAAGAAAAAGATACGGGACATGGAATTAGTGGATGTTTTTAAGTTGCTTCAAAAGGGAAGTGAGCGCGAAGGAAAAGACCAAGAACGAAGAGAAGGAGCTGTACCGCTTGAAAATTGGACATCAGCCTCTCTCATATATGCCAGTGTTTTTTTGTGAGAACTGCCTGGAGAGGAGCGTAGGGCTATTGAAGTTCATGAATGTCATCAGGAAGGCATTTGGGAGTTTTGCATTGGTGAGGTACGACAAGGATGGTGATGGGGGGACCAAAGTGAGGTGTGGTGTGAAATCAACATGGATCTGTGGCTGCAATGGATGGCACCTACGCACCCGGCGCCAACACTGCATATGGCAAGCAGCCTGCCTGTGCCTTATCGGCCCTTTCACAGGCCCTTTGATAGTCACCCTGCTGCAGACCAGACCGGCCCGGGGCAAGAGGCAGGGGGCAGAGGGCAGCGATCCATACCCTGCTGGGTTTACAGCAAGGAGGCATGCTTGAGGGAGGTGTACGTTTTGGCACAATTTCAGCACGTGCACAGGACGGCACCCTGTTACTCCATGTTTCGCTATGGGAGGCAGGGGGAGGTGGAGGAGCACAGGGAGAGGGATTGTGGGGAAAGGCTTATACACCAGTTATTGGAGGAATGGCTGAGCTTTTACCCGGACAGGACAGTGGCAAGGATTTTGGGATATGGATTTAGGGACGGCTTTAGGTTGGGGTATCAGGGGCCTATGATGCAGAGAATTTGTGGTATGCAAAAGAGCAACCAGACATAGTGGCAAAGAAATTGGTGAAGGAAATTGAAGAGGGGAGAATGGTGGGCCCATTTATGAGGTTAGCAGGGGAATTTGGTGCCGTCCGCGCTGGGGGTGGTGCCTAAAAAGACAATGTGGAATTTAGGCCGATCCATCCTTTATCATGGCCCAAGGGGATGGCGGTGAACGACCATCGCTGAGGAGGATTGTGTGGTGGCCTACCCGATTGTAGATCAGGCGGTTGAGCTTGTATGGGAAAGTGGCCATGGAGCATTTATGGCCAAACAAGACATCAAATCTGCATTCAGGTTATTGCCGCTGCATCTGGAAGATTTATGGTTACTCGGTATGCAATTTGAGTATCAGATTTTTGAGGACAAAGGTGCTGCCTATGGGGTGTGCGGTGTTGCGGGCACTGTTTGAACAGTTCAGCTCATTTCTGCAATGATGTTTTACGTGCAGGTCAGGTTCCTGCAGAGTTTTGCATTACCTGGATGATTTCTTCTTTATTGGTGGGTCAGGGAAAGAAGAAGAGTGCAGGAAGAGGTTGAAGGATTTGATTTTCTTGGGCTAATGGAGGAATTGTAATTGTTTACTTGTAGAGCACTTATACACAAGTGAAGTGCTTCAAAGCGCTTCAAGGCGGAAAAGGTACAAGGGAAAGCAGTAGTCATTCTTAGGCCTTGACGTATCCGAATGATCTAACAATTGGGAGTTCCCCTAGCGGAAGAAAAGGTGGAAGGCTCGTCATTGGTGCTGACTTTTTTGGGGATAGAGTTGGATTCAGTGGCTATGACATCCCACTTGCACTTTGGTAGGGATGCTGGAAAAAGCAGTGGGGGCGAGGAAGATGTTGCTGACGGAAATGCAGAAGTTTCTGGGACTCTTGAATTTTGCATGCAGGGTCATGGCCCAGGGGCTTACGTTTTCCAGTAAAATAGCGGAGTCCATGGTGCGGGTAAAGCAACTGCATAACAGAATACAGGTGTCGGGCAACCCCAGGGAGGATTGTAAGGTTTGGCTAAGTTTCCCGTAGGCGTGCAATGGAGTGCCTATGTGGCTGCTGGCAGACCCAGTGTCTTGGGAGGTGCAGATATTCTCTGACGCATCAGGGGCAGGAGGTTTGGGATAAACTGGTGAGGGAGATGGTGAGTGGAAGAGTGGCAGATTCAGTGGAAGAAAGAGGGTAGGGGCATTGCCTTTTTAGAGTTGTTTCTACTGGTGGTGGCATTGGCATTGTGGGGTAAGGAGCTGGAGAACAAGAAGGTGAACTTCAATGTGAATAACACGGCAGTGGTCAATGTGAACAGGCAATCAGCCAAAGATCAGAGGGTGTCCAGACTCTGTTGCGCTGCCTGCTGTTTAATATTGTGTTTAAAGCAAGGCATGTGCCTGGAAAGGATAACACCACCACTGATGCATACCTCATTTTCAGTGACAGATTCCATGGGTTGGCACTGGAAGCAGACCAGGATGGGCAACAGATCCAGGTGGAATTATGGCAGCTAGGAGATTGAAAGCAATGCATTAAGAGGAAGAATTGTTGGCTGCAAGTTCCTGGGTGGCTTACAGGAGAGCGTGGTTGGACTTTATGTATGGGGGAACGCAGGTGACGTGGGAGAAGGGATGCAGAGGAGAGAAGGAGAGAGGATGTGGTGAATTTCATATGAATGATTGGGAAGGGCTTGTCAAGAGTGAACATATTAGATGAACTGGCAGGGATTTTGTTTTATGGAAAGTGGATTGGGGGTTTTGAGCCTAGTTGGGGGTGGGGGGAGGGTAGAGGGGGCAGGTTGGGGAGAAGAGAAAGGCAATGATGGTAGAGTTGTTACAGAGGTTATGTGAGGTCCTGGGGGCGGGGTGGTTATGTTGGTCCTCATGGGAAAGGGATATGTTCAGGGTATGCTTTACATGGCTGTTCTTTTGGGCATTCAGGATATCAGAAATGATGGCGGAGCGTAGGAGGAGGGTTTGAGGTGAGGAGATGAGTTTTTGTCAGAGAGTAATGTGTATATAAGGATTAAGAAGTCTAAAATGGACCAGAAGGGCAAAGAGCTATGGGTGCACTTACGATTGGTTATTAAGCGCTTCATACCCAGAGGTTTCCAAGTACCGACCCAGGGATCGAACCTGTATTGCTCCGTGCCGCCCTGCTTGCAAGGCAAGCACGTTGCCCTCGAGCTATCCTCCAAAGACGCTTGGACAGGGGTGGGCAGGAGTTGTTCCCAGTTAAAGAGGGTTTAAGGTGGAAGAAAAGGTGTCCGGATAGCAAAGGTCCGGTATTTATGCACAGGAATGGGGAGGTGATGACTGTGGGGTAAGGAGGAAAGCATTGCCAGTATTAGGGGAGGACTTGAGAGCTTTTGGTACTCATTCATCCAGGATAGGAGGGGAAAGAACTTTGGTATAAGCGAGCAGTGCATTAAGAAGCTAGGGCACTGGAAACATGGCTTACACCTGAGGGTTGGGTGAGGGGAAGGGCTGGGGGAATAGGAGATGGGGTGGCAACGGCCTCACAGCTTAATTTTCTTTCTTCATAGATGCGGCACAAGGGAGCAGCAAGGTACCCCAGATCTGAATATGTGGCCACTCCTTGCTGAAGGGAGCAGGGACAGAGGCAACAAAGAGGGCATTTGGGACGCATTTGGGGCACAGTTCCGATGATGTAGTGATAAGCTGGTCGGGTTGGGTGGCTTGACGTGGGACCAATTATTGCCCATGTCTGTAGGAGGTTAATGGGGCAATAGCGGCACCGATTATACATGCAGAAGGAAACGATTTGGTGAGGCTGGCGTTGATAAAAAAAAAGAAGGACTCAATGTGGCTATGGGAGATATGGCCAGTAGTTACAATATATTGACAGAGCTGTTGCCTAGGAGGGCGTGGAGAGGGCGTGTACAGAAGGGACCATGGAGAGAACTAGGAGGGAGATTAACAAGGCGATAATAAAATTCTGCGAAGCATGGGGGGGTGCACACGCTCCAACACCCTGATATACTATGAGGATTTAGATTTATTTACGGAAGATGGTGTGCACCTGTCTATGATGGGTAATGAGCATTACATGTTGGATGTGTGGGTGGCAGTGGAGTTGGAGGTATAAGGTGGGGCAGAAAACACTTATGAAAGGATTTTTCTGGGTGGCAGGACAAGGTCCTTTGGGGATGGTTGGGGGAAAAGGACAGGGTCATTAGCGCAGTAACGGGGGGAGTTAGCGCTGTTTGGACGGACAGACTAGCCCAGGTGTACAGGAAGGGGGAAGAGGTATGGAAGAAGTACGGCCATTAGCTCGGGGAGAAGATGGGGCGGAGAAATGTGGGAAGAAGGGTGACAGGAATTGGGGGGTACACCAGGGGAGGAAAAAGGGCGAGTTGGGTAATATGACAGGTTATTTATAACACGCTTAATACCCAGGGGTTTCTAAGCACGGACCCAAGGATTGAACCTGTGGTGCTTTGTGTCATCTTGCTTCCAATGCGAGCACGTTGCCCCTGAGCTATCCTCGCGAGACAATGCATTAATTGTTTGGTTTAATGGTTAGTAGTCTTTAAGGCCAAGGATCCAGGATAGAATTGTATTGAGAGCTGCGGCTGGTCTCATTAAAGCAACCTTTTCCACTACATGCAAGGCTGGGTTTTTGGGCAGTTTAGCCTAAAGGAGACCCCCGCAGGGCATGCGTATACATATCCCCCCCGGGGTTATTTGGGTGCCGCACAGCAGGCAGCGAGCAGCAACTGTCATATAGAGGGCCTCCGCATTATAGAGACTGGGAAGTTTTGGGAACGAGTGTCTGTTGATGGAATAGCGACGTGTTGCCTGCCATCCCGCCCTGTGTCTTACAGCTTAAGTGGTATGGTTGGGGGGTGTGTTAAGTAGGAGGTAAGCAGGGATGGGAGCGATAATGGGGGATAGCCTTTTTTGGACAGGCTGGGCATTAGATTTTTTTTAATGTAATGGCAAGTTGTTTTGTTACTGGTGTGGCAGGTCAGCCGGGCTGTGCGACGAGGAGTAAGCGAAGGGAGGAATTATAAATTGAGTTATGGGAGAGAAAGGGAGGCGGTAGGAAGACGGTCCTCTCGAGGATGGGTGGGGGAAGCAGACAGGGTCATTAGCGCAGTAAGGGAGGGGTTAGCACTGTATAGAGGGACAGGCTACACCGGGGGTACAAGAAGAGTCAAGAGATCTAAAAGAAGAACGGCCATTGGCTCGGGAAAAGATAGGGGGTGAAATGTGGGAAGAAGGGTGAGAGGAATTGATGCGGAAAGAAGGGGAGAGAAAAGGGTGGAGTGGAGTGATGCATTATTTGATCTAATTGTTAATGGTTAGCAGCGTGTAAGGCCAAGGAGCCTGGTTAGCGTTTTGTTGTAAGCTGTGGCTTGTCACATTCAAGCGACATTTTCCACTGCATGCGAGTCTGGGTTTTTTGTTCAGTTTAGCCCAGTGATTCTGTTGCGAGTAGTAGAGCAACGAAAAAAAGGTTGTGAAGTTGATGAGCGAAGGACCCAGCATCTGGAACCTGGGGCCTGCAGGGTGTATGTATACACCAGAAGCTTCAAATGAACTACACACAGAACAAGCAGTAAGTGCCTGCATGCCTATGCGGGGGATTTGCTAGAGAGGCGCCCAAAGTATACACCTAGATCAGGTAGATGCTAACACAGCCATCACGGCCACGGGTCGGGAAGGATACTAGCGGGACTTCGCAACCCAAGGTAACAGCCCAAGGCAAAGCAAAGGCCGAAGTCGGGTCATTAATGCATTTCTAATCAGTTAATGCCCTCGCCCGTGGACACTAAAGCTATTTAGCTTATTGTTTTAACATTGGGAGAAACGCTTGCCCATCAAAAGTGCATCCCAATGTGCAAACAGGAGACCTTGAGCTGCTGTAAGAATTCTGCAAAAGTGGCAACTGCAATGATCATTGAATAGGGAAAGGACGTGTGCCAAGACTAGTTCAAATAATGCAGCCATCATTACAGATTCAGAAGTGTTGCCCCTTTCCATTTCAATGAACTGAAAGGGAACAACACGACAGAGAATCCGCTCAGGACACTGGGAGGAGCAGGGCTCCTTGAAAAAGAAGGCGTGGCTCCGGGTATGTGGGCTGGATGGGAAAGAAGTGATGGGGAGGGGGGTGCAGAGGCGCGAAACCACCCGGCGGCTGAGCCCCCAGTGCAAATGCCGAGCGCAGACTAGCAGGGTGCTTGGAATTGCGGCCAAGTATGGGTAGCACATGACTGCGCACACTTCAGACATCCCGATTGGCTGGCCAGAATCCAACGTGCCATACAGGGTGCTCTTCTAGACATAAGAATAAAGACCAAGTAGATGGAACCAAATAGGCCGAATGGCCACTTACTCCAAGGACGGCACACCTCCGAATGAGAACAAAAACAGCTGGACAAGGTCTTGCATCTTGCCCAAGGAAACACATGCCCGATTCCCAAACATACTTGGGGGTCTTGGCATCGCTTGCCATGGCAATTTAGAAATGCGTCTCCCTGTCGTGCTTTTACTTGTTGGGCCTGCACAGACATACACAGAATTATGTGTTCTGTTGGTGCCGGGAGGCCCCCCTGGTTGAACCAGTCCTGTTGCAAGAGGGATGCTTCTGTACCAATTCCTGATCAAAACGAAGCTTTAACTCTTCCTTCCAGTGAGGATTGCATAAATAACATGCCACCGAAGGTGTCCGTCGCTGACGTACACAATTCCGGTCCTCTCCAGCCCATTAATGTGGTGTCTGTCTGTGTGTTTCCAAGAATCCGCGGAGAGGGTGCCAGGAACGGTGGGCAGGCGGGTTATTGGTCGAGCGGTTGAAGTTTGTTCCTTCTGCCCGTGTTCTCGCCCGAAGGGACCTGGAGTTTGTAAATATTGTGTCTGGATGCTGGCCAGATGGGGAGAGTCTCTCCAGAGTTGCTTGTAACAGCACCCCTGCCCGCTCCCTGGCTGGCAGCAGCAGTCTACTAGCTCAAAGGCGGCACTTCCTACAGGACATTGGGTGATTTCGACAGGCTGCTGCCACTCAGAGGATTGGAGCTAGGTCTGGAGGCATGCCCAGCTTTAGCAGACACGACTACCCCCCTGCTTCAAGTCCATCTTTCATTCAGTGGCTATTCTGAAATGCAACAGATTCTGACTTAACCCAAATGGCCTTTTGTGGGGGTGTTTGCTAGGGCTCAGCCCTGGCACTTATTTTTGAGCCCCAGCACTTATTGCCTCAGACTCACTTTAATTATGAAGTGGTGATAGTCAGTGCATCCATCAACCACAGTGAGCAAGCTGTAATGTAACTCCAAAATACGTCGACACTGTGTGGAGCAGCTATGTGTGGTGGAAGCAGTGGTGGGGAACTGGCCACCCGCAGTGTCACAGGAGTGCTCGGAAATATTTGGGCCCTGGAACTTAATTTTTTTTTTTACGAATTAAGCACTGCCAGCCTCCTAAAATACTTCATTTTTGCTGCAAAAAGGTTTAGATCTGGTTAAGCAGGTACAGGTGAGGGGCAAAGTGGTCCTCGACCCATTCTCCCCAACTAGGCATGGAGACCGTGGTGGGTGTCTTTGGGGCAAGGAAAAGGAAAGGGAAAGGGAACCGGTGTCGCTTCCGGCCTTGGGGACCAAGACTACAAAATAATTCTCATTAGTACCCAGCATGGGGCGGGGAGGCAGCCTCTCAGCCAATGAGAAGGCTCGGAAAGAGGGGATTACCAGAATAGGTAATCCCACCCACCCTGAACCTCTTCACGGTTGGAGGGCGCCATCTTCCCCCAGTGGGGAACCGGGTGGGTGGTTCCTTCACCACTCCCCATCCACAGATTTCCCTCCCCACCCCTCCACCTCCACTTACCTTTTCTCTATCCATTTCGGGAGCGGACCTGCTGGGAACACTTCTGTCCGCAGTGCTTCTGCTCCCAATCTGCAATAGGCCACCATGCAAAGGCAACCCTTCTCTCCTTTCCATGGTGGCCATTTTGTTGATTTACTTTTTTACGTTATTTTCAATGGCCGCCATGGAAAGGGAGAATGGACTTAATTTTCACTTCCACGGCGCCCATTTTTTTCTTCCTTTGTGAAACGACAGAGCATTTTGCAAAGGAAGACAGAAGCTTTTAGTACCCCAGTCCAATGGGCCAGGGTAATAGTAATAATCCCCTCGCCAGAGGGCATTAGATGAGTAAGGTAATGCTCGGGCCTTCGTTAAGGCCCTCGCTACGCTCAGGTTTGTAACTATGGGCCGCAGGGCATTACCCGAATTGGTAATGCCGCCCAGCAAGGGGATTTTTGCTCAATTAAATATATCTAATCCTAGGTGTATACATCATCTTTAGCATGCACTCATCCCAATTGTTTTTCCTCTCAGTTGTTGGTCATTCTATTGTCTAGTTTCTCTTTTCGATCACCTCTTCGCCAAGCCTACCTTTCCTATCCACAGACTAAAGTCTGCTGACACCCTGGCAGAGTGATGGGCGCAGTATAAATAGTGGATAACGTAACATAGTGCCACACATCTGTACGCTTTAGTAACAGTAGCTGAACCCGTGTGTCAAACCCACCACCAATGAGCATACAATTATTCGTCTGGCTGTGCTAAGTGAGAGAGAGAGACACACAAAGAGGGAAGTTAGGGGAACTAATGGTTCCTGCAGTAAGGGGGATGCAATCACTCTGAAGGCTGGAAGCCCAGATCACTCCTGAAAAGGTCATGCTCAGATGATGGTGGGAGGAGAGTCCTCTTCCCATTGGGTGTTCTGCCAACAAAGCCTCAAGTGTTGAAAATACAATGTCCCGGCCCAGCCCGATAAGCTGAGGTGGGTCCAACTCTAGGTTTATGACCATTAAATATAAACCCCAAGTTCCTTGCAAACTCATCTCAGAACAGGTTATCATGCCATGTTCTTCCTGCAGAGGAGCGCCTGCTACCTTTTTTGAAACGTATGTAGGTTATGGTAATGAGGGGAGTCTCCAGACTGCCTCCTTGCCTCATTTGACACTTCCCAGATTTGTGTTGCATACGGGGACACAGTATCGGGGGGAGAGGGAGATGGATTTAGAGTGGCAAAGTGAGATAGGACCCGTCTGCAAGTTGACAGTGGAGGGAGGGCAGGAAGGACAGAGTCATTTTGCCTTGTAAGGTCTACTGCTCGCCAAGGTCTAACACCTTACACCACACATACACACTGCATTCTTGCACTTAATCCGCTCATTCCCACTAACTCCCCCTCAACCCCTTTCCTTTGCAGATCGACCAGAGGACCACTCCGGTGGTGATAAGGTTTAAGGATATTTGTACCGTGCACTAATATATCCCCCAGCACATCAACACTACTCGAGTTGTGACTAAGCTCGCCTCTTCAGCCCCAATACAGTCCCCCACATCAGTTATGTATATAATATTTGTGTAGCACCTCCTGCCATATGCAATGGTCTTGAAGCGCTGTAGGGTGCCTGGCCTTTCAGCAGACTGTAGTCTGGAAAGACCTGGGAGAGGAGCAGCGGAATGCATGCAGCAGAAATTTTAGTTTAGGTTTTCATCAAGTCTAGTGTGGAGATGTTGGAAGCCAAAGATGATGAAGAGGCTAGGAGATTATGTAACCTATGTGACAGCTGGATCAAATGTTTTCTGTGCAAGTCAGCTTTACGCTATGGGGCGCAGCGCTATAAGGGTAATGCCTAGGAGTTAACAGTTAAGGTGCCCCAAGGGCAACTGTCTACAGCTGAGTGATGGAGAACCAAGAAAGTTGTTTCGTAAGCCCCTATTTTTATCAAAGATAGGTTCTTTGGGTAATTAAATGCTTTTTGCTTTTCTTAAAGCTCCAAACGACTATGAACTGATCGCAGCAACAGCTGAGTATTTGGGAGTAGCTTGATATCTGCATATGAAACAAAACAATATATGTGAACGTTATATGAATTTGCATTGATCCTTTAGGTCTTTCTTCCTTGTTACTTTTATATATTTATATGATTGCTTTTATACATTTGTAAATTTGATGGATGCATTGCTTGTACAGCTGGATGGATCTTACCTATCTGAATAAAGCTCCTCATTGATTGTTCAAGAAACTATGAGACGGCTGGACCAAAATCCTTTCGTGGGACTTGATTGTATGCTATGGGGTCCGGGGGGAATGCCGCAGGAATTATCATTCATGAACCCAAATGGCAATGGTCTGCAGTTGAGGGGATCTTCTACACTTTACATGCAGTGTACATGCATATGGAAGAAACTATGTCATCTTTATTCAGCGGAAAAAGCCACCAAAGCACACATTTCAAAACAGTAATACAGAACTTGTTTGGTCAATAAAATGGCAACACCAATCTACCCAAAGTCAGGCCCACACGTATTTGCTGATCGATCCAAGTGTTGAATAAGTACATTTTAGGATATGATACTACTATTAAAAACAACACGCGTTAAACATTATTCACAAAGGTAAAATGTATATTGTATATTTTTTGTAATGTTTTATCTTTTTTAAAGATTTAATTCACAATAATGAAAAAAAAGAGAAAATGATATCCATTTGGGTTCAGGCACTGTACAATGTCAGAATTAAGTGGTGAACGTGATTAAAAGAAGTAGAAATTATCTTAGCGATACGTACATACTAAATCCTATATCAACTGTTCCCTAGGAGATAAAGACTTGTCTACGAACGTTGTGCTAAACAAAGCTGGGAGAACGTTTTAAACAATAATACATCTTAAAATACATTATACAAAGAATAAAAACAGATAAATATCCCCAGTACATCCATTAGGGTAATTAAAGTTTTCTTGGATCTCCTTAACCAGGCTCTGTGTAGATATTTTGCGACAAAAAGCACTGTTTAAACAATTGTTTTTTTATAGCCAGATCGACCGGCCGAATGTTTGCCGATTTCAATAATGGGAAAATATATCTGAATCTCAAATGCTTGCATCCTACACAGAACAATAAAAAGTGGGTAGGTGATTCATCCACTGCACAAAAAACTCGACACACTGGGCGGTTGAAGCTATGCCAAGGCTTGCTAAAAGACACCAGTTTCAAAGTATTAATATGGAATTGAATAAAATGAGCCTGTGCGAACTTCGGGGATATGACATCCAAGTACTCCTCGTACCCAAATGTATACTTAGAAGTTAAATGGGGTCGGCAGGGGCTTCAAATCTGGCACCCTACTCCCATAAGGCACAGCAAGGCCTCGGCACTAGCAGTTTTTAATTTGTGCTTTAGGCTTTTTAGTCATTCCTCTGGTATTTTCACACAGATTATACAGGTTTATTTTCATGAATTCTTGACATACCCGATTCAACCATGGGAGTGGTTTTGAGCCATTCAGGGACATTAGAGGAGTCAAGGTATCTCGGTACTTGTGTAGGCTATGATTTGTCAAAGTTCTTGTCCAGCAGACCAAGGGTTTGGAATAAGTAAGATCTGTTATAGGACACAGATCACAATCCAAGCGCAAACTGGCAGTAGGAGCATTCACAGGTTGCAGAAGGATTGCTTTTAAGAAATATATTTTCCATAATAGTTATTTGCTTGGCACATATGTGTCCCACGATCTCTGCTCCTTTAAGTGCTGCAGAGAGGGCTGGATGCCTATACCGGTGGAGCGTTGGGGTTATTGCGCATCCGCCATGGGTCATAAACATTTGAATCCCGCCACTAAACTTAAGCAGGGTCACTGAGGTTTTGGGCAGTTGCTGCGCTCACAAACAATTCTCCGAAAAATTGGTGCCTAGGTACACATAAGTAGGTACCTGTTCCAAGGTAGATGTATCTATTTTTAGGTTTAGCTTAGTGTGCATGATTGACCTATAACTAAACACCATGACTTTCGTTTTATCCTTGTGAAGAGGGAGACCTAAACATGGCCCTTTTTGCACCTATCCCACTCTCATGGAGAAATGAAAGGCATACATCATTCCTATTCCCCTCTTCCCCATCGTCAATGTATCGCAGTTGTGAAAAATGCTACTCAGTCAGCCATTCAGGGCTTATCCTGATGTCACAGAGGAAACAAGTCTACAATCCATGGAGCAAGACAACTGACTGCAACCTCGAAGAAAGCCGATGTTACGATAGACACCATTACATAAGTGTGTTAGACATGAAGCACATAGGCATCCCTGCACGAAGCTATACAGACATTTAGATTAAGTGCAGAAAGACACAAAGAACATGCCTATGACTCAGATAGATAGAGGACTGACGCACACTTGCTATGCAGAAACCACAAGTTGCACAAGAATGCATACCTACTGCTTGTTGATGCTTAACGCAACTAACAAGGTGCGCCAATGTAAATCAAGATGGAAGACACTATTACATTAAAGTGAATGAAAGGAGCTAAAAGGGACTCAAAGATACAGAGAGGTGCTGAAAGGCTGATACCGCAGAGACATGCAGACCCGGCTTCCAGCGTTGCCACTGTGTACGGCCTTGCCAAAGACACAGAGAAAGGGAAATCTTCAAGTTGACAGAAGAGATAGGGCATCTGCAAGAATACAAGTTGACAACTCTCATAAAAGCAAGCAGGAGAAATCAAGTTTGTGGTGCTTACATATGTGATCTGAACCTGGGGAACAAAGCCTATTCATTCGAAGCCAGGCTAACATTGCTGTTCCCATTCAACTGAAAACAGGAATGTACAAAAACAATGCCAGGTTCAAAACTGAATTTTCGTCTCAAGGCCTACGAGATCGTAGATGGTAAATTGTTGTTAACATGCAGTACCTTCGGGGCCATTCCCACCACCTTGAAGAGTTGCTCTCGGCTTGGTAACTTTCCTAAGCTCAAAGGCTGAGAAGACCCTCTTTGACGAGCCCTATTCACCTTCCACGCTAAGCTCACACTATGAAGCACAGCCTAATCACAGTACACTTACCCGATATACCTTAGTAGCAACATGTAGCAGGTGGTCTCAGAAGGAGCCACCAGATATGTCTTAGCCAATTGATGAACTAAACACCTGCATTGTGTATACTTAGACTACCTCACTAACCAATCCTGATACCAGTTAGGTTTTTGGATGTATCTTTATTTAGTGACATCACGCAGTAACAAAACCGGACAGACTTGTGATCAACGAGAGAGCACACTGGCGAACGTTGCATTGTTCATGTCTCGATCCCAGTTGACTATTCTTGAATAAAGACAGTAAAACATTTGTCACATGACTGGACTCGATCTTTTTGGTGCAGGGGGATTTCCTTGGCCAGGTTCCTCTTGCTAGTATTAAGGGAGATTATTAATTCACCTGCCTTAATTCACTTGTCCAGTTTGAGGCGCAATTCTTTACATTTTTGATTGAAGGCGACTACGTTGTGCCTTAAATCCATCAGGGTTTTTTAAAGCAAAACTGCTCCGTCTGAACAAAAT
This sequence comes from Ambystoma mexicanum, assembly GCF_040938575.1. Lineage (NCBI taxonomy): Eukaryota > Metazoa > Chordata > Amphibia > Caudata > Ambystomatidae > Ambystoma > Ambystoma mexicanum. Next base: position 231,517,346 of record NC_090932.1, on the reverse strand, counting down.
AGAGCAGGAATCTTGGCTGAGCCCATTTTTGGTGGATCTAAGCAGCAGGCGACTAACTTCTCAGCTACCTCGTTGATATAGCAGCAGAAGAGGAGACAGATACCCCTCTTAACCTCGATCAGCTCTGTAATTTCTCCCCCCCGCCTCCCAAGACCCCAGCTGACTGTTGCCTTATTATCTGTAAAATATAGCCTGATAATAGCCAATAGGTTCCCTGGGATGTTCTTGCTGACCAATACGTCCCATAGTTGTTGTCAGAGAATGCAGTCAAATGCTGTTCTGAGGTAGACGAAAATAGCATACACTTTGACCCTGTTTAGCATTGTGTATTTTCCGAGGTTCAGATCGAGCCTAAATATCTGGTCAATAGTGCTGTTGCTTTTTTGAGATCCAGATTGTAAATGGTTAATGATCCCCAATTCATCTGCCCAATCCTGTAAGTGACCAAGAACCACTTTAATGTTTTGCCAGCTGCATCCAACAAGGAAATTGGACAATAATTCCCTGGTAGATTTCTCTCGCCCTTCTTAAAGATAGGCACTAGTTGTGCTTCGTGCCATGACTGAGTGACTGTACCAGCACTGGATGCTGCATTGAAAGCCGGCAAAGCACTGGCACCCAGATCATGTATTTGTCATTATATAGGCCTATAGGTATTTTCTCAGGCCTGGTGCTTTCCCACCTGTGAGACACCAGAAGGTGTCTCACTCACTAGTCCCCAGGGATCTGTGATCCAGGTGGCCAGGACACAGCCATCGCTTTTCATTCCAGTACACCGGATTGTGAGACATGGTATCCCATTCCCTGTAACACCTGTAACCCATCCTACCAGGTAGGAATATGTAGGGACTCTACCCACCCCCCTTTTCCTACACAAACACTTTCACACGGACTGCCCACTGTGGGAGAAAACAGACTAACACCCGAACAGTATACCGGACGTGTCCCAATATAATCATCAGGCGAGGTTAGGCAATTACTAACCATCACACACACCTGGCTTCCATTACACTCCCCCACACAGATAAAAGGCGGGGCTTAAAACATACTCTGAGCGAGGCAAAACACACGAGGAAATAGCAGCTTCAAGACAGCAGCTGAACAAGGGACGAAAGTCTGAAGTATAAGGAAATTCCCTCAACCTTTCCGGCAAGAAACCGTTACTTTCATGAGACCTCGAGATTGGACAGCTTATAGCCACAAACACCACTCCGAATAATCCTGCATTGTGTGTCGAACAAAGTAGTGACAAATAAATCAACACAGCCGGAGAGTTCTATAGACCGATACCAGACCGGTCTGTGTTGAAGCCTAGGTTTCAAGCAGCAGCACTCTAGAACGTGCGCTAGAATCAACATTGTTAAAATGTGTGTGATGAAAGACGTGAGTAAAGTTAAACTGCTGATGAATACTTGAACTTTGAAAGGAGAAATACGATACTGTTGACAGATTTGTCCAGCACCAAGTGCATGCTCAATCGAAGGTCTGTGTAAGTTTTCCAGCCGAGAAGTGCCAGAAGTGAAAGTTGTAAGGAGAAAGAGTTTGTGAATCGAAGTGGTCCTGCGACGGGTCAAGCAAAACTGTTAAAGTGGGTCTGAGCCCTACAGAGGGGTACCCGGGGTGAACTGTGTCTCACCAGAGAAATTGTACATGTGGAAATCCTGAGGAGAAAGGAACATTAATGTTAGTTTGTCATATCAGGCCCTCTGTAATAAGAGACTTCGAATGGCAAAAAGACTTTGGCACAGAAGGTTCTGATACGGAGGTTTTGAACTGCATCCTCGTGCTAGAGAAGCCAGAGCGTGTGCTAAGCTTCAGTGTGCCGCCTTGTCCCATGCTGAAAACGTGAGGAAGGGAAGCCAACAGCTCAACTAACCTGACATATAATTTCTTGAATACTTTTCTTTGGCATAACATTGTTTCCAACACCATTTGTATTTAGAAGTAAAGATTGGCAGTAGATTTATTAGTATAGGCCCTTTTATTTTGCCAATATTCTCCTAGGAATGCGTATTATTTGATGGTTGAAGTTGCTCCCATCTTTAGATTTAGGATTAGACAGGCGTTTTTCCAACTCATTTTGAAAGATCAATAAACACCCTTGAACTGTGATCTCTTGCGTCGGTCTTCACTGTTTGATACCATGCCTTCCTTACACACCCCCATAAGGCTTCTATTGCCTTCTCTACTTCACCGACAGTGAAATGTACAGGCTTCCAGTCTGGTACCTGTCCCTAATAACTTGTGGGAGCCCTGTTCAGGGATTCCCATGGATCAATATATAACCCTCCGAAGTGAATGCACCAGATGGATGGTGCTATATTACACTGTAAACAGGGTTGGACTGGGGCATAAAAGTGTCGTGCACCAATGAAAAAGTAGCCCACAATTGCACATGGCAATTCATTCCTTTTGTGACTGACAGTTTGAATAGTATCCAAGGGGGAGGTTTTTGATCAAATGTGATGCAAATCGTGTAATTTAAAGAATATTTTATTTAGAATATTTGGTAAAAACTACAAGCGATAGTGAAGTGACTCACCAAACTGGCCCACACTGGCTAAAGAAGTGGCCCACTTTGACCCAAAAAACTGGCCCACACTAGCAACTTGCATTTTTGATTCGGGCATTGCCCTGTTGCCCTATAGTCCAGTCTGAGCCTGACTGTAAAGCGTCTGGTTCACAGCAAAATCTTTCTCCTCCACCAGTTTCCAGAAGGAACATGCTTCTCCTTGCTTGCAAGCAGTTAACATGTCATCCCATTTATACTTTATGTGAAAATCCTTTTTCTCTGCAAGTTATTTTGTATTTGGACCAGAGTAATCCAAGAATGTGCTCATCTATAGATGGCCCAGGCTTCAGGCATGCTACCGGCTTGCTTTTTGGTAGTTTGCACTCTTCATACCAAGAATTTTCTTTGAGTACACCTTGCTTGACCCTTCTTGCTGGTTTTGTAAATAGGGGTGTGAGCCTTCCCCTGCTGGCCTCACAAGGGGACGCCGTTATCAGGAGAGCAAAGGGGAGGAGGCGGAGGTTGAGGAGGACGTTGGCTGGGGCCGCCTGGGGTCGGAGCCACGGCCGACCATCGGACCCTAGGACGTTGGCTGGGGCCGCCGGGGGTTGGAGCCACGGCGACCAGCGGTCCCGCAACGGTGGAGCGGTCCGCAGAAAGCAACAGGTGCAGCGGCCGTGAATCGGCTACCGACAGCGTGGAAAACGCAGACCTCGTGTCTGGTGTTCGGACCTCAGCAGGAGGTGTCAGTACCAACGCAGCCGCGGCTGGCTCAAATGGAAAAAGCTCGGGAACGCCGGGGAACTCTACAGGAGGGGTCCGGAGTTCCCTGACAGCCGCCAATGCAGCCGCGGGCAGTTCAAAAGAAGAAAAACACGGGAACGCCTTGGGAAGGACAGGGAGCCGCGCCTGAGAGCGCCGGCTGGGGTCCAGTCACGGACCTCTGGGGAAAGGTGGGAGGGCTGGACTTCAGGGAAGGGGGCCCAGAAAACATGCCAGCAACAACCCTAAATACAATGAAGTACACTTACCTGATTCCCCAAACACTCTCAGCATGCTTCCTCCATTATGGCAGCCATCAGGAAAGAAGGGGGCGGGGCCTACAGGGGCTTTGATCCAGTGATCTGACTCCTGATTGGGTTAGAGGGACACAGCCCCTAAGCCCCTATATAAGTCCAACATCAACAAGGGACTAGTGTGTTCTTTTCCTCTCTGTTTCAGAACAGAGACGTCGGAGAAGGGAGAGCACCTGATCTTCGCTGTGCCTACGAGGACTAAACACCGCTTCAGGCCATACCAGAGGAAGAAGATACTTCACCATAAAATCCACGTGGGAGATATATCCTGAACTTTGATTTATTTTTCTCCTAAAACTTCTGAGTTTTTTTATCTGAAATAAAAGTCACTGTTTAAAAGCACCATCACTCTAGTGTGTTCTTACAAGGGGATATAGTTGTTGCGTCACATGGTACTTGTCCAATATGCACTGGTCATGGTGCTCACTGTCACATGCAGCAGCAATGTTATCTAATATGTTTCTATACAAGGGTGCGTGGCCTGCCACCATGGAGTGAGGTCGCTCTTTGGAGAGGCTCTCGCAGGATCCTTAAGTTTACAGCGATCCTAGTTGCACAGCTAACTACAACCTCTGGCACCTGAGCACAACAGGAGCCATCGGCACCTGAATAGGTGGACAGCAGAAGCGCACTGGCGGCGTGTACCGGCCCTGAAAAATCGGAGACAAACTCCCCAAGGTGGCAGCCACATCGAGCGCCCTCAACGGAGGATGCTGAGCCGGCGCGCTCTGTGGGCTGTCAGCAGGATGTGAGAACCTGCGGCGCGCACCAGTCGGACACGTGAGCAGCTAATCCAGTGAATACAGTGGCCGGTGTACATACGCCAGTGAAACTCAATTGGAGACGTCCATAGGGCGTAAAGGCAGCAGACCTTCCCTTGCCTTCAGTCCCTCCTTGCCCCCCCCCCCCCGGCAGAGACCACACATAAGGAGGAGTGCGAATATCCAGAGGTAGACCCGAGACACGGAAGCCCTGGGAGAACTGAACTGGTGCATAGGAGCCGATGGCCAGGCAGACACCTAAGCAGACCGTGGCCCGCAGGCTTGTGGGGGCGGTCCCTGGGTGGACACTAGGAAGTGGAATAGAAGCTGTAGAGTGGCCCGGCGGGACCTGGGGGTCAGCAGCTAGCCAACATCAGAGGCAGGTGATTGTAGGAGACTTGCATGGGGTCAGCCTCCCCGGTAGGCCACGAAATCACACCGCTGACGCCACGGCACATGATCATTGGGCTGGGGCAGCAGTGCACACTACAGCAGTGCGCAACAGATGTGCAGAAGTGCAGCATGGGACAAGTGGAGGCCAGAGTAGCGGGAGACACAGGTGGCACAGAGCACATAGTAACAGCGAGTGGGAAGGCTGCTCGACAGGAGCAGTGGTGTCGGCGGTGGCGCGAGGAAGAGGGGAGCCTGCTGCCAGAGTGTAAAGCGTGCCTGGAGGCTGATGGCCTGAGGGGAGGTGCCGGCTACGACCCATACGGAAAAGCAGAAAGCAGGAAAACCGGAAAGCAGGAAGAGGAACAGGCACAGAGCAATATCAGAGAGAGCGACCCACAATAACTAAGCAAGCAGAGTACAAAAAACGCTCCTCAATGGCGGAGAAAAGCCGGAAAGGGAAAGGCTGACAAACAGTCATGGAGGTCTATACGCAAAAAGAGGAGGGTACTCGGAAACAGCAGGGAGAACAGGCAGAGACATCCTCAGCACCACATGTTACAGCACAGGAAGACTGTCCCATTCGGGCGGCAATAGCAGCATTAAAAACTGCACTGGAATTCAAAATCGATGCAGTCATAGTGGATGTGGGCCTGCTTCGACAGGACGTCAGGCCGCTTGCAGATCACCTTGGCACAGCGGAACAGGTACAAGATAACACTGCAAACATAGTGTTACGCTCACCTGGTATCCACAGGGACGCCACCCAGACTGGTTACTCGCTGGTATACTTCTCAGTGGTGCCCAGATGTGGTCTGCGGGGAAGGTTCTGCCTGAAAATACAGGAGGACTGTGTTCAAGACTGGCCGACCTGAGTAAGTATCCTTCTTCCACCCCCGTATGATTTCAGCCCCTCTGGGGCCCTCTCCTCACCTTGTGGTAGAGTTAGGCGTGCTCTCTGTCCTGCCTTCTTTGCAGGGCTCGTTGTCTTTCGTGGGCAGTCCAGTTACTTCACTGACGCCGGCCCGCTTGATATCGTTCAGGTAGGTGTTATTGCTGTTCTTTAGTATTGTTGCTATCCTGCATGCCTTTCTTTGTTTAATAATGTCTCTTTTTCTCCCTTAGATATGCAGAGCTTCAGCACGGCGAACTGGCTTGGTTGAGCCTCGGTGGTAAATGATGGCGCATTAAGAGCGCTATGATGCGGTAAGTGCTATGCGCAGCGCTGCGATGTCTTGCATTTGCTAACCTGTTTTTTCCTTCTTTTCTTGTAGGTCACAGTGTTCTTCAGCGCGTGTGGAATTTCCAGAGTGGTGCCAGCCGAGAGGCGACCAGCCAGGTAAGCCTTTAGAGCAGTTCGTAATTTGCAATGTCCCTTATGCTTTTTTTTTTTTTTTTGTTTTTATAATAATTCTGTTTATTACGTTTTAATAACACAACAACAAAACAGGCATGAGTCAAAGGCATACAACAGATCATGACAGTAAGGCAGTTTTCAAAGAGGCCGAGGGAACCCAGTGGGGCCGAGAGCCATCAGACATTCGTTGGGTATGGTAGGTGACCAATGTTAACAATAGTACATTTCTATTTCTTTCGGTACATTTCAGTTAGCGTCCAGCCATTTACCCCATATTTTCTGGAATTTGCGGGGGCACCCTCGTGCATTATAAATCCGTCGCTCCAGGGCCGCGCATCTGTCCAACTCATTGCCCCATCGGTTCACCGATAGGGGGTCGGCAGAGCCCCAGCTAGCCGCGATCAATCTTTTGACTGCCCCAAGTGCCAGTGCCAGAAATATTCTATCATGTTTTGAGAGATCCACTTCACCTCGGATTCCCAACAGCATCATTTTGGGGTCTCTGGGGATTGGTGTCGCCAGGGTGGCAGAAATCGTGTTGGTACAGCTCTCCCAGAAGACCTGTAAGACTCGGCATTCCCATAACATATGGTAAAAGGTGGCCGGTTCTGTTTTGCACCTGAGGCATGTCCCATCATCTAGTCCACCCCATCTGACCATGGCAGTGCGTGAATAGTATGTGCGGTGGAGGATCCTCAGTTGTATAAGCCTGAGTTTAGAATCAATACCTATTTCTCTAGGGGACATTAATGCCTCTGCCCAGTCCTCTGGTTCCATGTGACCTGTATCCCTTTCCCATTTTTCTTTGAGCCCGTCCAGCTGCGTCGCCCCGAAGGAGTTAAGGGCTTGATAGAGCGTGGAGGTGACCTTGGAGGCAATGCGTTGCGGAAGGATGTTAGTCTCAATGGGAGTACAGGGGGGTATGGTCGTCGTGTCAGGGAATTGGGTGCGGATGGCGTGGGTCATTTGCGCATGTCGAAACCGGTCCATAGGTGCGAGGTCGAAACGCTCTTGCATGGTCTCAAAGTCAAGGAGGTGGCCTTCTTGTATCACATGTGCTAGTGTATGTATCCCTTTCGCGCACCAGTGACCGAAGGGGCCCATCTTTACTATTTCTGGGAGGAGTGCGTTGTGCCATAGGGGTTGAGATAGTGTTGGTTTACCTTTCCAGCCTATCAGTTTGTGCGCATCTCGCCAGGCCCGGCAAATGTGACGTGTCATTTTGGGTAACAACGGGGGTTGGTCGTGGGTGGCGTACAGGGTCTGTAGTGGGGTTAGTGGGGTCATGCTCTCCATTTCAAGACGGATGTGGGGGAGTGTGGGGTCTGCATGTATCCAGTCATTTACCACCCCAATCTGGGCTGCAAGATAATAGGTGCGAATGCATGGTAGACCGATGCCTCCCTCCCATACTGATCGCTGCAGCGTCTCCAGGGCGATCCTGGATTGTTTCCCTCCCCACAGCAGTGTGCGAAGGCGTCTGTCAATGAGTGCGAAGGTGTCTCGGGGGATTATATGGGGGGCGTTTTGAAGTACATACAGTAGTCTGGGGAGGGTCAGCATTTTGAATAGTGCCGCTCTGCCCAGTAGTGATAATGGGAGTGATTGCCAGTGGGAGGTGTCCCTAATGAATCGGTCAATTATTGGTTGTAGATTGAGTTGTAGGAACCCCCCCAGTGACGGGTCGAGTCTTATGCCCAGGTATTTGAGTTCTCTAATGGAGACATGATATGGGCAGGTTTCAGGGATCGCAGACTCCCCTCCCTGGATCGGGAAGTAAATGGTTTTGGTTTCGTTTACTTTGAGGCCTGCGAAGCGCTGGTATTCTCTGAGGATGCGGGAGACGATCGGGCAGGAAGTACGTGGGTTACTTAGGTATATGAGGAGGTCGTCCGCGTAGAGGGATAGTCGGTCCTCTCCCCCCCCCGGCCAGGCGAACCCTGTCCAAGTAGTGTTGGTCCTAAGCTCAATTGCGAGAGGTTCTATGGCCAATAGAAAAAGCAGCGGGGAGAGAGGGCACCCCTGTCTCGTGCCCCGACCCAAGGGAAATGATCGAGAAGACCTACCGTTCACCCTTACCGTGGCCTCTGGGTGTGCATACAGGAGTTTAACCCACGATATGAACGTTTGCCCCAGGTTCATTCGAGTCATGATTGCCCACAAGGCCTCCCAGTCCACAGAATCAAATGCTTTTTCAAAGTCCACTGCCAGGAGGGCCAGTGGGGCCGATATTTCCTTGGCTCTACTCAGCGCCAACTGAACTCTGCGCAGGTTCATGCGGGTGGATTTGTTGGGCATAAATCCGCATTGGTCGGGGTGAACCAGGGTCTCAATAACCCGCAGCAGTCTGTTGGCTAGTGTTCTTGCAAGGACCTTGGCTTCGCCGTTGATCAAGGATATTGGGCGATAGGAGGCACATTCCTCCGGGGGTTTCCCGGGCTTATGTATGACGACTATGCATGCTTTCCTGAGGTCCGGGGGGAGTGCCCCCAGCTCTTTGCTGCGTAGAAACATACGGTGCATGTGGGCGGGCAGTGAACCGCCGAGGCATTTCCATGTTTCTGTAGGGAACCCGTTGGGACCCGGGGTCTTCCCAGGTTGGAGCTGTGCGAGCGCCTCTTGTACTCTTATGCTTTTTTTTAATGTTGCCTCTACCTTCCTCTTTCAGATCGTTCAGTCCGGGAGGCGTGCGGATTCAAGGAAGCTGTTCTCAGGAGCTGCGGGAGGCTAAAGATGAAGACTGCAGGTAAGCTGCTGCTGCTAACGATGTTCCTTTTGTCTCCTTGCAGGTTCTGCTTCTCCGAGGTTCGTGGGTATAGCTGGACACAGTGAGCGTCATGTTGCAAACTGCAAAGTAACGCGAAGCGTGTTGTCTTGCTCGGGTGTGGTTTAAATAGCCCCAACAAAATAGTCCAGGTAAAGTAGTCCCTAGGCTACCACACCCAAAACACTAGACCGCATAGCTTGATTCCTAGGAACCAAGCTATGTGGATGCCTCCATGTTGGCTGACAAACACAATAAAGTAGTTCCAAAGCACATGTTTTTTATGGTGTATGAGACTGGCCCCAGGAGGACTTTTGAAGAGGATGCCAGGCTCTAAAGGCCCGAGTCCTGACTTCACCTGGCCGATGGGTTTGCCAGAGGGGGTTTTGGGCGAGGGTCGTGACACATAGCCAGTGCCCAGACACAAGTGGTGGACCTGATAAAGTGAAAGTTCTAGAACACCACGTGGAAATTGCAGAAGGGCGAGCCCGCCAAAATTATGTTAGAATACTCTGACTCCCTGAAGGAGAAGAAGGGAGAGACCCTACAGAATAGGTTGAGAACATGCGAATGCAGGAGGTGGGCCCAAGCGCCTTAACGCAGGGATTTGCAGTTGAAAGGGAGCACAGATCGCGGGAGAGGCCGCCGCCGGGCGCTCTACCGTGACCGAATATAGCCAAGATCCTGAACTATAAAGACAGAGAAACGGTGCTTGCTTTCTCTAGACAAGGAGGAACCATCACGAGAGGATCCTCAAAATTAGCAATATATCCCGACTACAATGCCCTGGTCCAGATGGAGGGCAACGTTTGGCCTAACCAAGGAATGGCTAAGGAGAGCAAACTTACGTTACATGCTGATCTACCCAGCTAAATTTAAGATACTGCACAATGGCAGATCACACTTCTTCGACAGCACGGGGGAAGTGCAGTCTTGGATGGACAGAGGGGATATCGCAACTTCCGCGCAGAAACAACAAAGTGCCTTAGTGGGAGGACACAGAGCTCAACATGGAACTGTGCCTGGTGCTACTGCCCAACAATACCGGAATATGAGTGCCAGAGAACATAGTGAGAAGAAATACAGGGGCACAGGAACTGGGACACCCCAACAGCAGCCAGGTGCCTAGAAGAAAGCTGCCCTGGCAGTGGCCACAAGCCCCAGCTGAAACTCTAGATGTCAATTTGAAGACGTCAAGCTGCAGCACTTTGCCTGATGGAAGAGAGCCGGGAACGAGAGAAGCACCCGGGCCTGAGCGGGGACACTAGTGCTGGGCGATTGCTTTGTTACATTTCTTTCGGGTTACCGTTTAAGCATGGTGGGTGGTGGAAATGGGGGAGGGGTAGACGATGGGAAAAATCAGAGGAACTGTTGCGTTAACAGACAAGTAGAACCATCAGCTGCTGATAAGGCAGGAGGGAATTGTTGGGTTATGTGACAGCTTGCAGAATGATGATCATGGGAGGACAGACAATGCACAGTTGTGGGCAAGATTAGAGGGTCCGACTCGGAGATCTGTTATGGCAACTAACGGGCTGTGAGTAATTACTTGGAATGTAAGAGGCCTTAACTATGTCAAGAGACTGAGGGTGCACGACCATCTGATCAGGAAAGGTATCCAAGTTGCAATGCTACAGGAAACGCACCTCACGATAGGGAAGTCCTTACTTGGGTGGCGCCTACTGTTCCTTTTCAGCCACTAGAACACAAAAAAGATGAGGGGAGACTGGTTTAAGTACACGGGCTACTGGAAAACATGGATGCCTGCTTCATTAATACTTACGCCCCAAATCATGATGCCATGGCATTCTTCAAGTCACTTTATAAGTGATATATCAAGCTCCCTGTGTACAGAGAACCCACATGGGTTTCAGGCAGAGACTTCAACTGCACTCTAGATCCTACCCTGGACAGGTCATATAGGAATGACAATAAGCCTGCACCACCGGCCAAAACCCTTGGCACCTGCCTGCGAGACCTCAGAATGGTAGATGTCTGGAGAGAAACATTTAGAAACACAGAGATACTCGCACTTCTCAGCTCCACAAGGGGTACATACGGGTACATACGCGAACCAATTACATTTTCATAGGGAGAGAGCATTTTGGAGAGTTCATACAAACAGAGTATATGGCTAGGGTGCTCTCTGATCATGCACCCCTAATAGTATCAGGCAGGGCACACAGCAGAGACCTAGAATACCCACCTGGCAGCTGAGGGCAGAGGTGCTACTAGACAACACCGACAATGATTACTTGGGCGAACAAGTTGTAGAGTACTTTGCCTCTAATGCGGGCAGCGTGGCACAGGCAAGTACCTTATGGGACACATTTGAGGTAGTCATACGGGGGGTGGCAATAGGGAAGACGGGTGGCCTTAGGAAAGAAATATTAAACAGCCTGTAAACAACAAAGGACGACATAGCGCTAAAGAAAAGCATCAGAGAGGTAGCAGGGAGAGAGCCAGAGGAGCTGATGAGATAAAGGCAAAAGTGCATTTGGTGAATGGGAAAAACTGGGCAGACTGGGTTTAGCGAAATACACACAGACTACAGACAGAGGGGGACAAACCAGGGAGACTGCTGGCATGGTTATGTGAATGGGAAGAACCAAGGGACATGATAAGCGCCATAATGGACAAAGGCAGGGACATAGTCAGGACACAACACAGGATCAACTAGGTGTTCGGCAGGTTTTCATAAATCTCTATACTTAGCGGACACGACCGAAGTGGACCAAAATGTGGCCGACGCATTAGCCCAATTGCATTTGCCAAAACCCACAATGGCACTGGCTCCTGAAATGGATGCCTCAATGACAATAGACAAAATCTGGGAAGTAATTAGGGAACTCCCGACAGCCAAGACCCCACGTCCAGACAGACTCCCAGGGGAATTTCACAAAGCGTATATCAAAACACTAGCCCCTAGATTGCTCAAGGTCTACATGGAAGCACACGACCGGGGGCTGCTGCACCCAGGCTGAAAAAATCAATTATAGTGCCAATCCTAAAACCAAGGAAAACCCTTTTGATTTGTGGATCATACAGACCGCTGTCAATGGTGAATAAGGATTGCAGAATTCTGACAGCAGTGCTGGCAAATAGGCTCAAGAAAGTAGTAGGAGGAATGATCCATGTTGACCAGACAGGGTATGTCTCTGGGAGTAACAATACCTAGTGGAACCTGCAGAGGCTCCACCATGTCAGATAGCATGAATCAGATGAAGGTAGACTACGCGATAGCGTCGCTGGACGCGGTGAAGGCCTTCGACTCGGTTCACAGGGACTGGCTAGTGGCGACCCTATATTGCTTTGTGGTCGGTGGAGCCTACCTGAGATGGGTAAAACTGATTTATTCGCAACCCATGACCAGAGTCAAAACAGGCAGACATGTCTCGGAGAACTGGGAGGTTTATAAGGGCACCAAGCAGGGCTGCCCACTGTCGCTGATGCTGTTTATCTAAGTGCTGGAGCCACTGGCTGTGTTTCTCAAGGAAGAGTGGCAAGAGGCTGGGATAGCGATAGATGGGGCAGTGCATCTGATCTCACTGTATGCAGACGACATGCTATTATATATAAGTCAACCTGAAGATAACCTGCCGCACCTTTTAGACATTATATCCCCCTTTGCCATGCTCTTGGGAATCAAGATACATCACGGGAAGTCTTGCTTGTTCCCACTAGCGGTCTCTGGGGACTCTGAGGCACAATTGCCGCGCCTAGGCCTACAGTGGGAGACCAAGACCTTTCGATACCTGGGCATTAATGTGTAGCAATGCCACAAAGACACGTACAAGAATAATACAGTGAGTCCTCGGAGAGCGGCAGGGTGCGGTGGGACAGTACAGGAAACAGTGGGAAAGCAAAGGGGTAGCCACAGTGAGGGACCTAATGCGAGATTACAGAATTACTGACTTTCACACCCTGATTAGCGAATATGGGATCCATGAGGGCCAGTTCCTGCTGTACTTGGGAATGACCGAAAGGATCAGGAGGAAATAGGAGAACCCGCAAGCAAAGATTATGACAAACAAAACGGTAGGCACTATGTACGATATATCAGAAGGAGGACAAATGATCACTAGACTGTAGGATATGTTCCTGGGAAGCTTAGGTGCAACAGGGCTGAAAGGGCAAGGCAAATGGGAAACTGGCACAGGAAGGGTGTTCAGAGGCGCAGAATGGGAAAAGTGTGCTCGGATACACTAAACAGGTCTCTAAGAACGCCAGATTTAAAATGACCCAACTGTATGTAACACACCAACCGTATATATGACCCTACATAGGCCATCATAAATAACGGGGGAAGGAGGCAAGGTCTTGCCGAGATGTACATGGAAGGGGGCAGACATGATGCACATGTTCTGCATGTGCCCACAGCTTCAGAAATTCTGGGGGGCTGTGATAAGAGAAGGCAGAGAAGGGAAGCATCCAAATGCACTTGTGGCCCTCTGAATATTGCTTGCTGGGGTTTTTTCGGCATGGACCAAAATGCGCATAACGCTAAAATGAAAGAATTGATCTGCATACTTGTGAAACGCAGGATAGCAATGGCCTGGAAAACAGCAGCGGGTCCAAGGGTTGAGGCCTGGTGGGTGGACCTGCAATGATGGTCACTTGCAGAAACTGCAGTATGGCAAAGAGCCTTCAGGAGAGTAACGCATGAGAGCAGTGCAGGGGTGGAGGCCTGGAACGCATTGATACAAGACATGTTTTACCCTGATGAGGGCACGCCCAGCGGGTAGGAACACAAGGAGATCTGGACCATTTAGTGGCACTGTACACTTGGGCAAGAGACATTTGGCTGCACATGTGAGGGCTGCATGGAATTAAGGAGCAGCGAACTGAAAGGGAGGAGGGAGGCGAGACCACGAAGAATTATAATGCTCAATAATTTTGCATTTGACATATGTAAGGGGCGCGCCGCGTCTAGAGCGCGAGGATGTGTTCTATGTGGGTGAGCACTTACTAAAGGGGGAATACCCTATGCACCATCCTAATAATCCCATGCATCATCAGTATCTTTAAGAGGCTCAAATTGCAGGTTCATGTCACCTACTGCCAGTACAAAGCGCAGTTCTCTGTCAGACTGATCACAGTCTTGGATTATTTTGTGCATATTATGCAAACTCCTGGAGGGTGCTTCGCCATAGGGGAGATTATTAAAATTAAATAGTTGGAATGACTTGCCCTCATAGATCGTCACTTCTAGATGTTGCAGTTTGGGCAAGACGGTGGGGTGGCAGGAAATATTCCAGTTTAGTCTTGCACCCACCTAGTTCAACAAGCCACCTTTCGGCCGCCCTCTTGGACCTTTCTCAGCTGGGATTGCATAGGAGCTGTACCCTTGAATTTCCTTTGTCTCTACAGGACCCAGTTTCTTGTAAGCATATCAAGTTAAAGTCATGGATGACTCTTTCCCAGGCAGGGTCCTCCAAGTGCTTCTCTAAGCCGTCAATGTTCCAGGATAGGATTTTGTACTTTAAAGATGTCAAATGGGATGAGATAGAAATATGTGATGGAATCTGAACTTGCATTGATGCTTAGTCTACTCCCTCCAGCCCTAGACCTATGCTGGGTCACTAGGTGGACTAAGTCAATTCTTCTCCCCAAAATCAGAGTCAGGGATTTTTGACCTCATAGTGGTCCACAAACCTTCTAGAGGATACGTGCGAAAAGCATTCCACCAAAAAAGAGCTAGTTAAGATTCAGCTGTATGTAATCATCAACACGTGATGGCATCTTTGCTCGCTCTGTTGAATGTCATCTCTTATAATTGACCTACATCCCCTTACATGTCGGAGCCAATGTGTGATATTATTTATGAGATCTTCCTGGTTCTCAAACTGCCCTCTGGGTAAATGTGGCACGTTGTAAAGATAAACGCAATTACACTCCTTGGGTCTAGTTCGGCCCTGCTGCCTCAGGAGATGCTTACGAGGCATTGGACTGAGGCTGTCACTGGCTGGTCATGTAAAGACATTGTACTTGTTTAATGCCTTCTTGTTGGATCCGTTTGTGCGTAGTTGCCGATGGTTTCTGCTATAGGTAGCATATTGCTCCTCTGACGTATTCATGAAGCTGGACAAGAGCCTTGGTACTAATATATATCTTTTATCCCCTCAAGGTCTTGCTTCCTTAAAGTTGGTACATTTAGCATTATGGTGGTAGATGACTCCATCCCCTTCATACCCTTGCAGCTAGGACAACCTAAAATCTTTTATGTTTGTTTATTAATTTGTAATGCGCACCGGACCTTTAGGTAACTGGGCACCACAGCATACAAGGTTACCTTAAGCTTAGTTACATAATGAGGAAAGATACATACAAGAAATACGAATTCAATGGGTCAAAGTAGGGACTACACTAGTGCAATATACATCAGTAAATATATGCACAGGGCTAGATTCGAAAGAAAGCTATTGGGGTTCAAATGATGACAGGTGTAGTGTACATAGGTTAAGCTTGGCGGTCGTTGGAGCGTAACCATTTGAGGGTGTTTCGTCTGAAGCTATTTATCTGTTCTAAGGTCAAGTGGGAGTGTGTTCCAATACTGGGCCGCCTTAACCGGTAAGCGACTACCGCCTGTTTTTTTAGCCTAAATCTTGGAAGCTGGAGGTAGTAGAAGTAGGCCGCTCTAGTGGGACGGGTCGATGTTTTTCTGACTATTATCTCCGCGAGTTAGGGTAGGGCTGCATTATTAAGGCACTTGAAGGTTAGCGAGGTTATTTTAAGTGAAATCCTATCTCTATTTTTTTGCCAGTGGTAGTCTCTTATGTTGGATACATGTTCTTTAGTAGGGAGGTTCAGGGCTGTTCAAGGCATTATTTTGCAATATCTGAATTTTGTCGGTAATGTATTTATTAGTTCCTGAATACAAGGCATTACAATAGTCTAGTCTGGAAAGTATTAGGGAATTAGCAAGGATAATGCAGCTGGCTTGTGTTAAGAAAGCTTGGCATGCCCTAATAAGTTTACAGGTATAGGCAGTGGATGATGCTAGAGAGTTTACCAGTTTTTTCAATGTTAAGGTAGAATCGAGGTAAAAGCCTAGCGTTTTCACTTCTTTTGCTATTGTTATTATATTGCCATCAATATTAAACGCAGAGTAGCTAGGGTCAAGTTTATTAAGGTTGGCGATAGAGCCGAGGAGCAGGATCTCTGTTTTGTCATCATTCAGGCAGAGGCCATGGGTTGCCATCCATGCCGAATGATGAGGTATATTTCATTTACCAAGGCTGTATCAGACAGAATGGCCCGAAAGGGGAATGAGGATATGGGTGGCGTCTGCATAATTAGTGCAGGTGAAACCCAGTCTGTCCAATTTGTCAAATAAAGTCTTGGTAGAAATATTATACATAGTTGGCGAGACGCAAGAACCTTGGGGTACACCGCATGCTGTTTTGAGAGGGTCCGCTGATGCCGATGTGGAGAAAACTCTCATTGTTCTATTGTCTAGAAATGATTGGACCCAGACTATAGCTTCGCCTGAGAAGTGGGCGGCTGAGGCCAGGTGCTTGCACAGAACTGCGTGGTCCACCAGGTGAAAGGCCGCCGACAGGTCAAGGAGGAGCAGCATGGCAGCGTTTCCCTTGTCGTTGAGCTCGTCAGTTTGTGTCTTGAAATCAATTAAGGCCATCTCTGTGCCATGTTGTGGTCTAAAACCAGATTGGTGGGATCCTAGGAGTTGGTTACTTTTAAGATAATGCTGGATTTGTAAGTAGGCCACTATCTATAATCTTGTGAGGGAAGGGTACCTTGGTGATAGGCCTGTAATTGGTAAGGAAGGAGGGGTATAGGGTTTATTTCTTGAGGAGAGGTAAAACCCAAGACTCTTAAATTACTTTGGTCGGTATTTGTAGAAAAGGAGGCATTGATTAGTTTAGTGATAAATGGGGCTAGATCCCTTGCAGCATCCTTAATTAGTTGGGCAGGGCAGTTGTCAGCCTTGCAGTTCGAAGGCTTTAGGGATGCGATAATTTTTTCAGTTTCCTGGATGGATACTTTTGCAAATTTGAAGGGGGCTGGGAGTAACGTGTCTTTGGTGGGGGTGGTGGGAAGTGTTTCGCTAGGGGGCAAGGAAAGTTTTTTTTTTGTCAACTTTAAGTTGGGGTGTTATTTTATTAGCTAGGGCATCCTGGATACTGGTGCACCATTGTTTGTCTTAGGGGATGTTGTCCGAGGGTGGTATTGGAGAGTACAATTCTCTAAGGATAACAAACAGTTCCTTAGTGTTGGAGCTGGCATTGGATATTCTCTCGTTAAATAGTTTTTTTAGTTCGTAAGATTTCTTTTTTGTATTTGTTAGCAAAATGTTTAAGTTGCATTTTATTTTCGTCAGAGGGGGAGTGTCGCCATAGGGATTGCAGTTTCCTTTATTGTAGTCTTAATTCCTTAAGGTGGGGGAGTGAACCAAGCAATGAGGTGTGCCCGTTTACTCTTGCGTAACTTGAGGGGAGCAATGCAGTCCAGAGCCTTGGTCATAGTATTACTGTAAGTCTCCACAAGTAGATCTAGGTCATTGACGGTAGGAAGGAGGAGTGGCAAGAGATTGTCAGGTGTGATATTTGTTTTTGCTCTGGTAAGGGGGGTGCCATTACTTTGTTTTTGGCAGTCTGTTTATCTAGGGTTAGAGAGAAATCAAGTGGTGGTCTGCCCATTGTTGAGGGGTAATTTTGGTGATGGCTGTAGGGCAATTCAAGGTGGCGACCTAGTCAAGGGTTCTTCCTTTATCTTGTGTTCGAATAAGGACTTTTTGTGTTAGGCCATGTTCAGCAAGCATAGTCGCTATACATTGGGCTTGTTTGTCCTCTAGGTCATTGAACCCTAGGTTGAAGTCGCCTAGTATTAGTACTTGGGATAAGTCTTATGTTGTTGGCTAGAAGGCTGGATAGGTCCTCTTCAAAGGTGCCGATGGGGCCAGGAGGCCCATAGATTAGGTAAATAGATAGGGTGCGATCATTGGAGATGGGCAGTTTGGCGGTGAGTAGTTCACATGATTTGAGAGGGGGTAGAGATGGAGGTCTTAGAGCAAGGTTTGGCTTTAGCTATAATGGCTAGCCCGCCTCCTCTGCCGCTCGGTCTATCCACTCTGATTAGTTGGTAGTTTTCTGGTAGAGCTAAGGATAGCGCTGGGCCTACAGCTTTGTGCAACCAGCACACTGAGACAGCTAAGAGTTCAAGGTCATTGGAAGATCAGATGTCCGCTATTTCTGTAGCATGGGCCACTAAAGATCTGGCATTGATTAGGGCTCCAGATATCATGGTTGTAGTAGGTTTTTTCTGGAGTTGTGTGGGTTTAGATTTAAGGTCGTTAATGTTATCATAAGCTGTGGTTCGTCTAGGGACTAGCTCTGGGTGCAAGATAGTTATTTTGAGTTGGGTGTTGGGGTTCTTATAGCTTTGGGCTCTAGGTTTGTATAGGCATGGTAATCTAGCTCTGAGTCTAGTGTTTCTGTCCAGGGTAGAGCAGGGTACATGTTTAGAGAGGGACATAATTAAGTAGATTAATGGTAGTGTGAAGCACAGCAAGGAGGTTGCCTGTGTCTTTCTAGGGCACATAGTAGGAATGGGTGTAGAGCGGGGTAGATTAATATAGTAGCGCCTAAATAGATGCAGTCCTGTGTGTAGTGCACTTATGGTGGTAAGGTGTGTAAGGGCAGTCTAGGCAGGGTGTTTATATACTTCAGGTAATCTCGTCTGATCTGGGTAGAGTGCATATGGGTCTAAGATAGATTAGGCGAACATAGGCATGGCATGTATAAAGCAGTATAGGCTAGTCCGACCTAGGCAGGCATGTGTGTGTTAAGGCTCATCTAGCAGAGGTCAGGCATATATAAGACCATATACAGGCTAGTCAAGCTTTAAAACAGTATAGGCTAGTCTGACAAGGACAGGCCTGTATACGTGCAAGCAAGTTAGTCTAGCATTGGTCAGGCATATGCGAGTACAGGACAGGCTAGTCTAACGTACGCAGGGCATCCATACAACAGTATAGGCTAGTCTGATATAGGCAGGCATGTATAGGTTAGAGCAGGTTTAAGCATATGAAATTCAAACAGGCTAATCCAAAATTCACATGGCATGTATAACGTGGGGATAAACTGGTCTGGCATAGGTAGGCATATATATATATATATATATATATATATATATATATATATATATATATATATATATATATATATATATATATATATATATATATATATGGCAATGCATTACTTACCGTAAAAGCATTTCTGATGGTTGTATCTGCTTAGATTCACATGCTGTGCATAGGTCCGACATCCAGTGGTCACTGCGGAGTATTGCATTTTGTTTTTCGTAGTCGAAAAAGGGGACGTCGACAAGGCGTGTCTGTAACACTATCCCTATAGTGACGTGCGTTGTACCCACAATCCCTCACGCGTCGAGGTCCCTCTGTTTGTATTTTTCTGCCCTGAGGGAGCCTTCTAGACGTGAGTGAGTACAGAAAAGAGAGAAATATAGAAAAGGTTGTCTATGTTCCTTCCATCCGAGCGGGGAGGAAGGGTGGGCGCATGTGAATCCAAGCACATACAACCATCAGAAATGCTTTTACGGTAAGTAATGCATTGTCTTCTGATGTTTGTTAATCTGCTTAGAATCACATGCTGTGCATAGACTAGCGAGCAGTACCCGGAGTTGGCGGTGGGTTATGAGAAGGAACAGTAGAGAAAAGATGTCTTAATACTGCCTGTCCCACCTGGGAGTCAGATCTAGAGTGTGCATCTAGACAGTAGTGTTTTGTAAAGGTGTGCACAGAACTCCAGGTAGCCGCTTTGCAGATGGACTCAAGGGGAACATTTGCAATGAACGCTATGGAAGCCCCAGTGCCTCGAGTGGAATGTGCTCTTGGCTTGAAGGGTAGTTCTCTCTTAGCAAGAGTGTAACAGAGAGTGATGCATTGAACAATCCATCTAGATATAGTGGACTTTGAAACTGCATCTCCTTCTCTTCCTGCTGCCACAGAGACAAAGAACTGATTAGTCTTTCTCAGTGGTCTGGTTCTTTCCATGTACAACATGACAGCTCTGCGTACATCTAGTGTATGCAGACTTTTTTCTCCCAAGCTGGAAGGGTTTTGAAAGAACGTTGGTAGTTCTATTGACTGGTTTACATGAAATTTCGAGATGAATTTTGGTGCAAACCTTGGGTGTGTGCGTAGAACCACCTTATCCTTGTGAACTGTTACGAAGGGGTCTAGTACAGAAAGAGCCTGTAGTTCACTTACTCTCCTAATGGATGTTATAGCCATTAGGAAAGCAGTCTTAAGAGTGAGGTCTTTAAGAGTTGCCTTGTGCATGGGTTCGAAAGGAGGGCCCATGAGTCTAGAAAGTACCACATTTAAGTCCCATCCGGGAGCTGGGTTAGCTATCGGAGGGTGTATTCTCTTTACCCCCTCCATGAAGGCCTTGATAACTGGTATCTTCCACCACGACACTTTAAGTTGGGAAGTGGTGTATGCAGAAAGTGCCGCTAGGTGGACTTTAATGGAATTGTACACTATACCTGAATCCAGTAAATGGGTCAAGTACAGAACAATGTTACTAGGAGAGCAATCAACCGGGTTGATGCTCTTACCTCTACACCAGATGACAAATCTTTTCCACTTGCTAGAATAGCAGTGGCGTGTATTAGGTTTTCTGGCTTCCCTGAGGATTTCCATACATCTCTGCGGGAGTTGTAAATGTCCAAATTCTATGATCTCAGGAGCCAGGCTGCTAAGTTCATGGTCTGAGGGCATGGATGCAGTGTCCTGCCCTTGTCCTGTGACAGCATGTTGTACGGGCAGGGAAGTTTCACTGGGGGAGATAGGGACATCTCCATCAAGTGAGCGAACCATGGCTGCCGGGCCCACATTGGGGCCACTAGTATCATGGTAACCTGCTCCTGGTGCATCTTGTGCACCACTTTGTTGAGAAGGGGAGTCGGGGGAAAGGCGTAAACAAATTTCCCTGACCATTGAATCGACAGACCGTTCCCCTTGGACTGGTTCTGGGGGTACCTGGAGGTGTAACTTTGGCATTGTGAGTTCTCCAGAGTTGCGAACAGGTCTATTTCCGGGAATCCCCATTGCGTGAAGACGTCTAAGACGATGTCTTCGTGCAATTGCCATTCGTACTCTTCGGGCAGGGGGAAGTCTCTGCTGAGTTTGTCTGCTAGCAGATTGAGTTCCCCTGGTACATGTTGTGATAGTAGGAACATGTTGTGTTTGAGAGCCCACTTCCATATATTCTGGGACAGCTTGGACAGTCCTGGAGAGTGAGTGCCCCCTTGCTCGTTGAGGTAGTACATGGCTGTGGTGCTGTCTGTGAGGACCATCACTGTCTTTCCTTGTAGGTGTTCCTGAAAGGCTTTCAGTGCTTTGAACACCGCTAGTAGTTCCAGCAGGTTTATAGGCTTGGATGCTAAGCTCGGAGTCCACGCTCCGTGAGCAGTCTGATGGGATAGGTGAGCCCCCCCATCCTGTAAGGGATGCGTCTGTGGTTAGAGTGGCTTCCACTGCTGGTGTGGCAAAAGTTTTCCCTAATAACAGGTTTTCTTTTGTCCACCACTGTAGCGAGAGAACCAAGGCCTGCGAGACCACCACTAGATCGTCCCATTGTCCGCTGGCCTGACACCACTGGCTGTAGAGCCACTCTTGCATTGGGCGCATGCGCAGGCGCGCGTGATGTACCAAATAAATACATGACGCCATCATCCCTAGCAAGCGCATTGCTTTGCGTACTGTCACCTCTCGACTTGCCACATAATGGGGGATCTGAAACAGCATGTTTTGGACCCTCTCGTTGGAGGGGAAGACGAGGCCGTCCTTTGTTCGAATTAGAGCCCCTAGGAATTGTTTGATTTGGCTGGGGTCTAAACTGGACTTCTTTTCGTTGATGGAGAAGCCCAGTTGGGACAAAAGGTCTACGGTCTTTTGGGTATTGGAGAAGATTGTTTCGTAAGAATCCCGTTATGAGCCAGTCGTCGAGGTAAGGGTATACCGAGATGGATAACCTGCACAGGTGGGCCGCTGGCACTGCAAGTACTTTCGTGAATACCCTTGGTGCAGATGCTATCCCGAAGGGTAGTACTCTGAACTGGTAGTGTTTGTTCTCTATCTTGAACCTGAGGTATTTTCTGTGCGCTGGCAACATTAAAATATGAAAGTATGCATCTTTCATGTCTAGTGTTGTCATGTAATCCCCTTGTGATAACAGTGGGATTACTTCCTGCAAGGTCACCATACGAAACCTTTGGGGTTTGACAAACTTGTTCGCTGGGCGCAGATCTAATACAGGGCGCATGGTTAAGTCCTTTTTGGGTACAAGGAAGTACACTGAATAAATACCTTCTGTTACCTGAGATAGGGGGACAGCCTCTATAGCTTCTTTTTTCAGTAGCTCTTCTACTTCTTGAAGAAGAATGGTGAGGTGTTCTGGTGTCATGCGTCGGTTCCGTGGGGGTCTGTACTTCGGGGAACCGTTGAATTCGATGCAGTATCCGTGGGCTATGGTGGATAATACCCAGCGGTCTGACGATATTCCCTCCCATGCGGAAAGGAACGATGTTAGCCAGCCCCCGACCGGTGATGCATGGGAGGGGACCCGAATCTTCGGGTCATTTGTTGGTATTGGGCGTGGAACCTTTGGGGCTGGAGCCGCGACCTCTTCCTCTGCCACGGCGTTGGCCTCTTTGACTGAACTGGGTGTTGTTACCCTGGTTAGAGGGCCAGTTGGTAGCAGAGTAAAATTGCTGTTGGTTTTGCTGCTGGCGTTGGCCACGAAAGGAGCGTCTATTGCCATAGCCGCGTCTGTTAGGGGGCCTAGAAATTTGGTCAAGAGTCTTGATGGTATCAACTCTTTCTTCGCATGTTCTAGGGCCTCATCAACTGCTTTCCCAAACAGATGTGTTTGTTCTATGGGCTTATTTATCAGGGAAGCCTGGGTTTCCGGCTTAAATCCCGAATTGCGCAGCCAGACATGGCGTTTGAGAAGTATTCCCTGAACCAGGGAACGGCCAGCCGTCTCTGCGGCATCTAAGGAGTTCTTTTACGATGCCCTGGTTTACAAGAGTACCCTCTGAGATTATAGCTAACAGGCGTGAACGCAGGGGTTCCGGTGCGTCCTCTGCTTCGCTGCGCAGCTTGCTCCACTGTGCATCTGCGTAGCTTGCTAGTAGGGAATTGTTATTTGCAATCCTAGTTGAGAAGGCGGCGGACGTCGTGATTCTCTTCCCAAGTGCATAGAGCTTCTTGCCCTCTTTGTCAGGTGGTGCCTCACTAGTGGATAGTGGTACCCCCGCTCTTTTCCTTGTATTAGTAACTACGAGGGAGTCCGGAATAGAATGTCCTCTGATGTACAAAGGGTCAGAGGACGAAGGGCTGAAGAGCTTTTCTATCCGAGGGTTGACCCCTCTGACTAAGGCAGGACTGGAAAGGGAAGGAGTTATTCTTCTCTTTGTAGAAGCCAGGAGCGGAATAGACTGACTAACAGGGGCTTTTTCTTTAATAACTTTCTCTACAAAGTCTATGTCAGGAAGAGTCTCCCCTGTGTCTATTTCAAAATGCGCTGCTACCTTGCGCAATAGTGCATTAAGTGAAGGTTGGTCATCTATGGGAGAGGTGTTTCCAATAGGTGAATCCTTGGGAGGAGAAAGGTGAAAGACATCAGGGTCTGAGTGCACTGATTGGGATTGCCAAGGCTGCACTGATGGGGATTGCCAGGGCTGCGAGGTAGCTGTATCTTCTTCAAAAGCTCCTGCACTAGTGTAAGGATCTTCTTCAAACCCCTCTTCCTCATGTTCTTCCTCTCCACCCAAACACTTCTCATCTTCCTGGAGATATTGCTCCTCTTCAGTGAGGTCATATACGTCTGTAGAAGGGGGAAACAGCCTAGGAATCTTGACCCTAGGGTCATCCTGGGGCCATTCTCTTGGTCTTTTGGGTGTGGGTGGGTTTTGGTTTCCCAAAAACCTTTCCATTTTCTCCATACAAGAATGGAGTCTTTCAAGGTCTCATGGGGGACCCCTGAATAGTCTAGAGGGGGGAAATCAGTGTTTTCACCTTCAAAACGCTTAGAACGCTCCCACACCATTGAAGAAAGGTTTCCGTCGCCTTCTGAAAAGCCCTCCAGTAGTTCAGAAGTGCCCTTAGATGAAGGAGGCAGTTCCTGGCTACTCTTGTGCTTTTTCGGCGTTTCCATAGCTTTTTGTGTGGTATTCGATGTTTGTTTCGTCGTCCGCTTACGTTTGTCTTCGGAAACAATTCTCGCCAGGCTCTCGACAATGAGTTTGTCAGTAGAGGGCTCTGGTGTCGACATTGCCTGCGTTACGCGTTGTTCCTCGACGGCCGCTCTATGGAGCGTTACGTCGGATGATTTTGAGTTAGCGCCCGTGTTTGATGAAAGCCCAATCGCTGGTCGCGGCTGCGTTTGTGGGTGGGGCTTGAGACCCTTACGGTCTGAGGTAGACGCCGGAGTGCCCTGCGTCCCCTTCGGCGCTGATGGATCCTTCGTCTTCGACGAAGAAGAGCCGTGGGTTGTGTGCTTAGGCCTATGGGGTCTATGTGGGTCCTTGTCGCCGGGGTGTTCATCCCCATAAGCAGGGCGTGAGCCGAGCCCGTCGGGGCCGGGGACGGATGTCGAGGAGCACGAGCGCTCCTTCTGGGGGTTAATGACTTCTGTAACGGACGTCGAGTTATCACCCTCCTCGTCACTTTCTGTAACAGCGGCGGCGGGTGAGGAAACTGACTTCGACATAGCGTAGTCCGCCCACCTCTTAACTTTGCGTTCTTTAAGAGTTCTTGGTTTCAAGAGCTTACAGGCCGCGCAGCTGTCCTCCTTATGATCGAGGGGCAAGCAACGATTACAGAGCTTGTGTTTGTCCTTCCAAGTGTATTTGCCCCTACAGCGTGGGCAAAACTTAAAAGGTGTCCTCTCCATAGCGAGGCAATAATAACTGGTGATAACAACCCCAAGGGAAAGATAGGGGAGAAAGAAAGACATTCTCAAAGAGAAGATAAATGTTCGAACCCCCTCTCTCCCTACTGTATGTTGGCCGGCGAGGCCAGGCCACATGTTTGGCAGCGCCGAAGGATCTCCTCCGTCTCTTCCCCTCCGTCGAAAACTCGCTCGGCGGAAAAACAGCTTCACAGCTAACATCGAGGGGAGGGATCTTTAACAATATAATAAGTATAATTAAGGACCGAGGTCCGTAGTAAGTATTTGCAATGTCTCTCTAGGAGCTCTGCGTAAGGCGACCAGAAGCTGGGCGGAAAAAAACAATCTGAGGGACCTCGACGCGTGAGGGATTGTGGGTACAACGCACGTCACTATAGGGATAGTGTTACAGACACGCCTTGTCGACGTCCCCTTTTTCGACTACGAAAAACAAAATGCAATACTCCGCAGTGACCACTGGATGTCGGACCTATGCACAGCATGTGATCCTAAGCAGATTAACAAACATCAGAAATATATATATATATATCTATATATACACACACACATATATACTAGGCAGGAGTAGTGCAGGTGGTATGGTTAGGACAGGCACCAAGGCAAGAAGACTGCAGATATTGCGGGTAGTTTAGCCAAATGAATCAGGGCGATACTATATTCTGCATTAGTCGCACATTGCAGGTGAGCTAGCTTATTGTGTAATTTTAAGTTCAGTATGGTAACAGGAGCACTGTTGGCACGTAGTAATGTGGTGTGCCACTAGTAGTACGTCACCTAATATAATATGGCAGTAATCAGTTCATGTTATTAAGCAATGCGTAGTTCGTAAGGGATGTGGCTGGCATCAGTTGGCGGACCTCGTATTTATGGTATAGTTAGATTTTTGGCAGCATTGTCACGGCCATACAGGCCAGGGCAGGCTACTAAGGTAGCTCAGATGAGGGTGAAAATGCTACATGGGATAGTTCGAGTAGCTCGGGCGTACGTTGCGACTTTTTTGCAAAGGTTTGTAGCGGATGCGTAGATGAAGTACATCCGGGCACAATACAATGTTTTCGGAGGCTAGTAGATAACGTACCTTATCCGCTTTTATTTTATTTATTTTATTCGAATTTGTTGAGCGCACAGCAGCTCTGAGGCATCGTGGCACTGGTTACAGAACATTTTTCCTCAGTTTCAGATCACTTTTTCTTATTTACAATACATTTGACTTCTTTACAGATTTGTTGACATATGCATGATTTACAATACAGAGCCGGAGAAGGGGAGAGTGATGGGGATTAGGTGAAGAGGGTGGTTTTTAGTTTTTTCCGGAAAGCGGAGGGGGGGGGGGTGTTGGGGGGAGAGTTTTCGGCTCTGATGTAAGCAGGCAAGGAGTTCCATAGCTTGGTGGCTATGTGGGGGAATCCTAACCCTCCAACTCCAGCTTTGTTCGTGTGGGGGGGGGTGTATTTTGTTGGTGTAGTGAGCTCTGACTGGTCATGTGGAGGTGGATTTGGTTATGGCCTCAGATAAGTATGAAGGTGCTGTGAGGGAGAGGCATTTGTGAGGGAGAGTGAGGATTTTGAATGTGATGCGTTCTTTAACTGGGAGCCAGTGTGCTTCCTGTCTGGCAGGGGTGATCTGGTCTCTTTTTGAGATGCTGAGTGCTGATCTTAGTGTGTTGTTCTGCGTGATTTGGAGTCGGTTGATGTTCTTCGTAGATGTGCCTGCTAGGAGGGCGTTACAGTAGTCCAATTTGGCACCGATGGTTGCTGTGGCTATAGACAGACAGTTGGGTTTGGAAAGGTATGGCTTTATTGCATTTATGAGTTTGATGGTGTAAGCTGAGGCGGGTATGGCGCTGACCTGCTTTGTCATGGATAAGGTAGAGTCTAAGTGAACTAAGGTCTTCCCAGAGGCAGACACAGGGATGATGGTTTCATCAATGGTGAAGTTTGAGTATAATTTGTCAAGTTTGGCTAGAGTGGCTTTTTGACCTAATAGGAGGATTTCGGTCTTGTCCCCATTAAGACAGAGGCCGTTGGCTGCAATCCAGGCCTGGATGGTGGAGTAGATTGTGTCGAGTGCTTCAGCATCTTTGTGGTACACTCCAGAGAGTGGAAGGAGTACCTGGGTATCGTCAGCATAGTTGATGTATGCGATACCCAGGGCGTCAAGTTTGTCAAAGAGGGGCTGCATAAAGAGGTTGTATAGAGTGGGCGCTGTGCAGGAGCCCTGTGGGATGCCACAGTGGATGTGGTGGGGGCTGCGTTAGGAGTGTCGGAGAAGACCTTCATGGCCCTAACCTCCAGGAAGGAGGTGACCCAGAGCGCTGCTTCTTTGGAGAAGTTTGCTGATTGGGTGAGGTGAGATGCGAGAGTCTTGTGGTCCACTAAATCGAATGCAGCTGAAAGGTCTAGGAGTAACAGGAGTGCTGGATTTCCTTTGTCCATGATTTTTGTGATCTGTTTTTTTAAATCAACTAGGGCAGTTTCCGTACTGTGTCCTTTGCGGAAGCCGGATTGTCTAGTACCTAGGATGGAGTGGTCTTCAAGGAATTGTTGAATTTGGCAGCGGGCAGCTTTATCCGGGATCTTGAGGAGGAAAGGCACAGTGGTTCTTGGGGGTAGCTGTTGGGTTGGGTGAGGTCCAGTGTGGGTTTTTTGTAAAGGGGGCGGACCCATGCCTCTTTGAGGCTGGCGGGAATGATGCTGGTTCTGAAGGAGGCATTGATGAAGGCTGTCCGTGGAGGAGCAAGGCTATCTGCGCTGTCCTTGATGAGTTTTGGAGGACACATGTCCCCTTTACACATTGAAGGTTTTGTGTTTTTAAGGATGTTATTAAGTTCAAGCTCTGAGATGTCTCTAAAGGAGAAGAGAGGCTTGTTGGGGGGAGGAGTGGGTTGTGGCTGACTGATATCTATATTACCGGGTAAGGCATTGTAGTGGTCCTGAATTTTATTTTGCAGAAGATTAATTTTATTAAGCATGGACGCTTGAATACTAGCGCACCATGCTTCATCTTTGATGATCTCGTCAGGGATGTTAGGGGGAGAAGGTCTTTAAATATTGTAAAGATTTTCTTGGATTGTGAATTTGCATTAGTGATTCGGGTGTTAAAGGCGTTAGCTTTGGTGATGGTATCTTTATATTGGTGGGAGATAAAGTTGAAGCAGTTCTTGGTGATATCGCATGAGTTGGTTTGCCAATTTTTTAATGCCTCTCTTTTGCAAGAGCGCATGGATTGTAGTTCTGCTGTGAACCAGGAGTTTGAGTGAAGAGTCCTTTTTCCTTGTCGGTTTTCTAGCGGTGCTAGGGCATTGATCGCATTGGAGAGAGTATGTTTGTAGATATCCGCTAGAGTGTTGGGGTCATCAGAGAAGGGGTGGGCAAGTGCAGGGATGTTAAGGTATGGTTGTAGATTGTCTGCAGTGAGTTGTTTGGAGCTTCTAGCTCGTGAGGGAGAAGCGGGTGAGAGTTTTTCTGGTGCTTGATGTGATTGGAAAGGTGAATTCAATATAATTGTGGTCGGTCCAAGGTAGTGCTGTGTTAGAAGTGACAGAGGTGAGGCAGCTGTGGTCTGCGACCCAGTCGAGGGTGCGGTCTTTGTTGTGTGTTGGGGTGTTGATTCTTTGAGCGAATCCTAGGTGGTTGAGTTATTTGGCAAGGGTGGCCGCAGCTTTGTCCTTGGGGTCGTTGAGACCTAGATTCAGTTCTCCAAGAAGGTGGGTCTTAGTAGATCCTTTGATGTTATTGCTAAGTAGGTGGGTGAGGTGTCCCTGGAAGTCTGATGGGAGGCCTGGGGGTCGATATAGCGTGTGTATATTGATGGTGCTATTTGGGGATAGTGAGCATTTTACAGAGAGCATATCAGAGTTGCTCTGCCATAGGTGGCTGATGGATCTGAGGGAGAGAGTTTCTTTGAATATGAGGGCTATTCCTCCTCCTAAACAAGTAGGTCTGTCTTGTCTGAGAATGGTGTAGCCTTCTGGGAGGGCAAGGGCGATGGCAGTGCCGGATGCCTCATGCAGCCAAGTTTCAGTGGTGGCTAGTAGGTCAATGTTGTTATTGGTTAAGTGATCATTTATTTCTAGGGTGTGCACGGTGAGTGATCCAACGTTGAGAAGGGCACATTTGAGGTGGAGAGGCGATGTGGATGTGATTTCGGTGGTAGTGTGGAGGCTCGATGTGTGGGAGGTATTGGGAGTGTTGGAGTGGTGGGGTGTTTGGGTGGGCCTAGTTGTGAGAGTGGGAGTGAGTTGGTGTTTGAGGTGCAGAGTGCATTTGTGTGTGAATCGGTTTCCTAGGTGGAGATTTTGAAAGGTGGAGGATGGAAATCAGGTTCTGATGTTAGAGTACGTGCTCTAAGTCTGAAACGTCGGCTGGAGGTGGAATTCTGCATGGGAGATGCGCTGGTTGCGAGTGCACAACGGGGCTCTTGGGTGGTCGTGTACAAGGGTGGTGTAGTGTGAATGTGGGGAATATAGGTGGTGTGTTGCTGTGAGGATGGGCAGGTGTGGATGGAGTAGCTAGCAGTAGGATACAGTAAGTTTTGCAAGAGTGCGAGGGCCAAGGCGATGGTGGTAGTGAGAAGCTTGTAGGGGAGGTTTCTAGTGTGCTGTATGATTTGTGTAGAGGGCACAGTGGGCTAGTCCAAAGTACAATTTAAACAGCACAAAATGGCAGAAGGCTAGATCAAATGGGCTCAGGAGCAGCAGTGGGCTAGTCTAGGTACAATTCAAGCAGCATGAAAAGGCAGTAGGCAATTTCAAATGGGCTCAGGAGGAGCAGTGGGCTGGTCGAAGGTACAATTTAAACAGCACAAAATGGCAGAAGGCTAGTTCAAATGGGCTCAGGAGCAGCAGTGGGCTAGTCTAGGTACAATTCAAACAGCATGAAAAGGCAGTAGGCAATTTCAAATGGGCTCAGGAGGAGCAGTGGGCTGGTCTAAGGTACAATTTAAACAGCACAAAATGGCAGAAGGCTAGTTCAAATGGGCTCAGGAGGAGCAGTGAGCTAGTCTAGGTACAATTCAAACAGTATTAAAAAGGTAGTAGGCAATTTTTAAATGGGCTCCGGAGGAGCAGTGGGCTGGTCTAAGGTACAATTTAAACAGCACAAAATGGCAGAAGGCTAGTTCAAATGGGCTCAGGAGGAGCAGTGAGCTAGTCTAGGTACAATTCAAACAGTATTAAAAGGCAGTAGGCAATTTTTAAATGGGCTCCGAGTAAGCAGTGAGCTGGATAGATATGCCATTAGGCAGCACAAGATGAACGGTAAGTCGGCTTCAATAGGCTCACAAAGCTATTACAAAATAGGGAATCCAGTAGTGGGTGAGAATAGCTGGACCACAAGAGCTGATACTGGCAGTAGTATTATTGATTTCAGGCATTTTCATATATGCATTTCGGATGATACAGCATGTAAAACGGCCATACAAGAAAACACGAGGGGGTGAGGGGGGGGCTTTGAGTGCGAACTGTAGGTGAAGGTTACGTGTCATTGACTGACTGCAGCGAGTGACAATCAGTAGTGGTCAGGAGTGAAATGAGGGGGAGCGGTCATGTTATAGAGCAACCATGCGCATAACAGGGGTAGAACAGGGCCTTACCACTGCGGGCCTTCACAGCCTTGCTTGGCAACGTGATGCTAGCTCAGCCGTGAGGGCGGTGGCCATTTCAGATAAGGAGTGCGGATCGGAACAGGATTCCTACTGCATTTGTTCAATGAATTCTGGCAATCTCTGGTCAGATGGGCAGCGGGTCCCCGTGGTATTCGCAATCTGTGCACCTTGTATCAGGTGAGGCAGTTGTTGCACATGGCGATCAGCAGCTTCCAGGGGCAGCTTTCTAGCTGGATACTTCTGTGATGAGGGATGGAGGGGGATCCTGCCCTCTCCTGCTGCAGGGGAAGAGTTCTTTTTTTGCTCCTACCAAAAATAGTCTCTTAAATTTTATTTTTAAACATACCAGAAAATCTTTTTGTTTAGCTGTCTAACAATTTTCTTATTGTCAGATAAGATGCCTTGCTGAATTGTGATGAGATGTTCCAGCTTTACTCTTGCTAAGACACCAGGTATGGTGCTCTACTTTTTCCACAAAGATGTGCTGTTTATAGGACAATGACTACAACTGTGGATTACAATTTTCGGTAGTGGACAACTGCGCCAATGATAAATTGGTTTAAGAGGCAATTGTGTATGTGTGTGCAGCATGCATTTTTCCTTCAGGATGTAGGAGTCTTCTCAATTTACAAAAAAGCGTTGTCTTAAACAGACTCATAGGTTACTGACAAATGCTGTTCCCGCTATCTTTAAGCATACACACAGAGAATGGAGTATAAATTGCAACAATGTTTTGAATGTATTATGCTTTGAATGTATTATGCTTCCTCCATTTCTATAATATTCTACATGTTTCAAATTCTACTGGTCTACTGTCCTCATATTTCCTGAAGAATGCAAGTGATCCATATACAAATTAGAGTATAATCTTCATTTAAACTGCTGGAGATATTTACTGTAGCACATATGTTCTGTGCATCAGTTATCGTGAGTTGTATTTCTCACACTTCAGTTCTTCAATGGCAGTGTCCTTATTAGAGTTTAATGTAAACATATATAACTAGGACTGTTCATACCTATGAATTTATATCCTTGGCTCTTTCCTCCATCATAGAGAGTAAATGGAAGGCTTTGCAAGAACCACAGGTGAAACACACAACACTTAATTTGATCCCAAGCTATGTCTTGCATTGCACTACGTGTTGGTTCCTGAAAGGCATTTCTGTTGACTGCAAGCATGCAATTTTGTATTTGCTGTAAGTTGCCTCTGCTGTTGTCGTATCACTGACTCTCGTGACCCACTTTATAAATTGACTACAGGGCCAAACCGCTATGTCTACTACGTAACCTGAATCCACAGACACCTCGCTTGGCGGTCAGGAATGATATGCCACAATGACAGGTTTTTTATATTTGCAACATCCTGTATGTATAATTGATCAATACTATTATTCTAGCACAAATAATGTTACTGTCTATGTCCTATGCTACATTTGATGCTATTCTGTTTTGTATTACAATAACATTATCTTGCAGTCCTGGTTGATTTTATTTGAGTATTTTTATAATCCAAGGAAATTGTCATGGTGTATTGCCACCAACAGATTTTATCGATCCGCATCTTTATGACTATATTGCAGTAGATATTTACTTTTTTCATGGATTTAAAACTCTTTGATGTCCATTGAACAAAACTTCACTTGTGATTGTGTGTTAAAAGTGGAAAGCTTCAAATGAAGCTAGAGCAAAGATGCCCATTTCTTTATTTTCATTAAAAGTTCTATGATAAACGAGTGGACCAAGGGTCCGTTATCTTTCACAGTATCTTTGCAAACCACTCAGGGTGCACAGATAGGAAATTGTATATAGTTTTGTTTATCTTTTTGTGGATATTTAGGTCTATATTAGTTGGAGATACATAGTCATCAATATTTATCTATAGCTTTTGGCGGTAAATGTGGTTGTTTGTGGACCTCCGATTTGATTGCCCAAAATTGAATTCTTTCCCAAATCTCTAACTCAGTTCCTCACCTTGCAAAGAAAGACGCATGTCATATGATTTTCATGTGTCTGCAAAACCAAGTTTTTATCACAATGACGGTTGACTATTCTAATTATTTTGCTTTGTGTATCAAAGGAAACTGGAATGAAAGTCCTAGGTCATTGTGGTGTGTTGAAAAATTAAACGTTTTTTGCCATTCTTGCTTGCTGGTTTAACCAATATGCAATCCAGTCTTGTCCATTTTCATCACATTTCATTAGGATGATTCCCTTATGTTAGTTCGGTTATCACTTTTATCAGGCACATCCCAGGATGCAAAGGGGTTTACTTTGAGGGGTTATTGGCATACCTGTGCATTTGACAAATGTACATGCTTAGAGTCTCTCTACATAAATCGATGGATAACAACAAGCTTTCAATTTGTGAATATTGATTGCCATCATAAACATTTTCATTTTTGTCATGGAAGAGGAAACCGTTGTGCTTACTTTTATGACAGGACCATATAACGCTACTGAAGGGGAACAGGCATTTGATATTTTTATTGTTGCTTTGATGATGTCTTTTTTCTCACCATGCTTCGATTTTAAATTCAAAACATCAAGAAGTTGTGCACAATTTAGGTCATTCCAGAGGAGGCCACTGTGATGAGCATTCTTCTTTACGGAACGTGTGACTACACACAAGGAGAACATGTATGTTGGAAGTGATTACATTGTGCATATACATGGGTAGGGTTTATAGATGTGTTGAAAGCAACCAAATAACATCCGTCTATTGCAATGCACACAGCTCAACTTTTACCTGTTCAAATAGCATGCAGCCTTTCTATTTGCTTATCTTTTCTTGTTAAAAAGGAGTCCAACTGTGTCAACTCTAAAAACACTTTATGACACACCCCAAGGAGAACATACATAGCAGATGTATTAATTGTGTGAATGTCGGGTGGCCCTTTATCCGAGGCTAGTTTGGCAACATAGTTGTCTATGTAGGCACATGTTAATGTATAGTCATGCCATTTACTTATGTCGTTATTCTTCCTGTATATTAAAGTGCAAGTTAATTGTTTTTACAACAGGTTTATGGCAATTGATTCAGGGTTGTTGGTATTGCACCTATAAGAAAGAGGCCATGAGTAGTGTGGCATAGGAATCAGAGTGTGATATAAACACACAGTGTATGATCCGAAGGGAGTTATCACAATAGCACTCACTTACGGTGTATTCTACTTGTGTGGTTTTTAACATAATGTTATGATCATTTTTATGGTGGAATATATAGATTCTTAATAACATTTTGTGATATTGAGTTTATGTGGGAAGAGTGTTTAGTGACACCTGTTTGAATTCCGGACTTTCTTTTTGTAGATAAAACTGATTCAGGACCACAAGGCACCATGCAATGAACACACGTGTGAAATTTGTTCACAAGAATTTTGAAATGTGTTTCAATTGATAATTTGCAGTTGACTGAAAATATTTTTTAAAAAAGGAGAATGAAACATGTCAAAGATTTATAAAAATGGAGCGTCATCTATATGTCAACAAAGTACACTGCTGGTCTAACTTGGCATTATTGTCGGTGTCCTTTTGTAGATACAGGCACAGTATTAGTCACTGCAAGTTAGCACATTAAGAAAACGAGTTTCGGTATACAGGAGTGATGAAAATATACAACAGTAATTCACTGCGACTCATTACGAGTTTGGAGGTAGCCATGCCCTCAATAAGGGCATGGCTACCCCCCAAACCCGGGTCCAGCAAAAGGGGATTTACCGGGCATTCCGACCTTGGAGGGCCCGGTAATTCCCTTTCGCAGGACCCGGACCTGGTACATCCCCATTTGAGCCCCCTTAGGGCTCAATGGGAATGGGGAGGATGGTATCAGCGTTACCGTTCATAACGGTACCGTAGCTACCATCCTCGTCTGCTCGCGGGTGCTGCTCTGCACACCTGGTCTGACCAGGCGTCCAGAGCGGCACTTGCGAGCAGACCCGGAATGTTGCGGCATGGCAACAACGGCGCTGGCAGCACTACCGGCGCCGGTGTTGCCTTACTGCAGCACTTCTAATGAGGCCCACTGTCTCTTTTGTATAATGGCTTCTCGGATGTGCTACAAAAAAAAGACTTTTGTGACGAACCGGAGGTGGTTTCCCTTCTCCCCCTAGAAGGAGACTATTCCCATGGGGCCATGGCGGTGCGTCAACAGTCCAATAGTTACCCTGTGGGTGATGCACCGAGGGAGGATCAGATGAGGAAGGGATCACCTTATGGGATTTTGGACGATCGTCACCAGAGAACGTAGTATTACCCCGCTTTACCCCATCCAATCCCTTTCCAAGACCAAGGCCTCCTACCCCCTCCTTCGATACATCTGACATATATTACTGTCAAGTTAGCGAAACTAACCTACATGATAATACTAAAAACCCACATAATACAAAGTATTATGCATGTAGCCAAAATAACCCACATAATAACATGGAAAAATCAGTCAACACAAAGTAGTATGCATATAGCCAACCTGACCTGCATAACAAGACTGAAAAAACGGAGAATATAAACTATTGTGCATGTAGCTTGAAAGATGGTACTGTAACAAAGATGATGAACCGGAGTAAGAGATCACTCGCAAGCAACCTAACGAATGGTCTGGTTTCCAAACATCAGTGATTGGCTCTGAGGAATACATCAGTCCAATGCGGGAGTTCGAACGGCGTTCAAGCTCAGGCTAAAAAAAAGGGATAGCTGTCCCCGGCAGAGGAAGAACGGGAACCAGAGCTGGATGAGAGGCGAAGCACGAAAGGAACAGAACGCACAATTGGAGAGAAGCATCAGTCTGCAGGGACGCTGAAGGCCCCGCTAGATGCCCAAATGCTCCCGGAGCCTCCAGGAAGGAGTCTGCTGCCTGACAACCACGGATAGCACCAAGAAAGAAGCAAACAGGTACATGGGTCACCCGGGAGCTGTAAGAGGTCTGGAGCAGCATAGGGGTGAGCTAAGGAGCTGGAGAAAGGGGGTCTTTGACCCTACACCAAATGAATGACAGTTGCATATTTGGCATGTGAGTGAATCAAGGAGATACAACAGAACTGTGCGAGTCAAAGACGCGCACCGAAGAGAGCCTGGGACCCTAATAACAGACAGGGTCTAGGACCCTGAAGTGAATAAAATACAGTTGTATATTTGGCAGGAGAGTTAACCAAATGGATACACCACCACTGAGAGCCTGGTACCCGCACCCAAATGTAAAACCAAAGTTCAACGTCAAGAGGGTCTGGAAAGCCCGACAGAGGAGAGAGAGATAAAAGGGTCAATAGCCCTAGGACTGGAACAGAGGAATCCTACACTGGTAAGACACAGGAATTGCGAGCTAAACAGTTCCTCACACGTTATTCAGAGACTTAACATAAGGAGGAATCTAGAGGGAAAGGAGTACAACCCTAGCATTGGACCTTATTTTGCAGCAATCTTTTCTTCCATTGAAACTGGGAAACATTCGGTTAGGTGGAAGCACAACAAACACTTGTTGCTTTAAGAAGAGATGATCCTTGCAAAGTTAGATTATTAGTGTTAGGGACAGAAGTTGATTTGTGGGACACGCCAGTGACAGACTTTATTTTCAGCCTTCCTGACAATCTCATTAGTTTTCCTTGAGGCAGGGAAACCCCTCTTTGCTTTAGGAATAGAGAGGCATTTTCCAATCCACTCATTATTAATAAAAGTCTATTAAATCATGCCACCATTGTGTCCAAGTCTTACTTCTGCACACTTACACTTTGCATTGTTATCTTTTGGCTTTTTACAGTTTGCATTGACCAACCATACTTAAAATAGTTTTTTATCCCTTAAAATACTGGCCTTGGAAAAAAGAAGAACAGGAAAACACAGGCTACACCACAAACAAGGGACACTGGAATGCAAATGAGGGGCGGGTGGAGAACTGTTGCAGACTTCGGAACCTCGACCCAATGTCGTCATGATGGATGCCATGACGAATCGAGGGAATATGTGCCTTCTCCCCAAAGGGGAGCCCCTCTGTGAGGCTAGGTAGATGAGCCTGCTCTGCAATACCCTCCCTAGGGGTAGACTCATTGGGACCACACCGGGAGAGACTCTCCCTTAGGGGACAAGGACTCCCGCCCTGTGAGGAACTCTCTAAAGATGTGCACACTGTGGCCTACACAGGAAGTTCTAAAATATCTGAGACTTTTAACCATCAAGACTGGGATGAAGAAACACTTAAGCAATTTTATTATCACATACAAAAAGAACATGTGTCTTTAAATCGAGATATCCAATCCACTGGGACGAGTATGTTAAATAATTACTCATTGCGCAACATGCAGAGAGGAATGCATAGGCAGCCACTGGAAGGCCCAGGGCTGCGTAACACCGGAGGAGAGAGAGAGAGGAACTCCTACTTAGGCACAGGAAGGCCACAAGCTGCGTAACAACTGAAAAGAGAGAAGGCAGATTAAGGAGAAGCCAGGAAGCCTGCAAGTTTGAAACTCGCACGAAAGTGAAGAACGGGATGCCAGAGCCATGGTAAATCCCCAGGGTGAGAAGCTGACAGGGCAGGAGCCAGGAGGAAGGTGGTGGCAAGACCATGAGGGATCTTTGGTGGAAATCCAGTACACAAACCATCACTGACAACACCGCAAGCATAAAGCAGCAGGGTATCTGGTCAGGCATTGAGAGACCGAGACACATCGAGGAGGAAGAAAACACTGACAAAGAGAAACAGACAGTGTGTGCGACAAGAAAGAAGGTCACAGTGGAACAGGGCTCCCGAAGAGGTTCCCCTTCACAGTTGAGGATAACAGGGACATACTTTCCTAGGAGCGAAAGCCTATCAAGGAAATAGTTTCCAGGGACACTTTGAAACCAGCAACCAAGAATATAGATCTTACAAAATATCTTTGAAAGGCACTACCAAGGAGGAGAGACAAGTCAATAGTCAATTTGAAGAGTTACAGTGACCAATTAAAGAAATCACAAGAGACTATTTGAAGATTAGGTATTAAAGAAGAATCCTACAGCCTGGTACCAGACGGACCCTCAGGAGAAGGGAGTCATGCTCCTGACCTAAGTTAGCTTTCATAGTGATAGGGTAGTTTTGGACAGCAGACTTATTTCTTTGGACATTTACGAATGACTGACAAGCACCTTAGTTACATAGGCAGGGACCACCCATAGTGATAGGGGAAATTAGGCCTTCTAGTTTTACTTTAATAAAATATCTTGAAACATCCTCCTTCTGTCTCGCCACAATACCCATGTGCATAATTCATGGGGGAAAACGCACACTATTATTCAGGCAAAACACTGTCCAGAGCCCGAGTCACCTCCTGATACAGTCCTTACAAAGATTGTGTGCGACAAAAGACTCCACAGAATTATGAAGGGGCGCTCAGAATTCTGCCACACAGGGCATTTGGAGGTTTTCCACAGTATTTGTCTCACACACTTAAAATGCCCATACAGTCAATGTATTTCAGCATACAGATTATAAAGGCTCTAACATGGCTGGATGTGCTTTTTCACAACGAGAACGTCAGTAGGGAACAAGCTAAAATTGCTGGCGTTTCTGGATAATTATGGGTTGGCCTTTATAAAAGAAAAGAGCACTGAAGCCAAGCCAAGCCAGTCTTCGAAAGAATGGAATTCGAGTTTGTGGGAAAGCTCACTTTGACAGTCTTGGCGAGGGAAACACAGTCTAAGGACAGGTTTTCTTCCACAACCACACTGTGCCCAAGAACATACCTCCAGTGGCATGTCCTCCCAAGTTGGCCGTTGTAGCCAAACAAGACAGCAGATTTAAATAAAATTATGTTATGGGTCCTTGTAAATTGTTTTATATTGTAACAATGATCTCTTTAAAAATTGCATTGCCATTTAAACGAAATTACCACAATGAAAAGGGGTCTGTAATCAAGAACTGTGGTCGGTTCACATACCATAGGATTTTAAGGTTTGTATATAGGTTACGTTATTTGTTAGAAATATTTTATTTTAAGCGATTTAAATCCGGTATAAAAGATGGTGCAGAGGTAATGATTGAATCAAACAGTTGGGTAGCATCTCCATCTGATGTTAATCATCCTAACAACTAGTAACGCTTCATGTGTGCAAATTCTAATCTTCCAACTCCTACACAATAATTATTGTGTTTAGAGCCAGTATTTGGACCTTCAAAGGTCCACTATGTTTTACAATGAGGGAAAGGCATCACACTTCTAATGTACACTAATTTCCTCATAAATATTTAAATCTTTTTAAATCCACACTATCTACCAAGATGAACGTTTGAACATTCATTATTGCCCCTTTCAGCTAAGGCGGCAAAGGTAAAGTGTAGTAACTACAGAAAAGAATCTGAAATGGAAAGTATGTCACAGAGTCAATATTGGAAGAGGTATGTAAAACAAAAGTGTAATAAAAGTGCAAATCTCACAGTAGAGCTATAGTACAGTATAAAAAAGGAATGATCCTATATCAGGAGTCTGCGACCTGTGGCTGCTCCATATGTTTTGGACTACAACTGCCATGACCCCTCACCATTGTCTTTGCTGCCCAAGTCTGATGGGAGTTGTAGTCGAAAACATCTGGCGAGACAACGATTGCAGGCCCTGATCCCATATTGTTTAGTGTGAAATGTAATACATCTTAAATATCGACTTTGTGAAGCCAAAGAGTATATTTACATATTCTTGTCACTCATTATGCCTTGTAGCATACGAATGCTACAACTCCTAAAAGAGGAATGGCATTAGCAAACTCTTCCAATGGTCACACATGATGCTTCACACTGGCCTCTCTCCCCTCTTTCGCCATTCTTATAACATGGTGGACCCTGCTGCTAAAACATGTTGCGTAAAAAATAAATAAAAGCAAGCAGCCTTTCAAATAAAGAATAAGACAGAAAATTATTTTTTGCCTTGCACGGAGATTTAGGCAGCAACTGACTGTAGGCCCTTCAAATCACAGTACAAATAAACATTATGGGCCTCATTCCGGGTTTGGAGCTAACCATGGAGTAATTAGCTCCATGGTTGCCTCCGAAACCGTCCCAAATCCGGCATGGTGAATGGAGTAATTACCGGTCCATTCCAGGGTTGGCGGGACCGGTAATTCCCCATTCACCTTTTGCCCTTCCCCATTCCCATTTCTGCCCCATAGGGCTCAATGGGAATGGGGAAGGAGGTAATTACGGCACCGTAAATTACGGTACCGTACTTACCTCCGAAGTACCTTTGCGGGTCCCGTACTTTACTACTGCTAAAAGCAGGAGGTAAGGAAGGACCCGCAAAGGGACCTCGGAATACGGAGGTAAGGGATTACCGGCATCGGCACCCTTACCGGTGCCGGTAATTCCTTACCTCCAACCTCGGAATGACCCCCTATGTATTTTTAATTGATCAGGCTAAAGTTAATCACAATTCGTAAAGTTACTGGTAAAATGTATTTTAAACCGGCATGGCATGTTGAAAATCAAAGAATAGAATGGATGATTTTTCATTAAACAGAGTAAGTGTTTAATTCTTTTAAGCAAATTTGGGACATCAAAAGTAAGTATAGCACAGTGAAGTGGGACATGCAGGGAATGATCTATATGAAGATACTGTTTAATAAATATCTTTTAAAAATGTTAACTTCATTAGCGATAGGAGTCGACTCAGTGCTTCTTTGCACTAACTCAAATTCGAAAGCAGGCATACAGAAAGCATAATGTTTTTCATTTTGTAGGTTTAGTACACAAGCAGTTGGCAGGCTAGGAGATCAAACGCATATGGCCATGTGGTAACTTCATGGCTGTCCAATTATTACAATAGGTACATGCAAATAATGGTCAATTTAAAGTAGGTACGAAAGCTACTACATAGGAAATGCTGGCTGTAAACCAAGTATTCTGAAGACCATTATTATAGCCCATGTACATCCACTGATTACCTTGATCAGTCATCAAAGGGATTGTCTAGAAAAATCGAGTGTAGCATGCTGTGATGAATCCTATGGAGTCCTCATGAAAAACATACCCTACCTCTCCTCACA
Organism: Ambystoma mexicanum; assembly: GCF_040938575.1. Taxonomy (NCBI): domain Eukaryota; kingdom Metazoa; phylum Chordata; class Amphibia; order Caudata; family Ambystomatidae; genus Ambystoma; species Ambystoma mexicanum. The sequence goes on along the minus strand of NC_090932.1, from coordinate 231,476,921 downwards.
GGTGGCCAGAAAAAAGAGAGGCGCTTCCTGATCCTGACCCTGGGGGCGGTGTTAGCCAGGAGGATCACCTGGGAGGAGAAGGGCCCCAGGTAAACAGGAGGACTTCATGGGATGAGATGCAGTACTTGTCTAACTCAAGGAACGGAACATCCTTAAGGCCAACACATATAATGGCATGTTGTAAAAAAAAAACAACAGTTATTCCCTAAAGTTAATAGTAATAGTGTGATTGAAGACAATTGTAACCAGTCATGTATCGAGAGTGAGAAAAGCTATTGCCAAATGTAGAACACTCATAGGAAACCCTAGGAGTCCCAGGAAAAGCATGCAGAGAGGTCCTCTGTCTGGTGTTAGTGTATCCATGGGATGGCACCAGCTTACCTAAATGCAAAGATCCAGCTGTATCGCCCACAGCGATATTTGCGCTCTTTTGCAGGTCCCATTGTTTAGAACGATCACTTCGGGCGAGAGACGGTTCTCTGCTTTTGGCACCCCGAGCACGGAATGCTCGTCCTCTGGCGCTTCGATGTCTTGACTCTCTGCCGATTTTTAGCAAACAACTTAAAACCCCTCTGTTTGCCTAGATTCTGGTCTCTTCCAACGTCAGCCTGTGCTATTGTGATGCAGCAATAAATTGATTCAGATTATATCTGCGCCTAGATGCATTCTTGTTTGGTCCCTTTGGGGCATGCGCGTTATAAGTAAACAAAACAAATCAGTCCTTACAAATTACCAATTTAAATCAGTATAAACCTCAATCTCAGTAAAACCAAATCTATCTTTTAATCCTTATGATACTCCTTTAGGAAATATGTTTAAGAAGAGAAAAGAACTTGGTGGGAAAAATATTAGTGAGAAAACTGACTTTTGTGTTAGGGACTTGAGTCCCCGAATTCCCAGAGTGCTGGGACAAGGAAGAGGGCTGAACAGGCACAAGGTTGCTGTGTGCAGCCCATTGGGGCTGATGACTAACACCTGAGGATGACAGAGGTATAAAAGGCCCCCTCGGGTGCAGGCCAGAGACCAAGGTGGAAGAAGGCGAGGAAGCTGAAGCAGCAGGAGGGCAGCAGTAGTAGTAGTAGTAGTAGTAGTAGTGTGTGGAGGAGTTCCGACATCTCCATGAAGCAGCAGAGGAGGAAACTGCATAAGAGCCAGGATGCCTGGACCCAACTGGCGAGAGAAATTAATGCCGCCCCTGAGAGGGTCATATGGGCTCGAGATTTCAGCTGCAGAGGTTGCGCAGTGGAAAGCACACCTTTTTGTGACTTTCCCCATTGTGAAGCATTCAGCGGTGGCAGGCAAGCACCGGATTGCTGGGGGAGACACGAGGACTCTGAAAGTTGCAAACATGAGATGCTGGAAGCCATGCAGGAGAGGTAGCTGGGCCCCGCAGAAGAATTGAAGCAGACGAGCTGGAAGCAGTGAGGCACAAAGACGCGCACGCCAAACACAGTGAGTTCACTGTTATATTGTGACCCATAGCGCCCCATGACTGCCCATTGCCTGAATCCAGACTCTCCTTTGAATACTGAACTGATGTAAATCAAAGCATGATTGTGCTGCATACCAACCCGATGTAAACCCAAGCAATTGGCATAAAGAGACTTTAAAGATCCTACCTGACGGAGGCAATTGTTATATAGTGGGTAATAATAACATCCAACCACACGAAGGGGCAACATCTCGAGAAGGGAACCCAAACCACTATTGCCAAAGCGTGTGTGTGAAGAAGATTACTCAGGGGAAGAGAATGTCTTAAACCCACATTGCCAAAGACAAGGAAGTGTGAAGAAGAGAAAGTTATATCAGCATTTGTTTAACAATACAACGGTGGAACAAGATTGGCAGGAGGGCTGCCCTTCTGATAAAAGAAGTTCAAGAGTTCGGAAGCACTGCCTGTCTTGCGTGTGACAAACACTTCAGTGTGGTAACTAGAACCAGTGTGATTCTCATTTCCCTTGAAGAAATTCTCAGACCTAAATGTGTGTAGCAGAATACATTGTTAAAACCTTTGAAGTTAACCCACACTACAGAAGTATTGAGAGTTGGTAACTTGGCCTGGCAATGGAGTATACCAGATCCTGGAAACAATTGGCTCTGTTCGGGCAGGGGAGTAAACCCCCAACAGAGAACTGCATAAGTTTGTCTTGGATGGCAGGAGAGTATACTAGACAGAGAGCTTTTGTAACCATTGGTTCTTTTCTGGCAGACAAACACTGGAGCAAAGCGTAGTAGTAGTAAACCTGGCACGAGAGTAAGCCAGGTGGAAACTCATGAAGTGCTGTTGTGGGGTAAAGCTTATGACGAAGTAATTGGAGAGTCACTGAAGTGTTTTGGTGAAGTAGTACTGAAACTAAAGTGGTGACAAAAATATACTGACAAAGCCATTTGTTTTCAAACTATTAAAGAGATGAAATATTCTGTGTTGATGACAAGAAACGTTTTCAAGATCTTTGTTGAAGTATGCATTGTTGATGACAAGAAGTGTTAAGATCTTGACTACAAGCAGAAAGAGGAAAGCTTTGTTTACAATTGTGAATCACCTTTGGAATCCAAATTGAAACTTTGTGTTGTGAAGTTTGATTAGAAAATATAATACACGATTTTCTTAAAGTTTGTGAACATTTAAAGAAAAGCCTGCTTGAATCTGGGGAAAGGGAGTTTGCCCAGGTTATTAGACGCAGCAGCTATAATGGGGTAAATTTTACTGTTATATTTGTTGTTGTTAAACTGCCATATAAGTGCGAGGGACATAAGCCTTTTGTTAGAGTGTTTCCTTAAGTTTGTTTTCATAGGTAGGTAAATCCTCGTTTGAGTAGGGTCAGTGAGGCATTTATCCATCTTTTGAGTAAATAAATGGCATCTTTTCAAAAACCTTCACAAAGTTGTCCACCTCACACGTCTGATGCCACCAAATAAAATGTTGCAGCCTATTAATTTGGAATAAAGGAGTGCTTTGTTTTGAAAAGACGATATTGAATACACCAGTGCTGTAGTTGCACATTTGGTAAAGGATTTACAGAGAATAAAACCAACACAGAATAAGAATAAGCGAGTGTGGTGTAAGTAAATTATTTATTTTGTTTATACTTATGAAATAATATATATTTCAGATATTCGAAAAGAGGATCTGAACTTTATAAACTTATTAAAAAAGCTAATGATGTAATATATATATTTAAAAGTGCAGAATAGTTTCCCTCATCGACAAATAAATCAGCATAACCAACAACGAACCACACAGCATAACAGAAAAACAATCTTCCCAAAAGACTGGCCCACCAGCAAAGAGTGAAATAAAGCTTTTAGGAGGCACCGGGAAGGCAGATAATCTAGACAAAGCAGATCCAGACAGCTAGGAGGGCAAAAAAGAGCACCCAGCAGAAAACAGTTTCACCATAGGAGAAAGTGGAGATGACCCAATGCCCTAGATGAAGACAATGGATGGGATAGTGTTGCCCCACCGCCTTCTGAACGACTGTGACCTCCTACCTCGTGGGGATACGACCAGGAGCATAACATAGGAAGACTGGAAAAATTGACCAGACGCAGTCCCCTCACGTGACATCCAGCCCATCCAGTGAGGGGCACAGGGGAGGATACAGGAAATCCCAGCAGCCAAAAAGAGGAAACTGGAACAAAGGGCATAGGAAGACACAAATTTCAGCGAGAATGGCCAGATTTGATCGCAGAGATTGAGCAGCACAGCTTTATAGCAAAACCCCTCCAGCATGGAGGCAAGTACACCTACAAAATGCCCCCAGAAGAGTATAGAAATGGGCCGGTACTCCCCTAGATAGACACATTCACTCACAGGCTGGCATAGGCCAGCCCTCCAATCACACAAACGACAGACACACAAATGTTTTGGCAGGCAGGCAATCATTCTATCCCTAAAAACCACCAAAAGCTAAGAGCCACCCACAGTTTGTGTATTGGCCCGTTTAGGGCCAGGGACCAGTATAAACCAGTCCAAACCACAACAGAGGGCATGGGGTTTGGCTCAGCATGAGCCCATGTTTGCAAATTGCCCATTTTAGGCAGTTCAGATGGTTTCCACAAACAAAGGTATGGCCTAAAACACAATGACAGAGTAGTACACCAAAGCTGCCATAAAGGTTAATTGAGCTACTAATGCAGTACAATCGGCTGCACCCCCGTTGAAGCCAAAATAAAATCACAGTTGCCACCAGCGTCTACACAAAACCAAAATAGAGTGATCAAATCACCCGTGGGCTAAAATTATACTGGGGGCCATATGGGAGAATATGAGATAGTAAAAAGTGTTGCAGTGGCACACAATTTAAGTCGGACATACTGAAAAACGACTGGAGAAAACTAAACATTTAGAGTACCCCTTAAAAAAAGCATACAAGAACCATCAAACATGGAGTTCTGCTCCATCGTATTGAATTGATCCACTGTGCCCAGATGGAAATGTTCAAAATCAAAGAATTCAAAAACCCTTTACCCATTTGAGATTGCCATGTCCACTTCAATTAAAAATCTCAGCGATCCAAGTCCACAAGACAAAGAACTTCCAACCACAAAGCCCAGACAAGTAATGGAACCAACACCTGGAAAAGACTTCTGCTCATTCTCAATATAAGAATTTGTTAGCAAAGTCAATATCAGTAACTCAGTCCGAACATCTGTAGCCACATGCATCCTGAACATCTTCAAGGCCCCAACCCAATAACCCAGACACAATGACCCCTTACAGTAACTCTTCAAAACATTAGTACCGCAGAGCACCATCCTGCAAGCCCTCAAAACTGCAGGTGCCCAGCCACTAAAAAAAAAAAAAAAAACTTGCCTAACCCAGAAGACCGCAAGCTACTACCCCATCTTGTAAACACCCTCCTGTAGAGAAATCGAATTCAAAGAGAAGATGCATAGAAACAGGCTAGTTTAAAAACAAACATGTAATCTGTGTCCTGTGTACACAATTTCAAAAACACAGGTGTAAAGTTTTAAAGTCTCCTCACATCAAAATATAGTGAAAAGGCTTGAGACGAACATTTCAAGTTCCAGAAAATATCCTGCAACTTTTGTTAAAATGGGGAACGGCTTAATCTAAGGAGAAGGAGAACACACATGGCATAGTGACAAAGAAAAACAGATTTGGACTTGCATTTTATGCTGCTGTATGCGTTTATTTCCTTTACAGAAATCAGGGATTATGGTTATGAAACCTAGATATGTTGAAAATGTGGACCGTTGATGGGAGTTTTGATAGGACAGTGCGACGGATAAATGGATGTGTTTTTGTTGAAAATGTAAACTCTAAGGGCAAAGAAAAATGTAACTTTAAAAAGTGCTAATTGGGAGAAACTAATCTCCTGAATCAAGCTTCAGCTATATATTTGAACTCATGGCTGCTTTTCTAGTCAATTCACCACCCCAGTAAATGAACAACTGAACTGATCTGCCTTGCACTATCAAGGGGATAATGACTGGCCTGCAACTGGGTCACTAAGAGGCTCAAATTGCAATTAATCTTAAGGCAGCATTTTTATTAGCTGCACTATGTATGGTGGGCTTAAGATAATGATTGAATGGGGTTTTAGCTCAATTAACGGATCTCTGCTACCTAATCTGAGATTTCCAACTCCCAGGCCTCTCTTGAAAAAAGGAATCTTGATACCTGGAAAAAGTGTTATCTGAAAATCTAACAGACCGGGGAACTGTACAAGAGGGGCAGGAACAAATGTCAAATCCTGATGACTTCCAACTTCAAAACACCATATCAGCGCCAAGCCCCCGGGTTGTAAATACTATACCTATAGCCATGAACTATCAGCTAAAGACACCAAATGCTCAGTTATTGATTTTATATAATAAAAAAACAGCATTGGAATCTTATTTCTGGTGATATCTTCCAAAGGGAATGGCCCAGCAAAATAGTTTTTTGTTAAACATTCAGCTTAAGATTCTCCATTTGGTGATGGAAAAATGATTTTTTTAATGTGATTTTTTTTAATGATGCAAATTAGCATAATTTGTATTTTGTTGCAAAGAAATGGTGCTTACCAGTGTGTCACATATTCTAGCATCCGTAGTGATGAGCCTGTTGCTTTGAGAGAGAAAAATAATGTGTGCAGAAAAGAAAAAGTAAATTATAAGCCAAAATCTTTAACGCTGTAGCCATTTGTTATATTCTGTTGAAAATTGCGCTGCTTGATTCACACCAGAGAAAAATCTGGTGAGCCGATTAGTAAAGTGGCCATTTGTGTGGAAATTACTAATTCAGATTGTTACAATATTTAATGCAAGAAATCTCTAAAATGATATCAGATTAAATGGGAGGTAAACTGAGTGTAGAAGTTACTCCCATCTGAGTGCCCTCTTCATTAATATGCACAATGACTGCAGAGGGGTATGTCTACTGTGACGTCAATTTTGGAACACTATCCAATCACATACATTGACCAATTAGACGGGGGAAAGTGCACAAGCCTTCAAAAAGGTGGGGTTACTGTTGCATATAAGATTCAGCACACACTCACTGAGGACAGACACGGACAGACTCACTGACTGATGGAGAGGAAGAATGAGAATTGAAGGAGAAGGATTTCTCTCCTATTGGACCCCTTGATGGATTATTAACAGATACTTTATTTACGTAAGGCCTGCCAGGAGTTAAAACCCAAGCCTTCTTCAGTGGAAGAAATAGCAGACACTGTTGAGGAAAGCTAATCCCATCTTGCTGACTGATGCCCACCTGTTCCTAGAGGGGGAGAATTGAACCAGTCTGTAATAAAGCCAAAGGAAATTCAGATGAGAGTATGATCTAAAGTGGAAATAATCCTGAGGGGAGTGATACTATAAAGGGAATTAGATGAAATCCTGGCCCATGTTATTTGTCAGTACTGAGGGGGTGGGAATAGATCAATTGATTGTGCATCCCAAGAAGTTAGGGAACATTTCAGAAGTGTATGTGCTTCTGAAAAAAATATATTTTATAGACAAGATCCATGATGTGTCTACAGTGAGATCCCCTCACTCTCTCTGTGTAATGACATCTAGCATGGATATATTTTTGGGGCGTTAAAGAGATTGCACTGTGTGCATATCTACAAAAAGAGCATAACTGAAGTAATTCCTAGGTATACCATCAAGCAGAATACGGTTGTAAAAGCCAAATTGTTCCAGACAAAAGGGGTGGGTGATTATTCGCTGACGAGAGGCACGCTTGAACACAGTAATGAAAAAGACACACGACTGAACGGAACGTAGCCTACATACATGTTGAACATATATTTTCCTTTCTCCAAGCCATTTACACACATGAAGGTCTAGTAGTCTGTTACAATTGAATTTTTAGAACACTGCTGAATTTCTGGCATGTTTATTGAGTAAGGGGGGCTGGTAATTTTGAAGAAAGGGGAAGTAGCAACAATTTCAAAAGAGAAAGATTCGTCCTGGATTCTCATGCGTTCAATCCATGTTTCATGTGCGCTAAATGTATAGATACCTATGGTGACATGTGTGTTACAATAGTGTCCGTTTCTATAGCTTTGAAAACTGAGACAACTAGCATGTTGATTATTTTCATTATTGACATTAGAATTTATAGCTTTTATAATTTGTTGGTCTGTAAATTGATTACATTATTTTGATTTGGCTAATAAATATACATTGTGTGAAACCCTGTGTGTTTCTTGTTTAGAAAGGGGAGGGGAGCTGTAAGGAACCAATGTTATTAAATTGGGGGTCCCAGATTCATAAAAATAACTTTATTAAATAAAGGAAAATTGTTTGCGGAACGTTTCCCCTAAATTAGATGTCGCCCGATTAGAACATTCCACACTCCACTCCAGTCCTCTTCAAATTCATCTACCAACAAGTCTGATACTATGTGGAAACCAATATTCTGTACAGATTCAGACAAATGAGAGGAACATAATCAAGTCTTTCATTCATATGGGACAAACTAAACAAATGCTGATGTAAAGACCCCAATTGCACTCATACTTCTAAAACGTTAAATTGTCAGACACCATAAATCACAAACTCCTCCTAAAAAGTCTTGTGTGCAGTGATTAGAGGAGATAGTTCTACGTAGTACAACTCTGAATGGTATCCTTCCTCTCGGACAGGGCGGGGACTACCTACATTTCCTCTTAAGACACTTCTTGCAACATCAACAGCACTTAAAAGATGCAATCTATCACAGCTACTTTTCAACATGTACACGGGGCCCCATATTGGAGATCAGCAGCAGTGCAGGCCTCACTAATTACACACCTAAGGAGGACACTTAAATCATCCTTAAATGTACACAAACCTCAACCCCAAACCAATTGGCCAGTAGTCTCTACTTTTCATATACAGATTCATGGTGGTAGCAAATTGATTACAACTAAACCTAACTAAGGCAGAACGTATGTGCAGCGCCATATCACTCCACTACAAAGCCATTCCTTTGCCTGATGAAACAACACTCTGCCAGCCGATAAGCAGTAAAAAACTTTGGATGCCTTATGCACATCTTCCTGAGACTCAACCCCTAGTGAAGGACATAGAAAAAAGATGCTTCTTTCAATTCCAATCCATCCAACACAATACCGTGCCGAACATTCTCACACAGAGCCACAGCAGTCATCAGCCCAGTACTGTCCAGACTTGTTTAAACCAACAGCCTTTACACCTAGGCCTCCCAGAACATTTGCTAAACAATTTACAAAGAGATCAAAGCTTAGCAGCTAAACACTTCCTAATACTGGAAAGATGGGGCCACCATCCTGGCTATCTGAACACCACACTGCCTTCCTGTCAAATGCAAAAAATACCTCTCATCACCCACCATATCTTACAAGCAAGGACCCACAATTCGCCAAGAAAAATGCATTCATTTCACAACAACCAGAAATCTTTGAACCAGCAATATAGCCCTAGTGGCACTCCAAACCTGCAACTGGAAATATCCAGAGGACCCTCGCTTGCATTTCTCCGAACCAATCTACGGCACACCATGCCCAAAGAACTCCGCACATAACACCCCAACACCTGGCAGTCCGAAAATGTCTCAAAACATGACTGTTTACAAGACTACCACAGACAAATGAAGATGCATATACTTTGCAAAGATCAAACTAATCAAGTTGTTATATTGAACTAGCCATCACGGAACCTGAAGACCCAGTGGATCACTAATCCAACAAAAAGAACACACTTGAGATCATATTCAGTATGGTCAATATATTACACTTGCCAAGACACAAGAACAAGGTTTAAAACAGTTGACATTGAAACCAAACTCAATCACAACTGTTTATGCAACCACTCAAAGACAAGGGGCATCAACTCTTCCCAGTAAGCTTAGATCAGACCAGGACCAGAATGACCACAGCAGAGATAACACTGTTCTGTCTCAACCGTGAACCGATCACACCCAAGACACAGGAACTGAAGCCATATCTTAGACCACAACACTCTTGCATTCTTACCAACCTAAACCTTGCCTGTCATAACCCATCAACCACAGAAACTGGGTACCACAAGTCCCCCCCCCAAACTACCATCAAACAACAGGCATCATCAAACTGGAACAGAGAACAGCAAGAACACCACTCCTGACTAACAGTAACAGGACCCACCAGGTCGTCTAGACTATAAATCACTAACACCCAGTCTCCTCAAGAACCTCTCTCATTACCTCTCCTTTTCCCCCCAGTTAATCTACCCACAGTTCGATCTATCACCACTACATTTTATACACAGAACCGCTTAATCCTACAACAGCCTAGTGTCTAATAGAAACACCACCACCAGAACAATCACAGTGCCACATACAGCTTATTGCACAGCCAACAACATTGTTAGGCCTATTACACATCCTTCTACATCCTAGACCAGGGAATCTTCTGATATCTCATCCCTAATACAAAGAGACCTATGGTTCTCCCATCTGGTTAAAAAAACCCACAATGGTCCTTGCCAGAAACCACAGATAATCATACAACCACACTGGACTCTGGCGATCGCAGGATGTACCCATAAACACCTGCCTCTAGCTCTGCGCCTACTGACCCACTCAACCGTTATTGCATGATAATGCCCCAGAAGTCCACAGAAATTCCACTTTACATGTGTCTGGGCCATTGTCTGAAGCAGGTTCCAACAAACTTGAAGCAGAGTTATGTAAGGTCAGTGTAACCACCAATCATACTGCGCTGAGCCCAATGTTCTTTTTAGAACAAAATATTTTCAAGTGTCATTACAGTTGTCCAGTGCTCCCAAAATCATGTAGTGTCATGACTTGAACCAACAAGTGTTTCTACAATAGGGTCTTTTTCCAAGGCTAATTGGTATCTTGTTAAAGCGTCAGGTGTGTTTGAGCTGTCCTACATTAGCTCTGTTTGGACGTTAGTTAGCGGTGTGATGTGTTTAGTGGTAAGAGTTTTGCAGAATAAAATGTAAAGTTGTTTTCAGGAAGTAGTCGTTTTCCAATGATTGTAACAGGTTTTATTCTGCAAAACACTTACTTGGCACTAAACACATTGTGCTGCCAACTAACATCCAAACTGAGCTAAACAAAGGTACAGCAGCCAAGACAAAGACCTGTGGTGTTGTATGGCCCACCCCATTGTTGAGCACAACTGTCCCTGGGTGAAACATGGCAATGGATGGTACTGGTAGGAGTAGACAAACTAGGGATACTGTTGCCCTGGCCCACAGTGAAAGATATCACTTGCCTTGCGGGAATGACGCTACCCTCATCTGAAACATTGCAAGTCAACCCTGACAGACTTGTGACTCATCAGGTTGGACCATGGATATGTTGGGAGGCGAAGAGCCCCCATAAATGGCAATGTTCATTCTACCGTCTTTTCTATCTCTTTGTGATGACTTTTATAGAGCTTCATCGGACTCGAACTTAGTAGTTGATCCTGCTATTGCATGGTAATGCTGACCTGGCTGAGATGGTTGTTTCCTGCCTTCCCTCTGCAATTTACATAGTTCTGCATCTTGATGCTGCTTAGATTTTCGAACTCAAGACTGATTTTTAATTGCGTTTGACGGGATAATGGTTTTGACTTTCCTGTTTTATCGTTCAAACGGATGTATGAATAAGTCTTGCATTTTGTTTTATGTTCTTGTTTTGTAGCGCCCCGATGCCTGCAGGCTCCAGCACGATATAAACATTTAAATAAATAAAATACTTCATTGACTGATTAGAGTACTCTTGCGATGAATTTCTAGAATCTGGCTTGCTGGAAAGAGTTTAACAAAAATTCAATCAAGGTAGCAATGGAGAGCAGTCAATGCATAGTATCAGGAGATAGTGAATGGGGTCAGGGGCCCTCAATGAGTCCACACAGAATAGCAGACAATAAATCAAATGTAGACAGCCAGTTATAGAAATACAGTGATTTATTTTTGGTCTTTAGAGCACTCTGAAAAATTAAACTAGCAGGTAGTACTATCACACAATACTCTATAACACAAATATGTACAAGCACCATTAGGTTCACCTTTAAGACATCAAAAAACGTATAATCCAGGTATGTAATGTAGATACAATAAAAAGATGTGAACCAATCACAGGTACAATATCCTAACTTTAGAGGTCCAAACCCTAAGATGAAAGGGGCCTTGTGCCCAAAAGTCAAAAGTTCCAACACAGTGATTCACAAAAGGTATGAAGGAGTTCTCTTTAAAAAGATATGTTATTGGTTTATGGAAGTGACTAGTTTCAAATTAATTGAAACAACAATTTACCCAAGGATATGCAAGTTATCTTCTCTTCCAGACCCAAGGGTAACACAGGAGCAGGATACCCAACCAAGGTTCGACAACCAAAGGTGAGTGGAAGGGAGATAAGAGACAAAGGCCCTCATTACAAGTCAGGCGTTAAGGGTTTAACACCTGATTCACACTTTAACGCCTGCTTTTTGCAAGCGTTAAAGTCCAAGGCGCTAAGCGACCTTGGTGCTAATTACGGCACCGTAATTTACGGTGCCGTAATTAGCGCCTTCCCCATCCCCATTATGCCCTATGGGGCAAAAATGGGAATGGGGAAGGGCAAATGGTGAATGGGGAATTACCGCCCCACTCACCTTGGAATGGGGCGGTAATTCCGCCATCCACCATGGCGGAATCCGGCATGGAGCATGGTGCTAATAGCACCATGGTCCACCGCCTGACTTGTAATGAGGGCCAAAGGGTCTTGTTCCCAATGCTATCCTATGGAGGATCGGGGGACCAGGCGGGCAGGCACAGGCATGCTTACTTAACCCGCCTCCACCAACTCAATCGTTTTGGGGTCACTGGGGCCAGAGCTTCCGCCCTTTGTTCCATTGAGAGATGCCCAGTGGTTGAGGGTTTGATGATTCTTCTGGTTGGGTGCAAATACAAGATGCAATCACTGTTGGTGAAGAAATGCAGAATCCAATAATGCAGACCACTTCTGGACACTTCACAGGATAGAGCAAGGCGAGTTCCAGCAATGATCAACGTTTTCGGCAACGACAGGCATCATTTCAGTCGTGGTCACAGAATCTGCAACAGCAAAGGTTCCCATGAAGATAGGAAGCTGGAATTTGGGGAAAAGCAACTTATGCCACAAGCTAGCAACCACCAACGTCGTGGGACTTGAATGCGGACCAGTAATGCTTCTGGTGAGATAGCCCACGAGAGAGCTGATCAGTACACTAAGCAGTCCAGGGACACTTCTGAAGGGCTGGATCCTCGAGAAGGCGTCACGACTAGCTGGTCCCACTAGCCCAAAGGCTGAAACATCACTCGGGGTCATCGGAGATCAGGCAGAGGAGCAGGGCTTCACAGAGCTGAACACTGTAGAGGATACTGGGCCACTTCAGGAATCTTCTTCATGTCATCAATAGACATGACGACATGTAAAATCTTCGAGGGATTCTTGGCTCCAACGCAGATCTGAGAATAGCTGCTGAAGTCCTCCTCTTATCTAAAATCTGAGCTGAGCAAGGGTAAGGGTCACAACCGCCCCAGTGGTGATGTGGATTGGGACTAGATCGTCCCAGCCCTGTTCTTGGGTCACACACAAACAAAGGCTCAATAGCCACCGAAAGAGCAGCATTTCCTGGACCAGTGCTTGACCTTATGAGGACTTTTCTGACCTGAAAAGGCCAAACTTCAATATGGCCAAAGAACAAGAGAAAAACTTGTAGCAAAGCCATTTTAGGGCACTAGCTACGTTTAGTAGCCATACGTGGTAAACGCGAATGTTCACACCAAAAATAATGCAAAAACTGTCAAAATATAACTGCAGCTACCAGCTTGTCTTAGGCACATACACAAGTAACTAAATATCCCATGTGTAAAAATCTAGGGGGATAAAAAAAGTATCCATCGCACTGCACTGTAAGGTGCTATGTGCAATGTTAAAAATACAAGAATTCCAAAAGGCCAGGACCCATAGTCTGAAGGACTTTCAGTACTGAGAAAACAGCCCAAAGGACTGATCAGTTTCCCCATAACATGTGAGCAAAAGGCAAAGGAAGTGAAGCTGAAGATTTTACCTCCCATCAAAAAGGCAGGACGGGATAAAAATATATTTTTTTAAAAAAGAGCAAGAGGAATGGGGTTCCGTAGGAAACTATGGAGTCAATGTTGCAAAAAGAAAAACCTTTCCTAAAAGGTACAAAAATGGAAAGTTGACTGACACTATGCCAGGTTCCAGAGACTGCAGGACCCAAGCCCCCAATTTTAATTCAGAGTGGCATGTTAAGTAAAACAAGAAGTGATACAGGAGAACCATGAATTTGCAGAAAACCCATTCAAGGACTGGGATGACCCCGAAAATGGAGCTTGTTCAGACGAATTTCTCTAAGAATAGGCTGCGAGACATACCTTGGAGTGGGAGCATTTGAGAAACCAGAAGGTACGTCACCCACTAGTCCCCGGGGATCTGTCCTCCAGGTGGCCAGGATATGGCCATCGCTTTTGGATCCAGTTCCTGGGGGTGGACTAGTTGCGGGAGGATCACCTGGGTGAGGGGTATTCGGGGAGTGGGACACCGGATGGAGACACGGAGTATCCCTTCCCTGTTAAACCTTTACCCCATCCTACCAAGTAGGATATTTAAGAACTGTAGCCCCCTGCCTCTCTTTTACAATAAACACTTTCACACAGACAGCCCGCGGTGAGGGAAAACCAACTACCACCCGAGCCGAATACCTCACGTGTCCCAATAAAATGGTCAGGCTAGGTCAGGCAATTACTGACCATCACACACACCTGACTTCCATTAATCTTCCCACATGGATAAAAGGCAGAGCATGTGAGCACACTCTGAGCGAGGCAAGGCACACGAGGAAACAGCAGTTCTGAGAAGGCAGTTTCACAAGAGAAGAAAGACGGCAAAAACAGAAGGGGATAGCAAGGAGGGAAGTTCCCTTGACCTTTTCGACAAGGGAACGTTACATTCCTGAAACCTTGAGCGCAAAACCAGGAAACAAGGCTGAAGAATCCTGCATTGGGTGTCAGAGTTACCTCAGGCCCTCCCGCATCAATAATCAAAGCAGGAAGAAACACCAGCTGCCGTGGTACTGTCCTTGGCTTCAAGAACAAAGCAGCGTCAGTGAAATAAACACAGCCGGTGAGTTGGGCAGATGGATACAAGACAGGTCTGTGTTGAAGTCAAGGTTGCAAGCAACAACATTTTATGGCGAGCACTGGCATGAACATTGTTAAAACACGTGGGATAAAGGACGCAAGTAAAGTGTAACTGCTGATGAGTGATTGAACTTTTAAAGCAAGATACACTACACTTGACAGAGTGGTCCTGCACCGCGTGGGTGCTCAGTCAAAAGGTCTCTATAAAAAGGTATCCTGCTAAGAAGTGGCACAAGTGAAAGTGGGAAAAAAGTTAAATCAAAAAGAGAACGAGTAATTGTAGATCGAAGGGATCCTGGGACGGGTTGATGAAAATCCTGCGCACAGTCAAAAGTGTTCGATTTTTGAAGTACAGAAAACTTGGGAAAGCAGATAAAGTTGGTCCGAGTCTGGCAGAAGGAAATTAATTGAAAGCTTTCTGCTAAAATGGGTCTGAGCCTGGCGGAGGGGTACCCGGGGTGAACCGAAAACCACCCGAGAATGTGTACATGTGAAATCCTAAGAAGAAAGGAACTTTAATGTTGGTCGTGTTGCATCAGGCCCTCTGAAGTAAGAGACTTGTAAAGGCAAAGAGACTGACACAGAAGACCCGGGTATTGATATTTGAACTGCATCCTCATGCTAAATTAGCTAGAGACTGTGCTAAGCTCGAGTGCGACACCTTGTCCTGTGCTGAATCCTGACATCTCATTTCTTTTCTTTCTTTTGCATAACCTTGTTTTCCATAATATTTGTATTTAGAATTAAGGACTGTGAATAGGTTTATTAGTATCGGCCCTTTGACAGAATCGACTAGGACTGCGTTCATATTATTTGATGGTCGTAGTTTTCTCCCATCTTTAGATTTAGGTTTAGAATGGTGTTTTTCAAACCCAATTGAAGTTCAATAAACACCCTTGAACTGTGATCACATGTGTCCGTCTTACTATTTGATACCGTGCCTTCCTTACAGAGCATGAGCAGCTAGACCAGACTCTTGTACAATGGCACCAATTCCCTCCATTCTCCATGTCTGGTAAGTCCTGCTCCTGGCTCCAAACCATTTGTCTGAGCCAGTCTGCAGTTAAGAGCACAAATCCAAAACTAGAAGCAAGATCCTTGCTCCATATCCACGCTGGCTCCCAAGTCCCTAGAGATGAATGACCTGCACCACCTTCCAACTGCTGCAGAAATGGAGACTTAGTCCAGCAACCAGCTAGTATACAGATGGCTTTGTCACCTTTAAGCACAACATGCCAGGGGATGGTGCTGAAGAGTGGGATGCCATATCTTTTGTGGATCTCACAAACCTTTGGGGGGCTAAGTCATGGTTACACCCTATTGGGCTGAAGGTAGAAAGGAAGTGCCAATAAGTATCCATGGTGGTGGATAAGTACCTAAAGGGGGGCATCTTCCATGTAGGAAAAACTAGCAAAGCAGGTTGACTGTGGAAACTATCAAAGGTGGTGTAGGTCTGGACTAGTTGTGCCCTTTTGTACCGTTAGAATCATAAGAAGAGAGCACAAGGTACGGGGAAGGTCATGGAGACCCAATGTGCCCAGAACGGGAGGTGGATATTGTGGGAAAGGTCAGAGGCTGACAGATGAAGTGTAGAGGAGGAGCCAAGTGCCTCTACCGAAAATCCCACCCCAATTTTGCCTATATGTTGGAAACCGGAAATTGCGACATGCGCAACACCAGTGATGGTACCTATACCACAAAGAGTTCTTGAAACAAGGTATCCATTGAGAAAACCCTATATGATGTATCCACAAAGAAATGTCAGTCTTCTGAAGGAAGTTCCGGAAGAAGTGTGAAGATGAATAAAAGAGAAGACTGGTGACGTCACACGAAGCAGAAATGACCCACCCAGAAGAGATGCTCATGAAGAAGGTGAATAGACCATATAGAATCTGATGGCGAAGTAAAGAATTGAGCAACATTTCGAGAAGATTGCACGTGAGGAGAAGCACTGAAGAAAAAGCAAAGCCGTTTTATAATTGGACAGATGCAGTAAAGCAAGTTGACCAAGAAATCATAAGTCTTGCTATACGTAGTGAATAGACTGCAGTCGGTGCCGCCAATATATATAAATATGTATAGAATCTGGACGTTTCATGACCGATTTTAGCAAACTTGGACCCTGTGAATAGAAGGGCTAAAAGTGTGGCGCAGTAGAGTAAAACAGCGGACGGTGAAGAAAGATTCGAGAAGGCTTGTCCGGCCCAGTGTCAAGAGTTGGTGCCGCCAAGAACCTGGTTATCTGTTCGAGAAGATACAATGAACGTGAGAAGCAAGCCGAGCTCCTGTTGAGGGGTTTTATTCATTTAATAGTATGAAATACAATGAAGGAGCTGAAAACACAGTCTCCTGTCACATGGCCAAGTTGGAAATAGACTTGGGGCGAGCTACACCGAGACCAGAAGATAAGGCCATGCTCACACTCCCTTTTATTCTCAGGCACAGTGATACATGCAAGGCCAATTGAATGGCAGACAGTAGGAGTGATGACGGATGTTGGGCTAATTGGGTGGGGAGGCATGACCAAGCCAACCCTCTAGCACCTGGGGTACCAGCTTGCGTGCTGTTAGCGAGTGGAATATTCCAGAAGGGTAGAAGCGTGCCAACCAATTATAGAGGGCCACGTAGTAGAGAGCCCTATAGTTTGAAAGCCAATGAAATGTGTATTTTCATGACACAGAAGATGACTTGCACTAGGGGTGGGCATAGCTGTCCACCTGACCTTAGAGACACAATCACGATGCTATACTCCATAGAAAGTATACTTCGATGTTCCCTTAAAGCCTATCACAAATCCCCATAGGTTTTGCTCATTTTGCCACGTAGAATGACGTCAGTGATTAAGAGGTTTTGCTATAAAAGAATGTTTTATTAAGTGTATTGAGCGAGAATATATGTGCGGCATCCATTGACGACTGTTGTACTGTTTTAGACAATTGCAATTAAAAACAGTTATGTTATACCAACTTCCTGAGTCTAATTATTGATGTTAGAGTAAGATCTGCATCCCCATCCATCTAGATACTGTTACCTTGTCTTAAAAGGGTTATGCAAAAAACAACCTCCTGCATACAGATGCGCCACACTTGTATTTAGTAATTGAAGAATTGCTGTTTAATATCACATATAGTTTTTCATGCCCTCTGTAGGTGACACCTGTTTTGGCAAACCTTAAATGCCTTTATCAAACCAGGGCTCAATTTCTGAAGCGTGAACCAATTATTATGCAGTCTGTGTCCATCGTATTAACCGGGTTGAATTCCGAAAATGAGCAGCTCCTCAGCAAGTTTGTAGAGCCCTACAAACAAGCCCAGAGACTACTACATCTGAACCACGCCCTAGATCCTATGTGCCTGCTTTCAGCCCATAGTCTTCATCCCATGTACGTCTAAATTCTGTATGTATATAATTTGTCTGTATGTAATCTAATTGCCTGATGTAAATGTATATTTCAATGTGTAACCAAGCTGTGAGTGATCTTAAGCAATGCGCCCTAATACCCACGGGTCTGGTGTGCAATACAAGTAATAAAACAAACAAACCTGGAAATGATCTACAAAATGAAACATGTATTTGTTTCCCCAGAGTTCAGCCTTGATTGCCTTGATTGCAGCCCCTATTTTCACACCTCCCCCCTACATTCCAGTCATGCACCAGCTAAGCCATCTGCCCTGCGCAGAAATGAGCTTTCAGAGACTCCACATCTGGAGGAAGTTTGTTTTAACACATGTTATTGCAGTATTAAACAGCTGGGATGCAAGTCAGGCTTTCAGTGTGGGAGTGCTTGCGACAGTTTCCCCCAACAAAAGGGTCTACCTTAGGCCTACAGGAACTTTTCATGTGACCCATGGAAACAAAGTGGGATTTTCTTTTCAAATGTTTGCCGGTATTTTGCATGTGAAGCATAACATACATTACTTTTTGTCAACCCACACCATGTCTTTTCCCTGACATCTTTATTTTACCAGTGGTATACATTTTTCTCATGATTTGCTTTAAACTGCAAATGCCCATGCAAGTCATTTTGGTGTTCATGTTTGAAGATCCGGCTTTCCAAGTGAAAGGGGCCTTTGCCTTTCTCCTGTAACTGGATTAAAAGGCTGCTTTTACCTTTTGTAATGAAAAGTAGGCCTTTCCCACATGACGCTTGTGCTACTTGCAGAAACAACACAGTCTGCCTTCATAGTTCAATTTTCAGTTTGAAGGTTTTGTTATAAAGGCTCGCATGTCATTTTTTTTAGTGAGTCCTACAATTCTGTTGGTTTGGGGCCTTTGATTACACCCCACAGCTCCCATATTCTACTTACACAATTTATTTTGCTACATGTATGCAAATCTAAAATATATCACACTAGACACATAATAACACTAAAAATGACATTTAGCAAACCTCAATTATCTATTCTAGCTATGTGCAAAACCGGAACATTGTAACAATATCGCACCCATTTTTAACACGGATATGGTGCGCTATGTGAATTTCTCTTTTCTATTCGGATTAAATCAATCTACCTCAACGAGTGCATTTTACCATTTTGTTTCCTTGCAGGACCGCAGTCACAGCCAGGAGTAGTTACTTCCAGGTGTCCTAAATGTAAACAAAAAAATACTTGCAGGGTTCCTCACAAGAAAAGTGTGCAAAATAGTCACAAAACACCAGACGAGGGCCCCAGTTGAGAACATATTTTACAAGAAGGACTCAAAAAATAACAAAAACAGTAAAAAAAAAAGTGAGTGACCATTTTGAATGTGTGCCACTTCAAAGCCATTAAAAGTCGGCTGTACATATTTAATTTAACTTACAAAAATTGTGAGACAGGCATGGTATCAAGAGATGACAACAGAACTTAAGTTTCAATTAATAGTTTATTCAAGTGTCAGGATGGTGCAAGACCTACCTTGCACAATAACTAAGGTAGGTATCTCCTGCCAAAAGAAAACTAAGGTATGTCGGTGTCTGAAAGTCCAAATCAAAAAGTCTGTCTGCGTGAAAACCTATGTTTTGCCCTCACATCTAGAAAAAATGTGGGGTGGGGTTCTTCTTAGCCAACAAAATGATGTTCACAAATAAAGTCCCAGCTGTTCTCAGCTTAAGTTCTTCTTGGGTTTCCTATCTCCAAGTTCAATACAGTTCCAATAGCCGATTGTCTCACTAATGTTCAGTCAGGTCATGAGGTTCCCTTCCCAGAGTTCAATCTAACACAGTTCACACAAAAAGGAGGTCTTGAGGTTCCCTTCCACAAGACAGTGTTTCCCAGTTCTTTCAATTCTAAGGGTTCCCTTAACCCAAGATTTCTCCGTAGCACTTGTACTGCTTTCACTTGCTCAATGTTCATTATAAGAAAATGATAGGTGCACTTGACCTGCCCTCCAGCTTGCTTTGTCATTCATGTCACAGTTCTCGCGGTGGTTTACTCACAAGCTCTTTTGCTTGTTGCCATTGAAGGCTCCCTGGTATAGGCGCAGTTGTCAGACCACATGGGCCACCCATCACAGGTTGCACAACCAGGAATCCTGTACTTCTCCCTGGCTTGATTTGTGATGTATGTGATCTTAACAGTAGGGAACTTCCTGGTGTAGGCACAGTTTTCAGACCACACAGTCCACCCATTATAGGTCGCGCAACCATAAGTCCCCCCCTTAGCCTTGCTTGGCCTCTCACAGACTCTTCTGCTTCGAGCTTCTGATTTCTCACACTTGCATTCCTTTTGGCAAGTGGAATACTCTTCTGCATCAGTCTTTCACCTTGCCACAGACTTACTCAATTGATTGTTCAATTTTCTATATGCATTAGTTCTGCTCACAGTGCCGTTTACATACAGTCTGACCTTCAATATGCTGGTTTAATTTCAAAATGTTCGTTTGGTATTCAATATGATGTGATCTTATTCAAATATCACTTTCCATTCAGTTCTGTATTCAATATAGTTCATATTCATGCACCGTTACTTGCCTGAGGTTCCCTGAGAGCTCTCCGATCTTCCAGTGCCCACTGGCTCTTCACATCTCCCCAATGGCAGTTTCCGCTGCTCCCGCTCACCTTATCCGTAGCCGGGAGGCAGACCGCCTGGCCTTTGCTCACTCGCCAGACACGTCTCCCCAATGTGCAGGCACCCTTGTTGCACCATAATGGACGCCGACTGCAACCCCTCTATACCCAGCTCTCCCAGCAACTCTGGATGCGCCTGGCCTCCAGTGTGTGCGCAGATGGTGTCCCCTCTGCTCTTAAGCCATTTGGCAGCTCCACATGCCTGCCTTCCAATTGGAAGGCTCCGGGTCCTGCACCCACCACGTGACCCATTCAATCTGGGTCCTGCAGGTCCATAGGGATCATTGCCAGAGTTCAAACCACCTGGATTCGTCCCACCATGGCGGTTCTCCTCCCCTCACTTGCTCTGGTTTTCTCCCTTTATACACCTGAGCCCTATTAAGAGGCTTCCGGTGTGAGTCGTTGATGTGTCTTTCCTGACCATAATGAAACTAATCAATGGGACATGCCGGACGTTCAGTACTTGATACCTTCAGACCAATCTTCTTCGTCCCACTACTAGAGCGGTGTGTGTGTGATAGGAAGTGTGCATTACTTCTAATCGCTTCTTCCTCTTCTCAGTACTTGGTGGGCCTTTACAGGGACGCATAGGGAATGAGTGGAAATAGCCCACGGAGGCTGAGGGAAAGGAGAGTAAGTCAGTGTTAGGAAAGGGGGATGCATATCTCGCCGTCTGGCACCGTCTCTTCAATCCCCAAATACCCTCCACTCAGGTGATCCTCCCCAGGGTCAGGATCCAAAAGCCATAGCCCTTCCCAGGCCACCTGAGCAGAAAATCCCTGGGGAGTGGTTGTGAGTACCTTCTTGTTTCTCACAGAATGTAGTAATGTATGTTGCCGAGTAGATCAGTCAGTAGGTAAGCCTTTACCAGGAAAGCCTCAGTAAAACCTGAGGTTGGCCACAGGGTACACCAACGTTGGGTGAGTGGATATGGGATGAGAGCCCTTTAGAACCCCAAGTCAAATGCAATAAAGCCTGGATTGGATATGAAAGCATTGGAGGGGCTGGCGATGGGTGCAGGCCACTGAGGTAAGTGAAGTCTCAGCGTTTGAGTGATGAAATCTGAAAGCGGAGTGCTTCCATGAACTGTTTTATTGCTCTGGACCACCCGCTGGTTGCATGCACAGCATTACAGAACCCCAAATCAATTAAACTTCTTGTGCGCTACTGCTGCTGTGAGAGGGTGGAAGGGGGGGTACAGCATTCACTGCATATTTCACAAACACCCGCCAGCAACTCAGTTTATGAACTCCTTATTGCGGGAAGAGGAGAGCACGCTGGTTCAAGGATAAAGCCATCTTGCTGTCACCACAAAAAAAAGACAGGGCTCGATCATGGCTGAGGTTGTCGTATGACATGTGGACCACATTTAGGGCTGCTGATTTAACTGTAAGAGGTTCTACGTTTAGCCCAAGAATAAACCAATATCAGACATGCATGAGAACCATGCTCACATGCTGAAACACATGTATATGCTTCCCTAACCAGGGAAGCAACTCCCTGGTCCAGTTCATGTTTCTGTAAAGGCCCATCTAGCTACAGGAGCATAGAACAAGTGATTGCAGGATACTGTTCAAAGGAGCGGATAGGTGAAGAGACGTCTCTGGAATCAGGACTGGGGTTGCTATGCTATTGCCCATCAGATGTTATTGGGCACAATTCCTCACTCGCTTGAACGCCAGGCATAAATAGGCTGTCGAGGAGTTAACATAATTTGTAAAGTGCACAAAAAAAAAAAACACCCATGGAGGGCCAGCTAGGCGCTAGCTGCCATGTGCGAGGGCTGGAATATAGAAGAGTCCGATTGATCAATATGAGCGGGGTGATCTAAAATGATCCGAAAAGCTAGATTTTAAGACTATTAGCGACGTGAGACGATTGTTCAGATAATGCATGTAATCTAGGAGTGTTAAAGTTTCCCCATCTCATGCGGAAAAGTAGACGGAGCCCTGTTTTCTTTGTATTCTGCAATTGTAGTGTTGCCTTGTTTATTTTAAATGCAAGACTATAAATCCCCGAATTGAAAGAAAAAATAAGACCAGAATGAATTTCTTACACATGACACGGGAAACCAGGGAGCTCTGAACTGCAAATCTTTATTTAGCATTCGAATGTTGGTTTGCCCGCTAAATTTTGAGAATCGCTCCAAGTATCCGGCAAGTTAATGGCTGCTACACTACTAGTGAAACGTCAGGTGTGGGATCACACATGGTTATGGTCAGGCTACACATTAGGGACGTATTTGAGACTGTATTTTGCATACAGTGCACACAAGTTCAGACGTGTAGTGCCACAACTGTACCACTGATGTACTGTGTGGGTCTGAACTAAGGGGGGGGGGAGGGGTGTGGGAGTTCCACCAGAATATGCTCATCAGAAGGGAGACCCAGGAGTGATACAGTGAAGCACAGCACATCTCAGAAAAGATTGCATAAATTAAGAAACTGACAGGCAGCGTGTTGGTCATTCCAGAGATTAAGACACAGTGTACCTCCCCATGAGATGGGCACGTTTACAGTGGCACAATGCAGCAGTGTGCAAGAGGAAGGGTACCCTTTCCTGAAGGCTCTATGCATTCAGTGACCTGAGTAGGAGATTTGGAGAAGGCCATGTGGTTCTTGGCTCTGAATTACTGAATGTGAATTAATGTCCGTTTGTACCAAAAAGGCTGAATGCTTTTATTTGGGCCTGGGGAGCGTAGTGAGTGCAGCTTGAATGGATTATGACAAGTAAAATGGATGCTCGAAGAGGGGGACACACAACTACCCACTTACCTTCTAGAGAATGCCACACAGTAGGTGAGCCAATCCAGAATGAGAGCGTAGAGGAGGAGCCAAAAGACTCCACTGGAAGTCCCGTCCTAAACTTGCCTATCTTTTGGGAACCAGAAATAGTGACAAAGGCGATACCTCTAATGATGCCTATAACACGAGCAGCATTTGAAGCAAAGTATCCATTAAGGAAGGAAACCATTCTTTATGTACCCACGAAAAGCTGGAAAGCCTCTTAGGAAGGATCCCTTAAAAGCATGTGAAGACGGATGAAAGAAGAGATTGGTGATGTCACATGAAGAAAGTGACACACCTCTGAAGAGATGACAAGAGAGAAGGTGGATAGACCATATAGAATCTGATGACGAAGTTAAGAATCGAGTAAACTTTCATATACGCAGAATGAAGATTGCACGTGTAAAACACAGAAGAAAATGAAAACCATTTTATAATTGTACAGATACAGTAACGCAAGTAGACTAAGTAATCATAAAACAGATTATACGTAGTGAATAGTGCAGGCGGTGCCGCCAAGGTATATATATATGCTTAGGAATCTGGAAGTTCCACATCGTACTTTAGTAAACTGAAAACTCTGTGAATAGAAGGACTGGAAGTGTGGTGCAGCAGAATAAGCCTGGCTGGAGATGGAAGGAGAATCGAGAAGGTTTGCCTGGCCCTGTGTAAAGGATTAGGCCAGCCAAGAAACTGGTTATCTATCATGGAAAGATACAATGAACAAGAAGGCAAGAGCTAAGCTCCTATTAAGGTGCGGCGGAAGGACAATGGGTGCCAGGTTTTATTCATTAAATGGTATTAAATACTGCGATGGAGCTCAAAACGTGGTCTCCAGTCACATGGTCAGATGAAAATAGACTTTGGGCAAGCTACACCGAGACCAGAAGATAAAGCCATGCTTGCACTCCCTTTTATTACCAGGAGTAGTGATACTTGCAAGGCCAAGTTGAAAAGACTATTCAAGGCAGACAGCTTGAGTGATGATAGATGATGGGCTAATTGGGTGGGGAGGTATGGTCACGTCCGACCCACTGGCACCTGGGGTACCAGTCTGCATGCTGCCAACGAGTGGAATATTCCAGAAGGGTACAAGTGTGCCATCCAATTATAAAGGGCCTTGTACCAAAGAGCCCCACACTTTAAAGATCCAATGAGACATTGTGTATTTGTTGATGCTCACAATGACTTGCAATAGGGGTGGGCAGAGTTGTCCACCTGACAGTAGAGACCCAATCACAACACCAACCCCCATAGAAATTATACCTAGATCTTCCCCGTTACCCAATCGCAGTCCCACGTAGGTTTTCTTAGTTTTCCACACAGTGTGACGTCAATGATGAGTTTTTAGTATATTTATTTTTAATGAAATATTCTGAGATCTTGCTGCCAGATCCCCATTTTTGATAATTGTTATTAAAACCAAGCAAGTCTTTGCCAACTTCTTAAGTCCTTTTTATTATTGATGTTCAAGTAATTCCTCCATCCCCATCCACCCAGTACAGTGTTACTGGGTCTTCAAAGGCCTACAGGTTCAAGAAGAGCCAAGGTAGTTCGAGCAGGGCCATATAAAATAGGTTGACCCATAAATGTTGTGGTCTCAGCAATACAGTTGAGGTCATGGATTATCGGATGGTGCTTATGAGGGAAACCTCTCCCATCACAGAGGGATTGTATATAAATTATGCCAGCAGGGTGAGCAAGTGTAATTTTTATTACAAATACCTTTAATTAGTGCAAGGCCAGAGAAGCATAGATTAATAAATATATAAACTGAAGCTACTTAAGCATTCCCATCCATTAATGTCTTTGCTTTATGTTTTAATATCTAGATTCAAAGGGAACCATGTACTGCTCTTTGCTTCTCCCACCCACTTTAGCAGGGAGGAGTATGGAGAAGAAATGGCAGAGAAAAGAAAATTGGCATCAAAGCCTACCCATTAAGTCAAGTTGTACTCCGATGTGAACTCCATGCACACACCCCCGCCCCCCGCCTTAATTGGACTCTGGTAATTGTAATGGATCATTGTAAATTCATAATCTGCTCTTGGCAAGTAAGAAGGAATAAGTTACTAACCTGTAATTCCGGTTCCCCCGCATTGGTGTCTTTCATAGATTCACATGCTGTTAGAATATGCCCCCCATCTTACTGGGAATCCTCAGTAATATTAAGGAATTTCATAGACACCAGAAACTGTATTTACTTTAGTGTTCTCTCAAAGTTGTTTTGGATCATTTACCCTGCAGCCAATAGGCACTACCTCCTTTAGCTCTATCTGTGGAGGCCATCTTCAGATTCTTTACTGAACCTTTAGTGTTGGGTGTCCTCTTCAAATTTCTTTCCATTTGATGTTTTCTCTCTTTATTCAACATTGCTTAGAGAGTGGCGAATCCGCTTTAGACCATGCCATTTCAGTAGCGGTCAACATCACTGATACAGGACACACCCGGTGGGCGACAGCTCTGCCCTGCGATGACAAGCCTGGCTGAAGGCTACTAATTTCAGGTGAAGGTCGTCGATATGCCCTTTGATGGGAAGAACTTTTCTGCAAGAAGGTGGATGATATGCTGCTCTCCATCAAAATGGTTATGGACACAGCTTGGTCCTTGGGCACTCTTCGACTACAAAAGACTGAAACAACAGCATTTCTGCAGATCTAGCAGAGATCACCGCTCTTCATACCGCTCCCAAGTATCAAAGGAACCGTGTGCACCTCGGACTAGCAATACAAAGCTTGGTTGCAATATTACAGGAGCATCCAAAGAAGTCACATTCGCTCTCAGCCCAAAGGTCATTCCGGCAAGCAGGTTGGACTCCTGCTCGGCACACCCTCCCACTTCAGCACTCCAGTGGGAGGATGTCTGTCTTCATTCCTGCCTCAATGAAGACAAATAACTACAGACAAATGGGTGCTTTCAAACATCAACTAGGGCTACAACCTCTAATTTGTTTAAAGACTCCCAGTCACCTCACCAACCACAAAGCCGGAAAAACAACTTCACAAGCTTCAACTGGAAGTACGCTTGCTCCTCTCCAAAGGGGCTATAGAACCTGTGCCACGCTGCCATCCGAGTGAGCATTCACGGTACTTCATAGTACAAAAAAGTCAGGCGGCTGGAGACACCCATCCTCCATATGCGATTTCTGAATGAATTCCTCTGTTGCCAATCATTCCAGGTGGTCACACTGCAAAATATCCTTAGCCAATTGACCAAGGGAGATTTCCCAACATCCCTCAACATGGAGTATGCCTAGTTCCAAGTCCATGTCCACCACTGTCATTGCAGGTTTCTATGCTTTGTAGTAGCCTCAAATCTTCTTTAAGGGTATTTAAGGGTAGTTACCTAATGCCTTGCCATGGCTGCAGCACATATCAAAAAGTCAGGGATACACGTCTACCATTATCTCGCCGATTGGTTGATCATGGCACCCTGTCTACAGTTAGTCCTACAACAAAAGGCAGTCACAAAAGCCTGTCTTAAATCACTGGGCTTCTCTTTCAATTATGAGAAATCATCCATGAAGTTGTGATGGCAAATGCTGTTTCTGGGAGTGCGTCTAGAGCACGCCTAGAGCAATTTCTTCCACCTCCAGAGCGTAGCGAGGATGCTGAATGACAGTGTTTGCAGTGCTGTTACTGATGGGGTCAACATTGTTTAAATCTTTATCCTTTCCACCAAAGAAAAAGGAGACATGGAAGGGGGCTCCATTTTCCATTTCCAGCTTTGCTTTCAATGGTGGCACAATTCAAAACGAGGCTGGAGGCTATTATGGTTTGATCCTGCTGCACCATTCTGGAGTTCAACCGAGTGGTTGAATTACAGAACACTGGAGAGGACGGCTGTAATATGGAGGGGAGGAAGAAGACAGTGCGGGTTGTGGCTTGCAGAGGTCTTTGCCTCAAATAAACATATTTCTGGTTAACAGGCACCCTGCCTCCATGTCCGTTAGAACACATGGCGACGAGGAGCGAGGCACAGAACCCCAGAACGTTGAGTTGCTGTGGTGCACCTTCCAGCATCAGAGCTGGAGCGGTGCTCCCGGCACAGGAATAAAGAGATCTGGCCGTAGACCCGTCAAGTCCCCCAGCACCCCACAGACCAGGGAAGTCCCAAGGATGCGAGGTACCGGGGGTGCAGCAGGAGTCGGTTTGCGCACAGGAAACACAGAGCTTGCATATTCGAGAGGAAAGGACACAACGATGTGCGTGGCGTGATTATGCATTGCCCCTTTCAGGAGGTGCAACAAGGGCTTTGCGACATCACAGTGAGATCAGCAAGAAAAAAGAAAAAGGAGTGAGGAGCGGCTCGCATAAAGGGGCACGTTAAATAATAACATAGAAAAGACTGTTTAAAGACTTGTGCAAGAGGTGACAAGGAAGAAAAAAAAAAGTGTGAGCGCACAGCGGACAATGCAGAATATACCAGCTCCATGCCCATTCCCATCATCCCCAGGGCCCCCCCCCCCATTGCCATGGGAACAGTGGACGGATTCCTTTCAAGTTTAGTTGAGAGCTATTGGAGGGGGCAAGATGACCCACTTCTTGAGGTCATCCACCAGGATGGAGTGGGAGACTCCAGTGCCACAGCCTAGAGCAGGAAGTACAAAACAGCAATTGGAAAATTAGATTAACAGTTAGGAATAAGACCAACGTAGTCGGAGCTATTTTTTCACGAGGAAACAGAAGGGGGAGTCAGTGGACAACTAGGTTGCAACTTTAAGGGGCCGAGTTGGGTTATGCAAGTTCACAGGTGTAGCTGACAAATATCTCAGACCAACAGACCCTCAGATCTAGTAGAAGCTGTGGCAAGCAAAAGATCCTACCCTGGAACAGGCGACTGAGATGGCGAGAACAATGGAACTAGGGAGGAAATGCATGACAAATCGTACAAGATAATGCTACCCACGAGATAAAAAGAAAACAGGCTGAATGTGAAGCCAGTGAGGACATAGGGGTAGTCCAAATTAAGAAAACTATCAATATCTATGACAAAGCACAAAACGAATGCTTGTGATAAAGATGAAAAAACGAAGTGCTAGTACAACAGCGTGCAAATACATGCGCACAGTCAAGATGTTACAGGTGTGGACCCACAAGACACTATAATGGGGAGAGAGTATGCCCAGTCACGAATGTAGTGTTTCAAGTGTGACATGGTAGGACACTATCGTAGAGCATGTAAGAGTGCCAAGGACAGAGGTAGGAGCAGCATAAGGGTTCTTGAAGCGATTGGAGGGCCCAGCTGCCTGCTGACAATTCTGAATAATGACAATGATTGCAATTCCATTCTTACTATGAGTACTGCCAAGAAGAAGGGCCTTTGGGAACGGATGGAAATAACCCACATTCAGTTAGATGTGATGGTAGACACAAGATGATTGTAGATGTTCTCACCTACGAAGGCGAGTTGAAGGAATATCTTCGGGATCCTAAGCTTACCATTGTGAGAGCTACATGTTATGGGAAGAGTCCCATCACTGTTCAAGGATACAAGTGGGTCAACCTTAGCTTTGGAGACAGAGAACCCTTTTGCAAAAAGTTTGTGGCTGAGAATGGGTCATCTGTAATAGGTTGAGAAGAACAAGCAGCCCTACAGTTTAAAATGCATCCAGGTGTAGCAAACACTAGTGTGCATTGCAGCCCAGGATTTCGCCTCTAAGGGCGGTGCTGGTGAAGGCAATTCCGTGTGTATTCAAAGACAAAATCATGAAGCTTAAAGGATTCAAGCATTGGATCATTTTAAAAAGGGGAGCCAAAGCTAGTGTACATAAAGTAAGGAATATATCAGTGGGTACCAAAGGCGCCTTGCAGGTAGAGTTAGAAAAGCTGTGCAACCAAGGCATCGCAGAACCTATTAAGTCGTCAGAACAGCTAGTGCCTATATTGATTGTGCGGGAGAATAATTCGATCAGAATGTGTGTAGATCAAGGTACATCTGGGTTGATCGATAGCCCCCTGCCAAAAATGTATGAGAGGTCGACAACTATGAAACCTGCAAAACATTTCACAACCCTGGATTTATCATCAGCCTACCATTTGCTTGTTTTAGATGAAGACTTAAAGCATCGGACGTTGTTTGTTACACCCCTGTGCACATTCAGGTGCAAATACATGCCTTTTGGTTTAGCGTCGGCAGCTGCCGTTTTTCAGAAGTTAATGCAACAACTGTTTGGCAGACTGGATGGTGTTTACCACTTCCAAGATGACATACTTATAGCCACAATGACTGAGGAAGAACAGGATGCTAAACTTCTGGTTGTCCTACAAGTGATCCAATAGAGGGTTCTTACGCTGAAGATTAAGAAATGCAAAATCAAAGTAGTGGAGGTGGTGTATTTAGGAACTGTGGTCAACAGTAAAGAAATCAAACCCAAGAAGGATCTGGTCAACCGCCAACAAAGATCAGTTATGCTCATTCTTAGGTATGGCGGAATATTATCCTAAGTTCATTTCACAGTTCATGGATAAAATGGAAAATACTATTTGATTGGTCGGAGCAATGCCAGTAAGAATTCGAAGATATCAAGGGGATGTCTGCAAAGCACAACTTCTCAAAATGTTATTTAAATGACAGCCACCAATGGGAATCACCATTGATGCCAACAATGTAGGTCTTGGTGGGGTTCTGAAGCAAATCGAAGATGGAAAGGAAATGAGAATTGCATTTACCTCTAGAGTTTTAAAGCAGGCAGAACCGAACTACTCGACCATTAAGAAAGAAGCTTTAGGAGCGAAATGGATCTTTGGGCATTTCAGGACTCTTATATGGGGCTTTCCAGTAATAGTCAAGACAGACCAAAATCCTCCGATCCGTATTATGAACTCAAATAATCTGCACTGGACTTCTCCAAGGATAAGCAGATGGGTGATTAATATTATGCAATACAGTGTGAGAGTGGTCTATACGCCCGGGAAAGGGAATGCGATTGCAGACTGTTTTTCCAGATTGCCATCGGACAGTAGTGAAGAAAAACCACATGTAGCAGACGATGACGAGTGCATCATTGCAAGGACCCAAGTCGGAATATCGAAAGAGTGCATCAAAGCATCCACAAAAGACCCAGAATTAGAAATAAGATGTGCTGTCCACAGTAGGTGGGACACTGAGAAATTACCTTACCGAGTATACACACATCTAAGATGAGATCTTAGAGAACAGAAATTGTATACTACGAGGTTATCGTTTAATGCCATCAAGGTCCTTGAAGAACATAATTCTTGGTCTAGCCCATGAGGATCATCTAGGGAGGAATCTCACAAAAAAAGACAATTAAGAGAAAGATACTGGTGGCCAGGAATGTTGGGTGATGCGGAGGAACTTGTGAAGAACCGTCAGCCTGTGCCATCAGTGATATCTAAAGACCCCCCTACAATTGGTACAAATTACAGGCTCAGTTTGGAAGAAACTTGCCATGAATATTGCAGGACCTTTCAAGGGGGTAGAATGGGTGTAATGCAAGATACAGTGACTACCAGGAAAATAATTAGTTTTTCGGAAGCAGTATTCAGCATGGAAGCGGATCCTCAAGAGATTGTCGCAGACAACGGAGCACAGTTTACATCTGAGGAGATGCAAAAGTTCTTAAAAGAACGAAGCATTGAACATAAATGCACATCCTTGTATCATCCAGTGGCGAATGGTTTTGTCGAATGCTTGAAAGTATTCATCAAGGGCAGAGGTCGAAGTGTACGAAAAGAAGTAGTGGAACTATGTTCTCTGCTGGTCTGCCCCGCTCCCCATAAGCCCCATCCCTGCACCCACTCCCAAGTACAATCCAAACCCCTAAACAAACACACCTGCTATTTATGGGAATGTGCAGTGCAGTGAAGTGCAAGCTTCAACTTCTTCCTACACTTTTATTTTAAAATGAAACCATCCCGGAACGGTTTCTTTTTAAAATAGAAGTATAGGAATGGAAAAACTTAAAATGAAAAAGCATAGGAGCACCGCTCCAGACTGCTCCCGCCCACGTCGACCTCTAGTCAAGGGTACAATTCAGCTGGAGGTTGCAAATTCTTCACCATGGAGAGACACTTTGAAAGGGATTAAATGCTTATAGAGTTAACCCTCACTCCACCACTAAGATTGAACTGTTTGTAATGAAGAGGGGCAGGGTAGCGTGCAACCGTTTGAACCCCTGGTGGTTAATATCGAAGAATGTGAAGAAGGTAGATATGGAAGATTTGCTAAACAAATGCAATACAAAGCGTATTAGATCACACTAAGACTACCAATGGTGTAATGGTTAAGGAAGGAGATTGGGTTAGAGTTAAAAATCCACGCAAAAAGTCCCAAAGGGTCTATCCAAGTACAAGGAAGCAGGGAATAGAGCGTGTGGGGAAGAAGAGTACGATATTGGAGGATGGGGAAGATGGTCTTTTGATGATAGTGTATGCATGCCTGACAAGAAGAGAGATGTTTTAGATGGAAGACTGACATCAACCAAGTGAGAGATGTATATCATGGATGGTGAGAACTGTTCAAGGGGGAATGTGTTGTCCAGTGGGTGCAGAAGGATTACACCAAAGAGAGAGGACTTTGCAGAATACTGATTTACCAGTAGATCGAGTTATGTTTAGCTACATTTTGTGTCCGTTATACCGGTTTTATTTCCTTTCAATGTTTTTTGTATCACTCTTTTCCGTTTCCTTTGTTTGATTTCTACAAGAGGATATGCAGAGGATGATTGTGATATGGCGAGGAGAAAGCGGACAGTGAACTTACCTATAATTAACGGACACCCTGCCACCAGGTCTGTTACTTCGCATAGATGACGGCTGACAGTGTTTTCCGGTGGTGGTGCATAGAACATATTGGTTGCAGGGGTCCGTACTCGCGGTAGGAAAGGCGGACATAGCAGAACCGGTCCTGTGGTGGCCCTCAGGCAAGCGGTGGCGTGAGCACA
The DNA here is from genome assembly GCF_040938575.1 of Ambystoma mexicanum. Lineage (NCBI taxonomy): Eukaryota > Metazoa > Chordata > Amphibia > Caudata > Ambystomatidae > Ambystoma > Ambystoma mexicanum. The sequence continues at coordinate 231,444,577 of NC_090932.1, read as the reverse complement.
CAAGCTGGAATTCAGCACGCATCCCCCCTAGCGAAGGCTGAGCGCACATCCCAGCGCGCCAATAATGAATCATCACAGGCATCTCAGAAACCCTTCAGACGATCCAGGTCGCCATCTTGGAGCAGATTCTGGAAGGGTCGTTCGTGAGTTTGATCTACAGTCGCTTGAGGTCCATGTGCAGTGAGCGAGATTCGGTTAATGGATTCATGGGTGAGGAGGTGATCGTTCCATCATGCCTTTGATTAAGGAAATTCAGATGAATATTGAAGTTTCAACTTCGCCTCAGCTGCCAGCCACATGTTCTAGAGTGTATTTTTAGCATCACCCAACAAAGGTTCGCATGAAAAAAATGGAATCCTTAGAAGTCGGAAATCTAAACCTTAATATTGTCAAATTAATTACAGCTGTATATATTTGAAACGGGGGCCGCATCTGTGAATAGAATTTCCATCAATTGAGTGGCGGTGGCTTCTGTCTCCCGAATTAGATTCTCTGACTGTTGATGCCCTTTTCATTTGAAAAACGTAACGTTAGCAACACCGACCGAAAAATGTCACAACCACCCCTGCATCCCACGACTAAACAAAAAACGATCCAATTCCAGTTTGTTTGCAGTTGGTCTGCCGGAATGTCACTGTGTAGTTTTTGTGTGACAGGCCTTTGAGAGTAGTTCCCGTTGCTAGGCAGCGTCATATACCGTATTAGAATCTAGTGCAATGAATGGAGGCGGGCTGCCAGAAATCTTGGGACTGGATCTATCACTTGACCCCAAAATGCAGCACAATCGTTATGTCTGCTGATGGCTTGTTCTGTGCTGGTTTTGGGAGCCCCTGCTCACGTCTCCCCTTTTTCCCATTTTCACCCCGATTGTTCCAGCAACTCCCCGTGGAGCTTGTTTTTCTACGGCTCCTGAAGTGGAAGCAGAGAGGGGTCTTCGCGAGCAACTTAATGAGTTGCTGGGGGAACAGTTTACAGCAAATCCCAAAATGCCAGAGGCACAAAAACACACACCACGTTTTGTCAGACCGTCAGGGAAAACAAAACGAGGTGTTTTTTTTATTTTTAAAGGTTTTTTGTAAGTGTACCACATTTTATTGAGACCGGTTGTACTGTTATTTAATAGCCCAGGTTTGTATTTTAAAGAAGTGGTTCCAATAGAATATCTTTTAAAAACGTGATAAGAAAGCAAACCGTACATTTTTATGTGACATTGCTGCCTTTTTAAAAATATGTATCATGCTTAAAATACAAATAACTAATCTGTGAAAAACAGGCTCTGCTCCAGAATGGCAATGCTATGTGTGACCACATGCCACTGATGCTGCTGGATGTGACAACACCTTCTGTAAATAAAAGAGACCGCACTGAGTTACTACACAACTGCGCTAACCGGTAAGGCGCCGACCTGCCGCACCTTATAACACTGGGTGTATCATGGATCTACGTGCAAACACAGCAGGAAATGTGACCCAGGGGCTTGCACATGACACTCAGATCTGCTCCGAAGCTTCGTTTTCGCAAGGACGTGCAACCGCACATCTGTCCTGAAGCAGAGTTATCACATGCACAAGCAACAGACAGTTTCAGTAGACTCAGCGCAGAAAACTGAATTCAGAAACAGCCAACGCATCACATACTTGCTGCAGCTGACCAAACCGGGATATAGGTCCTGCAATGTATTTTTTTCTTAGGGTGCGTAGTGTGACCAATCAAAATGGCAGAGCCCACCTTCCATTATTCGCTCAAATGGGTCTCTTACTAAGTCACTATAGGACATGTTTTCAAACTTAAAATTGTGGACATTATGTACCTATAATGCTCTTTGCTTTTATACATATCGCCAGGATTGTGTTCTATGAAGAGATACTGTAATGCATGACCTTCCCAGGGGACTTGCCCCTTTGCCCCATGCCCCTCCTCTCCACGGCCCGCCCTTTCAATGATGCGAGGGTTCCCCAGTAAATGTTTTCCTTTTCCAGCACTGCATGTAAACTAATATCCTGATTGAGGCAGCCCACACCTTCAAACAGAACGTGGTAGCCCCCTAATAGGTTGTCGACATCGGTCTAAAACACGTCAACGGCGAAAGGGACAAAACCTAGGTCCCCTGCTGTAGTGCATAGGAGTAGTGTGTCAGTAGCTTCAGTCGTCACATGGAACATGGTGGGTGTGGACAGTCTACCATGACTGATGCTAGTGTGTGGGGGGGCAGTGGTTTTACACCTGTATGTGAACATTCGTATCTTGGGGTGGCCAGGCGAGATGTGGGTCTTAGCTTGTGAAATTGAGCTGATAGTATAACATTGACAGATGCACCTGTGTCAAACAGTACAGGTGCCTGTTGTGAAAGTACTATCACGGTGCATCGTGGTTGGTGCCTTCGACCATGGGGCCCATCACATATGGATGACACAAAGATAATGCCTTCTACGTCATCTGTGTACTCTGTAACCCTTGGCTCTTCCAACTGGTCCGGTGTGATAACGGTCACTCTTGCTTGTCGTTATCAGATGGTGGTTTGTGCTCTTGGTGGATTCTGAAGCAGCCATATTGCTCTGGCACCTTTATCAAAGTGGTTTATTCAGCCACATTGTTTTCCTGTGGAATCACAGCGGTCACTAGATTCAAAGCTAAAGAACCAGCCAGAGAAGAAGCCCTTGAGGCCATGGGCACCAAGTCTCTTCCTGACAGAGAAAGCGAAAGCCCAGAGATCCTGCCAGCTCCAAGTCCAGTTCCTAATACCCCCTGTATCACCTACCCCTGTGGCAGAGGGCCCATTGGCCACTGATGTGCTGCCTACCTCAATGGCACAGGAGTCTGATCTGTGCGATGCCTACAGGAGTAGAATCAGAACTGGAGCTGGAGGACACAGTTGCTTCAGACTTCCGGGAACTGCCAGAACTGAGTGCATTGTCCTGCGCTGGAATCCCAAGTCAGGCTGACTTTTGAAAGGGGCAAAGGGACTACCCCATTTTAGCATGTCCGTGGAAGCAGGCAGAGAAGCAGGCTCAGGCCAATGTCCCGGGATTGGTCAATGGGTACTGGGTGCATAGTCTCCTGTACAGCATGCCCAAGAATTATGAGGCCGAGGAAGAACAGACACTGGTTGTGCCCCAATTCTATATAAAATTCCTATTGAACCTGGCTCATGACATTCCTTTGGCAGGTCATATAGGAGTGACCAAGACAGCTCACGGGTTGTCTGCCTATTTTCACTGGCCTCAGATGGGCATAGACAAGAACAATCATCTGGTCCCGAGATACTTGCCAAGCTTCTAGTAAGTCAGGCAGGACGACAAAGACCACCTTAATTCCACTACTAATGTTCAGACTGCCGTTTGAGTGTATTGGCATGGGTATTGTGGGTTTATTGGATCCCCAAACCACCACAGGTAATCAGTACCTCTTGGTAGTGAAAGACCACACTACCCTGAAGCAGTACCCTTAAGTATCAACTCCCCTCTGGTTGCAAAGTCTCTGATGGGGATATTCTTTTATTGGGAGTTCCCTAATGAAGTAATTTCTTACAGGGGCTGCAACATATCTGTGTATATGAAGGCAATGTTGGAGGAGTGTGGAGTGACTTACAAGTTCTCTACAGTGTCTCATCCTTAAACCAATGGGCTTGTTGAGAGTGACGCAAGCCTCCCTTCTTGCCTTTTAAAAGACATATAGCACATTGATAGAGATGCTAAAATCTTTTGCCGCAGCACCCACCCCTTATCGAACCAAAGTGCCCTTAATTGTCAAAGTCTGCATTCTCTGCGTTTCTTTTACATGGATTGGTCTTAAGTGTTCAATTAGTTGCATGCCTTGTTTTTTTTAATTAAAGTTCCTATTTTTCTATAACCTTGGTTGGGCGTTCTTTTATCTTGGTACCACAGTACTATTATTGCTTATTTTGCAACTGCATAGCCCCTCCTGAAGGGTATAGCTTGCCCTTGGCCTGCGCTACCAAAAAACAATTATCCATTGGGCTATGCCTGCTTTACCTTTATTATTGGGGATCGTTTTTTCAGATATTACTAATCACTGTACTCCTGCAAAGTAATAGTCACTTTGTCACGAATGCATGAAACAAAAAGCTACTCACTGTAGCCACTATTGTATTCCTAATCGAAAGACCCCTGTCGTTCATACTTGCTCAACAGTTGCCACAACAGGGAAGTGACCGAAACATTCTGCACAACAGATGTTGGAAAAAAGCCAAGGGTGAGGGGGCTCCCTGACTCCCACCTGCGGTGGGTCGGAAGAAGGAGTTGGACAAAAGTTGGACATTTGAACATCTTTAATGTAAACAATAAAGAAAAGAGCCAACTCGCCCTATAAATCTAGGGTATTTTCCTGCATAACCAAATTAACCATATGTGCTCGCCGGTCATCAGGAAGTCGATAAATGAAAAATGTCTTCAGTCCAAACCTCCATCTAACGATCCCCAGCACTAATAACCAGTAACCAAAATGGGCCAAAAGAGCGTCTCTGTTCGAATGGCCTCCTCTATGCCCCTTTGTTTTATGGCTTGTTCTCAGGGTTTCTTCATTTCATCCCACTTTTCCAAATATAAATGTCTCTTTATGGTAATCTCTTTAGGTAAGACCAGCGGGTATGATTTACCAGTTCTTATAACACTTTACAACTGTCCATATATTTTGGCCTCCAACTTATATGATCCTCATTGTCTTTGACACCAGCTTTCAAACCTCTTCCTTGTACTTGATAGGATTCACTAGCTTTATGGATTTTGATACTCCCCTCGCCCCCAGCCCCCAGTCTTGGGATCACCTCACTGTATTCTTTCTGACGTTTATTTCACTTGACACTCAATTCACGCCTGGTATCATCATTCTTCCTGGAGTGGTCTCCCCACTCATCTTCAATGATCTCACTTCGAATGGCCTTCTGGGGTTCTTTATCTCTCTCCCCTCTTGTCTGTCTCAACTGAGTTAATATCTCACATTGTTTCTTGTATCTCTCAATATCCTGCGTTTCTCTTGTGATATTACACTTTTAACAATTATTGTGTCTGCTCTGTATGACGAGTCCTATGTGGCCTCCCACCACTCCAGCATTATATGATGAATCAGAGGTGATAATCCCAAGAATCCTGGCCAGAGACCCATCTCTTGTGGCCAGGTAAAGGCAGACGCTTCCTGATCCTGACCCTGTGGGTGGTGTTCTGTGGGAGGATCACATGAGTGGGGACTTGGGTTAGGAAAATTGGGAAAACCCTCTAAATAACTTCCCCTACATTTTTAATGGCTTACTGTAAAATTGAGACCTTTGATATGAAAAGAAAGCAGAACATTGAAGACTTCAAGTCCCACAATGCTATACGTACTGAGATGAGGAAAAGGGGCTCGGGGGTATGAAACTGGAGTGTGCAGTTAAATGATCCTGATGACTCGCACCCGAGCGGGACCTTTAGGTATTTAAGGCCCCCTCAGGTGCAGGCCACGAGAACTAGTAGGTGAAGCAGCAGTAGAAGTTGAGCAGCAGAGGACTGAAGATGCCGAAGTTGCTCATATTATGGAAGCAGAGTTCGGTCCTGATGAGGTCTTCAGAGTGGAAACTCAGAACTGGAGAGGTCGCGCAGCAGGAAGCATTATGCAGACAAGCCATCCCGTAAGATAAACTCTTCATTGTATGCTTGGTTCAGGTGGCTGGCGAGCTCCAGAGTGCAAGAGGAGCAATGCAGGCTCCTTTCCTAAGCAAAGCGGGCCACAATAATCCAACAAGGCTGGAAGAGTTCATAAGTACACTGAAGCAGCAGAGGTAGTGCGGACACATGTGACAGAGTGGTGAGTTTGCCTATGTTAGGAAACCCCAGAATGCTCTGTAGTCGAGTGCTGGCCATTAGCAACAATTTTGAACACCGAACTAAAGAAAGAAGGTTAATTGGGCGAGATATTCACTTTAAAGCAAAATCAAGTTTACAGTCATTATTGCCAAAACAAAAAAGGAAGCAACAAAATAACATCCCGCATTGCCAGAGTAAAAAGGTGGCCACGCTGCAGAAGATGAATAACAACCATTGCGCCAAAGTAAAGAGGTGGCAATACTTTAGAAAGCACATAGCCCGGATTGGCAAGATAATAATAGGACATTATTTCAGCAGAATAGTAACCATTGTTCCCAGAGCGTGGAAGAGGCAATAGATAAGCCACCCAACAACAAGCATTGCCTAAGCCAAAGAAAGGCAAGTGTGGTAAAGAGATACTGTCGCCAGTTTTTTGATGTGAAAATGAGAGACCTCACTGAAGGAATTGTGAATCTTAAATGTTGTTGAAAGTCAAAGACTTTTTATTGAAGAATGTGAAACAAACCAAACCACAAAGTACTGTAGTAGTGTTGGGAGTTTTTGCCCTGGCAGGGGAGCATACCAGTATAGGGAACATTAGCGGCAGTCCAGGCAGGTTAGTGGACCAGGACAAAGACACTTAAGTGCTACATTGCGGTTGAAGGCTGTGAAGGAAAAGAAAGTGGCAAGGCCACTATTGTGTTTGATGAATATTGGTTAAAAAAATCCTGACAAAGAGTTTTGTGAATCAAGAATAATTGTTGAATTATTCATGTGCCAAGAAAGAGAAGTGTTATTGCAGTTTTGATGGTCAGTTTGAAGAAGACCTGGTCGATTTGCCCCCGCCCGTCGACATAATGCATGGCAGCCATTTGGTCCATAACAATCAGTATACAGTAGAACGTAAGAGACAGTTGAAAAGACGAACGGCTAGAAAAATAAAGGGTCTTTAGTTCTAGTAGATTGATGCAAGATTTCTGTTCCTGTGAATTTTATATATCATGAGTATGCAGATGATAAAACAGCCTGCCACACTTGCAAGGTATTCATTGTGATACAGTAGGCAGGTTTAAGGGAATGACACAGGACCGCCATAGAGAGATTTGAAGTTTGAGATCAGCATCTGAGGTCCTACAGTACCAAATTGGGCATGGGAACCAAGCACAACAGTGGCAGAGCATCTTGATTGCAGCGCCTGGCCAACTGAAGCTGTGTTTGTCTCATGCGAAGTCCAGCATGGGAAGTAGCCAGGACACAATGACATACAACCCAGCAGTGTCTGGAACAGCAGCTCTAAAGAGCAGATTCGTTGTGGATTACAGAGCACTTGGGGAAATGGTGTGCATATTTTTTACAGAGGGGAAGGTACTGCCTATCGGGGTATAAGGTATGCAGCCAATGAATGACAAACTGAGTGGGCTCCAAGGAGAACTACCACAGTTGAAAAGAGACCCACAAGGAAATAGCTACGTCCAAGACTCAGACTATGGCCTGAAGCCTGAGACGGAGTACACATAAGCAGTTTGCCTGTGTTGGAATTTATGGGTATACCCTCCAGGCGAAGTGCTTATAACCTTTGAAAATACTTTGGGGACAACACTGAGCCTGAATGGGAGTACACAATTTTTCAGGTGTAAATACTCTAGCATGAATCGTGGAAACTGTTTGTAAAGAAGCTAAATGGGGACATGTTGGGGTCACAAGACAGAGGGAAAACACAACTAATGACAGTGCACTATTGTTAAAGGATTTTATTAAGCAATAGTACAACATAACACTAGTGCCTGAAAATTGGTTCAGGATGGCTGTAACAAAGGTTCTTGGGATAGGTGGTCCTTGAACTCAGGGTTATACACGAAGGACAGCCAACACAAAGGTATTCATAAAGGTCCAAATAGAAAAGGTCTCCTTCTTACTTCTCTCTAGCATTTAGTCAGTGTCCATTTTTCTAGAGGCTAGCCCTCTCACCTCCTCTTGGGATTTATGGCTGTCTCCCTTTGGCAAGTATACTAAAGGTCCTCCCCTTCACTGGGGCTCTCCTCTCTATTACCTCCTCTCCTTTTCGAGGACCAAAGGGCTCTCCCTGTTGCACATCCTCTCTTCAGGATATCAAGGTCGCTCGTTCTCTCTCTTTTCACTGGAACCCCCCACCACCCGTCTGAGGTTCAAGGGACTATCCACTTCTGTTATGCACACCCTCTTCCATATATGAAACTCGCTCTTAATAATTTTCACACCCCAGCCCCTCTTGGGTCAAGGGTATCTCCTTCTGGACTCGAGCAAATTGCCTCCCTTTCACTGGACTGCTCCCCCTCTGAGTTCACGGGGTTCTCCACCCCCCCCCCCCCGACAGGAGTTTAGTGCTATTCTGAGCTCGAGCTCTCCCAACCCCCTCCCCACCTCAAACACACCTCTGCTGGGGTTCATGGGGCTCTTCTCCCCGCTCACGTGAGCACTCCCCTCTTCAGGGCTAAAGGTTCTCCTGATCTCTGTGGTTCTCCAGCTTCCTCTGCAAACTCCTCTACTCAGCAAACACCCCAGGGACAAAATCTGGGATTCTTATCCTCAGTTTTAAAGCCCATCTTGCCCATTGGCTGAGGAAACCTTTCAAATTGATTGGATAATTGGTTCCCTAGTCCAAGCAAAGGGAAGCAAGTCTTTAAAAAGCTTGCCATCATTTTGTATTTCTTTCAGTTGTTCTTTAGTACAGGAAGTGGGTTTGGTCTGCTGCTGTGCTCCTCACTTGCCTCCTGGCTGTTCCCCTTATTGAAAAATCATTTGGGGGTTTCAGATGTTTGAAATGCCAGCTGCATGGAGAGTAAAACCTCTATTAAGTTTCCCACCTGTGAAGAATTGTTTATTTGGGACAGGGGAAGGAAGCATCTCCCTCCTTAAATGCTGCAGGGGAGAGGGAAAGCTGTACTCCTTTAAAAGCATTGATACCGTGATAGGGTGAGGGGAAGTGGTGTATAAACCTCAGCAAATGCTGGAGGTATTTCCTCTACTTTAAATCTAAAATCAGAATTTGGCGGTGTGGTACATTTATAGAAAAGAAGGGGTAGCCGATTTACCACAACTTTACAGTCATTTTTCCCCACACACACAAACTCATAATGAAGCCCTCTGTATATTTTACATTGTATTTAGTCCATTATGCTTCCCACTATGCACCCTCTGCAATGCTGGGCCGAACGGGATGTAGAGGCGCCAGACAAAACACAATTATAGATGGTTCGCTTTCAACTACAGGGTGCAATAATTTCACCTCAGAGTTCTGAGCAACATAGTCAACAAGAGCGGAGATAAGGTTGTCTATTGGATGTCACTCGCAACACTGTGGTGGAATATATCCCCATAGGGGAGAGCTACTAATATATAAAATTCTAAATATAATCTCTTATGGCTTTGAGGTTACTCGGATAAAATTGTTCTATGCTACGCCCACACAATTATCAATACATTTCCTGTCTAAAGGATACCAGCATCAGGAGATCCACCTGCAGCTCACACAAGTTATTTGCAATAGTATTCTCCTAAAGAAAAGCAACATTAGCATTCTCTGCAGCGCTCACAAGGTTATGCTGGGTGGCACACATCAATTCATGTTTCATTATTCAGGTTGAAGGATGAGAGGTGTCCATGAAAAATTTTTACCTGAGAAATTGCTGCTGGCTTTCTGAAGGTTTTCCTGCCGCAGGTCAATGATGCGATTGACCTTGAACATGTTGAGATCTTCCTCATCTAAGGCAATATCTCCCCAAAAGGCAACTGCAAAAACAAAGGAGATCCCGGTCAATAAAAATACAATATTCCTTTGACCAGAAAGGAAAATCAAACAGGTTACTTTTCCTGGTTAAAGGCGAGTGTCACAGAAGGTAGTGTCTCCATATCCGGCCTTGCAGAATCAGTTGATCATGGTGGAAGCACAATGATGAGAGAAGAGGGCGGTGTAAAGTAGTCTTGTTAAACAGCAGGGATGGTAACTAGCTAACATCTTGATAGTCTTTCAGGCTTGTGAACTACTTTACAACCGCCAATGATGTAGAACCACCTGAAGGTGCCATTACACACTACACAAGATACTTGCATAACACCCTTAAACGGTTATAATACATAACTCATTTATACCTTGTGCTAGGGTAAAGTTTATCAAAAATTGTTTAGCAGAGTTTAAAATGTGATTAATTAGCAAACAAGCTTATTTGATTAGCGATTTATTACTAATAGTTTTAATAACACCTGAGGTTATTTGTGCCAAAGTCATCAAACAAGCAAAAATGTAGCATTTCTGTGTACCTCTGAAGTAAGGCATTAGTGAGCAAAGTGTCTGATATATAAATGTAAGCTGCAAGCATGGGCACAAATAAATATGAAGAAAAAACCTGAAAACAGATTTCAGTGCAAGGGTCTGTGAAGCTGGTTGAAGTCAGTGTTGTACAGGGCAGTGTAGTTCAAAGGTTTTATGAATCAAAATTTCACAATGTTTAACAAAAGGCCTAGCTGGAGACTACTGTTGGAAAGGAGCTAGCGCCTTCCTTCACCCACAAGCGCTTTAGAATTTGGCAAGACTTCTTTTGACTGCTTCTAGGCACTACAAGAGATCAGGGGGCAGGAAGGGGACTGAGAAAACGTTTTCATGCAAATATAATCATACACACAGACATGGGCAGGCACTAAACGAAGGCAGTTATTTAAATATAAGGTGCAAATAACTATTAGCTGAATACATTTGTAAATCTTAAATTCTATTTAGTTCTAAAATCTCAAAACACAATAGTAGCAGGCTCTCTGCCAAAAGGAATGTGGCCTGCGCTAAAAATGGATTGCAGGGCTCATGCAGAGTTGCGTCACTGAGGCTAGCTCTGGCAGAGGAGCACAAAATAACTCCGCAGCTGTCCGCGGTCTGTCAAAAGCCCACGCATGCTAAACGATTTTAACATACTCATGCACAACATACAGAATTATGAAAACCAGGTTTAAAAGAAATGAAAGGACCAGATAAAAAGAGGAGTAGAATGAGTGAGGTATGGAGAGAATGACTGGAAAATGTTTTTGTACATTAAACATTCATAGGTAGCAAAATGAAGCTACAGTGTTTTTTTGCATAGGCTAGCAATATGTAAAGTAGCATGTCCTAAACAGAAATCTCCAACCATGAAGAAAGGGAGACTGGAGCATCCCTTGTATGGAAGCTGGATGGTGTGAGATGGAGCCATGCCATATCCAGTGACCAAAGCAAGAGTATAAACGCTCCTGCCTGGCACCAGTTTGCAGGAGAATGGGAGGGTTGATGGACAGAAGAGACCGTTCAGGCAGCAGAGACCTTTGCTCCTATCCTAATTTCTGTAAAGAATACATTTGTTATCCTTGCAAGATACGCTTGGCCTTGCTTCCCTAGAGGGGTGCATTTACTCTGGTGTGAGCGTAATTAGGGCTACCCATATAATTAAGGGGTACCCCTGTAAGTTGGGCTATACTTCCACTACATAATATGGTGATGCAGCAGGCAGTAGAATTGTCAACCCCATGTAGACACGGTGATAACAGCCCTCATGCCAGAGCCAGGTAGGCACAAAAGCAGCATTCCAGCCCTGCACACCCACAAAATCGGTTAATAATTGATATTAGCACTCTGAGCTGCCATCTGTGGTGCTGATACCTTTGTCTGTTTTTAAGGGAACCAGGCTCTGCCCAATACATGCTTCCCTGAAAAAGCCATTACACATGTGCATGATTAACAATAACTATTTCCAGGACCAGAGGTCAGCCAGGAAGTGCACCAATGAGCGGGAAGGATGGCTAGCTGGAGACACTGGTGGACTGAGGCACTCCAATGGAGAGTCTGCCTGTGGCAACGCCTCCAAGAGCAAGGAGGCGGCTGGGCAGAGGCTCAGCGGGCTGGCATTAGATGTGGGTGGCTACTTACAGATTCTACTTTCAATCCTGGCATCCTGATTGGCCATCTCTCCTCCCCCCTGTCCCCCTGGTGCTAATATATAATGCAATCATAATTGCAGAGCAAAGCGAGCTCTGGAGACTAACAGTGTATGGTATTGTAGTAGGTCTGTATGTACAGACTGGATGGAACTAGTGATCGCTACTTTGCATAAACATCTAGCTAGCTTTGGGTATTCATTACGTAGATGAAAAAGTACAAGACTAAGCAGACTGAATCACAGTCAGAGAACTGGGCAAACTAGATGGAATATTGCAGTTTTCAGACATCTGACTTTCAGGGTAGCAGGTATAAAGCAACAGGGTGATACAATAAAATGAAAAGGAGTTTGGGCTCAACTCATGGGTTGCGCACCAGTTACACAGATGCATGCAAACAGCAGGTCACAGACCTAGGTTTTCCACCAAAAGCATTTGGTTGAAGGATCATGTACATTTTCAAAAGTGTTCACACGTCAATATGATGCACCTTCCCCTTCAAAATGAAATCTGGTTGACACCGAGATTTAGATACACTAACCTAAATTTTACTGGAATAAATGGAGACTATGCACAGTTTTACCATAGAAATACTGTGATTATGCATTATGTAACAACGTTTTTAGGGATGGAATTGCAGGACTTATAAAAACAATTAAACATATTCGTCTTTGCCAAACAGAATATTGTTAGCTTAAGAATATCATCTTGATTACTTCTGCTTTGCAATTCTTTCAAACGGGAATAACTTTTTGGCTATAACTGTCACACAGGCTCTTGGCACTTTTAAGAGTGGAGATGATTACTGTTGGACACTCTCTCCATTAGCCCCTTTGAACTTGCAGTGAACAGAGAAATAAAGGTGGGGAGAGCAAGAGAAGAATTCAGTGTGAGCTGCGTTTTCATTGAACAGGGAAATTTAAGTCACCAACTCTGCTACACAAGTGTCAATTTAATTAGCAAACCTACAGAATTATAGAGCAAATTGGTATGTGACATTTCTAATTTTATGCAAAACAACAAAAGGTGATGGCTGCAAGGTTTGGAATTAATCCTAACCTCTGGCATTGCTCAGGTAAACCCTCCAGACCATCGGTCTTTGCCTGCCCACCCACTACAAAAGGGATAAGACCATATGCAAATCAGGCTTGGTCCCACTCCAATAGGGGCAGTCCAGCCCGAACTGCCTAGACGCATCCCTTCTGCACGAGACCAAAAGCATCCCCAAACATGTTCCGGCCTTGTTGGGACTCATCATTAAGGAGTAGCTTGGGTCTCTAGGCCCGGCAAGCACGGGACCCACGTCTGAGCATACCCACCCCACTCAGGGTGACTTACGCATAAACAACAGAGGTGATGGCTGGAAGGTTTTGAATTAATCCTAACCTCTGGCATTGCTCTGGAAAACCCTCCAGACCATTGTTCTTCGCCTGCCAAGCCATTACAAAAGGGGAAAGACCATATGGAAATCAAGGTTGCTCAGAGCTGAGTCTCCCAAGTCACTTGCATCCTGGAGCAGGAGCTCTGAACCACTGCAGGAGCAGTTGGCAACGATCCCCTCTAGATGCTGGGACCCCAAAAACAAAGGTATGCTGCCAGCAGCCTTTATCTGAAATGCATGGCTATTCTTAGCACACTAGGCGCGGTAGCCAAGATAACTCTGCAATCGCGAGCATTTTAATGAAAAGGCACTCATGTTGCACATGAGATGTACTGGCAGATTTAAATGCCTGCAGTACACCTCCACCATTGCAACACACGAGGTGTTTTCCATTTCAAAGATGGCCGCCCGTTTTTCAGACCCTGGCCACCATTTTCTGCCCCTCCATCACAGTGATGCCTGCCACTGATTAGCCCCTGCACCTACTCCACGAGCCCATCAGAAGCCGGCAGGCGTGAGCCGGCCCTTCCTGGAAAGGCACTTAGGGCAAGGTCAATAACTGTCCAGAGACTGTCCCGAGCTGGCCAGAGGCCAGGGCCATGCCCCCTGCTCATTCCCCATGAGGCTGTGTGACTGAGTAATCCATGTCTGTCTAAACTCATTTCCACTGCACTCCCCACACAAAACAGCTCCCTCCATTACCTCACCTGCACTAGCCATGTACACTAATCGTTGTGTTGGACTTGAATGCCACTTAACATTTGCATCAGTGCCTAAACCCAGATGTACCTCTCCTGTGTACCCTGCATCTTGGTGGACAACCACACCTTGCCTACTCCTCACTGGTAACTCATCTAGGTGTCCTTTGTTTATGCATCTGAATCAGTGCCTGTCTGGCTCTCACTGCTAAAATTGAATCTAGATGTCCTTGTTTATGCCATGCCTCTGCTGCTCACTGTGATACATCCACCCTGGCATCTACCTGGCTGCACTCTGCACTGCTTAGCCTTTTGTTCTAACAACCCAACTTCTGCCTGGTGCATTCTGCACTGTTTTACTTGATGTGCCTGATATTTGAATCTAGCTGCGCTGTATTTTGCACTGCATTCCCTGATGTGCCCGTTATTTGAATCTAGCTGTGCTGTATTTTGCACTGCATTCCCTGATATGCCTGATACTTGAATCTAGCTGTGCTGTATTTTGCACTGCATTCCGATATGCCTGATACTTGAATCTAGCTGCACTGTATTTTGCACTGCATTCACTGATGTGCCCGATATTTGAATCTAGCTGTGCTGTATTTTTCACTGCATTCCCCGATATGCCTGATATTTGAATCAAGTTGTGCTGTATTTTGCACTGCCCTAACCTGTTGTGCCTGTCAAATGCTGACTTCTCATTGTGCCGCCCTGGTCACTATATGATTGATGTTGTTTAGTCAATGCTAGGCATTTGCACACTCTGTACACTCAGGTCACCTTATGTTTGCTGACATTTAGCCAAATCTAGGAACTTGTATTCATTGTGTCGCTTGGTCACTGATACCACAGTCCTATCTAATGAGACCCAATCTTGACCCGTGTGAACAATTTCGTAGGTATCCTACTCAGGTAGCTAGTACTACCATCATGCACGTCAGTGTGCTCCTTCTATTATACCACACTCTAGCCCTACGGGCTGCCCCAGTCACTCAGTTACCCACTGCAACAAACTTCCCTCTTTGGGCTAAACCCGATCAGCCACCTAATAGTCTGGCCTGCCTGAACCTACACCACCAGGCACTGCCGACTGAGACTGTGACCCCTATAATGAGCCCTACAGCAACCACCGCAGGTTTACACTACTCCAGTAACCATATTAACCAATACCATAATGACCCAGCTCTGTGGCTGGAACACTTCGCCAGGAAACCCACACCAAACCAACCTTGCCCCTCCTTCTTAGAAACAAGAGACTATGCACTAGATTCCGCCTATGACACTACCGCAACAAGGCCACCAAGCAAACTTCACATGCACCACCTGGCTCACCCCCATCTACCGCTACATGCAAATCCACTACCACAGGGGTTAAACTGCCTGTGTTCAAGGGCGCCCTTATCAACGCTAGATCTCTCACAGCACACGCATTAGACATTGCTGACCTCATCACCACCTCTGACCTTGACTTCATCGCTATATCCGAAACTTGGCTACATGCCGCATCTGGCCCCTCACTATCCTTGGCTTTACCGCCTGACTACGGCATCACGCAATGTGACCGTACGACTGCCGAATCCAGAGGCGGTGGCGTGGCCTTCATCCATTAAAAACTCTCTTGACCTAAGAGTGGTATTTGACTCCAAACTCGAATCAGCTGCGTCGTTGTCAATCAAACTATCACTAACGCCTGACCAAACAGCCACCCTCCACCTTATCTATAGGCCCCCAAGTCCGGCACCGACCTTTGTCTGTGAAATATCCACTCTCCTCCTTGACAAAACTAAAAATAATTCACAATCATCTTAGGCGACCTTAATTTAGGCCTCGGCGACCCAAAAGATCCTGTGGCACTAGATCTGGAGAATGTCCTAACTGACCTCGGCCTCACCTTGTATATTCAAGAACCCACCCATATCAAAAGGCAGGACCCTTGACTGGTTAGCCGGCTCTAACTGCAATATCAAGGTTCTCGACAATACCCCTTGCTTATGGTCTGACCATCATATCATAACTTTTAATATTGAAGCAACCCCGCGAGCCCCGACACTGATAGCCCCAGCACTCCCTACTAGAATTAAAAGGACATAACTAAGGAGAAACTCCTCTCTCTGTTACTCCTTCCCTCAATGCGGCCACCAACACCTGCTCTTATCCCACCTCCCTAGCAGACACCTATAACCAAACTATGCTCACGGCCATAGACTCCATTGCACCCATCAAACTTAGGAAGGCCAAACCACGAGCACATCCTAATTCATGGTTCACTCCACAGTTAAGAATGCTCCGCAAAGCTAAACGCTGTGCTGCAAATCGCTGGAAAAGCCACCCTTCTGATGAGCATAAAGTTGGTTTCCTTCGTGCCTCACTCACCTACAAAGATGCTATCATCACTGCAAAAAAAGAGAGTCTTTTAACAATCGTATTCTGCAAGCTGATTCAAATACAAAGGAACTCTTCAGAATCCTAAAAAGGCTAGAAACTCCAGTCTCCCCCCCCAGACACTTGCACAAAAGATAGTAAATATTGTGCTAACATTCAAGCAGACTTACTGAATAAAATCTACACACTACAATCTAAATTAAAGACAAGCAGGACAGTCTGAAGCTCGACAACCGCTCACTCTCCCCTGCTAGGGCCCTCGCTCTAGACACTGCTAACACCAAACCATTTGCCTTCTCACCGCTCACCGTTACCGAGGTAGAAAATATCATCCTGAGAATTAAACCATCCAACTGCCAAGGTGACCCTTGCCCAGCTCCCATCATTAAGAACTCTGCACATGATTTGGCCCCATTCATTACTGCCTTCATCAACTCCTCCTGTAAAACAGGTATTGTCCCGGAAAACCTTAAGGACGCTTGGGTGATCCCACTGCTCAAAAAACCATCCCTGGACCCAAGCATACCTACTAACTTCTGACCTATCACCACGGTACCATTTTTGTTTAAGATTTTAGACCGCGCAGCATACCTTCAGATCCAAGATTACTTGGAATCTAACAATCTGCTAGGTCTACGACAATCCGGATTTCGTCCCAGACACGGGACGGAAACTGCTTTAATAGACCTAAAAACCCAAATTGAGGTATTGAAGGACAAGGGTAAACGAGCAATGTTACTACTCCTCGACCTCTCTGCCGCATTTGATTTGGTCAACCACCAGATCCTATGCAGGCACCTCCACTCTGCTGCCAACTTCTGGTCCTCTGCTGCGGCTTGGATCAAATCCTTTTTGAGCAACAGATCCATGACGGTCTTTGCCCCATCCACGGACCCCTCCCCTATTCACTGCGGCATACCTAAGGGATCTTGCGTGTCACCTACACTTTATAACATTTTCACGAAACCACTCTTTGATGTGCTTGACTATCTGGGTGTCTCATACACCAACTATGCGAATGACACCCGGATACTCATTCCCATCACAGGTGATTATCTAGCTGTTAAGTTAGTGTGATCATGTAGATCGGTAGACTGCATCTGAACTCAGCACATAAAAACACCAGTGCTCTGACCTTTGATGTTTAAATAAATATTTTAGTTCTATCCAGGCCAGGTCATAGTACCCAGATATGCCTGGTATCCCCTGTTACTCCTGTTGGTTTGTGGATTATCTAGCTGACACCAAGGCCCTTAACGACGTCTACCTGGTCATCCAAGCCTGGATGGCCCAACACCAGTTATGTCTCCATGACGACAAGGCGGAGCTCCTCATCCTGGGCACCACACAATGCCTGAGCAAACTAGAGCCGTCCTATCAGTCATTTACCATAGACGGTAATACCATATGAGTCTATACCAAATACCAAAAACGTTAGGTTTTTACCTTAACGCCACCCTATCCTTATCTCGACAAATAAATGCAGTCAGATCTGCCTCTGCATACACGTGTAAACTTATTGCAGCTTGCAGACCGTTCCTTACCACCCCTAACAGTGTCACACTTGCTAGAACTCTCATTATGGCCAAAATTGATTATTGTAGTGCTCTTTACTTAGGTACTAGCCAAGAGAACCTGAGTAAACTCCAAACAACACAGAACAATGCCATTCGAGCTGCCCTAAACATCCCCCGCAACCACCACATTTCACAATCCAAAACCAACTTAAAGTGGCTACCCGTCAAGCAGAGAATCTCACTAAAAACACTTGCCCTCACGCATAAATGCTTGGCTAACAAGGCCCCTATCTACCTCTACAGTCGGCTGTCTTGCCACTCGACCTCCTGACCTCTAAGAACTGCCCAGACCCACTGTCTATCAATCCCTAGGTTTAAACTTCAAAAAGCGGGGGGCACCAGCTTCCCTGTCCTAGCCTCTAAGCTATGGAACTCCCTCCCCGCTACAATCAGAGCTGAAGACTCATTCATCACATTCAAGGCCAAAACCAAATCTTGGCTTTTTGACCAGCACTAAAACATGCTCTGCCCCCTTCACTTAAATACTCTGGCCCGCTGACCTCCGTTACTATTCTCTGTACACCCTAGGGGTATATCTATTGTTAGGCATAGCAGCATTGTAATTACTGTAATGTATGTAGCTAGAAACACTGTTAGTATTCTGTTAATGTTATTGTTATGTCTGTATATATGAATTATTGTAACTTTGCACAAATTGCGCCCTGTTGCCTCCGGGCCTAATGGTTTGCGCGTTATAAATAAAACAAATACAAATACAAAATGCCAGAGGTCAAGATTCATTCTAAACCTTCCAGCCATCACCTCTGTTTTTACTTCTCATTTTATACCTTGCTAGCGTATAATATATCTTTTATCAAATCCCCATTGTCCTCCCATATATCCCCCCATCTCCCTTTTCCATATCCTCCCTTCATCCATTTCTTTCCCCACATGCCTCCATCCCTCTCCCCATATCTCCATCTGAATCCCTCTCCGGCCATATCTCCATCCCACTCTCCCCAAGCTCCATTCCTCTCACCTCATTCTCCATCCGCCTTCACCCCCAACCTCTAACACTCACTCACTATGCCAATCTCAGTGGGTAAGAATTGAGTTCTCAGGTGGTCGTTTGCTAGAGCCACCCCAGCCGTTGATAACAGGAGTGTGGGGAGAGGGGGTGATGTGCTATTTCTGAAGTTAAAAATAAATGAGCGCATCAATGACAGAAGCAGCTCCTGAGGTAGGAACCGTCCTGGTATTTGGAGACCTACATTTTCATTTCCTATCTCATGCATGAATGCCATTATGACAATGAGGGCAGCACATTTTCCATGGGGTGGGGTGGGGGGCGGAGATTGTCTTATTGAGCAAAGCACATTGTCAAACCCCAGAATAACCATTTAATCGAAAATAATGTATATAGTTATTCCCAGATGCACTTTATTATTATTTATTATTTATTCACATTTTTAGAGCGCACATCAGCCTGTGGGCATCGTGGCGCTGGTTACTGGATGAAGTACAGGCTTAGTTACATAGTACATAAGCATAGTGAAAAATGCAAATGGCGCGCAACCAATGTCCCGGAGACTTACGGTGGGTAATGCACAAAAAAGTCTGAGATTAGTAGAGGGGGCCAACTTTTCTAAAGAATTGCTGCAAGCAAGAAAGGCTTTGGGGTTGTTAGAGCCACATCCAATGACAATACAATCAGGGCCTAATTTTGAGGTCCATTCCATAATTTGAACCCTCCGCAAGAGTCTCAGATCCTTGGGTTCTGATATAACTCCCCCAGTCTTACATCGCAACTATGCTAAGACCTTGTTCCAAAGGGCCTCTCTCGGCTCAGTACCAATTTACATTTACAATGACCATGTTCCTTTCATCAGCAATCAGACTTTCTATAGATGGATCTAAAATCTTTGCCATTAAAGTCTTTTTCACACAAATGACTTTGAGGATTGGTGAACAATTGGGGTCTGGCCTTCCCATACAAATTTACTGACACTTCTGATTTTAGTGCGATT
Organism: Ambystoma mexicanum; assembly: GCF_040938575.1. Classification (NCBI taxonomy): domain Eukaryota; kingdom Metazoa; phylum Chordata; class Amphibia; order Caudata; family Ambystomatidae; genus Ambystoma; species Ambystoma mexicanum. Next base: position 231,424,840 of record NC_090932.1, on the reverse strand, counting down.
ATATAAACTGAAGAGGAGGCTCTCATCAAATTAGCTTCCACGACCAACAAATGTTGAACCCTAAAATAGCTCTGGATATTCAAAATCATTACCCACGGCTGGCCCAATTGGAGTAAAAAGCACCAACAAGTAGACCAACAACTCTGGTAAGCCACTATTTAACTTAGTAGCCATTATTTAATCAGAAACCTCTTACTATTTTTTCAAACAAAGGAAATTCATGCATACAAATTCACACAATCATAAATGAAGTAGCCAAATTGGCAAACATAATCCCTAAAACACAAATATGTATTGTGCTGGTGAACAAAATTTGATACACATATACAAAAACAACAGATGCAAAGCAAAAAGAAATGAATTCACCACCCACAGGACTCTAACCTCCATCATGTTTGACATTGTTTTGCATTCCTATCACCTGGAAAATTGCTTTCCTGTGACTCTAAACCAGTTCCAAAAAGAATTGTGTCTTGGTTAGATAGGAGACCAGTCTATGGTTGCTGTGGATGTGTAGAGACCAATCCAAGGTCTACAGGAAGGGCAGGTCGAATTATTTTCACGACAACTGGAAAGTATTGACGGAACACAATTAGTCATCACCTTGTAAGCCAAAGGCATAGGATCCAATGAAGCATTTATACTACCCCCAGACACCCGTGGAGATACCCGATTAATGGCAGATACAGCAGGCATGGGCAAAGGGTTACTAAATAGGTCCCCCTCAGTTTGACATTGTACATATGCCTTATTAGTAGATTTCAAGGCAATCAAGTGATCAGTTAGGCATTCTTTGTCTTTCCTGCATGACCGGGGCATTATGGAATCAAAAAGAGTCCATCCAAATCTGGAAGTCCATAACAGTCTTGGATTTATAGAGGTCACAAATAATCCGCTCTAACAGATTGCCAGCAGGTGACCATATTCCATTCCTTACCTTACCTTGATTCATGTCGGCAAGGACTTCAGAGATGACATTATCCATACTGTTAGAGGGATGTCCCATAGCTTTGCAAACTGCTGTATTAAGACTGCCGCTTTATCTTTTTGCAATTCACAAATCGTAGCCCCAAGATTATCTTGATACAACTGAAAAGCAGGCTTTGGCGGTGAGACAGAAGCCATGATGTTCTTTCCCTGCAAAGCATCTGTGATATTACTTTGGTGACCCTCTACTGTCCAGGGATCAATTATTAGAACCCGATTGTTGCCAGAAACACCTGGGGAGTGACTTATTTAATGATTTCCTATATTATGTTTTACTTTTTTCAGATGCTGTCTCTGCTGAACGCTTCTAGTCAAAACATCCAAAATACGACGATCTTCAGATGACTGTGGGGATACCCCTTGCCTCTTAACTGACTGTGGGGATTCCAAAGAAGCTTTACGAGCCTGTGTACTGGTGTCAGGCATTATGCACATTTCAGACCAACAACAAAATAGGCACCAGTCTAGGAGACTCCTTCTACTCTTTCAAAATACCATTGCGAGAAAGGAGGACAGAGGCAAATAGACCCAATGATGGCTCCTGGCAGCTTTGCATAAAATCAAAGCACTTTAGGAAAATAAGAGTGACCACAGAACTTTATATTTCACCAACATGTCTGTGATAAAAGGGTTGGTTGTTTTAATTCCCAACCACATAATGTACACTGTGCTTAATACTCATCTAATCTTTTATAACACTCACCTTAACATTGCAGAGTGTTTAACCATATATTATCATTCAGACATCCTTAAAATCTGCATGCTGCAATAAAATGGCTGCAACATGTGGGTTCAAGGACCCAGAGCCTCACAGAATTGCAGAAGAGTTGGGCGTGGTCCCCAGTGAACAGTCATCCTTAGAAAATGTTATATCATCTGAAGAGTTGCTGGAAAAAGAACTGCATACTCTGACACATGGGATGCACACAATGCATCACCACCATTAGATTTATCACCACCATTATCATCTGCCACATAGAAAACATGAGTTATTACCACCACCATCCTTCCATTCATACAACACACTACCCTTATCATCACTATGTCTGGGTGCACAGTATATAGGTGGTGTATCACCATCCTCCTACTCAAGGATCACGGGAGCAGTCACATCTCCATTCTGCCACATAGTGGCGAAAAATAAAAACCTCACACTTCCAGCATTGCGTCAGCACCCCAACATCATCATCCTATACAAGATCATAGTTGTAAAGGGTGTCCCTAATACAAAGGACACACTAGGAGACAACCACCACTGACAAAAACTAGGCCAGAACAGACAACAGATACATCACTGTGCTTTAAAAATGTTTTTAAAAAAAGGTAACTATGACAGCGTCATGCCTTTACATACCAATGCAGTCCCACCTCCAGAAGAATGACAGGAGACCACAAATAGGACAATACGCCTTCCCAGTCATCAGAAGGCTTTCAAATACAGTACTGGAAATATAGTATGCCCATTATAGAGCAAGCAAACCCAGACAGACAGATAGGACTTCATATAGCCACCTCAGAATACATTTAAAAAACAGACACAAGACACACCCTAGACTAACAGATCTCTCTAAAACCACCATCACTGACGTCACAAGTCCCACAACGCCAACCACCTTTGACATAGATATAACCAAACACTCATATTAGCCATCAACAAAGCATCCCACCATGAGCAACGGTAAACCTAAACCAATAGCTTTCCTGAACTCCTTGTACAACCCAAACCTCATAGCATCATGCTCCACTAAGCGAGCAGCGGAGACTATGTGGAAAAAGTCTCCTTCAGCTGCCAATAAAGATCACTTTACCCCACTGGCCAAATCTTACAAACAGGCCATCCTCCAAGCAAAAAGGTGGACTTACAAGGAGCGAATAGAAAAGCCCAATTCAGGCACGAGAGAGCTCTGTGCTATCCTGCGAGAACTCACCAGTTTCTCCCCCCACCCCACAAAGCTGCCTTAAAGGTACATCCTGGTGCTCCAATATTCAAAAGGCACTATTGGACAAAATCTCCTCACTCCAAATGAATATTGCTATAAAAAAAAACAAATACTAACTGAGGCACCCTCAGATTCCCTTCCCCAGCTCCTCAATCCACTCGCCTATTTGAGTTTACACCGGTCTCCATTTCAGAAATAACAAAAATCATCAAAGACTTGGTCATCCAGATGCCAAGAGGACATCTGCCCAGCGTCGCTCATAAAAGACCCCCCTTCATCGCACCACTCAACAACTCCTTCTCCTCTGGGAATATACCTACCAATCTAAAAGATGCATGGGTACTCTCACTCCTAAAAAGCCTACTCTAGACGCGAACATGCCCACCAACTACAGCCCTACCGCAACAGTCCCCTTCCTACTTAACATAAATGGACAGAGCAGCATATCTGCAAATCCAAAAATATCTTTAAAGCAACCACCTCCTAGATCAGCGCCAATCCGGGTTCCACCCTGGTCACGGAACGGAATCAGCACTCAGCATCACAAATGGATGAGATCATAGACAATGGTAATCTAGCCCTCCTCTTGGGCGACCTCTCAGCTGTCTTTGATTTAGTGGACCATAAAATCCTATGCCAGCACCTCTCCTCGACAGCCTACTTTTCTACCAAAGCTACAGCCTGGAGTGACTCCCACTTTCTAATTGAACAATGAGGTTCTTTTCCACCTCTGCAGCTGCCCCTTCAGCCCCAGTCACCTGTGGCATTCCACAGGGCGCCTGTGTCTCCCCGACACTATACAACATGTTTACGAAAGCCTCCTTCGACCTCCTCAGCGATTTGGATATCACCTACACTAACTATGCGTATGATACCCAATTCCTCCTTCCCATCTCGGGCAATTACAACACCAAATCCAACACACTGAACAAAATATATCATATGATCCAGCCCTGGATTGCTCAAAATATTCTATGCCTAAATGACGAGAAAACAGCTACTCCTTGTTGGAACACAAACACGACTAAATAAACTTAACGATGATAACAAATCCTTTGTCATCAACTAACTCTATCGCAGTCTCAAAAGAAGTAAAAACTCTGGGGGTCTACCTGCACTCCTCACCCCCTCTTACTAGACATGTAAACACCATTGCCTCTGCAACAGCATACACGTCTAAACCCATCAACGCCTGCATACCTTTCTTGACCTCCGAAAGTTGTATCACGATTGCCAGAGCCCTCATTCTTTCCAAGATAGACTGTTGAAATGCCTTCATCTCGCAACATTAAAAAACTTCAGATATTACAAAATAACGCACTAAGAGCAGCACTGAACATTTAAAAAAAGAGCACATCTCTTCTGCTAGATGAAATGCCCACTGGCTGCCTGTTTGCAGACGCATTGTGTTTAAAGCCCTATCATTACCACACAAATGCTTGTCAAATACTGCCCCCAAATACCCATCTTTGCAAATTTGCCAAATCACAATCCAACAGACCAACCTGGGTCAACCCCTCGCACCTTTTCTCCAACCCCATATTCAAGCTGCAAAAGGCAGAGTTTGGGGGTGGGGGGGTCGCAGCTTCCCAGAGGTGGCTGTGAAAGACTGGAACGCCCTCCCGCCCTCATTAAGATAAGAACCATCCTTCTGGTCCTTCTGCAAAGGCCTCAAAACATGGCTATTCACGCAAGATCCTTAATCTGACAATGTAACCATGTTCTACTGGTTCCATATGTTAATTCTGCCGCATAAATATCGCGATGCAAAAATATCGCCATATTTGTGCAGCGAAATTCATACATGGACCCTGCGGGGGACACCCCCGCAGCCCCTGCTCCCGCATAATATCCCCCCAAAAATATCGCCTATGGCGAACCAAACGGCCATATCTACGGTCATATTTTTGTTGGGGATATTATGTAGTGATACCGTTCTACTTTGTATGTAAAACCTTTATGTGTGCAAGCGATAGTTCTGTTTGTTTGCATCATGCTTTACTGTAACCAGCGCCCAGAGGCCCTTGGGTTCAGCGTGCATTAGAAATGTCAAAATAAATAAAATCACAGACTACTTCCTGGACATCACAAGAGCCTTCAAACTTTGTCATCCCTAAATATCCACAACCAATCACAGAGCCATGTTTCCATCACCAGGTCTTCACAATCAGCCACACACAGGAATGCACAGGATGCAGACCTTCAGAGGCAGTCGCTTCACAAATCAGACCATCACAGCTAACTACTCTTACATTTACAAGGCCACAAGATGACTGTTCGACACACCACTAGGTCGCCACAGATAAACACCCATGTCATCGCCGAGCCTTGAGGCAGTTGAGCCCATCATCATTAGGCCTTTACAGATATATACCTCTGATAACAGCCTCATAGAATTTCACCAATACCATTTCACATCCCTGTGTTTTTATGCAATGCCAATACCCACGTTACGTGGTATCCATATGATGCATACATGCTAACATTTAGTAACTACCAGTCAATAGGAAGATTCAGCTGCAGAAAGAAGTCGAATTTTATTCTAACATTCTCCCTCCTAACATATCCTTTATACTAAGAACATTGAAAGTATACTAGATGTTCCAGCCAGAACATACGCCATTGTAACATATCCTAAAGGTCAATATCGGTTGGTAATTCAAAGGGTCACTTCTGTCGCCATTCTGAAATATCGGAATTACCACCTATTGCTTCCAGGAAGGGGGGGTGTAGTTCCCTGTGACTTATTAATGGTCATTGAAAAGGCTTAACTTACCAGATGGAATGAGAGGTATGCGAGATATAAGAACATTATTTAAGTTACACCAATCACAAAGGCATCTATGATGTGTCTTTGTAGATGCATAATTCTCCACCTTATTCCATTGCAGAGTCCCTGTGATGGAATAGGATTGTGTAATAGCATAATTACATCACCTACTTTCAGTTTTAGCTCATGAGGAGGCATTTGTCCTACAGCGTTTCGCTCTTTAGAGACTTAAATATTGAGCCAGTAATTAACTGTTCATTGACACTTGAAACGCTGTGCCCTGTGTGAAGAGAAGAGGGGAGGAGGGGTGGAAATAAGTAAGTTTTGAATGTTTGTAATAGTGGAAGGTGAAGGTGACCTCGTAGAACCATGCTCATTCCGTTTGTTGAAATGGTAGCTGTTATTGAAGTGTTTGCACTTTGCCATTTGGACAGCCGAGGGAAACCAAACAATGACAAATTGCATCAGCCGAGTACGGAAACATACCCAAGCATTTTATATATAGCTAGGTGTTAAATAAGAAAAGAAATGTGCCTAAAAGTAGCTACCCCAAGCCCTCACTCTTGGTAGGAAGAAAGAATACGTAGGAGACACTGACTCCCAACATCACCTTGCTTTCACAGAAAGCTGTCCTAATACTAGTCCTTCAGAGGGTCTGTGCATGTGGATACCCTTACCTCTTTAGAACAGCAGTAACAAGCAGAAAATGATCCACACACTACCAAAACACGCAAGTAGTGTTGTGACAGAGAGAGAAGCCAAAGAAGACCACCCACAGCCCCCGAAAGGGGTGATCTATCCTCAGGTAAGTGGCACAAGGGAGGAGCTGTGCAGCTTGTAAAAGGCTTCCACCACAGCAGTAGAGGAATCAGCTAAACCGTTAAATGCAGGAGGGCCTTTATATATAGCTGCCCAGAGTGCACCTTCAAGCAACAGCATAGGAATAATTGCAGCTCATAGTGGACAGTCATTTTAGCACAAGGTCCCACCAATATCAGTGCTCCCTGCAGCACAGCACACAGATAGAACACTGTTTGAGGTATGCCCAAGTATTCACCAGGGTTAATAGCGCACCAACACTGGCAGCCTCTTTGCAGTGTTATTGCACAGAAATGTGGATTTCACCTTACAGTTCACCACTAATCCAACAGGACGCAGTACATATCAGAGTCCTGGGTGGGATATGCTGCCTCAGCTTCAGTACAGTAAAGCAGATGTTGTGTCTATACCACGTCATCGTGCACTGGCAGGACATGGACAAATAAATGGAGAGGACTACCGGGTCAATGCAGAGTGCGCCATAAACATACCAGGTTGTGCATGTCTTTCTTTCCACCCGATCGCTTGGGGCCTACACGGAGCACACTGCATGATACATTCTTGTCGCCCCTACATCGGGCTGGCATGACCTATCACCGGTGAAGAGTGGGGCACAAATCCCACGCATGAACCGGCAGCAACACACATGGCTGCCAGCCCGAATAAATAAATAATCTGTCATTACAGTGTAAGAGCAAGAAGCAAAGCCACACACAAGCACTCGAGTGGGGTTGGGTAGGGGTGGGGGGGGAGGGGGGGTGGAAGAAACACAGGCAGGCACAATGACCCGTAGCACTAGCCAGCAGGCCCAAGGATAAGCGGACCAAAACACCTGCCACACAGGCTGGTGCACACAGAGAAGGTAGGATGGCGACACCGGGTCCAACCACCCTGGTAAGGCTGGCACCAACGTTCACCACGCATGCACCCACCCAGAGACAAAGCAGTTCAGGGACGGTAATGACCCCATTGTACCGTACACAGACCCATCCACAGTGGGGTCTAGATTGGCGATATGGATCTAGACAGTTGAGTTCCTGATGGATTGCTGGGACATCGCAGCACACAGGAAAATGTGTTCACACCTCCTGCTCAACATTGGTGATTAGGCTATGCACATTTTCAATTCACCAACGCTGAAGACAACAATGACGTTTGCGCCTCAGCCAAAGATGCACTCACAAACCATTTCATGCTCCAACTGTACCCAGACTACAAGATCTTCATCTTCTGCAAGATGGTACAAAGCGAAGACGAAACACTGAATGCATACCACATGCGTCTACGCCGCCTGGCTTAGTCATGTGATTTTGAAAACGATGGAAAAGGTCACAGGATCTCGGCATTAGAGAGAGGGGAAAACCAACAAGGAAGAGAAGACCGAGATGCACAATAAAAGTAGATGAACAAGACTGTTATGAACATCGACCATTCGCGACCCTCCAGTGCATGCAAATCCAACCAACATTGAGGGCCACCAACATGCTGTTATATGCATACAGCAGCAAGAAACCCTTACCTGCAGTGGCTTGGTTTTGAATCATGCTCAGCAAAGGGAACACAAGAATACGATTAAGGATGTACGTTGTTTATGCCAGAATCGAATGCTTACTAAGATGGCGCTCAGCAGAAGAACTGTGATTGATCCAATTCATCTGCGACATCACAGACACAGGTGAAATACAAGACCTACTAGCAAAACACCCAAACATACTCCACAGGATCAGGTGTCTGAAAGGTAAGATAATTAAGCTGCACATCAACACTGTCCAATCGAGAGCAGAGCGACAACAGAGGACACCTTTCCACATGTGAGAGTTGGTTGCCAAGGAGCTACACATGCTAGAGAAGGCAGGCATCATTGAAAAGGTGGCAGGTCCTAGACTGCGGGTTTCCCCCATTATGTTCATGAACAAGCCAAAGCAGATGGGGAAAGTACGTGTATGCATAGCCATGCATCTCCCCAACGCGGTGTGAGAAACCTGAAGGTGTCTCACCCGCTAGTCCCCAGGGATCGGTCATCCAAGTGGCCAGGACACCGTCATAGTTTTTGGATCCAGTTCCTGGGGGTGGACCACTGTGGGAGGATCACCTGTATGAGGAGTCTTCGGGGAGTGAAAGTGGGACACCGGGGAGTGAGACGCGGTAACCCCTTCCCTGTAACACCTTTTCACCCATCCTTCCAGGTAGGATACTTAGGAACTCAACCCCCGTCTCCCTTTTCTGATAAACACTTTCTCACGGACAGCTTAATGTGAGATAAAACGGACAAACATCTGAGCCGTATACCTGACAATACAGTGGTCAGGCAGGGTCAGGCAATTACTGATCATTACCCACACCTGACTTCCATCACACTTCCCCCACACAGATAAAAGGCGGAGCACGAACGTACACTCTGAGCAAGGCAAAGCACACAAGGAAGCAGCAGTTCCAAGATGGCAGTTTAGGAGGGAAGCTCCCTTGGCCTTTTCAGAGAAAGACAATTACTTTCATGAGCCTTTGAGAATAAGAAACATAAGACCCAGAATCAAAGCTAAAGAAACCTGCATTGTGTGTCGGAGGTACACGGGGCTATCTCGCATTGATAGCCAAGGCAGGGAGGAGTGTTTGCCGCCGTCGTACTTTCCTTGGCTCCTACAACCAGATAAGGTGCGCACCAGGCCTGTTTATGCATGAAAATCTTGTAAATACGACAGCTTTATTATTTTCCTGTGTACATTTGCACACAAGTTCAGAGCAGAGGGCAGTGCAAAGGTCAGGTTACTTGACACAAACCAGAATGCTTCTTTTAATTTTTATCTACATGAATGTAATTGCGCACTGTGATTAAAGAAATTGTTTATTTGCATTCAGCTACTGCTGTGTTGATGCTCATGGCGCAAACAGAAGTACTGTGCATAGTTATTTTCCTATCATTTTAGGATTGTATCATTAATAAAATGGAAAACTAAGTTGCAATTGAGAATTAACATTTTGGAACAAAATATGCTCTTCTTTCCAGTGAAAGCAAACCAGTATTTCACAATTGTAATTTTCAGAATTCCTGTGCTGTGTGCATAATCATGCGGAGGCAGATCATTTTTACACTCCAATTATAAAAAAAGTGTGTAAAATGAGAACTATGCATGGTAAGTCTAGTTTACATCCACTCAACCTTGCAGTCAATGCGGTACATTACTTTAAATGGTCAGTGGCAGCAGAGTCTTTGTTCAAAGGTGAGTAATTGCCATTACACCAATCACAGGTGTTCTAGCCTCTCAAAACGTCAAGACAATGAAAACATCCGAAATCTCCCTCGCAAGGAAGTGCAAGCGCTGTTCAAAAAACAAATTAAAGTTACAATTTTAATTGAAATAGAAACTCTGCAAAACCTGTCCCTGTGATAATCCAGATAGGTATTTAACTTTATGTAGCACTTCATACATGGGTCGTCCAACATCTAGGCACTGTGATTATTATACCCAGTCGATACTCAGTTAACCGACCTCTAAAGGAAGAGAACTAATAAGATAGCCCAGCCAGTTCAGCACTCATTGCTGCAATCTGTGCGTGATCTTTAGGTTGCAGGTTCGAATCCTGACATGGCCAACTCAACCTTTCATCCTTTCGAGGTCAATAAAGGATTATTGACTTCAGTTTGGTGATAATTGTGATAAATATGTTCTATGTACAGCGCTTTGCCAAAAGTGCTATATAAATAACCACTTGACCATACGATTAGATATAGAATTTAGCATGGAGTCCTTGCCTCCCTGCACTGTTGTCTCATGGCATACCATTAGGTAGTAGTAGCTCCAGGCAATGAGGACTTTCATTAAACATCAAAAGACAATTCTGCTATTGAACCTCAAAACACACAATACAATTTATGTTTGCTTTAATATGTAATTGTCTAGGTTTTTGTATTTTCAACATTTAAATATATACAGAAGCGAACACATGGCCAGACCTTGGAGAAATAATGAAAGGTGTATTCTGTCACAATGCAGAAAGCTGCCGCATAGTAATGATTTCCATTCAGCTCTTACACACGTCGGCTGGATGCCACATACATTTTACTCTCTTGCAAAGGAGAAACGTAATTTTTACTCTTAAAATCACATTTACTCTCAAAGTTTAAAAATAGGGAGTAAATACTCCCACCTCAAAATCTTATCTGGAGCACTGCCTACAACAAAGCAGCGCTAGTAAAGACAGCACATCTGCTGAGTTGGGGAGACGGATAACAGACCGGTCTGTGTTAAATCAAAGGTTGCAAGAGGCAACATTGTATGGAGAAAACTGAAGAGACTAGTGTGTGAAGCATATGTGAAAAGCAACACGAATATAATTAAACAGCAGATGAGTGACTGAACTTTTGAAGCCAAGACAGATACTGTAAAAAGAGTGGTCCGGCACCACGTTGGTGCTCATTCGAAGGTCTTGGTTAGGTATCCAACTGAAAAGTGGCAAATGTAAAAAGGAATTGTGAAATCGAAGTGGTCCTGCAACTGGTCAAGCCAAACCCTGTGCACATTCGAAAGTCTTCGATAGTTGATGCTAACTGAACTTGGTCTGAACCCGGCTGAGGGAGACTAATTGTGTATGAGGAAGGATCCGAGGTGAGGGGGATCCGGAGTGAACCGCGAGTCACCAGAAAAAGAATATTCTATGAACATTGTGAAAGAGGATCTGAGCCCGGCTGAGGGGGGTCCAGGTTGAGTTGTGAATCACCTGTATAGAGTACTTGTAAGAGGAAAATAACTTTGTTTTGTTGCATCAGGCCCTCTGAATCAAGACACTTTGATAGGCGAAAGAGCCATGAGCACAGAAGGCCCTGATACAAGTGATTGAACTGTATCCTCTTGCCAAAGAAGCCAGAGATTGTGCTACGCTCGAGTGAACCGCCTTGTTCCGTGCTGAAAACATGGGGAAGGGAGGCCAATGGCCTGAGCAATCTGACACATGTTTGTGAACACTTCTTTCGTTTTCATGAACACTACTCCCACACTGTTTGTATTTAGAGGTAAGGATTAGCAATAGGTTTTTTAGTATAGGCCCTTTTATTTTGACAATACACCACTAGGACTATCATTTGATGGTCGTAGCTTGCTGCCATCTGTAGATTTAGGATTAGCTAGGCTTTTTATCATACCCTTGTTGAAGTTCAATAAACACCCTTGAGCTGTGGTCACTTGTGTCCGTCTTATTGTTGATACCATGCCTTCATTACAGTGGCCATCATCTGGGAAAGACCCATCACCCCAAAACCCCACCACCCTGGACAGAATAGTGGCAGACCTCACAGGTTCAAAGATCTTCTCGAAGTTGGACCTCAATGCCGGGTACCACGAGCTGAAGCTACACAGGGACTCAAGGTACATTACCACCTTCTCATCTCACATGGAACTTCAGAGATACAAAAGGCTGACTTTTGCGATCTGCTCGGCCGCGGAGGTGTTCCAACAGACATTCCAAACAGTCTTCCAGGGCCTCCCCCAGACATGCTGAATGTAGGTGATGGCATTCAAGTATACGTGGAAAACAAAGCAGAACACCACTTCAGGTTGGCAGCAGTCCTCGACTGACTAGACTAAGACGGCCTCATCATCCACAGAGAAAAATGTGACTTCCTGAGAGACTGATATTTTTTTCCAGCTATGTGTTCAACAACCGAGGAGTCTTGGCCGCTCCACTCAAGGTTACAGACAACAAGGGAGCATCACCCCTCCAGCCCCACCACACCCACGGAGAAGTGGAGCTCCCTTGGTATGGAAACCTACTGCAGCAGGTTCATCAACAACCCAGCAACCATCTAAGAACCACTGAGAGAACTAACCAGATAGGCCACAAAGTGGGAGTGGAGCAGCTGTTGTCAAGAGGCATTTCAAAGACTCACTATCCGCAGAAACGACAATGGAGTATTACAACAGCAGTTTACAAACTGAACTATACGTGGACGCCAGGCAAGTTGGACTGGGAGCCATCTTAGTACAAATGTACCCCACTTGTGAAGGAAGATCCATTGTGTATGACTCCAGAGCACTGACACCCATGGAGCAAAGATACTCCCACATTGAAAAAGAGGCAATCGCAATCCTATGGGGCGTCATCGTTTCCACTGCTACCTCTACGGACAGAGGTTTAAGGCCTACACTGACCACAAGTCCCTGATCCCAATCTTCAATGGGCCAGCACTGCACCCTCCTGTATGGATTGAAAAGTGGCTGCTACACCTACAGCAGTATGAATTCGACCTCCTGTACCAGCAAGGGGAAGAAGACCCTGCAGATGTTCTGTGAAGACATCCCCGCGCAGCAAAGGCAGCAGAGATTGTCGAGCCCACAGAGACGAAAGGGCACATATGTCAAACTGTCCACGCAATGAAGCCAAAAGCAGTTAGCATCACAGACAAAGAAAGCAACTAGAACAGACCCTGTGCTGCAACTTAGTGAAGAATGCCATACTGGCGGGAGAGTGGAACTCGTTTTTACATAACAATGACAACCGCACAGCAGCAACCTGAGATTTCCTTGTGGGCCTATTCACAGTGTGTCACAAACTGTTAATCACAAGAGATGGGGCTGATACTGAGGGGTGCACGCATTGTTATCCCACACAGTCTACAGCTTATGCCTCATGCATAAAGGGCACGAAGGCTTGATTGAAATCAAGGATACAAAGCAGAGTATGGTTCCCACAGCTGGATGCAACAGTTAGAAGGCCTGGCCATCATGCCTCCCATGCCAGACAACAGGGGCAAGCCCCAGACCGGAACCCACCAGTTTGGCCCAAAGAGGCACATTGTGATATGAAGCCATAAGCATTGACCTCTGTTCCTTTCAAGAAGGGACATACCTACTAGTAGCTATTGAGGTCTACTCCCGCTACTCAGAAGTGGAGGTGGTCTCATCAACAGCCACAGAAGTGGCGTTGCCCACTCTTGAAAAGATGTTCACCACACATGGTCTACCACAATACATAAAAAGCAACAACGGGCCACTCTTCCAGGGAAAATAATTCAACAAATACTGAGAAGACCTCCACATCCATCACCATTGCATTACCCCCATGCTGGCCTCAGGCAAGCAGGGACGCCAAACGATTTATGAGGACACTCCATAAAGTCCTCCGAATTGCAAAGGCGCAGAACCTTCCTTGGAAGTTCAAGTTATACCAGTTTCTGAGGAATTACCGACTAATGCCACACACAGTGACAGACACCCCCTCAAGCCCCCGGCAGACCTCCAGTATAAACAACGTTGAACTCCTCCATAACGCACAACCAGAGCAAGCAAGTGAAAGGCCTCGACAGGCGACAGACACAGGTGAAGAACATAAGAGCAAATGAAAACATGAGTGCCAAGCGACTGACCATAGAGTCCAAACGTAAGGTCAGTGACCAAGTGTTGATCCTCCAGAATTCAAAGCAATTGAAACTAGCAAGTCCTTTCGATGTCACACCCTGAACAGTGGTACAGCAGAAAGTGACACGCTGAGGAACTGAGACCATATCGTGGAATGCATCCTGGTTCAAGAGAATCACAAAGCGAATGTGGTGAGAGGCTAACAAACCGTCAGGTTAAAGGCAGGAAGAAGTAGTTCCAGGCCCTATAAGTGAGCCGGCTGAAGAGTAAGAAGAGACACCCAGCCCAGAGGCCCAGGAAGAGGTGCTTGAATTGCCGTAGATGGTCCGGCGGAAAGCAGCACTCCTAGGAGGCCAGCCCAGCAACACAGCAGGTACCAACTGAAGGTGGCACCTGGACCCCCAGCAAAACTAAGGCACCACTTCCATTAGGAGAAAAAGACTAGAGGTAGAGGAACAGTTGGAATTTATATGTTTTTAATGTACGTTCAGGGGAACGAGGAGAGGGATGTTACGTCTATACCACATCACTGCACACTGGCGGGACGTGGACAAATAAAGGGCATACGCATAGGACTTCTGGATCAGTGTGGAGTGCTCCATAAACATACCAGTTTATGCGCATCTTTCTTCCCTCCCAGCGCACGCTCGCTCGGGGCATACCCGGAGCGCACCGCATGGTACATTCTTGCTGCACCCCACACCGGGCTGGCAAGACCTAGCAGCAGACACAGCAGGGGCTGGAAGGACGTGGCCCCGGGCTGCAGGATAGGACATGGAGCATGGTGACTGGAGCTCACGTGTCTGCACACGCCACCTCCTGTACGTCAAATTAGTAAGTATGCTGAACCCGATTCTGTGCGGCCAACTGCCACCTACCCACGATTAACACATCATAGTATTGGTGTGGCAGCCTATTTGGCTCCCCAGCGTGGGGTGGGAGGAGCAAATGAAGGAAACTCTGAGGTAGTGCGAGAACATATTCAGTTTCTCAGAAAAGAAAAATCAAACTAATGAAGTGCTAATATGGCGCTGAAGCATGTTAGGTTTGCCGAGGAGGGGAACAAATCCAGAGGAGGCAAGAAAGCACCTTGACAACAAAAGAGTATTAGTTCTGAGCGACTGCCTGTTCTCGACGTGATTGTAGCATGTGAGTTTAGGCCTGGAATACTTAAGATGAGCTTAGATTTTCAGAACTCCTTTACAGGTCATGGGAGGACTTTAGCTGTAGTAGTGTCCCAAAGTAATAGTGTGTACTTCTTCCATCAAGGCCCCTCCTTACTATGGACCTTAGTGCAGGAAACAAGGTGAGGGGTGCAGTCTAACTAGGTTGGCTTAGAGATGGGAGTGGGCATGAAAGGTTGTTCCTTCAGCTCGGTAGTAGGGAAGAAGCTGTTGTTGTCTCATAGGGTGTCTGAGGTGTGCAATGTTGTGGCCTCTCAGAGACCCCTCCGAACAGGAAAAACCTGCCTGTAACTTTAGACTTCTCATCTTACTCTGGGGGACAGGGGTTATATAAAAGAATACTTCAGGGCTCGAAAATTTAGATGTGATTAGCAGGAGCTAAAAGCAGATCCCGAGTATTGGGATCACCCGGTAGGCAGGAGCTACCTCAGTACAACCAGGAGCCAGTACAAAGCATGCAGCAAATCTAACTTGCCCATTTAGAAAGTGTGCCTAATGGCATAACTGTGGTCTGGTGGCATTTAGAAATTGTGCCTAATAGCATAACTGTGGTTTAGCTCCATTTAGAAAGTGTGCCTAACAGCATAACTGTGGTCTAGTTGCATTTGGAAAGTGTGCCTGGTAGCGTAGATGTGTTTTGGTTCAATTTAGAAAGTGTGCCTAGTAGCATAACTGTGGTCTAGTTGCATTTGGAAGGTGTGCCTAATGGCGTAGCTGTGGCCTGGTTGCGTTTGGAGGGTGTGCCTGGTGGCGTAGCTGTGGTCTAGTTGCATTTGGAACGTGTCCCAAATGGCATAACTGTGGTCCAGTTGCATTTAGAAAGTGTCCCCATTAGCATAACTCTGTTCAGCTGATTATAGAAAGTGTGCCCGACCAGCCCCTCTATACCAACCCTGATTTTAGAAAGTGTGCCTAATAGCATAACTGTGGTTTAGTTGCATTTAGAAAGAGTGCCCAAGAACAGAACTGTGGTTTTGTTGTATTTAGAATATATAATCCAGTGATTTGTTGAATTTAGAAACTGAATAATCCCACCCATGGCACAGCCGATTTCAGAAAATATGAATAATCTCACCAGGTGGCATAATTCAATTTAGAAGGTGATGGTGTGAATGACATCATCCTATGGTATAATTGACCTAGAAACTAAGAATAATATCATCCTAGCCTACAATCAGAAATTATCCTTAAATGTGGCATAGGTTAACTTAGAAGCCCCAATCCCTATCACAAACGGAGTTCAGCAGGTTACCCGCAATGGTCAGCGAAGGGTAGAAATTGTAAATGACATCATCCTTGGTATAACTGAACTCAAAAGTGCGGATAATCAATCTCACCCTGCTGCATAGTTGAACTTAGAAGGTGTGAATAATCATCCTGTGACATAGTTGAACTTAGAATGTGTCCCTAACTGTGGTATAACAAGTGTGAATATTATTAACCTCTGGTATAGCTGAACGTGGAAAGTGTGAACAAAAACACCCAACTATATTTTAGTTCAAACTTAGCCACAACATGAGACCACCCAGCCCACCATGGTCCACCGAAAGTCAACCCTACCCCACTTTCTCAACCCACTCGATGACCATCACCCCCCCAACCAACCCCTATCCAAACACCAAGCCAGAGGAGCCCGATAGCGAGCCGTCCATCCTAAGACCCCTGCTCCTCCCACCCACTTGCCCACTATCATCATCCCTACACCCCCAACCCCTCCAATCAACAACTGCCCAGCCTCCCAGGCACACCCTGCCCCGCCACCACACCCTCCACCTTCCTCTTATCAACTCCCCTAAACATCCTCCCCCGACCCCACTCCTTCCCCTCTCTAAAAACAGCACGTCTTGCACTGACAAGAATAGCAGCCGCATCCCTTTCACCCTCCGACCCCCCCACCCTCTCTCACACCAACAGCTACAAAAACCCTGAAAAAAAACCATACCTGGTCTCCCTCAACCTCTTACTCCTCGCCACTCCTGTCTCGACCCACCACATCAATCTCCCATTCCCGATCACCACCACCCTCTCCCCCTTCCTCACCCTCTCCCTGGAATTCTCACCATCCACAACTGAAACTCCTAAGCCCCCCAGACCCCACCTTCAAGTCCCCCGACCCAATTCCAACCAACCCGACACACCTGTCCAACCCCTCCCCCCGCACCCACCACCTTGACCGCCTGCCTACTCTTCCCATCGACCACCCCTCCCCTCACCCCAGTGTCCACTCTGTCGCCTCACCCCCCTCACCCACTCCCGCACCACCCCTCCGACTCACTGCCCCTCCCCTCTCATCCTCCACCTCTGCTACTCCCACATCATCCTCCTGTACCGAAGTAAGATGCATCCTTTTTAATGCCCGATCTGTAGCAAAAAAAAAAAAAAACAGCATCTTTTACCTCCTCGCCTCTGACAAACTGGACCTGGTCTTGATCACGGAAACCTGGTTCTCTGATGACTTTGCCCCTATCACCAAAGAAGCCTGCCTCTCTCCCCCCACCCCCCACGACTACTGTCTCATCCCACTGAACCAACCCGCTAGAGGAGGGGGACTAGCAATCACCTTCAAGTCACACTTCTCTGCCACAATCATTGACAACCAGCCAACAATCCCTTCCTGTGAATCGCTTCTCGTAAAACTATCCCTCCCCCCTTCATTCTCCCACAGCTTTCTAATCATCTACAGACCTCCTGGTTATGACAGACATTTCTGGCTACGACTGACATCCCCACCAACCCTATGACCCACCCTCTAGTTGACTGCCTAGACGCGATTAACCTCCATACCCACATAAACGGACCAACTCACTATAAAGGACACAGCCTTGATGCCATCTTCAGCTCCCACGACCAGATACATCTAAACCCCCTTGCCCCTATCATCTGGTCCGATCACTTCATTGTCTCTTCCACCATTCGCTCACCGTACCTGAACCAGAACCTCCAAATCTACGCAAATGCTGGAAGAAACTAAAAATCCGTCCTGACCTAGCTGACGCGCTCCGTCAGTCTCCATCCCCTACCTGTATACCCAATGAATAACTGACCTTGACGCCTTTGACTAATGGCTCAATACCTCATTAATCCCGCTCACCCCCGCTTGCAAACCATCAGTTCGCCATGACCCTTTTCCTAGATGGTTTAAACCAGAATTGAAGACCGCAAAACCACTTTATAAATCCCTCGAACGCAAATGGCGGAAAAACAAAATCACCCTGAGCAGATCCCCCTTGGCCCGGCACCATCGCCGCTACAAAGCCGAAATCCGGAAAGCAAAAAAAGCCCATTACTACTCCCGAATCCTGAACTGTGAAAACCCTAGCAAAGAATTCCACAAAATCATCTCCGAATTCACCAAACCATCATGTACCACCACCCAATCGACCCCCTCACAATCACTCTGCGACTCACTCGTTCTCCACTTCTACACCACTGCTCTCAAAAGAACAAAATTCTCTAACCAACAAACTAGCCTGCATGCACCCACCACACAATCCACACACCTTACCTGCCATCCCACCGCCTGCAACCGCTACCCACCCCACCTTCGACTCTTTTACTCCCATATCAACTGACCAATTTCTCAAACTTCTCTCCGCCCGAAAACTATCCGGCCCCCCACTAGACCCCTGCCCAAACACAACCCTCAAAGAAATATTTACATCTACCTGCGAAGGAGAAAACGCAAGAACCATCATAAACGACTCCCTCTCCTTGGGAATTTTTCCCTATGCGTTCAAAACTGCTCATGTCAAGCCTCTTCCAAAAAAACCTTCCCTAGACCCTCTCAACCCCAAAAACTACCACCCCATCTCAAACAGGTTCCTTGCTAAACTCATTGATCGAACAGCCTACTCCCAACTCAATGCCTTTGTTGACGCCAACAATCTCCTAGACCCCGCTCAAATCAGGTGTCAGACCCCGACACGGAATCAAAACCACCCTAACCTCAATCTGGGATGACCTTAAAAACACTGCAGATTCTGCGGGATGCGCGGCATTAATCCTTCTTGACCTATCCGCCGCCTTTGACAGAATCAACCACTCAATCTTCATCCACCGCCGCCACTCCCTAGGAATCTGTGGAAACACTCAAATGGATAGCATCCCTCAACAATAGGAATCAAATAACCCTACTCTCCGCCTGAGCTTCTCCCTCCCGACCAGTCAATACCGGAGTTCCACAAGGAGCATGCCTATCAGCCCTCCTGTTCAACCTCTATATGTCCACCCTCCCACGAATAATCAGCTCGGACAATATCCTGCGCTACAACTACGCCGATCACACCCAACGAATCCTAAAACTCCTCAATTCAAAACCCAACTGCCAACCCAACCTCGCTGCCTGCCTCATTGACATAGATCATTGGATGACCACAAACCACCTCCTGTTAAACCTTCAAAACTGAAATCATGTTGTGCGTCAACACTAAACTTCTTCCGCACCCCCTACCCTGGCCATCTGCCATAGCAAATTCCCCCCACAACCTCAAACTCAGTAAAAAACCTTGGATGCAATCTCGACTCAGACCTAACCATCTCGCTCCAAGTCAACAACATCTCTAAGTCCTGGCACTACCACCTCAAAATTCTTAGGCACATTTTTCCATACCTCTCCTTCCCCAACACTCTCCGCGGTCCAATCAATTGTTATGTCAAGACTGGACTATGCTAACCCCCTCTACCTCTGAGTCCATGCGTACCACCTGACTAAACTTCAAAGAGCACAAAATTCCGCAGCCAAACTGCTACTAGCACTTGGCCCAAGAGATCACATCTTCCCAGCTCTCAAAACTCTGCACTGGCTTCCGATTGCCCGAAGGGTGACCTTCCAAACCTTATGCATCTCTCACCAAGCAATACATAAAACCGGACCTCAATATCTTCAGGACAAACCAAAACCCTACCATCCACCAAGCACTCTAAGATCAAGCTCTGCCCGCCTCTTAGTGATACCAAAATCCAACTCTGTCAGGTTAGGTGGATCATCATTCTGAGCCCTGGCCCCCACTCTGTGGAACTCACTTCCACCCCACATCCGACTCACCGAAGACCTCATGTCTTTCCGCAAATTACTGAAAACGTGGCTCTTCCCCAAAAAATCGACTCCTAACACAAACAGTATAACAAAAACAAGAAACAGTAGCCCATGGTTGCTGCATCAAAAATAACAATCCATCATCGAGACCCAATCAAGAAAATGGAAAACAAACTGCTAAGGTAAATTAAAACGGGTAAACTGAATAGAACAAATGAAGTGGATGAAAGGAATGAAGTGGATGAAAGGAAAGAAGTGGATGCAGGGGGTTAAACAAATACAGTGGATGACACTGAAGAAATGGATGAAACGAATGCAGTGGATGAAACGGATGCAGTGGGTTAAACGAATGCAGTGGATGAAACTGAAGAAATGGATGAAACAGATGAAGCGGATGAAGCGGATGAAACGGATGAAGTGGATGAAACGGATGAATCAGATGCAGTAGGTGTAACGGATGGAAGAGATAAAGCCGATGGAAGAGATGAAGCCGATGGAAGAGATGAAGCCGATGGATCGGAACAAGTGGATGAAACGGAACAAGTGGATTGATCCGGAATGAAATGGATGGAACCAAAGAAGAGGTTGGAACGGAAGAAGTGGACGGAACGGAAGTAGTGGACGGAACGGAAGAAGAATTGGACAGAATCAAAGAAGAAGGCATTAAAAGAAGTATCCTGAACAGATGTAATGTAATGAACGGATGATATATAAACTACCAACCAAGTAAACAAAACAGAAAAGTAAATCGAATGCGTGCAAAGGATGGAGTGGACAGATGGTGGACAAAGGAATCAAATGGATGAAAAAGGTGAATGAATTGAGCGGAAGGGTAGATGGAACAGATGCAGTCAACAGAACGGATAGAGCGGATCAAATGCACAGAAAGAATCAATCGGATAGAGTGAATGCAAAGAATGGAACAAAGAGCTAGCGGGAAAAAGTCAAAACGAACAGATGAAGTGGATGGAACAGACGAATCAGATAGAACCGAGTAAACGTTCTGGCTAGCAGAGCGAATGGAACAGACGAAACACGTAGATGGGTTAGAACGGATGGAGTGGGTGGAACAGATGGAGTGGGTAGAACGAACAAATGGATGAAACAGACTGAACGGATGGTAGGAGGCGAACAGATGAAACAGATTAATGGATTGAATGGATGAGCCTACCGAGCAGACTGAACAAATGGAAAAATGAGTAGCTTTAACAAATGGAACAGATCAAATGGACTGAACGGATACAGTGGATGAAACAAATACAGTAGACTGTACAGACGGAGTTGATGCATTGGATGAAGCGGAGGGAACAGTTAGAGTGCATCAATCTGATGGAGTAGATGCAATAGATATAACAGATGAAGTGGATGGAACAGATGGAGTGGATAGAACCGATAAACCAGATGAAACTAATAGAGCGGATGGAACAAACCAAGTGGATGAAACAGATGGAGCGGATGAAACAGATGGAGCAGATGAAACAGATGGAGCGGATGAAACAGATGGAGCGGATGGAACACATGGTACACATGGTGCGCATGGAACGCATGGAACGGATAGAGTGCATGGAAGTAAAACACATGGAACAGATCGAACGAATAAAAAAGATGGAACAGATGAAACACACTAAACAGATAGAAATTATGAAAGGGATCAACAGATTGGATGGAGTAGTTTATGTAGATGAAGGATCCAATGATGCAATGAAAGACAAGTAAACTAAATGACGAACCAGGTGAAATGTATGAACAGACGAAGCTGAATGAATGGACAAAGTGAATAAAACAAGATAGAATTGATGGTACAGAGGAGCGCTCAATGTCAATCGCCTTACTGAAAACCACCAAATCACACCACCACGCTTACTCTTGCCTATACACCACCACTCAACTAGAACACAGCAATACTATGACATATTCGGTATAGCTGTTCTCATACTAACACCCGCCACATACTCCTCATCATCCTAATTAAATACAGCTAGCTGAGCACACACCACCAGCCTAAGCGTCTCCTCCCACCTAACGCAGCCAGAAATCAGTCTGGGTATCAACCCACCAGAATGACCTCCCAACCACCACACCTACCGCTAAGAAGCAGCTATCATGCAAGTGCCACACCAGCTGCACACATTTCCGGTTTACCCACGCGCCTTATGACTCTCTCCGTCTCTCTACTGATTTGAACTATGGTTCCCGAGGGTGTTCAACCTACCAGCACTTTAAGATCATACCAATGATACATAAGGTGCTATATGAATGCAAAATAACATAACATAAGATGCCAACACTATACCCCCCTCTACTTTAAATATCCATTTGATGTGTCCTTTATTCAGATTAGTCAACATACAGAATTAATAACAGGTATGTATGTTTGGATGGTACCAGTTGGCCCAGGGGGTCAAATGTAGCTCCTGATAATTGATGGTTTAAGCCAAACAGGCTCTCCTAAGCTAGAAGCAGGAGCTGAATAGCTCCCTGCAATTTCAAAACCTGAAGGTCATTGACCTTGATTGAATAGATTAATTGATTTTTTTAAAGTCATTCAGGAAAGTTGTACATTCAATTTTGTTGGCAGTTGGGGAGAGCCATTTGAAATTCATCATGTGGCCTTAAGTGGCGGAGGGTGCCACGTCCTAGCAAGCTGAACCTTTTCAGCTTGAGGTCGATCCTAGAGCTGTTAGTGTTACTTCCTAGGATGTCTGGATGCAGGAACTTAACTAGGGAAGCCATGCAGATTTAAGATAAGGGAGACCTGTGTAGGAGTCAGGAGTTGCAAGACTAAATTAAGCTTTTTTTTTTTTTTTTAACTGGAGTGGGGCGGGTGGTGGTCCTTACAAAGGAGTTCAACTGTTGTAAGAATGCCTTAGCGGTCAGTGTTGAAACCGAGGTTTGTGGGTCAGGGTTCGCCGTTTGCAAGCTTTGACCACCATCTTTAGCGTTTTATCATGGAGGTTTAGAGTAGTGATTTCAGTCCCAAGACTAGGTCAGAAGCTAGACTACCAGTTCTGTTTCTTTCAGGGGCAACATTTAGTGGTTATCATTAAAATCAAGCATTTGGGGCATGCATAGGGAGAGCGCAGCTGGGCATGTAGCTTAAGATTTCTTGGTGGGTCCTTCATTTCTTCATTAAAGATGCAATGATGCAACATTTGGGCCAGGGCAAAATTTGCACTCCCCACTGGCCATTGGCTAGTAATAAATGCTGTACTGTGTGCACATATAGAATTGAGGTGGAAGGTGACCTATGGCTGGGCTAGTAGCGTGAAACTTGACTGTTTGCACTCGGCCACAGGCCACTTGTAAAAAAAATAATTTCCCAATGCAAGTGCCTATGAGCCAGGATATGGGTCGGAGACATGCCAACCTAGGAGTGTGACCTTAGCACTATTTGGCTACTTGCATGGTTTCAATAATTTTAGTTTCTTAGTTAATTAAACCTTACAAAAATAATAAACCTGTTCTGAGGACTCATATCAACGTCCATT
Organism: Ambystoma mexicanum; assembly: GCF_040938575.1. Classification (NCBI taxonomy): domain Eukaryota; kingdom Metazoa; phylum Chordata; class Amphibia; order Caudata; family Ambystomatidae; genus Ambystoma; species Ambystoma mexicanum. Next base: position 231,401,268 of record NC_090932.1, on the reverse strand, counting down.
GTCAGTAAGATGGTCGGGCCAATGTTTGCATGAAGAACTTGGTTAAAATAGATCAGAGTCTGTTGCAAAGGTATTTGAGATAAACCTGCAAGCAAGCTCTGCCTTGGGATCCAAAGAGTTGCCATGCTTCAAATTGAAGGTCATTGGTTCTACCACATTTTGAGAGGACATTAGATTTGGTGCTGCCAGGTTTGACTAACCACCATGCTCGGGGATTGAGCCATCGATATAGCAAAGCTTTCCAAAGAGCAGCCATACACATAAGGGGTGTATTTACCACTTTTAATCCCCAGAAATTGGCAAATACACACAAAAAAGAAGAATGTGGAGTAAACATACGCCCAACAAAAAATAGAAACTATAAAACAGATCCAAGGATATGTTTGGACCAGTAGACCCCTATTAGCACGGTAAGCAATTGCCATTATTATTGCATGATCCAAAGAGATGAACAAGTTACTTTCTTACCTGGTAGCGTTCTTTCGATGGGATGGTCCGACGACGTATTCCATATCTATGACATGTAATCACCACAGCTGTGCTGCTTCGGAAACTTTATTCGGCGTCTGCGTCCTGCGTCGATGCGCCGTCGTCGAGGACCTCCTCCGACGTCATCCAATGTGATAAGTAGGACGCACGACGCCCGTAGCCTCAGTTGTAGTTTTTTCCCCCAGAACGTGACACATTAGTCAACTGCCAGTCAGACACAAAGCCTTGCGGAACGTAAGCTGCAATCGCAAAAGAAATTCTGCAGCGGGGAAGGCAGGGAGGGAGCGATATGGAATACGTCGGCCCATCCCATCGAAAGAACGTTACCAGGTAAGAAAGTAACTTGTTCTTCGAGGGGATTGGGTCCTCCGACGTATTCCATATCTAGGACAGACTCCCAAAGCAGTACCAGAGCAAGGAGGAGGGAAAGAATTTAGAATCAAAATTTAGAATAGCCAATCAAATAGAAGAGCAAAGGACCGCCTTGCCAAAGGCCAGATCCTGACCTCGGATGGAATCAAGGGAATAGTGACGTACAAATGTATGTACTGAAGCCCAGGTGGCTGCATCACAGATGTTGCAAATAGGAACACCCCTCTGCAGGGCAGTAGATGCAGCCATACCGCTGGTAGAATGGGCCCGCAAGCCAGCCGGTGGGTCCTTACCCGCCAAGCGGTAACACTCCGAGATGGCCAAAATAATCCAGCGAGACAAAGTCTGTTTCGTCACAGCTTGTCCCAAACGCTTTCCAGCGTAACCAATAAAGAGTTGATCGTCCACTCTGACCCGGGACATGCGTGAAACATAAAAGCTTAAAGCTCTCCTAGGATCAAGCCTATGGAGCCTCTCCTCTTCCTTACCAGGATGCGAAGGAGGTTAGAATGCCGGAACAACCACCTTCTGGGCCAAATGAAACTCCGTCACTACCTTCGGAAGAAAAGAAGGACGAACTCTAAGGACAACCCTGTCCTTGTGAAACACAGTGAAGGGTGGCTTAACTGAATGTGCCTGTAACTCACTCACTCTGCGAGCGGAAGTAACCGCAACTAAAAACACAGTTTTCAGAGTTAACAGCCTCAAAGGGCAAGAACGTAAAGGCGCAAATGGAGCACCCATAAGAAACTTAAGAACAAGGTTTAAATCCCAACCGGGCACCAGAAAAGGTGACGGAGGGAACACATTAGTGAGCCCTTTCAGAAACTGTGAAATTAAAGGGATTTTAAAGTAGGAACACTCTTCAGACGAGCGCTTAAAGATGGACAGCGCCGCCAGGTAACCTTTAATGGTACCCACTTGCAAGCACCTGTGGGCCAAAGAAAGTAAAAAGGACAGAACCATGGGGATGTCGCATGCAAAAGGATCCACATTCTGAACACTGCACCAGTCGCAGAACTTACGCCAACGGCAACGGTACAGAGACTTTGTTGCTGGCCTTCGGTCCGAGAGCAACACCTCCATCACGTCTTCAGGGAGGTCCCAATCCTTATACCTCAACCTTTCAGAAGCCAAGCGTGAAGGTTGAGGGATCTGACCTCTGGATGGAGAACCTGACCCCCCCCTCCCGTGAGAGCAGATCGTCTCGGTAGGGAAGACGACGTGGAGGGCAGATGGACAAGTCAAGAAGGTCCGGGTACCACGTCCTCCGAGCCCACGCCGGAGCAATGAGGATCATCCGGGAAACGAACTTCCGTAACCTCCGCAGCACTTGCGGGATGACGGGGACTGGAGGAAACGCATACAGCAGCGGGGATGACCACTCCACCACGAACGCGCCTCCTAAGGCTCCCTTTGGAGGAAATTCCCGCGAGCAGAACCTCTCGCACTTCCGGTTGACACTGGAGGCGAAGAGATCCACTTGAGGGGTCCCCCAAAGGGCAAAGATCTCCAGGAGAATCTCCTGAGCCAACTCCCACTCGTGAGAGATCGTGCTCGGCCTGCTCAGAGCGTCCACCGTCACGTTTTCGTCTCCGGCCAGATGAACTGCCGAGATCGAAACTTCCTGCTGGATGGCCCAGAACTCGAGCTGCATCGCCTCCCTGCACAGAGGAAGTGACCCTGCCCCCCCCTTTTTGTTGAGGTAGTGCACGGCCACTGTGTTGTCCGTCAGGATCAGGACATTCTTTCCTCGCACAGTCGGCAGAAAAGCCTTCAGGGCTAGCCCGACGGCCCTCAGCTCCAACAGATTGATATGGAGTCTGGACTCCGATGGAGACCAACGACCGCTGACTGTCAGCCCGTTGGCATGAGCTCCCCATCCCGTGAGGGATGCATCCGTCACGATCGTCACCTCCGGCCAGGGAATCCAAAATGGAGCACCCTTCATCAAGTTGCCTTCGACGGCCCACCACAGAAGGTCCCGGGCGACCGAGGGCGGCACCTGAACCGGGTCCGACATCCTGCCGGAGGACTGCGACCATTGCATCTTGAGTGCCCACTGCAAAGATCTCATCCGCAGGCGAGCCTCTGGCACCAGAAGAATACAGAATGCCATGAGGCCGAGCAACCTCAAGGACTCGAACGCTGGGAGCGTCTGGGCATGCTGAAACTTGTGCACTATCTGCTGAATGTGAAGAGCCCTCACCTGGGGAGGAAAACACTGCCCCAGGGAAGTGTCGAGCACTGCTCCGATGTACTGGAGCCGCTGTGTTGGCGTCAAATGGGACTTCTTTAAATTGAGGGAGAAGCCCAGCCTGTGAAGTGAGTGGCAGGTGACGGACAGATGATCCAGGACTTGCTCGGGAGAGCTCCCCCTGATCAACCAATCGTCCAGGTAGGGGTAGACGTGAATCCCCCCTTGCCTGAGATGCGCTGCCATCACAACCTGAGCTTGGTGAAAACCCGCGGGGCGGAGGTCAATCCGAACGGCAGGACCTGAAACTGAAAGTGCGAGTCGCCAACCGCGAAGCTCAGGTACTTCTTGTGCTTGGGATGGATCGGCACATGGAAGTAAGCATTCTTGAGGTCGAGAGACACCAACCAGTCCTAAAGCTGAAGGGCCTGGAGGACTTGAGAGAGAGTAACCATCTTGAACTTGTCCTTCCTTAGGAGTTTGTTCAAACCGCGCAAGTCCATGATGGGTCTCAATCCCCCGTCTTTCTTCGAAATCAAAAAATAAGCGGAATACCATCCCTTGTTCCTCTCCGTTACAGGCACCAGTTCTATGGCGCCTTTCTCCAGCAGGGCTTGAATTTCCTGCACAAGGAGCGGATCCGGACTCTGCAAAGAGAGGTTCCCCGGTGGATTGTCGCGAGGCCTGTGCCGAAAGGTAAGACAGTAGCCGTGGGTTATGATCTCCAGAACCCACACATCTGAAGTAATGTCACGCCACTCTACAAGATGCTGCGCCAGCCTTCCCCCAACTGGCGAACCATGGGACATGGCCTAATGACTGAGTGGTAGCGGCTGCGGCGTTACCTGAGGGCAAAGAGGCAACTGCCCGAGCGGCCTTCGCACCACGGGTACCCTGTCGTCCACCTCTGGTACCCCTATGTTGGCCTTTTTGACTGCCAGCTCCTCTCGCTTTACTGAAGGACGAGTAATAGCGAAAGTAACCACCCCTCCATTGCTGTCCCCATGGACGAAAAGGCGGAGGTTGGTGAACTGCAGCGCCTAACGACTTCGCTGCAGCTTTTGAGGTCTGCAACCTCTCAAGGCTCTCGTCAGCCTTGCTGCCAAAAAGGTGTTCACCGTCAAAGGGCATGTTGAGGAGCCGGGACTGCACATCAGGAGCAAACCCCGACTTCCGCAACCACGAAAACCTGCGTATCACGGTGCTCGCTGCCATGGACCTGCTGACGCATTCAGCCATGTCCAAACCCGACTGAACGGACTCACACATGGCATCCTTACCACCCTGGACCATAGCAAGGAAACCATCCCGTTCGTCCCCTTCGGGAATATGTTCAGCCGCTAACGCAACACAGTTCCACAGAGTGTGTGTGAAACGAGACAAGGCACAAATGGAGTTGGCCGCCTGAAGCGCCATACCACCAGAAGAAAACACTTTCTTCGCCCAGCCATCAAAACGTTTGTCGTCCCTATCAGGAGGGATGGTAGGGTACAACGCCTGCTTTGCCGGGGCCGTGGCCGCCTGCACCACCAAACTCTCCGGAGTGGGGTGCCTGGTCAAGTAGCAGGGGTCGCTACTGGCTGGACGGTATTTTCGCGACAAGAACCTGCCCACCGCCGGGAGACTCTCCGGAGCAGTCCAAGCCGCCGCCACCCTTCTCTGTAAAGCCATATGGAACGGCAGTACCGGGTCAGTTGGGGGACCAACATCAAGGATGTCCGTGAGATCATCCTGCACAATCTCCCCTGGGGGAGCAGACCATCCCAAGTACTCGGAAACCCTAGCCATAAGGCGTTGGTACGAGGAATCGGCATGAGAGCCAGGCTCAGGCCTACAAAACTCCACCTCCGGAGAGGTGTCCAGTCCACTGGCATCATGCAGTGACTGCCTCAAATCGTCAAACTGACTATGGCCCGAGACAATTTCATCTGGAACCTGACTAGGAACCAGGCCATCAGAATCCTCAGCCACCTCCGAAATATATTCCAGGTGGCGAAAAGAAGGCACCCGAGAGTGCTTGCTCTTAACCAGAGCCTTCCTAGGGGGTTCCCCTGTGCCACGGGGTACCTCCGACACCCCGGCCTCGAAAGGCGTCAAGGGCGTCGAGTGAATCGGCGCCGGCGTCGAGAGAACAGGCATCGGTGCCGAGAGAATCGGCGTCGAGTAAATCGGCATCGATGTCAGATGCAGCGCCACCAGCATCGACGGCGTCGACACAGTCCTTGAAGCCGGAGCTCCGAGCGTGTCCTTCGACGACCTGAGCGTCGACGACTTCCTCGGAGCCTCAAGAAAGCCTGTCGACGCCCTTGACGCCTCAGACGTCGATGTCTTCCTCGAAGACATCACAGGTGCACACGGTCTCTAACGTGTCGAGGACCGGGACCTGGAACGGGTACATCGAGAACGAGTCCCCTTGTCCGAACGGGACCTCTCCCGTGACTCGTGCCGACCACTCTTGCGAGCGGTGTCTCTCGACCTCTCACGACCGACCCCACAAAGGGGCGCGGACGGCTGAGTACCATGCGACTCGAGAATCGCCAGCATTTTCTTCCCGAAGGAAGCCCATTCCTCCGGCGTCGCACAGCTGGTGGGGTAAGCGACGTGCCGGGCAAAGTCCTCCGAAGAGGACCTAGAAGACGACCGCTGTCGGCGCTTCCGAGAATGCCTCGAAGAGGCCGAGAAGTGGCGAGACCGACTCCTAGAAGGAGACCCACGAGACTTCCGACGATGACGCGGAGAGTCTCCTCTCGAATCATCCGTCGAAAGCCCCGCAGACTTCGACTTCCGGGGCTTGGACACCCGACCTACCGACAACTTCTTCTTACGTTCACGTAAGGCTTTGGACGTGAACGACTGGCAGTCGATACAGTCATCCGTGTCGTGGGCCTCCCCGAGGCACGAGAGGCAGGCTTTGTGCGAGTCTGTCACCGACATCTTGGACCCACACTCCTCGCACTTCTTGAAGCCCGGACGCGGGGTCGTAGACGAAGTAGAAGACATGTTCACACGAAGGATTTTCACACAAAAACAAACAGGTTCGAAGAGCCGAGAAGAACAGAACTCCAAAGAGTCGAGGCGTTAACCGAGATTCACGAAGCAACACGTTCGCGGAAAAAACAGAACGGAGGCTACGGGCGTCGTGCGTCCTACTTATCACATCGGATGACGTCGGACGAGGTCCTCGACGACGGCACATCGACGTCGGAGGCAGACGCCGAAAAAAGTTTCCAAAGCAGCACAGCTGTGGTGATTACATGTCATAGATATGGAATACGTCGGAGGACCCAATCCCCTCGAAAAACATATATCTTTAAATGTGCATAAATAGCTATGTGCAAAGAAGAACAAGTTACTCTCTTACCTGGTAATGTTCTTTCGATGGGATGGTCCAACGACGTATTCCATATCTATGACAGTAATCACCACAGCTGTGCTGCTTTGGAAAATCTTCGGCATCTGCGTCCTGCGTTGATGACGTCGATACGCCGCCCTCGAGGACCTCCTCCGATGGCCGACGTCACTGGATGTAATAAGTAGGACGCACGACGCCCGTAGCCTCAGTTGGTTTTTTCCCAGAACGTGTGCCATCAGTCTTCTGCCAGTCTGACACACAAAGCCTTGCGGAAACGTAAGCTGCAATCGCATAAGAAATTCGGTAGCGGGGAAGGTAGGGAGGGAGCGAGCGATATGGAATACGTCGTCAGACCATCCCATTGAAAGAACGTTACCAGGTAAGAGAGTAACTTGTTCTTCGAGGGGATTGGGTCCTCCGACGTATTCCATATCTATGACAGACTCCCAAAGCAGTACCAATGCAAGGAGGTGGGAAAATAATTAATTTAGAAAACAGAAATTTAGCATGCCCAATAAAATTGCGGAGTAAAGGACCGCCTTGCCAAAGGCCAGATCCTGCCCCCGGATGGAAACGAGGGAATAATGACATACAAAAGTATGTACCAAAACCCAGGTGGCTGCATCACAGATGTTTCGAATAGGAACACCCCTCTGCAGGGCAGTAGAGGCAGCCATACCCCTGGTAGAAAGGGCCCGTAAGCCGACTGGTGGGACCTTACCCGCCAAGCGGTAACACTCCGAGATAGCCAAAATAATCCAGCGAGACAAAGTCTGTTTCGTCACAGCCTGTCCCAAACGCTTTCCAGCGTAACCAATAAAGAGCTGATCGTCCACTCTGACCCGGGACATGCGTGAAATATAAAAGCTCAACGCTCTCCTAGGATCAAGCCTATGGAGCCTCTCCTCTTCCTTACCAGGATGTGGAGGAGGATAAAATGCCGGAAGAACAACCTTCTGGCCTAAATGAAATTCCGACACCACCTTCGGAAGAAAAGAAGGACGAACTCTAAAGACAACCCTGTCCTTATGAAACACATTGAAGGGTGGCTTAACAGAAAGTGCCTGCAACTCACTCACTCTGCGAGCGGAAGTGACCGCAACTAAAAATACAGTTTTCAGAGTTAGCAATCTCAAAGGGCATGAATGCAAAGACTCAAACGGAGCACCCATCAAAAACTTGAGAACCAGGTTCAAATCCCAACCGGGCACCTGGAAAGGTGACGGAGGGAACACATTAGTGAGCCCTTTCAGAAACTGAGAAATTAAAGGAATTTTAAAATAGGAACACTCTTCCGACGAGCGGATGAGGACGGTGAAGGCGACCGATGACGGTGCTTCCGGGAGTGCCTCGAAGAGGCAGAGGAGTGGCGAGACCGACTCAGGGGACCGAGACCCACTGGACTTCCGACGACGACGCGGAGAGTCGCACCTCGAGTCGTCAGTCGAACGCCCCGCAGACCTCGACTTCCGGGGCTTGGACACCTTATCTACCGATAACTTCTTCTTGCGCTCCCGCAAGGCTTTCGACGTGAGCGACTGGCAGTCAACACAGTCATCCGTGTCATGGGCCTCCCCGAGGCACCAGAGGCAGTCGACGTGGGAGTCCGTGACCGACATCTTGGACCCACAGTCCCTGCACTTCTTACAGCCCGGACGCGGTGTGGAAGACGAGGTAGACATCTTCACGAACACATTTTCACAAACACCAAACAGGTTCAAATAACCGAGAAAACAAACTCCAAAGAATTCAGCTCCTTAGACTGGGAAGCATCCAGACTATAGAATTTTGAAAATGTATGCAGCGAAGACCAAGTTGCTGCTTCACAAATGGATTTTATGGGAAGACCTCTTTGAAGGGCTGTCGAAGAGGCGATGCCTCTGGTGGAATGGGCCCTTAAGCCTTCTGGTGGGTCTTTATCCTCTAATCTATAGCATTCTGAAATGCAAAGCACAATCCAACGTGATATGGTTTGTTTCGACACCAATTGACCCAATTTCCTTCCAGTGTAGCCAATGAATTGTTGATTATCCACTCTAACCTTGGAAAGCCTAGAAATGTAAAAGCTTAGAGCTCTTTTCGTATCTAACCTGTGCAATCTTTCCTCTTCCTTACTACGATGAGGTGGAGGATAGAATGCGGGTAGAACAATCTTCTGATTCAAATGAAAATCGGACACAACTTAAGGTAAACATTAGGGTTTAACCCTTAATACCACTCTGTCCCTATGGGACACAGTATAGGGTGGCCCAGAAGACAGTGCCTGCAATTCGCTCACTCTTCTTGCAGATGTTAAAGCAACTAGGAAAGCAGTTTTCCATGCCAGTAATCTTAATGGACAAGTGTGCAAGGGTTCAAAAGGGGCACACAAAGAATTTTAGAACCAGATTAGGATCCCAAATTGGTACTTGGAAAGGGTAAGGAGGAAACACATTGGTGAGTCCTTTTAAGAATTGTACTACTAAAGCAATTATGAAATAGGAGCATTCTTCCGACGAGCGCTTGCAGATGGAAAGCACTGCAAGATAACCTTTAATGGTCCGAACATTTAGACCTCTATGTGCTAGGGACAAGAGGAAGGACAGTACTTCCGGGAACATAGAAAAGGAACAACATTCTTTTCTCTGCACCAGTTGCAAAATCTTTTCCAATGGGAACAGTATAGAGATTGTGTTGCTGGTCTTCTTGCTGAGAGCAACACCTCCATGACATCATCTGGAAGGTCCCAATCCGTGCATCTCAGCCTTTCAGATACCAAGCGTGAAGGTTGAGAATCTTGACCTCCGGATGGAGAACCTGACCCTCCATTTGTGAGAGAAGGTACTCTCTCTGAGGAAGACGTACCGGGGGACAGATGGCCAGGTCTAGAAGGTCTGGGTACCACGTTCTCCTGGCCCAATCCGGGACAATTAGGATCATGCTGTTTCCAAACCATCTCAGGTCTCCTGATGACCTGAGGAATGATGGGAATCAGAGGTAACGCGTATCATAGTGGGAAGTTCCACTCCACCACAAACGCGTCCCCTAGGGCTCCTCTCGGGGGAAATTCCCATGAGCAATACTTTTCGCACTTCTGGTTGATTCCGGACGCAAATAGGTCTACTTGAGGGGTTCCCCAAAGCGTGAAGATCTCTTGAATTACTTCCTGAGCCAGTTCCCACTTGTGGGACACCGTGCTCTGCCTGCTCAGTGCGTCCGCCATCATATTCTCCTCCCCGGCTAGATGAACTGCTGTTAAGGAGATTCCTTCTTGAATTGCCCAATACCAGAGCTGCATTGCCTCTCTGCACAGAGGTAGTGACCCTACACCTCCTCTTTTGTTTAGATAATGCATGGCGGCCACTGTGTTGTCCGTCATTATCAAGACATTTTTTCCTCTGACAGATGGTAGAAAAGCCTTCAGCCCTAGTCTGATTGCTCTCAGCTCTAAAAGGTTGATGTGTAGTTTGGACTCCGATGGAGACCAGCGACCGTCGATTGTCAAATCATTGGCATGAGCTCCCCACCCCATGAGTGAGGCGTCAGTCACTACTGTAATCTCCGGCCATGGTTGCCAAAACTGCTCTCCTTTTAGGATATTCTCTGTGCAAGTCCACCACAGAAGACCTGCCGAACTTTGTTCAGAATCCGAAGAAAATCCGTCATTTGACCTGAGAACTGGGACCATTGAGTCTTTAGAGTCCATTGAAGGGATCTCATATTCAGGCGTGCCTCTGGCACTAGGACGATGCAGGATGCCATGAGGCCGAGTAACCTTAAGAAGTCGTAGGCCTGGAGATTTTGGGCATTTTGGAATTTGGAAACCATTTGAAGAATGTCTTGAGCCCTCGACTTGGGAGGCGAGCTCTTTCCCAAGGATTTGTCTAATACAGCCCTTATTTACTAGAGCTGTTGGGAAGTTGTCATTTGTGACTTCTTGAAATTGAGGGAGAAGCCCAGTTTGTGGATGAAGTGGCAGGTGACTTTCAGATGATCCAGTGCTTGTTCGGCAGAACGTGCCCTGATCAACCAATCGTCCAGGTAGGGGTAGACATGAATCCCCCCTCTCCTGAGGTGCGCTGCCACCACTACCATTAACTTGGAGAAGACCCTTGGGCAGAGGTCAATCCAAATGGCAGGACTCGGAGCTGATAGTGCGAGTCGCCAACTACGAACCTCAGGTACTTTCTGTGCTTGAGATGAATTGGCACATGAAAATAAGCATCCTGGAGGTCCAATGACACCAACCAATCCTGAAGTTGCAGGGCCTGAAGGATCTGAGAAAGAGTAACCATCTTGAACTTGTCCTCCCTGAGGAGCTTGTTCAAGCCTCTTAAATCCAAGATGGGTCTCAGTCCTCCATCCTTTTTGGGGATCAAAAAATAAGGGGAGTACCATCCCTTGTTTCCCTCCGCAACAGGTAATGGTTCTATAGCACCTTTCTCCAGCAGGGATAGAACATCGTGCTGCAGGAGCAGGTCTGAAAACTTCAAAAAAGGTGTCTCCCTGGTGGATTGCTTTGAGGTTGCGTTAGAAAAGGAAGGCAGTAACCTTGGGCTATTCTTTCTAGAGCCCAAACATCTGAAGTAATGGCTCGCCATTCTTGCAGATGCTGTGTCAGCCTGCCTCCCACTTGTATCTTGTGATGCAAGTCTTCAAAGCGGTTTTGTGGAGGTCGCTGCAGCTGCTGATGGCAAAGAGGCTGCAGCTGGAGTTGGCTTTGCACGTTTTCCTCGTCCACCGCGAGTGGCCTTTTTCTGGCCCCTTTGACTGGCCATTCCTCTTGCCTTTCCATATGAGTAGTAACGATAGGATTGTCCCCTCCAAGATTGTCCTGGCGCACGAAAAGGCTGAGGTTGCCTAATAGCAGCTCCTAAAGACTTGGCAGCTGCTTTTGAGGTCTGCCAACTCTCAAGGCTCTCGTCAGCCTTGCTGCCAAAAAGGTGAGACCTGTCAAAGGGCATGTTCAGAAGACGGTTCTGCACATTTTGTGCGAAACCCGACTTCCGTAACCACGCAAATCTGTGCATTACCGTGCTAGTACCCATGGACCTGCTCACACCATCTGCAGTTTCCAATCCAGATTAAAGGGATTCCTGCATGGCCTCCTTTCCATCTCTAAATGGCTAGGAATCCTTCCCTTTCGTCCCCTTCTGGTATGTGCTCCACTGCCATTGCAATGCACTCCCGCCGAGTGTACGAAAACTTTGCCAAGGCACATGTGGAGTTAGCCGATTTTAACGCCATACTCCCAGCTGAAAAACCCTGCATGCCCAACCATCCACACGCTTGTTATCCCTGTCCGGAGTTATAGAAGGGTACACCATTTTATTTGAAGCTGTGGCTGCCTGGACCACCAGACTCTCAGGAGTGGGATGTTTAGACAGGTTGCTACTGGCAGGGCGGTATTTTGAAGTAAGGGATTTATTCACTGGAGGAATAGAATCCGGAGTCTCCCAATTTTTGGCCACCGTATTTTGCAGGGCTACATGGAAGGGTAGCATTGGATCTTCGGTGGGACCATGGTCCAATACATCGGCCAAATCACCCTGGAGGAATTGGGTTGGAGGACTAGCCCATCATAAATAATCGACCACTTTTGTCATTAGTTGACGGTATGAGGGTCTGGCATGCTCCCCTGGTCCTGGCCTGCCAAAATCTATTTCAGGAGACGTATCAATGCCACTTGCATTATGTAAGGATTCCACCAGATCCCTCATCCTGCTTTCTTCAGAAATCAGGCATTCTGGGGCATTTGGGGTACCATATTCCAGTCCAAAGGGTACATTCTCCTCCTCAGATCTCCTGTTCCTCAAAAATTGAGGTCAGGTACTTGAAAAATTCCTTCCTAGGAAGAGGTTTAAAAATCTTTTCTGGGAGAGGTGTGTTAGTGGAATGTGAAGGAATTACAGGCTTTGCAGCCTTCTCTTTTCCTTTTTCTGGCTGAGTTGGCTGAAGTGGAGCCTTTGGAACCTTTGGCGCCGAGGGCTTCGGGGTCAATAAAGGCGTCGATGGCACCGACGAAATAGTGGTCGTCGACGGATCCGGCTTAGAGGGCGTCAAGGCACTCTTCGAAGATTTGCCCTTCGAGGCATTTTGGGTTTCCGACGGCGTCGGTGACCTCAAGTGGTCAACTCGACTCGAGCGGTCTTTTTCGCTCGGCATCCTGGAAGGTTCTCGATCCTTCCTTCTTTGATCACCCGGGCCCGAGGGCGCGCGAGTGTCGGAGCGATGACGCTCCCAGTCGGCTTCCGAAGAAGGCGCGGACAGAGGCTTCGCTTTCTCGAACACCTCCATCATTTTAACTCTTCGGAGGAAGAATGTTTTGTGGGGCATTTCATTCTTTTGGGGGATTCGTCCGAGGACGAGGTGGAGGGGGACCTTTGGCGTCTTTTATTCAACTGATGCCTTTCGTATCGAGGAGACTTCTCCTCACGGGACCTCGACTCGACGCTAGAGGCTTTCTGGTCGGATTTACGACCTACCTGTAGTTTTCCCTTCCTCTCTCGCAAGGCCTTCCCCGTCATCGCCTGACACTTCGTACAGGCCTCCATGTTGTGGCCTTCCCTGAGACACCACAGACATTCTCGGTGCGGGTCCCTGTTAGACATTTTCTAACTGCAAGATTTACACTTTTTGAAACCCGATCGGGGGTCGTGGTCAGAGTTGATGACGAGGACATATCGATATATATCAGTTTTATTCACTGCGTCACATAACTCGAGGCACGCCGAATCTCCGAAGCAACATGCACTGCGGAAAAACGGAACTGAGGCCAATGGGCGCCGCAGGTGCTACTTGTATACCTGATGACATCACCGTTGACGGAGGCCTTCGAGGGACCATCGACTCGACGAAAAAAAATTCCAAAGCAGCTAAAGCTGGATGGAATACATCCAAGATGAGGAATACGTTGGAGGACACAATCCACTCGAAATATCTATTACAAAAAAAGGCCAGTTTCATAATTAAAACATTTTTACTCACTTATAAAATGCACCCAATGGTAATGGGACTTACTTTTTTACTCCATTAACAATCATTTTTACTCCAAACTTTCTAAAATAGTGAGTAAAACAATCCCACTTCGAAATCTTATCTAGAGAACTGCAGAAGAGTCACAGGCTGCATGACGTATGGTGGGGAACTTGGAGGTCACTGCGGAAGAGGTTTTGCATGTTTTTGAAGCAACTGGGGTCTACATCCTACAGTGGTAGATGGCAGGGAAGCAACTGGAGATCCTGCAGCAAATTTAACTATCTGACCACAAAAGGTGTAGAAGTTGGTGATGTTAAGAATAGGTATCCGAGTGAACAAGATGTTGAGAGTGGCTGGCTTCAAGCGTTCTTAATAAAGTGGTTGATGCAGAGTGAAAAATGTGCACTTGCCACTGGCAAGTAATTGACTCATAGTGCGTAAGAAATAGCGTGCTGTGTGTATGTGGCTCTTTATAGGTGGTTAGTAGCTGGCAACTGGAAGGTTTTATACCTAGGTTGATGCCAGGGTTACACTTTGGAATTATGTTTTAAAGGGAATGTTGGTCCCAAATCGTAAATTCTCCAAGCAGGAGGAGTGGCTTTGAGCGGATGCTCAGGTAAGCACGCTGTGTGTTATCGTAATGCCAGGCAGTGAGAAATTAGCATCTGCCAGGGATTCCAAGTTCCAAGGAGAAATCAGCAGAAACAGAGGTGGTGTTCTACTTCACAGGGTGATGAACGATATTGGGTCGCAATGTTGATCTCATCCCGACAGTCAGATGCACATTTCTAGTTTTTAAAAACATGCCGATAATACAACTAAGCTTTTTGGTTGTGTAAATATGTTGCACAAGACTCTTGCCCTATTGGCTTTCAGTGGACAAGCAAATAAAGTTAAATGCTTTATGGATTACTATACCATTTAAGGCACAGAACCATTTCTCTTGATGAACGAGTATTCCCATTACTCGCTGAAAGACCACCCATCCAATTGCTGCTCTAGATCAGCATTCAAAATTAAATAAGCTACCCATTCTGATCATAGGTGAGAGTACCCGCCTGAAACCTTTAAAACTCCAACTGCCATAGGAAAATATTCAGAGAAAGCAATTATGCACAGAAGCAACCTAAGCTTATATGCATATATATAAACTTCTACTAGGAGGCCGAGTCGAATGAATCTTGGTTTTCATCCCTTTGCTCCTTTAACATCTTCTGAAACTTGTAAACCTCTTACCCCGCCCCTGTCACTGTCTGCATCCCCCAAGATCAGTCCTTGGACCCCTCTTTTTCACACTCTATACTTCTGCCAATGACACTCAAGCCTTTTCTCTTTTCCTTCCTTCATGCCAGCCATCTTGGAACAGATTACCAATGGTCTCACGGCAATCCATACCATAACTGGATCACTCTCCCTGCCTTATGCATAACTCTGAAAAGACAAGTTAACATTCTCCCAGCTTCCAATGCCGTCCCTACCCAGCCCTACCCCCCAAATCTCCTTCCTGTCGGACCATCATTCCCCTGGGTCGAAGGTCCACAACCTTGGGGACCTTCATCTGCAACAATTCATCACTACCACCTCCTTTGCTACAATTCTATAGGTTTAAAAATCTGTATTGAGCAACTAGTCTGAGCTAGTTTTGCCTTTGCTAGCAATTACACTGTGCATGCAAAAATGGTGTGGAGGTACAAGGTGCATAAGCCGGCATGTGCAAGCACAAGTAGATGCTCGTTTCCCCTCCAACTAGTCTAGCCAAGAGAGTAACTGCCAAATCTTCCAATGCGAAGGATCTCGCAGAGGATTCTGTGATCTGGATGCTCCCCATTCAAAGATCTACCATGGTACGAGTAAGGCGAGTGGACGGTCTGTGAGTTGGGCAAAATCAAAAGGCAGCCCAAAGTACAGATTCCCCGTTAATACTCCACTCCAAGTGCCTCCATGCAAGACTCATCAAGAAGGTGGTCGGAATGTTCTTGTACCAGCGGCTGGACATCAGCAGTATAAACTTGGATCACACAGGTGGCCTAGACGCCCGATGCAAGTGCAATCTTTCAAGCACAAATTGAGGGTGATATGAAGAAGGGAGGGGACATGGGTGGGTCTATGGACAGGTGAACGTTTATAAAGGGTGCAACAATACCCTAAATGAACAAAGCCATGGGTTGTGTAATCCATGAAAGCTTTAAGTGTACAAAAAGGTATGCACCCTTAGCTAACAAAGGGGTATCTGATGCAGAGTTTGACATTTGAGAAGGATCCAGGCACATGCGAGGTAACGACCATTGAAACCAGCCCCCTTCCTATTGATGGGGAACAGGGGAACTGGTGTAAGGATTCAAGATGGTAGCCGAAGCTCTATTCTGTAAAGATCCTGAAAAGAAAAAAAAAAAACAATCTCATCCAGTTGACAAAAGAGATCCCAATAAATCATCAGAGCAACATTTGTGGGCATCCGGAGATAAAGGAGTTGATCCATCAGGTCAATGCCCTGCAATCGGAGGATAAGCTTCTGATGAGGATTGTTCTAGGTGTGTCCAAAAAAAACAAAAAACCACAAAAGTAAAAACTACAAAAACAAGTAAAACCGTCCAACTTAGCGATGCTTCAACTCCAAAGAGATCACTTCTAAGGACTAGGGACAATAATACGCATCCATAAGTTATCCCTGGGCATACAGTGAAAATATCCCAAAAATGTTCAACAATTTCCTTAACAAACATTGAATGTGCACATTTTTGTGCAGCCAATCGGATTTACTATAGATATCCCATCCCTATAAATACACACACTTAGACACAAATGCAAAAAGTCAAGAGCATACAACAAAGTTGTGAACCCCAAATTACAAAGTATTTGAAAAATTGGTATAAATATTATCAAGTTCATAGAAGAACATATTAAAAGGCCATCCTTAAAGCTCTATAATCGGCTCATAATTCATTAGGAAGAATGAATCATAAATTGAAGGGGCTACGTCTTGAAATTCCAAAAGAGTGATCTATATCAGCGGATATTTCTAATGTCTATTCCAAAATGTAAGGTTGGCGTCCAGGGATGTTTCAGCAACTTCATTTGTTAGCCTTTGTCAGGACCCAAAGCATTATTTTAATAAGGGCCCTGTCAAATTAAATTACAGGGGACCATACACAACTTAATTACAACATGTAATCATTTTATTTTTAATTCTTTGATTGCCCAAGAACAAAGGATTCAGCACATCATTAAATGTTATCATGATTTAGACGGGTAATCCTATATCCACCTAATACGGGACCATCGTTTCAAAACAAAGTCGATAAGGGAAAGAAGCCCTACAAAGAAGAAAGGGCTGGGGTAAGTAGTTCAAAAACTGCTAAGTAAACTGTAAAAAAGTATTTAAAAATGGTTTGTAAATAGCCAGTTATCTTATCAAACGTTTAGCACATGAGTGAAGATTCATCTCATTACTGGGCTGGAGAGTCTTTTACAACACTAACAAAAATGAAGAATTTCATATTTATATTTCAGAATTTGTATTAACTTTATATACAGTTTATAGACAGGGCATCCCCAAAAGAAGAGGGGGGAGAGAGAGAGAACTCTTGCCCAAAGCGTTATGCTGCCACTGCCCAGGGAAGATTTGTCAGCGAACGACTATATTGCCAATAGTAAGGGAACATTGAACAAAAGATTACTAAATATTGCACAACTTAGTGAATGAATGAATTAATGAATTTGGAAGGTGTAGATCACGACTTTATCCCAAAGGTATCCTGGCGCTATTCGGGAGATACTCTCTAAGGGACACAGAAAGAAGAGACACCTGAAAAGAAAAGGAGAGGACTATCGATCACCTAAGAGAAAAGGAATGAGGAATGTTTTCAATGCCATCCTGAATGCCAGATGGTCACAAGTGGCAGGCAAAAAATGCTGTAGAGAATTCCACAGAGTAGGAGCAACCAACGAAAAGCCCCTCCCACCCCAACTTGGCCCGGGCATAATAGGGCAAAGGGAACAATAACTGGTTTGTCGAGCCGACTGTCTCGATGGAACATACTTGACAAGTTTATCATGAAGGTAGAGTGCCCCGGGTCCATAGTAGATCCAGTGGACAATACACCGCGATTCACGTTCCCACTGGAAGCCAGTGTAGATTCCATAGTACTGAAGACACATGGGCTAATTTGGGCAAGCCGATAGCCAGGCGTGCAGCAGAATTCTCCAACACGTAGACGCTGGATCAGAAATGTTGGCTGAGCAAGCAGTGTGGAATTACAATAATCCAGAGTACCTAAAATGGTTGCAGTGACAGATGTACTACGCAGATGGGTCGGGATGAACTGGATCACCTTTCTCAGTGCTCGTAATTGAGGTGACCAGAACCACACCAGCCACTGGTGATAGTGCAGAGACGGATGAGGCGATCTTAATTTCTAGGTTTTTAGCTAGAGGGACACGGGTGGGTAAGTGGCCTAAAGAAGTGTGCCAAAACTCAGTGGTCCACAGGGACTGAACGTCTGAGGAGCTGTCAAAAACCATTAACTCATCTTCTCTGTATTTAATTTCAGCCAATTGGCATTAATTTAGCTGCCAGCGGCAGTTAGGCAATTCTTAAAACATGGGGGGGCCACAGGGTCATGTTTGCGGTCAAGGGATCGGGAGACCATGACAGCCAGGCCCATTCAGCGCTTCAGATCTGGTGCCTGTACAAATACCCGAATAGGAATTATGCCATCAGCCATAGTCCATAACAAATTGTAGACTCCATTGACAGTATAAGAGCCGAACCACATGTAATGTATTTAGCAGGTATGCCGGAATTGGACTCTTATATAAGAGAATATAATCACTCTTTAACCAGCAAGTGTTTATATTGGTTTAGCCATCTGTCTCCATCATTCACTCTAAAATTATTAACACTAAAATAATTAATAATCCATCTGATCAAAATCCTGATGAGATAGAGGTAGAGCTGGTAAATGAAACTTTGTTGCTGGGGGTGGTGGTGATCTAAATTCGATAGGCAGAAGACCCACAACAAACATCACAATTAGAGGCCCACTGATAAGTCACAGTTGGAAGAGTCCAACCGATTTATAGCTTTGAGTAAAAGTCCTCCAAAGTCAAATCGCCCACGTTTTGTGGCAGAGGAAGAGTCCAACCTTATTGACAGAAACAATCACAAAAAAATCCATCCTCCATACCAAGTTATAAACATAGTGCAAGCAACTAGACATCGTCATTAGCACCTGACGCCCGAGGAATGGGCGTGTTTCCGGTACCCAAACCCATTTCAAGTTACTACTCAACAACAAAGAATTTGAAAGATCTTGACTGAGAAATTCAGTCCCCTGCAGGGGGAGGATGGCCGAATCCTATTCTTCCTTTGCAGACTACACCAGCCACTAGTCTGGCCAATTTCAGAATGGCTATTCTCAGCTGAAATATAGCTGGGATTCATGCATTATATTTAGGGTGTTTATTGAGCGCCGACCAAGATTCAAGAAGCAACAGAACCATTTTCAAATCATAGGTGGAAGGACATGATGAGGGAAGCAGGGCGCCAACAAGGGAGATTGGGGGGCGGGTGGCCAATTTGGCAGCAAATAATCTACAAGCAACACGGGGGAAGAAAGGGTGGGTAGCAGATCACCCAATATAGGGTGGGGAGTGATTAGAGTGGGGAAGCTATTTGGATGACGATGGCAATTCTATATGAATACACTTGAAGTTATTGGTTTTCAGGAGACATGGGTCTGCCATTCGGCCTACCAACGTGGTTATTTAAAATGTTAATCTCTGCTGTCAAGGGATCTCTGGGAAGACCCAGAGGGGGACTGATTAGGATTTGGGCAGAATATATTGCAAGGGCCAAACAGATGGAGTTTGATTCAGCAAACTGCTTGTGAATTTTACTAAGTTTAAGGAGAAACCCTTCTGATTGCTAATGTTTATTTGAGAACGTCCTATGAATCCTTGGAAACTTTTTTTGTTTGCTGATAAGTTGGGTGATGCCAAGCGGCAAAGCCAGGTGGTTGTCATATTCCTGGGTGACTAATGCTCATTTCAAACTGTTGGAGCACATGGTTAATCACTTTTCTGACATACATGAGATCTGGGGATCCCTAAAATCATGATGCCTAAAAACCTTACCCCAAAAGGCCCAACAAGTATGCTCAGAGGCTTCATTCCTCCATTTTAACATCTGGAGTCTGGAACGGTTCACTAACGATATTTCTGCGAGACAAACTTTTTGCTCTTGTTTAGGAACGAGTCACATCGATTATATTTTTATAGATATGACTTTGGGCATCAGATATTGAGGATTTCTGTGGATATTATGCCCAGGAGTGAACTTGTTCCCCTAACTTTCCAACTTAAATGTAAAGAATCAGTCGCTTATACTTCAACAGAGATGCCAACACCAGTGATTCTATATAGAAGGTAATCCCTAAAAGTGACTTCGATGATTACATTTTGATGTTTACTAATGAGAAGGTCAGGTCAGCAATCATCTCAAAAAGGTGTGTTAAGGCCCCAGGACGGGATAGATTACCAGAAGATCTACAGGGGAACTTTGTATATGGGTACCTTTTTGAACAGCTCTCATTAACAAATTCAATAGGCATAGGGTTTATCCCAGATCCTAGAATAATGATCAGATCCTCCAGATTTTTATGAAATGGTGACCGTGGTTGCCCAAACAATTACAGGCCCGTATATTGGATTGAAAGCTCAGCGAAAAATGATCATACGGTCTTGCAAAATCGATTGATGGTGTGGCCAGTGAAGGCGAATTTGATATCCCACTGCCAGGCTGGGTTTCGCAAGAAAGAGGTGCGTTGACCAAGCACTTCACTTTTACACGATTGTCCAAAAATATATATATAGGTTCATCTTTACATGCCTGTTTTGTAGACCTGGGATCTGCATTCGACTATGTAACCAGAGATCCACTGTTGAGGATATGTAGGTTTGAAGTCCCTGTTGGTATTTTACACACCATTAGAAGGCTTGATTCAAATAATACAATTATGGTGAGGTTTGGGCCAGGAGGAAAGATTACTCACCCCATTCTGGTAAACTTGGGCATTAGACTGGGGTGCGTTTTTGCCCCCTGCTATTTTAAGCAGAGGAGATCAAGGAATTTGAGACAGATGCCCAATTAGTAGTGGGAGGAGGGGTAGAATGGGTTTACTAATCTTTGTCGAGGATGCAGTCCCTATATACAAAACCCGCAGTGGTCTTCAGCGGCAGCTTGGCTTTTTGCAATCATTTTGTACTCGGAAAAGCCTAAATATTAATATTGGCAAAAGAAAATATATGATACTCAGCCGCCCCAGAAGACACATTTCAGGCTTTCTGTAGTGGGGTGTACCTATAAAGAACGTCTGATATTACGACTATCTTGGGATACGTTTCTCACAGACAGGGCAGTGCAAAGATCAGGAAAGGAAAAGAGAAGAGTAATAGCGGTATTATCAAATTATCCACACTGTATGGCAACAGGCTGGTCGAATCAGCACTTAAGGTGCATGAAATCAAAAACACATTATCCCTGTACATAGTGGCGTTCTAGTGACATTCCTACTTGTCCAGTAGAAGGATAGTGTGCATTTTTTGAAACCGCTATTGAAAGTACCCAATTCAACTCCAAATGCTCCTTCAAGATTAGAACTTGGCCTTGACCAGATCGATCTGGTTGCATAGAATAAACCAGTTTTCTATTGGTTAAAAAACTATGGAGTTGCCCCACATTTAACTAAATACTGTGATTGTGTCCGGGATGTCACTTGTGCTTGGAGCCAATATGTCACCTTGGTTCCGGCATGTTTTAACCACTCCGACTGTTGGGGATGGAGGATATTTTTAAGAATCCAGCCAACATACATCTACCAAACGATTCCTTAAAGAGCTGGTAGTCACTAAAATAATGAGTCCAATCTGGATTCATGCCAGAAGCTACCGAATGGCCTTTATTAGGTGCTGCACAAGCCTAATGCCGGACTACAGAACCATCACCAGGTCCTAGAGCCAGGTTTATGTAGGGCACTCCCTACTGGAATTAGATTGGGCATACTAGCACCTGCTAGAGTCACAGCCAAGTAGCTGGGTGGTGGCAGAACGACGTGTCCAGAATGCCCCAAATGTTTGGAGAATTGAATGCGCTTTACCCTGTTCTGTCCTCTGTAAGCGACATCCCTCCGGCAAAGGCCCAGCGCTGAGAGCTAGCCGTATTTCTACCAGTGTTCAAGTCATGATCGTTTTGCACTATGTGGCTAATGATTTTACAAGTGTGTGTGGCCACATTTCTAAAGCAAGCCTGATTGACTCAGAGTAATCATGTAAATCTCTGCCATGTTTACATTTGTATAGGGTCTTATTATATCATATGTATTTTTAGACATTTATTGGATTTTATTTTTATGATGTACGATTTGTTATTTAAAGAATCTCAGTATTTAGAAATCTACATGCAGAACAGGTCTGAGTTTAAGTAAAAGCAGGGTATGTCCTGACAAAGTATTAGCCATGGTTCTTGCAAGTTAACATGTAGATATTCAGTCTTATTTGTACTGCACTAGGGGGTACTTCATCTTTGTACTGCAAGTAGCAGCATTTGTGCAGGTGTGCTTGAGACTGTGGCAAATGTTCTTGCATCTGGTAGCGTGGTGGTGTCTGGTGACACCTGGATGAGTCTGGTGGCGCGTGAGCGACAGGGGGACACATAAAGGTGCATCTGGTAATGCTGCAGGTGCCTGTGGACATTTATTGGCGAATCTCGAGGCGCCATGTCCATGCACATGATTTCATGAGAATGTGTGGTCAGAATGCTCTGCACCTGGGAGGGGCGGGACACAGTCCACTAGATGGTGGTGTTGGGTAGTTTTGTGTGTCTTTCTATGGTGGGATAACCCTCTTGCCAGGGACGGTTGGATCAGTTGAGTTTTCTTGTAGGATAGTGAAAGGCAGTTCATGAAACACACCTAAAGACTACGGTGCAACACCACTGGGGGGATGGCAGAACTGCGTGGGTCCAAAGCAGGCTAAGTTGGAATACCTGGGCTCTGCACTTCTCAGTTTCCTCCTAGCTTGATGCGGTGGTGACCTATGGCTCCCGGATGGTAGTTTGCTGAATGCTGGAATTGCACTCCTGCAGTGACAATTCAATTGTGCAGTAATCTGTGTCCACTGCGTGCCTGTTTGTGCATGTAATCAGTGTGACTGAGTCGAGTGTAAGGAAGGGACTTTTTTCTAAAGCCTGAAGCTCTCGCTCATTCGCATGAGCTTTAGGAAATAAGATCTGGGCTTCCAACGGCCTTAACTTTTAAGCCTATGGTTGGAATCGGATTGGTGATCGCTGCATCTCTTAGTTAAAGGAATGCCCAGCGAGGGAAGTACCACCATTAAGGATGAAAACATTTGGCACTGTCCCCCGAAAGGCATCCCTTTTATATAAAGGGATGCAGGGATCATCACCCCCACACCCTGCAAAGGGATGCCTGGCAAGGGTCGCCTGCAGCCCATTAACCTGGGGCTCATTAAGGGGGTATGGGCTTACGGGCAGCAGGTGACACCCACCGTTAGGCCACGCCCGCTTGATGATCCCTGGTTCGATTTCCCATGCCACTTAAGGCACTGGGAATAGTGATGCATCAGTTTGAGTGACAGCTCAGAAGAATGCTAGTGATGTGTGCATGAGTGTTCTGAATTTGTTAGTTGTGGGTCTGAGCTGGAGGCAATGAGGATGTCTGCTGGGTGGGCTTTCAATGCAAATAACCTGAGAGTAGCAGGAACCTCATTAACCATACATGTGTAATTAAGTGTGCTGGGGTTTCCTATAAATCGGCTCAAGGCTGACCTGCGTGCGTTTGTCGGAATGCCCTATAATGCTTTATAACAAAAAGGACATGTAGGAGACAGTTACTCCTGGCATCGCCAGGCCGTTCTTTGAAAGCCACACTCGTCACAGAGGGTTCCCGGAGACATCAGCAGTCACCCAACAGCATCACATGTTTTGATTCACTGTGCATTTCTCTTTAAATCAGACATTCTTGCTGACTGGTTCACACATTGCTGCCCCCCCCCCCAATACACGTAATATTTCTCAACAGGTAAGAACACGCAATGTGTTCAAAGTAGAACCTGCCTCTTCGTTTTAGTCCTAATCTTTGATATGTTTCACCTTCTCCATCTGGATAGTGTGCCTAGCTTTCAGTACTATAAGATGATACGCAGGAACACGAGCATACAAAAAAGGGTGATGCTCTCTTTCCCCCGTCAAATTGTTTGGACAAAGCGGGACGCTCATTAATGCAACACACAAGAATGTCCGGATTAAGAGGCAAGACTGAAGGTAGCGTGCCCCGTCCCATCCCAAGAGCCTCGGGTGCACCTGGGAAGTGCAGCTGGCGCACTCCTTGGCCGGCCACCAGGGCACACATGAGGCTGCATACCATCGAGGCTCAGTCACAGGCCGTAAAGCAATGCACGACCAGGCCTGTCGCACATCAAGAAGGGAATCGCGACGACGCTGAGAGAGATACCCAATCCACGCGTATTGCTAACAAGTGATCATGCCAGGCACGACTAGCTCGTCCAATCTTGCGTGTTCCGAGAAGTGAGTTTTACATTTGCCATGATAAATGCATCACTAGTACAAGCCCCATAATACACTGCACGTGACCAAAGGAGACTAAGGGCCTATGCATGTGTAGAGGCGCCGAGACAGCGCTATTTATGTCCTGGATAGCCAATGACAGTGCCTGACTTTGTACAGCGAGGCCCCGACATCAAAATCAAGGGCTTTGCTGTCGGTTTACAAGTAAGTCCCACAATACATTTGGTCCAATTTTACACATAGCTCCTTTTCCTGCTCATGCCTTCCTGAGCAACTCATCTATCCCTCGCCATTATCCCTACTATCTACTCGACTTTGCTCCTCCCTAGCACTACTGAATGTTCCATCATACTCCTCCAACAGGCAAACGCACTTTGGCAACATAACGTATGGCAGGAGGCGCTCTACAAATTCAAGATAACATAAAAGGACACTGTGAAAAGCCTTCACAGTGTCGGACCACTGCTAAGCCATAAACAGGCTGGGATTCCTTAAGATCTCTGCACATAAGTACAACCCTAGGGTTTTGTTAACAAAAATAAAAAAAATATTTTGATAACCAGGACATACATGATGAAACGGTATGAAGTTAAATAATAGTTGAACGACCGAATAAAAAAAAAAAAAGATTGTATTTAGAAAGGCCGTTCTGTGACCACACAGACTGTTGTTTCTAAATCGAACGGTCATGTCCCGGCCGCACATGAGTGCGCGCAGGGGCTGAAAGGCACGTTGGGACCTGAAAGAGCCGTTGCGTGAGAAGGGGTGGGAATATGCTTGGGTCGGCAGAGGTGCACAGGCAGCCAAGGAGAGGGATTCGGGGGTGCAAACCCCTTATTTCAGAGACGTCCTAGAAGCAAGAGTGGGCAGTAAAGGGTTGTCATATTTTCGCTTTTTGCGGACTGCCGAAAATCAGTCCAAAAAATAAAAAATAAGAAAACGGTCCTCTTGGTAGGCAACCAACAAAAAGCTAAAATATTACATAGAACCGATGAAACTGCCCAAATAAACCAAAGTTTTATGCTCGATTTTCAGATATCCGTTTCAAAATTGGCAAATTTATATTTCTGACATACAACCCTCCCAAATGAGGTTGGGGCCCGTGATGAATCCAGTGGCGTCATCACTGGTTACCCAGCAGTAATCTCCTCCCACGTGGCCAGGGGACAGCAGTCGCTATCTGATCCTGACCCTGGGCGTGGATGTATGAGGGAGGATCACGTGGGAGGAGATGGCTTTCGGTGGAATGTGGAGACCGCTTCGGAAGGGAAGCAGTATCCTCCCCTTCCTCCTGAAGAAGCTCTTATACCCAAGCTATTGATGGCTTGTTGCCATCCAACAAATCCCCCCCCCATCGTAAGAGTCAGAAACTCCTTCCTTTTTGTCTTTCTAGTCAAAATCCCATTCATACCTTCTAAAGCAGAAAACGCCTATAACATCTCTTATTTCTGATGGTTCTCTGACTACATCTTTTGAACATCATTTTAGAAATTCCATTACATCTATGGACTTCCGATCCAATAAAGCCTCCAGTACTGAGACAAAGAAGGAGGAAGGAGTTGATGCAGATTTAAAGAAACCTAAAACCTAATGTGCAGACTAGTTGTTTGGATGAACCACGAGTGCGCAGGACCTTTAAAAATGGCATTTGCACTCAATACACAGGCAGAACGGGAGAGGACTGTGCCAGAGAAAGTCAAGAGAATGAACAGGAACTTCCATGTGGCGGCTCGCAAAGGCGAGTTAGACATACCGGAGTAGCGCAAAGGAAGAAGAGATGCAACAGGCACATCTAAAGGACTGTCTGAGCACTGGGAGCAGCATCTGAGCTACTGGAGGTACAGTCGTGCTGGGAAGCAGCAAGCTCTGGTCCAAGCCACAGAGGGAAGTCTGAGCGTGGCGCTGCAGGAAATGCTGGAGAAAGTCTGCCACGTGAAAGAGGTTGTCCCAGAGAGAAAGCTTTACCGCAGAAGCACACCTTAAGTCAGAAATACTACAAACTACCAGTGTGCCTTCCCAGAGCCACTGGGGACCATGGGGCGTACGTACATGCATGCAAGTAAGTAAATGAATTAATATTTGAATACCGACCAGATAAAAGTGCAGCTACAATTTATGAGATGTCATTGTGGGGAAAGTTGGAGCAAGTGCAAATCCTAAGTAAACAAATAGAAACACAGCAAAGTTAATCTGATTGTAGCATATTATAATAAAGAGGACAGTGACACTGATAAGAAGTACTGGTGAATGGAGTACACCAGGCAGTTGACAGTTGGGGTAAGATACCTGGCAGAGAAATATACGAGGGGATCTGTGGGACCACAAAGAGAGTATACCAGGCAATCCACCAAAGGTGTATAAGCTTAGAATGACATTGTATTTTATTTATTTATAAAGCCCACCGGGCCCTGGGTCAACTGGGCGCATAATCTTAAAGAACACATTTAAGTTACATACAGTAGTGACGGAGGCATATCTCACCCAGTTTACAGACATACCGGTGTGAGCCATCTAGCAGCATGACAGCATAAGTTAGGTGCAGGAGA
This sequence comes from Ambystoma mexicanum, assembly GCF_040938575.1. Classification (NCBI taxonomy): domain Eukaryota; kingdom Metazoa; phylum Chordata; class Amphibia; order Caudata; family Ambystomatidae; genus Ambystoma; species Ambystoma mexicanum. Next base: position 231,374,752 of record NC_090932.1, on the reverse strand, counting down.
TATATACAGTATACAAACATACATAGTGAACGCATGCTCAGTGATAGGGAGTACGAGTGAAGGACAGCAAGGCTGTATCAGAGATAGCATAACGGATGTATCAGTTGTTTTGTGCAAAAGCCAAGGTTTGGTTTTGTTCTGGAAGGATTAGAATGAGGGCTCAATTCTAATGGTGTTTGGGAGAGAGTTCCAGAGCTTGGTGGCCAGAACAGGGAATCTCACACCCCCTGCTTTTTGTAGTTTGAATCTAGGAGTGGTTAGGCTGTGAGTTTGGGCCGCTCTCATGGATCGGTTGGAAGTGTGGAGTGAGCGGCGGTTGGATAGGTAAGGAGGGGCCTTGTTGGCCAGGCACTTGTGCGTCAGGGCAAGGGTTTGTGTCAAGATACCTGGCAGAGAAGTACACCATTAGGATCTGGGAAATTCATCAAAGAAGTTCTGGCAACCAAAGATATCAAGCATTTTGATACTAAATGAGAACTTTTAAAATTGTGGGAAGATATCTGGCAGGGGAGTACACCAGGGGAACTGAAGAACCCACAAGAAGATTCCTGGCAGGGGAGTATACTAGGAGATCCATCAAAGTTGTAAAGAAAAGTTTAAACTGCGGGAAGATACCAAGCAGGAGAATACACCAAAAGGTCCACTAAAGTTGTAAAAGGAAATGTAAGCATGTTACAAAATACCGGGCAGAGAAGTATACCAGGGAGAAATCTGAAAAGCATATGAAAGAAGTCCTGGTAAGCAGATATATCATACATTTGAGGTTATGCAAAGACTTTTAATATTGTGACAAGATACTTGGCAGGGGAGTATACCAGAAGATCTGAAGAGTTCACAAGAGGATTCCTGGTAAAGAAGAACACCTAACAATCCATCAAAGTACAAAAGAAGTTCAGGAAAGCTTAATATGAAATGTATCATCTGAATAAAAACTTTTGTGAATCCAGAACAAAGAAGCCAAGGAAGTGTTGAATATCATGGAGTGTGTTATTTGAACCAGAACTTTCTGATCATAGTATAAAGATCCAAAGGAACTGTTGGACAAAGACACTTTTTGTACTATCAAGTAACAGTTTGAAAGACACTTGACATCCTGCCCAAATATCATGGGGAAGGGAAACGCCAGTTTTGTCCTTGGAAAAGACTTTGTTGGATTTCTCCATTTACTTTGATTATTAACACATTTTGGTAAACATAGGTCACAGACATTTCCTTGCATCCTTAGTTTGTTTCTAGTGCGAGGGTCAGATTAGTATGGTTTGGATACAAGGACAGTTTATAAGTTTCTAACGACTTGACACAGATGGATTCCTAGTTTTCTTTTCTTAGGCAGGGAAACTTCTTAGGATAGGGTTCAAAAGGCATTTATCCAACCCAATCTGTTCAATGAAAATGACAATGAAAATATTACAACTTTGAGCCTGCCTCTCATTTCTACCACCTCACAGGGCCTAGGGAAGTAAGTAGAAGGGTTTTGCCATCTGTGTTTTCTTGGTATGGCTTTAACATACCTAGGGTCACCATGACACTGTGGGAGGCCCAATGGGCTGTCCACTGCTGAGCCAATGTCATGCTTTGTAAGCATTTTCCACAAAAGTACACGCCTAGGGTTTGGACAAGTAAATTAAATAAAAGAAAACTCCATTTATGGAAGCCACCAGTTCACGCTCACCAGAAACGACCTAAATGGTCCTTCCGCTAACCAAGAGATATAACACCTCTTAATTAAAGGAGGAATGGCACCACGAAATTTGTATTTTGATGTGATTTAATGTATAAAGTGCTTTTGCCAAAGCGTTATACATTTAAAAAGAAAAATCAGTACAATAATGAGGAACAACAATCAAAACTGACCAACATGTAGAGAAGAGTCGGAGGTGAGCTTTTAGAAAGGGAGCAGGAATTCGAGCGTATAGTGAGAGGCAGGGAATTCCAGTACATGGGAGCCAGCAAGGCAAAAGAGTGGAAACAAGATCCTACACATGGAGGCTTAGGAACTGTCAGAACAAAAAGAGAATGAGCATAATGTGACATGCTGGAGTGAGGAGTTGGACACAGAGGTGGCATTTCAACAATATATTTATTGAACAAGTAATGTAAAGGCCTATCTTTCCCGATCACTATGGAGGTTTTCAGTATCTAACCAAAATAATAAAGGGGTGCTCGCCATCAAGATGGCAGCCCAAATCCACATCAATCCTCTGTCCAGTCTCCAAACCTAGCCCTACCACTACAAAAGAACAGAAACATGGGAGATACCAGGACAATGACTCCCTGCTCCCAGTAAAAGGGGGGGAGGAAGGGAAAAATCAGCTTTAAGGGCACGTTTACAAAAAAGTTCAACTTCTAGTTGGAGAAACAACCAGCAGAAGGAATCCCTTCTTCTGGTTCACAAAGTTCCACTCTTGCTGAACAGTTCTCAGATCTACTGAATAGTCTTTCAAAATACATCAATGATCTTTTCTTGATCCACAATGCCACTTTTTCTGGCATAGAAACAACCAGGAGAATGACTCCCTTCTCCAGGTTCATAAAGGTCCACTTTTGCCAACAATTCTCAATTCTCCATAATAGTATTTTGAAATCCACCAATTATCTTTTCTTGATCAACAATACCAGTTTCTCTGGCATAGAAGCAGCCATTTACTTTAACTTCTGATTCAACAATGATGGTAGCCAGGAGAATGACTGCTTCTCCTGGTTCAACAGTCCTTACCAATTTTTGTAGTTCTCTTCAAGCTTCTCTCAGTTTTCACCAATGTAACCCAATCCTTCTTGCTCCTAGGGTGATTACTCCTGGGGCTTCTTTCCTCTGCCACACTTGGTTCACAGTTGGGCCAAGTACTGGGACAAGGGAGATTACTCCCACAACTTTTTTTATCTGTCACACTTAGTTTGCACTTGGGCCAAATACAGAGATGAGGGAGATTACTCCTTATGACTTGCCCAATCTTCATCCTCTTGGGGCAAGTACAGAGATGAGGGAGATTACTCTCAATTACTTGCCTAGTCAGGTTACAGTTTATGCACTCCCCCAATCCCAGGGTCTCTCGTGACTCCTCCAGTTACTTTGTTGTGAGTCAGGGCACATCACTGGTTCTTCCTGTAGTCTTGGGTCTTGGCATTCCCAGCGAACACATGCTTTGCTTCTTTCTTCAAGTTCGATGGCTTTGCTTTGGTTCTCTCCGTTTTCTGCGTAGCCGGTGTTGGTGCAACTGCTGGACCGCCCGGTCCACCTCCTTGAGGTCACGCCACTGTCTCCCAGTAACCAGCTTCCTCCTGGGCCCCTCTCCCGTCCACCTACTGAGGACTCCAGCAGTCTGCTTCCAACATCCTCCCACGGGCAGACTTCTTTTAGCTGACAGCGTTCTCCTCTCCACGTTTTAAAATCCAGGAGTTAGCAGGCCTCAGCCTTGTTGATCTTCCTGTTGTCACGTCCTTCCTTACTTTTTATGCTGAGTTTCTGGGCCCTCCCCACTGGAAACTGAAGTGCATCTTTTGGTTCAAGGATGCGATCTTCATGCATCCTCTTGGTGACATCATCCCAGTACCTGTCAGGTAGGTATTCCTCATTACCTCTTTAGCATTCTTCTTCTTCTCAGTACTTCCCGCATAGGAATCAAGATTACCTGGAATATTGGTATTGATGATGTCAGACTTAGCAGGAAGAAGACAAGTAGCATGAAGATAGTACCCAGTGGTACTGTCAGAGTCCGTCCCTATAGGGAATAGATATTTTACAGTCTCACAGCCATTAGGGTTAGAGACATACATCTATCCCGAAACAGGAATCCTTATCCCCAGGAGGAGAGTCACCCTTTATGAGGTCTCGCTTATTCCAAGCCTTTGGGGGAATATTTGGCAGAGACCTCAGCACCCTAGTCTCACAGGGGAGAGTTCCCTCCATGGGAGAAGTGACATCATGCCATGATTCGTCACAGTAAGGAGCAAAAATAAACATAAAAAGAGACCAACGAGGCAAGATAAGTGGGAGCCAGCCATGAAAGCATTTCATGACAATTCCTAGGAAATTAAAGAAGCCGAGACTCAAAGTAAAGCCAGGAACTGGAATAAAGAAAATATGGGATCGAGGTACGGTATCAGAGAGTAAAAAAGTATACGTATAGTGCAATTAGAGATAGAGTGTAGTGGCGCAAGTTGACAGGCAGGGAGATCGAGTAGCACAGAATACTCAAAGCAATATAGAACAGAAGAAATAAGGAGCTTGGTCGCTTGAAAGGTAAGAAAAGGATGAGCTTTGTGGATATTAAAAGCTGAGGTTGACAGGAGTGTGCATTATTGCCAATGTAAGTTGCAAAGGAAAAAGACACCAAGATTGCGGGTAGAAAAAGAAAGGAACAATAGAGCGGGCACACGAGATAGCAGAAGGAGGTGGGACAATAGATGTGGTAGAAGGGAAGAAGATAATTTCAGTTTTTGCAGGGTTGAGATGAGGAAGCAAGGATGCATCTAGGACTGTACAGAGAGGAGACAGGCAATGATGCTAGAATGAATGGTGTCGGAGAACTAAGAAAATGACAAGCCAATTTGGGAGGCCACAGCATAGAAATGTCATTGAAGGCCAAAAGAGGTGATGACATCAGAAAAGGAAGAGGTATAGAGGGAGAACAAAAGAGGGCCGGCAACGGAACCCTGGGGAACACTGCGCCGAAGGGGGAAGAGTATCCAAGAGCTTCCCAGGACAAGAGACTCTCAAGGAGCGGTATTAGACGTGGGATTGAAACCAAGACAGTATTCAACCAGAATATTCCAGAGGACAGAGAGAAGAAAGAAATAGATGATGATCCACAATGTCAAAAGCAGCAGAGAGCGATTAAGTAGAATCAAAATAAGAGATTTCTTAGCATGGCAAGCAGGAAGCTTGTGACACAGAGAAGAGCAGTTTCCGTAGAGTGGCAAGTACGAAATCCAGACTGAAGCAGAAAAAGTACAGTGATCAAGAAAAATAGAATTTTGAAAACATAACTGAGAAAAGATAGGATGAGAATTAGCAGGAATAGATAGGTCGAGAGAAGGTTGTTTTAAGAATAGGTTCACAGAGTATTTGAAGGAGGAAGGAAAGCAGGTAGTAGAGAGGGAAAGATTAAAGAACACAATAAGAAAAAGAATGTGAGGGGAAAACCTTCAGCATAAGGACAGAGGGTGGATCAAGAGGTGAACCCAAGCAATGTAGATGACAGTGTCACAGCCAATAAGTGGAGAGAAAAATTAAAGCAGCGTCTCGGGGGCGGAGGGGATGTCTGAAGACCTTCTGGCAGAGGTGGGGGCAGCTTGAATTGATTAACGTAAAAGCAAGACTTTATAATGAAGAACTGAGCAAAGTTGGCAGAGGTAAGGAAGGAGAGAGGGATGGAATACATCATATGTAGAGTGTAGTGTAGATAAAGACTGAAGAGCCGTAAGCAGCTTGATTTTCTTCCAACGCCCCCCAGCTCAATATAGTGAGGTGCAGAAGGAGGGCGACTACCAGGGTTCCGGGGATTCGTGCAAAAGTGAAAACGGGCATGCAGGATGGAGGGAGTCAAGAGTAGAGAGAACACCAGAGTTGAGAAAGCGCAATGTTGAGGAAAGCGGTAGGAAAAGTCAAAGAGGGTTAAAAGTGTAGCAGAACATGTGTTGATAAAGTGATCAGTGCTGAAGTAATGAAGATTACGATGGAAAAAAAGGTAGAAGAGGGTGAAGTGAGGAGAGGGAAGGGAATGGGGAAGAAAGGCAAAGTTAAGAAGGAAGTGATCAAAATAAAAGATGGATGAGACAGGTGGATGAATTAGGATGATGAGAGGAGAATATCAGATCAAAAAACGAAATAGATGCATGTGAAGGAAGAGAAGGATACTAAAGAAGGGGGTAGGATTGGGGAAGAAAGAAGTGGAAACGTGACTAGTAGAAAGGTGGGGGTTGAAGTCACCAAGTAAGAAAAAAGGGTGATCAAGAGCTATGATTGAGGAAAGCAAAGGATCAAGATTACAGAAAGAAGAGGCGGACGATAGATAATCAAGAAAGACAAAGGAAAAGTCCCGGTAATACATGATAAATGATACTCAAAGGATGAGAAAGAGGAGAGAGGGCGAAGAAGAGGACAGAGAGAAAGATGAGTGGAAAAGTAGATCCATAACTCCACTGATGCCAGAGGTGCAGGGGGTATGAACAAACCTATACTGAAAGAATGAAGAGAGGCAGGAGTAACAGAATACTAGAGTTGAAGCCAGGTTTCCGTTAGACAAAGAAATTGTAGTTTAAAAAGAAAGAAAGTATCATAGGGCATATGCGACTTCTTACAAATAGATCGGGCATTGAGCAGGCATATACAGATGGATGGTGGATAGGTGGTAGGAGGAACCGAGATGAGACCGCACAGATTGCAAGTGTGAGAGGAATGCTAGAACAGAGTGTGAAAGGAGTAATGGGTTGGAATAAAGATAGCAAAACCTAAAGCTGATGGCTGGAAGGTTTTGAATAAATCATAACCACGGGAACAGCTCTGGGCAACACTCCAGACCACCGTTTTTCAGCCTGCCAAGCCATAACAGAAGGGGGAAAGACCATATGCAAATCAGGCTTAGTCCCGCCACAAAAGGGGCAGTACAGCCTGAACTGCTAGGTCACATCCCTTCTTCACAAGACCACAAGTATCCTCAGACAGGTTTCGGCCTTGTTGGGCGTCATCACTGAAGAGTAGCTCGGGGCGCACGTCTGGGCATATCCATCCCACTCGGGGTGACTAAAGCAAAACCAAATGTGGATGGTTGGTAGATTTTGAATAAATCCTAACCACTGGCACAGCTCTGGACAACCCTCCAGACCATCTTTTTTAGCCTGCTAAGCATTACAGAAGGGGAAAGGCAATATGCAAATCAGGCTTGCTCCCACCCCAAAAGGGTGGTTTAGGTCTGTAGGAAGCTACTTCTCACAGATGACGCTCAAGGAGACCATAACATGTCTGGGGATGCTTGTGGTCTCATGCAGAATGTATGTGACCTAGCAGTTTTGGCTTGACTGCCCCTTTGTGGGTGGGACCAAGCCCGATTTGCATATGGTCTTTCCCCTTTCTGTAATGGCTTGGCAGGTGAAGAACGGTGCTCTGGAGGTTTGCCAGAGCAATTCACAGAGGTTTAAGATTAATTCTAAATCTTCCATTCGTCACCTCTTTATTTTGCTTGGAATAAAGACAGGCATGAATAGCAAAGGAATACGAGTGAAAACTGGGCAATAGAATGTAAAATAAGCTGCCAGGTGATACAGAGTTGTACTAACTGCCTGATCTGGAACAAGAAGGCAGCTAAGAGACCTACATAGCCTCTGAAGGAGAGGGAGGCTAGGCATAGCACAGGCTAGAGTGGACAAGAAGCCATAAGTACGGAAAGAGTGAAAAAGATACCCCATCAGTCACAAACATGGACAGATAGGGAAGCCCTTAGAAACAACGCCCATTGAAAAGGACGCCCATAGGTCTCCAAGACAAAGGGTAGGGTAACGTGACCCAGTCAAGTGATCCATACTGGATGGGTTTGTGTGGAACCACCCCAACATGTTAATGGGGACACTGGTGCCATTTCTCCCAGTTTGCATCATTATTTGTTTGGGATGCCCAGTGATGGCATGTCTTGCATGAAGCTATATTATCCATGCCCTGCTTTGAAGTGCTTTTTGATATGCTACGCTGTGTTATGTTATGTTATGCTTCACCATGTCATATTTTAAGCTGTAGAGATGCGTTGTGCAATGTCTTGTTCTGCTGTGATCAATGTGTTCTTTTCCCAGAAATGATTGCAAGTTAACTAGAATCTACACGAGTGCTACTGTATGCACTCATGCACACATCCACACCTTGGGGGTGGGTGGGGGTGAGGGTGAGGAGGGAGAATATGGGGTGGTTTACTTTTATACTGGCTTGTTAGGCCTTTTTTATATTATGTTGAGGTTTTATTATGTTTTGCTTTAAATGTCTAATTTTCAAGTGCCTTTGTAGCAGCCATAGGACAGTGGGTAGCAACCTACTAAACATGCAGCAACAAAAAAAAGGGGGAGGTGGCGGGGGCAGAAGGTAGACCTCTGTTAACTAGACTATACACCCTTGTTTTGACATTTCATTTGCATGATGCCCGCAATTAAAAGGAGATAGTAATCACAGCCCAGGGTGAGAAGGCTAGTGAAAGGCTTGATTATGTAAAACTCCCATAAGTGCCCAGCCTAAGAGGATCCCTTTCTCACACACCAATATATCAGCTACAATTATGCCTTCAACCATGCAGGTATGTGTTGGGAACCAACCCATGTATTTTGTTAACATGCCAATATATCCTTTACCTAAACAAATCCTAGCAGGACTCTGAAAACTCCAGGAAAGCTGGACTGGGACTTCTGCTCCCAAGGATGCTGTGGTGGAAATCCAACTGTATGTTAAATGTGTCCATATATCCCTTCAGCTTTCCGATCTATAAAACCTGGCCTTTCGATAGAGTTGCCATGGATCCACAGTCATTGTGGGATATTGGGTAACACAATGGTGGCCAGGGCTGCGTATGAGGCCACAACCAGGAAGGTAGTGAATAAAGAGATGCCCTTAAGTGTGGCTGAGGTTGAGGTGGTTGTGAAAGGCAGAGGTAGGGGAGAACGGCAAAGCAGATGGGATAGGAGCAGTAAAGGGAGGCACCTATATGTGGTAGAAAGTAAGGGTCATTTTAAGAGATGTGGGGAGAATGCAATGTTGGCACGCAGAGAGGAAACTATTTTGAATTGGCTAAAAGTGGGTCATGCAGGTTTGAAAGGATGGAAGTTTAAGATGGTTGGAGTCCCTTCTGCGAACTGTGAGGCGTGCGGAAGCCCAGAAACTGTGGATCACTATATGATGGGTTGTGAAAAGTTCAAACTTCAGAGGGAACTGCCAATAGCCAGGATGAGTAGCATTGTGGTGGCAGTGAGAGAAATAGCTGATTTGTTTCACCTGAAAATGGGGTCAGAGGACAAGCAGTGTAGGTTCCTCCTTCAAAATGTTCGGGAGAATGGGAAGTGGGAGGCGCTTTAGCCGTGATGCGAGGCTGACAAGTGTAACTAACAGCAAACATTCTCATTCCAGATGGAAATTGCTGGCTCCGGCCCTTGAGGAGCCAAAAAGAAGAAAACCTGGTCGTTCATCATTAAGGGAGTACGTAGAGGGAGTTTGCACACTGTTTCTACATACCTTGGTTCACCATGACAGTGTAAAGCTCTAAAGTAGACTACTGCCAAGCCATAGACCAGCTTTGCGTCCTTCAGCACTTTGCTCAGAAGTGCAAGCCTAGGGTTTTGGTTAAAAAAAAATCATTTTGGTATCCATGACAAACGAAACCAAAAAATGTGATGGTGTTTTTTGTTCTCTTTTCAGGGAGCTTTTGCAAGGTACGCAGTGAATAAGTCGAATGCTTTATTTTTTAATTTATATGTTTTTTTGGGTTCCGGAGTAAAAAAAAGGGGTAAAACAAAAACAGACATGACTTTCGACATTATGTCATTCGACTTTATCACTATAAACCCTTTTGCAAACTTGGAAAATTCGAATTTCTGACATACAGCCCCTCCCAAATGTTGGGGTGTCTAGGAAAGTAAGTAGAAGGTCTTTGCCGTCTGTTTTCTTGGCCATGTCTTCAACATGTCCAGGATACCATGAGTATGTTCCAGATATACACTCTGGTGCAGCGAACACCTCTCTGCAGCTATCCGAGTCCCATGATACATTTGGTCCAATTGTACACATAGTTCTTTTCCTTCCCATGCGTTCCTGATCTATCCCTCGCCCTCATCACAACTATTTACAAACTTTGGTCCTCCCTACTACTACTGAATGGTCTCTCATACTCCTTCTTTGCCTCTCTGACAGGTTAAAGCCCTTAGACACCATAACATATGGCACGAGGCCCTATACAAATGCAAGATAACAACATATGCAGGGACCCCCCCCTTAAACAATGACACATGTGGAAAGTCCCCATCACCACTGTGGCATGTGGAGCAAGGGATCACCAGCACCCTGCCTTGTGCAGAGAGGGTTCACTGGCCGTATACAACCACAACCAGAGGGGGGTCCATTTTGAATCATGTCCTCTGCACTCAGGACCTTACAACTCTGATCTTGGCCATCTCCCAGCTGCATGACACGTTAAGGTCCTGCCAGAGACGTCTCACATACAGACCGGTCTCATCCACCAGAAGACCGAACAGACTATTCCCATCACTCTACACAGATCCTGTGTGGACATGTATGGACAACATCATGTTACGTGCAAAGAGGACCAGATAGTACTATGCCCAGGACAGCAGCCCACTCAGCACCATGATTTTTGTACCAAGGTCCAGACAGTGCCATATGCTTCTGGTAAGGCATTGCCATTGCTAGACCTTGTGCAAATAAGCCTTGTCTGCACAATGCCCTGCACAGAGGCACCGACTTTACCATGCCATATGCAGAGAACATGGAAAGGTTCCCATTGTTCCAAGAGCAAGATCAAAGATTCGCATCCTACAATAAATGCTAAGACTTCCATTACCCAACTGCAAGAGCCAACCTTTCGACCACATGATAAAAGCCAAGTTTCCCACTCTTCACCAGAAAATTTGAGTTAAGCCTCCCACCACCAGAAAGCAAGAGCCAGACCTTCCATCAGTCAATAGAGGCAAACCCTGCTATCACCCACAAAACCGAAGCCATTCAGAAACACAGACAAGCATCAAATCAACCCAAGTGGTAAGACATGACCAGTTGTAGTTAACAGTCCTGGGACAAGGGGTCCTAGAATCTGAAAGAAGGGGGGGAACACCAGCCTCTGGCCAAGTCTGCTAGTGTTTTGCTTCGTGCTAGTGGCTATGTAGGCATATAGGCAGACCTAGGATGGCTCAAAGGAGTCGCAAGCGGAGGGAGAGTAGCTGGGGAGATGGAATAGGACATTTATAGGGACCACAGGAGCCTAACCCCGTCTTCCAAGACTCTGCAGTATGGAATGTCACAAAGTGGATACAACAGATCACCCATGGATAGTTCAAATCCCCTTTTCATTCTCTGCAGGGAGAGTTTGAATGAATTTGGAATCAACACAAAAAGTGAGTCTTCCTCTTAACAGTGTCAGGATAGGGGGATGAACTTAAATCAAGTAAAATGGCCTATGCTAAGAGGACCTGCTGTCCTTAGTTCAATATATTATCCCGATTCTACACTGCACACTATTCCAAGGCACCAACCTCAAGGAAAGTACCCTTCCATGCGCTCAGTCTAAGGGTGGCTTTAAGCGCCCCAGCACACTTCTTTACTTGGCATTGGCAGATGATCCAGAAGATGGTCCATCCTCTGGGACTCTGTATACATGCAATGCAGTACTACCTGGAAAAACCCTTTCAGAACACCCCTCTTGCCCTAGGAGCCTCCTTGAGATCTTACCAGGGGTAAGACCTTGCAGTTATTGTATCTTGCCTTAGAGGTCTCTTGGGGTAAGATTTTCTCCACCACCTGGATTTTTTTCAGACTCAATTATAACGCTCTCTCTCCCTCCACCCCCATATGAGCAAAGGGTCACCCTCCTCTTCTTCAGTCATAGGCTTAAGGATCTGAGTAAGAGCCCCCAGGAGGCAATTATCTCCCTACTTCTCTTCAGTATCCTCAGGCTCGAACCAGCTTCTGGGCGCAGGCCCCAGCAGGCCTACTGCACTGGCCTTTCCTGAAATCCTCAACTCTCTCACAGTGCGGCCTACTGGCATAGTATTCTCTTGTTACTCACTTCAATGGGTCCTTTTTTGGCTCGACAACCTTCTGCTCTCTCCCGCTGCTTTTTCTGCTCCTCTCACTGCAACACCACCAGCTCCCCGGAACGCTGTCATAAATCCCACACTATGTTTTTTTTCTGCCACTTTTATTCGACCAGTTGGTGCCCAAGCCACAGTATAGCGTTCTAATTGGTGGGTCCCTTCCCCTGTAAGCCCCTGCCCCCAATCAGCCAGGGTTTGTGCGAATAATGAAGATAAAATGATCCCATCACCTCCCCAGGTAGCTATACCCTACCACCCGCCCCCCACCCCCAAGGGTATACAGGTTTTGTGGTTTCCCTAGAAACTATACTACACTCAAATGGCCTGTCATCTTGGGGTCAGACACAAATATCATGGGAGCTGGGCGGTTTCAAGCTCCTGATGCTCAGGTTTATTTTGCACAGCATCCTTATGTCAAGTCTACTTTCCCCTCTTCAGATGTGCCTGTTTTTCTTTGGACTCCAGGCAGCATATCAGGCCCAGACCAATCGGCCCATCCCCATTGTGTACTGTAACATTTGCACACCTTCCCCAAAGCAGATTTTCCCTGGGTTCCTTCCCCTTAGATCATCCACACTCCTCGCCCCCACCCCCCCCGAAACCCTTCACCCCTTTGCATATGATACTTAAGGTAATTTTTCTTCCTTTCCCATGAAATACATGGGTCGTCACAACAAGGAAGTGTGATATAACTGAAGTACCAGAGCCAGGCACATAATCAGGCCCAACCCCATATTATAACAATGTGTCTCTGAAGGCGTAATGGCACTTTACAAAGTGGACCAACAGAGGGGACACTGAGATCCCCCACCTTTACCACCTCCACCTGTTCATCACAAAGCTAGTTTCCTCTGGCCTCCAGAGCTCACCAGTTCCCCTCGATGGTCTCACAGAGATGACTCTGCCAAAGAACTTAAACACAAGAAACAAGACCAGTTTATTGCCCTTGAACCAAGGGCCCAATCTGAGCAGTGGCTGATTGATCAAACTAAAAGGACGACGCTGCAGCAACTCTTTGGGGGTTGTGGTGGGCGGGGGGCGGTCAGTCACTGAAAGTCCCCTTTGCATGCTAAAGCCAATTCCAGTGAAAGAACACAGGGCAGGGATAGCCTCGGGAGAACATCACAGCCATTTGCTAAACCACGGAGGAGATTGTGATTGGGACAGGGAGGGAGGGTGGGGGTTTCCCGGTTCCTAAAATAATACAAAAGCAAACAGGCTGTATACTAAGAGTTATCTTTTTGTCAGGAACACAGATGCCTGAGATTATTCAGACACTCCCTTCTAAAGCCATGGTGGCAGCATCAATAGATCAACCAGAAGGTAGCATACTACAAGATAGCAGAATGCCATCAATCTGGACTACTGCGGTCCTCTTGTGTAGTTTATAAAGTGTTACAACTACGAGTAGGGTGCAAATAGATTGTATTTGGTACATTTTAGTCAGGTAGTCCAGACGTCTAATCTGCATCTTCCGATTGGCCACAAATCTTGTATGGTCTCCTCTCCTCTGAACAATAAAGACCTGGGCTACTAGTCACAGAATGTTCTCAGCCTTAAAGTAGTATATGGCCACGGCTATGAGAACCTTGCCTTGAGTGTCTGGACGGAATACCACCCAGTTCAGTCTCTGGGTCAAAGAAGATTAAGAACTTTGCCTCCAAGTTTGCGGATCCAGCACTTTAATTCAAACGAATGTCTCGCTTGTCCTTGGGCACATCGCCTCCAAGTCACAGAGTTCAGCGCTTCTTATTGCGATTTCCTCAATTGGAGCTTGGAATTGTGGATCGGAGTTCCATAGTTCTGTGCTTCTTCTAAGCATCACTTTCCCAGGCAGCTCTCCATACTCCCTTTCAGAGCATTCGGTCGGTCATGTGGCCTTACACTGTTTTGCCTCGGACAGCCTCCATCCTGTGGTCTCCTCTCGACACTCCTAGCTGTGCCTGCCACCTGCCCGCCATTTGCACATAAGTCTCAGACTGAGTGGCAGCTCTGCCTCATCGCAGAGTGTCTCAGCAGAAAGATGCATTAGTACGTTTTCCATGTTTGGTCACAAAACATTAGGCTAGTTATGCATGTGGTCATATACGGAAAATTGTAAAAAGACGCACTGGGAAACTAAAATTTGCTATCGAGAGCATACTGTGGCGTTCTAATATTGTGTTGGATTATGTTAAAAGCCATTTTAATATTTACATATGTGATACAGAGTTAAAATAAAGGATTTTGTTTCATGTTCACGCACAGGGGATTATTTTCTCATAAAGGTGGTCAGATTGGACCCCTGTACATTAAATATGTAAGAAGGTTTGAATCATGTGACAAATTTTGGAAATTAACTAAGCCGAAAAAAGTAGTGTGGAAGCTTGCCCAGTTCCCGCTTTGATGTTTTGTCCACAGAGTGCTCTGATGGTCAAATAAGAACCCTCTATATATGGGTTGGGGAACCAAACGCTGATAATTGAGTATTATTGATTTTCCAGTAGTACTACCAATAAACAGAATGCGCTGGAGCACGTGAGTACATTTGTTCCCCCAACCCTTCCCTCGCCTGAAGAAAAAGGCATATTTTGAGAACGGAAGGGGTGGGGAATTAAAGCCAGCGCATAGCTGAAGGGATTTAACGTGGAACCAAAGGCTGCGGGGAAATGGGAGCGAGAGCAAGATCCACCTTGAAGCTGGAAAGTGGCTTGTCCCTACACACTGCGGCATTGAAAAATCGTACTGGTGAGCTGAGCTGGAGCACTGCGCTGTGGCTCAGAGGCAGGAGGGAATGCTGTAGCTAGGCAAAGGTTTGTGGGGAAATTGTAGAGGCACTATGGCCTTAGTACAAGGCAGGCCGGACACAGTGGCACAAGATGCAGTACTCCGGGTGGCGACAGACTAGTTTGATTTGGGGCTCAAAATCAGAGCAAAGTGGGGGGGGGAAAAGGAGGCCTAGACTCCACTTGTCCCACTCCACTGGGATGCTTCCACCTGGCCATCAAAGATATCTCTTCAGTGGAACTCTTCAAAGGGGGGGGCTCAAACTCCACCTGCAAGCAATGGAAGGAACCAGAGGAGTTGCTGGGGGGGGAGGGGCTGAGGGGGCTATAGCCCCGGGTCTTTTGATTGTATCCCCGGATAGAAGCTCAGGGACAACAACCAAAAGGCTAGCTAGCCCCCAGTCCTGACAGTCCCAACAATAGCGTATCTCTGGATCTTTTCCAGACCTAGCAACACCCCTCGAAGGAATGCACTCCCTCGCCCGCAAGACCCACACCCTTTTATCCCAACTAGCCATCCAAACCTCCACTCCTGCTTCCCCCTCTCAAGACTGTGTAAATTGTGAACATGCAACATCTGCCTCAGCCGTTCAGTGTTACAAATATTGTTATGGCCTCCAGGCCCTGTTCTTGGTATGTGTTCCTACATGCTGGGGAAATCTTGCTTTCTTGCTTTTTGTAACTTGCCCATCTCGGATTTCAGTGCAATGAGACCCCCAGCATATTTGTCTATGTCCTGGAATCCTGCCAGATCAGAGAGAAGTAAAGACTTTTTTGCTTCTCAATCTGCACTGGTCAGTCCCCAAGGCTGGCAGTGCTTGGAGACTGCCATTTGTGTTTTCATTTTGTAACAACACCTTACGTGGAGTGTTGTAGGGGTACTTGGTGTCCCTTTTTCTCTTGCCTGCAACAATTTGGATTCCTCCTTTTCACTGGTGGGATCACTTGGTCTTGCATCCTGTAACAGTGTCCTGCCGTTGACTGACATCAGAAATATCCAGAACCATCCTGTGGGCTACACATCAACTGACCAGGCCGCTCTGCTGCTACGGTTGCCGTTCTGAGCTGGAGCTTTGGACTCCAAAGATCATGGATATGTGGCCCAGGAACATTGTTGTTTGTATCGACTACTCTCCTGAACAAAGAGGGGCCTGCCTGGTGCTTATTGTTTGCCTCGGTCAAAAACGGAGCCTGCTGACCCCTTTCCTGGCGGCACACTCAACTGCCATGTCTTGGGCATCCCTCCACATAGTGGGCTTCATCATGGCTGCTGCCCTGATGTGCCTGGCTCGTCCTGCTGCAAGTCTCCTGTAACCGGAGGATGGGACTGTCATCTAGCCATTGGTGGCTGGTGAATTTGTTTAACTGGAGAGTTGTAAATGTATGCACCCAGCGTGCGGCAGTGTCAGAGTGCAGCTAGGAAGCCCAGACCAAACAAGGGGGCCTCGAGAGGGCCCCTGAGAGAATTTTATATAATGGGTTAAAATGGTGCATTTAACAGTACTCTGAAAAAATTGGGTAAAAAGACACACAGTTGTCAATCTGTTTTGCATAATAGCACATGAAAAAACCCAGTAAATGCAAGTCACCAACAATGCAAATTTTCATTTTGCAACACATTGAATGATGAATTTGCCCACAACATATGCTAGCATATAAAACATTTTCATGTTGGCTGTGCCCATACATGTTCCATGCATGCTGCACCAATATATGCCAATATTACTATACGAGACCTCCCAGCCAGTAAAACATGCCATGTCACAGAAAGAAGGTATATCCAGACTGGCTATGCCAAGATAGACTAGTGAACCACACAATCACACGCATCTTCTGTTTATATTTCCCCTTCATGCAAAGTACAGAAATGCGATGTCACACAAAAAAAATATTAAAAAAATAAAATAGCAGCTGCATTTGCCTCCACCTTCTTCTCTTCTCTTCTCTTCTCTTCTCTTCTCTTCTCTTCTCTTCTCTTCTCTTCTCTTCTCTTCTCTTCGCCCCCAGGACCCCCCCAGACTCTCCCACTGACTCTGTCCCTTGCCAATCTTCATCTTGCTATCACCAACACTCTTGACATTCTTGCTCCCGTCATGAGGATCCGCCTGAAACCTGCCTCCAAGCACAACAGCTGGTACGATTCGGATCTAGCCGCTCTGAAACGCAAGTACAGAGTTGCTGAATGGAAGTGGCAGACCTCGGGGTCATCCTCTGGCAAACTGGCCTGTCGCCTATACCAAAGGCAATACTATCTCTATCCGCTACAAGAAGAGGGCTCACATCCAGGCCCATATTTCAGGAGCCACTAACAACAAGGCTGAACTCTTCAAAATCTGCAAGGAAGTAAACAATCCATCTGCAGCCCCCACCTCGCCTCTTCGTTCTCAGGCCCACTCATTTCATCTCTAAATCTCAGGACATTCTGACCTCTCTCCTCCTCCTCCCTCTATTCCTCCACCTGCCCCAATGCCTCCCTTGGCCTCTCTTTCACCCCAACCCACTCACTCTCTCCTTCTCATCTATCACAACAAATTAGATCTCTAGCGTATTCCACTCTATGAAGGTCTCATCCAAACAGGCGTCTCCCTGTTTTTTCCAGAACCATCAAGCACATCTCCTTCCTCGCTGAGGCTCTTGCTGACTTCTGCAACCACTCCCTAGCATCTGTCCCTTTCCCTTCTTCCCTCAAGCAATCCCTTGTGCACCCCCTCCTAAAAAAGCCTTCAGGCGACCCCTCGTGTCTGGCCAACTACCGCCCTATCTCCTTGGGAAACATTTGGAAAAGTTGGTCTTCCACTAACTGACCCAACACACTGTGCTCATTGGTTGTTTACATGACCATCCATCTGGATTCCAAGCATCCACAGGCACAGAAACCGCTCTCCTGAAGACCTGTGAAGAAGAACTGCTCACAAATCTGGACTCTAAATATCCTGCTGTTCTCATTTTCCTTGACCTCTCTTCTGCCTTTGACATGGTCAACCAATATATACTCTTGGTATCATAGACCGAGCACTGGATTGGTTGACCTCCTTCCTCATTGACTGCCCTTCCCAGTTGTTGCTGGGCTTCGTCTCCGCCTCCACCACCACCACCCTCTCTACACATGGTGTTCCACAGGGCTCCGTCCTATCGCCTTTGCTTTTCAACATGTACCTTGCACCTCTTGCTCACCTGATCCCTGCCTTGTCTCCCCATTTCCAGTGTTACGCAGATGACAACTCTTCTTCCTCCTCCTCCTCCATCATAATCATCATCATCATCATCCCTAACTGCCTGTCTGCTATTCAGTCTCGGTGCACAGCCAACGATCTCTGTCTTAATGCAAGTAAGACTGTGATCCTTCCTATTGGTACACCCGCTCCCCGTTTCCCATATGCACTTTGGCCACCCTCTATGGGCTCAGAGGGCTCACCTCCCTCTCCTTCCTTGGAGGTCAGAAACCTTAGGGTCATCTTCGACGACTCTCTCCTTAACTCCTCACACCTTGGACCTTGCCAAGATGGCCCTCTTTCAACTTCACCTCCTTAAGAGGCATTCTCCCTTTCCTCACCTTCCCCCAGAAGCTCAATGTCTCTAGCGCTCTGGCCCTCTCTATGCTAGATTACTGTAATAGACTCTTCCTTCGCTCCGACCGCTTCAACTAATCCAGAATAGGGCTGCCAGACGTATCCTTGGCCTTAAGCCCTGGGGCTGTATCCCCCAACCCTAAAATCTCTCCACTGTCTCCTGGGAGCTGCAAAGATCGAATTCAAAACCCTTTGCATCATCCACAGGGCTGTCTGGGGCCTGGTACCATGTTACCTGCAACGCTCTTACTAAATACTCTCCTTTCAGATCCCTTTGATTATCTGGCTGCAACTCTCTGCTGATCAAACGCTTCTCCAAGTAGAGAGCTGGGGGCAGATATTCCTATGGAACAGTTTCCCTTTTTCTCTCCATCTTGAACCGGACCACCTAAAGTTCTGCATACAACTCAAGACTTTTCTTTTCACTTCCTCCTTCAGTCTCCCCCTCCCGTGCTAACCATCCCCTCTGTCGCCAAGTTTGGCGGCTTGGTCCCTCAAGAGTCCAATAGGGTCCTTGTCTTAAGGCCAATCGCCACCAGCACCCCACCTGCACTTCCCTCTGGGCTCAAACCTGCCTATCAGATAAGTGCAGGGCGGAGGCAAACCATCTGTTGGGTGGTAGACCTCCCTCTTCAACTGGGATAGCTCTGTCCTTGCACCAACCTGTTGCCTCCCCAATGACCGCCTCTGGCACTCCCCCCCCCTCTAGGGGACCCTAATAGCACTCCCCCACCCCCAAACCACCCCCTTTTTCCTTTTTCTTTTCACTGCACTTGCACGCTCCGAATGTGTCAAGGCCTAGTAGGACTGCTGTCCCTTTATTCATGTTGATTTTCATTGTTTATTTGCTCCCTTGTTCCCTTCCCTTGTGGTGCTTTGAAACACTGTCTTGTTGTATAAGTACCTTATAAAAATCCAATACATAAATATGGCTAGACTGGAGCTACCCATGTAAGAGAGTCTAGCCATGTAATAACACTAATCAGTGTATGCTTTACTCCTGATGCCAAGTAAAGCACACCCTGATGCCAAGTAAAACACACCATTAACAAATTATATGCAGACTGACCGTAGTAGTGCATGCCATTTTTTGCTTGCCATCAAGGGCAAAGCAAACCTAAGTGTTATTACCAAACTAGACTCACCTACATTCAATTATGTCAGTCTAGTGAACTCATGTTCGCTTTACTCTTGATGCACAGTATAGAGAAACAAACTCTATAATCTCAAAGTAAGATTACACAACACTTTACGCTGCAGCACAGCATATGACAGTACAAGATGGAAGGGGCACGCTCTGGTTCCCTGAACATTTCAGCCGCTAGTGTCTCCTTCCAACCGGTTTCTGTGCTCATCATGTCACATTGAAATCCCTCAAGGCCACATTGTATGCTGACAACATCCTCCCTGTCTCCGTACTCAAGACCCTGCCGAGTGAGGCACTCCTCCCTTACCGGACAATCATCAACATCTCCCTCACTCAAGGCACCGTCCCCTCGACCCTCAAGACCAGACAAATCCTCCCACTTCTTAAGAAACAAACACTGAACCCTGACTATCTCGGCAACTACGGCCTCATCACCATCTTCCATTCCTAGGTAAGATCCCTGAGAAAGCAGTAGCCACGCAACCAGGGACATCATTTAGGGGTCACAACTGCAACCCCCCGAGGTCTCCCATGCTACCTCTGCAAAAAAAGTGTTTTGTATTTTTTTAGTGCAAGCTCCTGGGCTGTGGCTAGCACATTTGTGGCTGTTTGCTTCTGGTGTGTCTGGCCTTCTTGTTCAGGCTTCTTAAAAAAAAAATATATATATTTTTTTTTTAAAAACACACTGATCTTAATGATACATATGCCGATCCATTCTTGTATGAAATGTACATCACATTATAGCGACATTGTAACCATATTCTTTGCATTTTGGTGAAATGAGGTCCCTGCACACAACTCCTCCAACACATTGAAGCCAATAACCTCCTTCAGTCCTATAAATCTGGCTTCAGTCACAGATGCAGCACATAAATGACTACAATCAAGGAGATTGAGGATGCCCTTAAAATCCTCAATGATGGCCATCCTTGCTTCCTAGCTCTCCTTGTTCTCTCTGCACCATTGGACAGAGCACCACCAGACACTCGCTGACAATCTACATCGCTGCCTGGGGGCTCAGCAAGAGTGTCCACAGCTGGTTCAATTCATACCTTGCGAATCGCCAACAGTTCGTCCAAATGGATTATTCCAGATAACCAACTCTTCCCATCACCTGTGCAGTCCTGCAAGAATCCATCCTGTCCCCAGTGATCTTCAATCTTTACATGGAACTGTTTGGAACTCTTCTCGCTCCGCACACCATCCACCAATACGCAGAGGACACACAGATCTACCTCAGGATATCCTCCACTGAAGGCATTTACAGGCTCAGGACCTGCCTCACATTGATCCAGTCCTGATGCACAGTGCTTACCTGAAGCTCAACCCATCCAAGACTGAATTCCTACTGATAACCAATAACACCGAACACACTGACATCCAGACCTGGCTCTCTGCTATGAACTATGAACCTCAGCTGGCCACATGTTCGAAATCCCTTGGGTTCAACATCGACAGGCATCTCACGTTCAAACACCACACAGTAAGGAAAACGCAACTGCCCGGTACCAACTTTCTCTCCTGTGGAAAATCAAGCCCTTCGTCCCAGAAAACAACTTCAGATCTGCTGTCCAAGCATTGGTCCTCTCCCACACGAATGGCAGGAGAGGCAAGTGGGCAATGGCCGAACATGTTGCATAGTTTCTTGGATTTTACAAGCTATGGCCTTTGGCCGTGGCCTCTGTATGTGTTGCAGTAATAGCTTGGTTTTGGGCCCACTAGCCATGGCCGTTGGCCAGGTCACACCATTAATTTGTAACCAATCCCCCATTGCCATAGCTCCATATTCCCACGATCATTTCACAATAATCATTTCCAATAACAGACATTCCTGTGACAGAATGGCGGGTCACTGATTCCCGTGGGAATGGCAACAATGGCTCAGAATTAAAGTCTTCCACATCCTTACAGACACACATGTGTTCCCCTTCTTTTTTCCAGGTCCCTTCACTCCACTCATTTTCTTTTTACCCTCCCTAACACTCTCCCATTATGCCCTATGACTCATGGCGTCATGCGATGCACATTTCTTTCTGAGCACGTCTTGCCATGTTGCTGCTCTAATCTCGTGAGAGTCACGCGGTCTTCCCCCAATAAACCAAAAATGTTATACGTGTAACTGGCTCCCCAACCCACTCCCAAATCCCCATCTTCGCATATTGTCTTCTTTCCCACTCCCGACTACTAGCCTGATGTGATTGCTATTGGTATTTATATAGCACCTACAGCCAGGCCACCTAAGCGCTTTCATTCAAAACAATCAGTGTTCCCCGAGGGGTGACTACGTAAGAGGTTTGAGTCTCTTTCGGATGTCGAGAACTTTATTAGACTGCAAGGTTGTGGGGGGCAAGTGGGGGGAATTCATTAAAAATGTGATGGCATCCTTGTTCCCCCTTTTCCTCCTCCAAATAGCGTTTTGAGTTCTTTCGTTTGCAGCTTATCCTGTTCTCCTGGCAAGATCACGCAAATCATTTGCATTGAGCAAAAAAAAAAGAAAAAAAAAATTATTATATATATATATATATATATATATATATATATATATATATATATATATATATATATATATATATATATAGTAAATGGTAACTTTTTGTTTTTTTAAAAACCTCTTAGCCTCTCGGCTGCAAAGTACCAAGGCCTTCTACAGCGAACATTTTAAAAACTGTTGGATGGATTTACCCCCAAAACAGCCAAGGAAATTACACCAACACTTTGTGTCCAACTTGTTTCTTATGTGGTAAATCTATCAGCACTTTTCCACACTAGGGCTGTTAAAAAACGACACTTTCGCTCTATGGGAAAATGAATGAGCTAAACGCTGTGGTGTTTTGTTTTCTTTATTTTTTCCTTTTTATTAAGTATTGTTCCCAAAGTTTGCAGGGGCACTTGACAAACGTTTTGTTTTGAGAATCTCATCCAAATCCATCCAGCAAGTAAAAAGTTATTAGCAATAGAACGTGGAGGAAAAATTATATCTTTTTCATTTTTGGAAATTCGCCTCTGCTCCAAAGAACCATGGGAAATTTAGCAATTCTTTTGGGAGCAGGGGGCACCGCCTTGCTTGAATATTTTTAAAACTCCTGGATAGATTCAACCCAAACCGGTCCCGGAAATCGAGTCAACGTTTCGACCGCAAGTAGTTTCTCATTTGGTTCAATTCCATGAAGCATTTTTTGCGCTTTGGCTTTTTATTTTCATTGTTTAAAGTGTGGACCTAGCTTGAGAGTAGCGGAGCGCTTTACAGAGTGTGGGAGGCATCCTAACAGTAGTGCAGTACTGTGAGGCCTGTGCGTCAGTATGTGCGCCCATTGGAATTATCCCTTGGTCAGGTGTTGATGAAAGAGCCATGTTTTGAGAGATTTCAGAAATTGGAGAATTGTGGGGGCATTCTGAGCCAACACCAGGATCGAGTTCCTAAGGGTGGGTGCATGACAAGCAAAGGATCTTTTGTGGGGGTCCTCTCTTTGCGGACGAGTTGCGATTCATGCAGTTTGGTCCATTTTCTGGGTGAGGCCCGTGTGCCACCAGATATGTAGAGCTTTGCCGCCAGGTACGCTGGTGTGCTACTCACGACTGCTTTGTAGACAATACGTGCAGCCTTGAACAGTATCCTTACTTGGAGTTGAAGCCAATGTAGTTCACGTAGAATGGGCGTAATTCAGCCAAATTTCCATGCTCCCGTAATAAGACGTGCTGCAGCATGGTGGACTGCTTTAATTAGAGCCAAGTGGGCAGCTCGGAGCCCTGTCAGGTGAGCACTTCCCCAATGAATGTGCAAGACCACACAGTCCTGCACTATGGTCCGGAAGTCCTGCAGTGGGATGATTTTTCGAAGGGCAGAGATTCTGAGCCAGGCAATTTGGGCGTTTTTGGCTATGTTTTTATGAAAGTACAGGCTGCTGTCAATGGTGGAGCCTATGGATTTTGCTGAGTCAGAGTTGTGGATCAAATCCTTCTAGGTGCATATCATTGAGCCATTGTTGGACAAGTTGTTTTTACCAGGCGGACCAATGAGGACATATCCAGTCTTGGGTGGGTTTAGTTTTAGGTAGGAAGTAAACATCCAGGGCTGGATGAGGGCTAGGTAATCGCAGAGATGAATGGTGTCCTGCGTGCTATTTACTCATGTACCACCGAGTAATGTCCGCGTATTGGTGGATGGCTATATTGGGATCTTTGAGGAGAGTGCCCAGAGGGTCCATGTAAAGGTTAAAAAGGATTGGTGAAAGGATGGAGACTTGTGAGACTCCGTAGAAGACCTGGAGTCAGTATGAACGTAACAAGTTCATCTGGACAGCCTGGTGTCTGCCTGAGAAGTAGGAGGTATACCAATTCAAGACCGTACCAGAGAATCGCATCCTGTCCGCAGGCGGGAAATGTGTTGAATACAGCTGAGAGGTCAAGGACGACAAGGAGGCATGAGTCACCCTTATCCATGATTTGGAGGGCATCATCCACCACCTGGATGGTGGCTGTCTCAATGCTACCCTTGGGGTGGAACTCTGACCGATAGTCCTTCAAGAGGTAGAGTTGTTAGATTCTGGAGAATGTAGTAACTATTTTTTTCATGCTTTTGCCAATAAACGGGATGTTCGTAATGGGCCGGTAGTTGGCCAGGTCCTCTGGATCTAGGGTTGGTGTTTTCAAAAGAGGTCGTATGAAACCAGTCTTGAGGGTGTCTGGGAATGATCCTTCTGAGAGGGATGCATTGATGATGCCGAGCAGTGCATTGAGCACCGGGCCCGTCAATTGTTTAATGATGGAGGCCGGGTTTATAAAGTCACAGTAAGAAGTGGGTTTGAGGGAGAAAATCATTTTTAGGAGATCCGGGGGGAAACCGGAGAGAATTCGGTCCAGAGGGGCAGCGTGCATGCCGGGGTGCAGTGGATGCAAATGCTGCGAGAGGTTGATTGGATGGTCACTCTTTGTCTATTTTTTCAATAAAAAATATGTTGAATCTGTCGAATTTTTCCTGAGTCGCTGGTGCCTTTGGGTCAGGTGAGGGTTTACTACTTCAAAGAGGGCTTTGCTCCGGTTAGAGGCTGCTGCAATTGTGGTGAAGTAGTAAGCAGCGTTGGCATCAGTAATCAGCATCCTACAGTTTGCGCAGAGAGATTGGACGTTGGTGAGGTCTCCTGGGTTATGGTTTTTGTGCCATCATTTCTCTAGAGCTCTGATTGAGCGTCTGTTGGACACTAGCTCTGGGGTATGGGGCGGATGGTTTGGTCTTAGTCCGGCTAGATTTTAGGGGGGCATGAGTGTCCATGTGAAATTGACAGCATTTTGACTTTTTCCTCTATGGGAAAATGAATGGGTGCAGACCGAAAATAGCAGTTGTTTTGCTTTAATAACTTTAATTTCTTAATAAATCTTTCCCAAATATTCCAGTCTGCGGATGGAGGGGTGGGACTTGACAGACACTTGTTTGGCTAACATCAGCCAATCTGTCGTCAAAAATGATTAGCAATGGAATTTGTGCATTTCCTATGGATCAAGTCACTCGCCTTAAAAATAGGGCAGCGACTGCCGCCCTATAATATTGGTGGTCACCACCTTAAGATAAAACCAACTTGCTTTTGAGTTTTTCCAAAAATCTGTTGGTAATAACTTTACATACCAGATGATCAGGGTGAAATGTTCCCAAAGAAAAATAAGTTTGCCACAGGTCCCTTCATACTGGAAATGTTCAGGAATATCCATTAAACGGTATAAAGGTTGTTAAGAAAAGAACAAAAAAAAAAAATCTGTTTTTGGTCTGTTCACATTCATTTTCCCATAAAGAAAAAGGTGCTTGCATTGCACACCGCGAAAACTGTTGGACGGGTTTGCCCCAAATACACAAGTTCTTATTCATCTCAGATATTCGTTTCTAGTTTTGACTATTAGGTGGTGTTAAAGGGCCACCTATAAACTGAAACTTTTGCATAAGAGTCTTCTAGAGGGAAATGGCATGGGAGGAGGGATTCTCCCTGCCCAAAACACATTCCTCCAGGGATCTCTTTGACCTAGCTTTTGAAGTCATACAATTAGACTTTGTGCTATAAGCAACTGCCAGTGCTTTATCAAAGCAGAGAGTTAATGACTTATTTGGAGATGTGAACATGCTACTGGTTTAGTAAACATGTCTTAGCTAGGTCTGCCTCCAGCCACTCTATTTATAAGCACTACGCGTATCATCCACTGAAGTCCTGTTAGACTGTTATAAACCTGCCATAACTACTTGGATTTCGGAAGCCTTGCTTTCTTGCGTTACCATAACCGAACTGTACACAACATCTTTTTGTTGTAGAAGGAGTGCAAGATACATTTTCTTTTGCAAGCCGTTATATTAGTACAAAATACTGACAGGGGGTGATTCAGCTCAGTAGGTGCACTACAATACCCTCTTTTTGGCGTCACCTATGACATGTGTGCTTTTCTCCGGATAGGAGCAGATGCAGGTTCATAATCCTTTTACAAAGGTCGCACGAGGAATATTCTTATTGGTAAGAGGATGTGCACTTACAGTATGCGGTATTATATTGAATTTAGAACACAGGCGTTAGGGGTCGAGGTTAACCATCCTGGTATGGTGGTCACTTATTCACATTGTTGGATTCCGAGTTGGTTTTTTTTGCACGTTGGTGCTGAGACCGATGCATTTTTGACTTTCCTAGATCCAGTCATTTCTGGTCTGGTTTGATGGTTTCACTCTTTATTGTGGCAGCACACCCCGCAGGAGAGGTCCATCACATGTCTCATTGATTGGGATGAGTAGGTTTCGGGTGTGCATGTGTGTGCACCACTAGGGTTTATTTTCATGGTACTGAATGTTTAATATCTGGTCCAATTTCAGAATAATAATTTGTGTTTCGTTTTTATATGTTCTTTTCCTCTTCTAAAAACTATTTTTTTCCATTTTCGTTTATTATGTTTGATTGACAAGGTTTTGGCGATTTGCATTTTCGTGCATTTTCATTGTCATTTTTACAGCATTCATTGTGCATTACTTTGGCTTAATTTGCAATTCGGGGCTCGTTTAAACTTTGTGAAATTGTGTTGCGGTTTACTGATGACCCTTCTGATTTTCATTGCATGAATGTTATTACTCAGTATGGCGAAGGGCCTTCACTGGTCGAAACACGTGTTGGCGGTGTCAAATTTTTCACTGAATACACAATTGCATTATGGGACGGAATTGATCATGTGTGACCTTTCATTAGTTTCCAATCAATTTGAAAATTATTGTGAGCATGGCAAAGATTAGCGAGCGCAGCTATAGATAAAAATCAGCTGTTAAAAACAATAATTGGCAAAGCCACCAGTTTTGTGTATAAGTATTCTGTATTTTCCAAGAACCGCTATTATATGACCAGGTAATCTCACTATTTTGCAGCTGCGGCCATCGATGCCCAGTTAATACAACTAGGGCAGTGCCTCGAAAATGCCTTTTCCCATGCCTACACAAAAGCCAACATTGCCAATGCTGGTTTTGGTTTGGGGTAACTCCAGCCAAGTTTTAGGGCCTCATTACACGGTAGGCGGTGAACCATGGCGCAATTAGCGCCATGGTTCATGCCGGTAAAATACCGGCACCGCCTTGGTGGAAAGGGGAATTACCGCCCCATTGCAAGGTTGGAGGGGCGGTAATTTCCCCTTCCACCATTGCCCTTCCCCATTCCCATTTTTGCCCCAATTGGGCATAATGGGAATGGGGAAGGCTTAATTACGGCACCGCAAATTGCGGTACCGTAATTAGCTCCCTGCGTCCCTTTGCGGGTTGGTTTTTAACGCCTGCAAAAAGGCGGCGTTAAAATCCCCAACCCGCAAAGGGACCTAGTAGTAAGGCGGTAAGGATTTACCGGTAACGGTAAAATACCGGTAAAATACAGGTACCAGTAAACCCTTACCGCCCAACGTGTAATGAGGCCCTTAGTCTTTTTTTATTTTATTATTATTATTATTTTTTTTTTTAAATCAGCCAGAATGGGGTGCCCCTTCGTCCAAATATATTTTAACAAAAAACATGTCCATGGTGCATTTGAACACAAAAGATTTTCAGAAATGAAAACCTGTCACTTTTTTTGTTTGAGGCAAGCAATTGCCACAGTAATCCCATGGAAATCGTGCTCCAAATCTGGTTTGGTGGAGGAAAATTGGAGGTTGCACATCAGGGTAGGGGTGGGTAGGATGAAGAGGACGAAATGGTGAGTCGGACACATTTGGTAGCACTACAGAGCCTGCTTCAAGTATGATCATTTTCATTTTACTGTGGGAATCTCATTGGATTTCTGCGGGAAAAATGGGAAGACCTGATCAGAATGAAAAGTGCGTCAAAGTAACAGGGGCAGGGGGAGAAATGGGAAAATAAGTTAGTCTTCAGATTTTTTTTGCAAAATCTATTAAAAAGGCATACAACCTGCTGAAATAGTCCCTTTAAAACGTGCAGCATATGCAGGTGACCATTTTATTCTATGCTGGGGATCCAGCTAACTACATATCACATATATTAGAAGTTTATTCAGTAGTGTCTGGTTACTCCCTTCATAGATCAGAGTTCTTTCCATTTGGAAGCTCTTGAACACGTAGAAGTTGTGGGTTTTAGTGGTAGTTGTGGTAATCAGGGGTCCAGATTTGTATTAAATACCTAGGGGTCCACTTTACAGATGGCACAGATCTGACAATTAAACTAAAGGTAAAAAAAATAAACTTTTAATAACAATGTGAAAAAATGGTTAACACTATCTCTCTTGTTGGGGGAAGATTGAAGCCATCAAAATGGTTATCACTTACAAGTTAGTCTATTTGTGAATTCCACTACTATTGTACTACATGGATATAAAAAAATAACAGGAGAGAACAGCTGCACGTTAGCTGAAAACGAGATCACTTGGAAAATAAAAACTCCATTGTGCAGGAGAACTCAGCGATCAAGTGGATAGTGCCGGCCCTTCATTTTCTTTGCTTGATGGCATTTCACTCTGGTCACCAATCATGTCCAATCATTGATACCTCGCAACAAGAACAACATGTGGCTACTCGGGTGGTTCCTTGCATTACAGCCTTTGGTCAGGCTCCCCATCTTAATATCCTGCCAGTGCAGGCCACTTAACAGGGTTTGCTCTTTATTTCCACTATGTAGGAACTGGCATGGCCTACGCCGTGCTTTTAAACACACCTGTCGTTTCACCACTATTCTGGTTCCCGTTCTGCCCATCTGTCGGATCTTCCATTTTAAGGAGTTCTTTGGTTCTTCCAAGAGAGGATTCCTTGCTCCAGTCTTCACATTTTCTTGACCCACTCTTCTCCAATCCACTCTTTCCCCTCCCGTCCTGCCTGCAGCCTAGTTTTCATCCTTTCAGTGCCTTGCTTCCTGGCCTGCTTCTCCCCTGGCCTGCCTGCCTGCCCACCTACCTGCTGAACACTTGCCTTCATGCCACCCTATCTGGCTCCTTATCGAACTTGTCATTCTGCCATCATACGATGATCAGGCCTTGTGTTGGTCCCACTCAGGACTACCCATCATTAGACGACTACTGGCAAACCAACTATCACCAGAAGACCATTGACGCCCTGTAAAGGGCTCTGCCCTTTCCCTGTACCTTGATAATCCAGGGTGCAATCCCGTGTTGGGGAGTTGGCAACAGTTCTCAGAGCATTCCCATTAATTGCGACAGGCCAGAGGTCAGATCTGCACATCACCTCTTCCTCGGAGCCAGAGACTATGCTGATGCAGTAGAGAATCTACTATGCCCAGGATCCCAGGGTAAAGGTACACGGCACCAGCGAGAAGCACAGCTTAATACCTTTCCACTTTGTGGTACCAAAGCGCAATGGAAAGAAACATCAGAATACAGGTGTCCTCTATTGCATCGCTATCTATTTGAAGTACAAAAGGAGATTAGGACATTAAGTGGTGAGGTTGCTTCAAAAGTGTTCTGCAGAAATGATGGTGAGAGGACATACATGAAGTATTTTCCACTACTACAAGGAAGTGACCCAGCCCACAACATCGCAGCTGGCTGTAAAAGCCCAGAAAAACAAGAGGTCAGTCGTTGTCTGGTGTGGAGCCTTCACTAGGAGCATCTTCGGCAAGAAGAGTAGAAAATCAGAGAGGAGTTTACCGGGTGGTGGAGGAACTGCTTAGAATCCAAGAAGGAAGGCCGAGGTACGAGAGGGTAACTGCAGAGCAGTAGTGATGACTGGGCGAGAACCCAGCTGGAGAAAAACTGATCGGATTGATGAGATGCAGAAAAGACTAGAGAGATGCAAATCGCTGGACCCACGTGAAGCTGCCAGAACGAGTCTGACGTGAGGGCCCAAACAGGAGAGGAGTGAGATGCGTGTTGCAGGTGCGAGACCAAACCAGAGCAAATGGCTAGAGTCCTTGAATGTGTACTCTAGACTGAAGTGAGAAGATGGGAGCAGGTGCAAGGGAACAGAGTAAGCAAGCAGGGCCCTCCAACCACAAAGGGCATTGAGAAAGAAACTGACGAGACATGCTGGGAACTCAAATACAAGTTCCTAAAGATCACGGAGGAAGACAGTGAAGGGATTTGCACCATGCAGAGAGAAAGTGTTTGAAAGTCCTCAAGCATCTAGAGTCGACTGATAGGAGAAGACGAGTGACGACTCAACCATAAAGATACATGGGCCAGTTCTGATGACCCAATTAGAAACATTTTGTCCGACTTATTTTACTTGTCCATCCTTTCTTTTATAGAGTGTTGCACAAAGTGCAATGTTTTTCATCGTCAAACAGTGGCAGTTCTCCCCGACTTCTGTCACCTTCCTGGTCTCCAATGAACACATCATAGCAAAACCTCCCAGAATCCGACAGCGAGGGACAAGCATCTTCTTGCCAAAGCTCCTCCCATCATTCCCACAACAGGACGCTGATCAGGACCCTTAATAGCAAGAGCCAAGCCTTCTATCGCCTACGCAGAAAAAGCCAAACAGAACTTGCAGCAAGAGCGACGCATTGCATCACACTCGCAAGAGCCAAGCCACCAGTCAACCTCCTTGCAAGAGCCAAGCTTCTCAGAGTCAACTTTCCCCATCACCCTTTCAGCAAGAGCCAAGCATATGGTAACCAGACACTGAAATCAAATCGTTCCAACATGCCACAGGATCCAAAACTGAACACAACAGAAGCATGTAGAGGTTTCTCGAATTGCTGCCAAATTAGAGGTAATTCCAGAGGACATTCGAGCATTCACAGCAGCTGCTGATTCAGCAGCAGTAAGGAACGGTTGAACTTTTCTTTTCAGCCTGTTTTCTCTTTGCATTGGGTATACAAACTGAGCCCTCAGATGGAACTTAGACAGAAGAAAATACCTTGTGCACAGAAAGCAAAACGTAGAACGGGTAGCAACGGTGTAACCTTCATTCAGCAGTAATTCTACTTCTGGTCCCGGGCCCTGCCTGAACGGGAGCATGGCAAGTGAAAGGACCCCCCTCCAGGGATCAAAATGAGGATTTGGTGAGGAGGTGCTAGAAGCAGCTGTGGGGTATCGGTCCTCACCCATTAGAAGACGCTACCTCTGGGGAAAACGAGGAACTGGTATATAGCGTGCCGTACATTTAACTCCCACATGTAAAGTACACAAACTTTGTCCATTATATAGGACCCGTTATGCTTTGTCTTCCAGGTGCGTCACAGTGCTCATTTACAGACAATCCAAACACAGAGTAAATGCCACGCAAGTATACTTGGATGGCACCAGTTGGCCGAGGAGTCTTGGTAGGGGTTGGGGTTCCAACTAACCAGGCTCTCCAGAGGCAATAACCAGGAGCTAAATAGCGCCCAGATATTTACATTCCGGCACCTGGGCATAGCAACACCTTTTATGCCGGGATTAAGCTCTCCTTTCCTCTCTTTTAATGCCCTCCAGCTTGCATAGTCTCCAGTCCTCGGGTGGCTGCTCACGTGAAGAAAGGAGGTGGCATAACGCATTTAAAAGTGGATGTCTGGACACACCCCTCCACCTCTCCCACCGATAGGCTCACATGCACAGCAGCGGGTGCAGGGGTGTCCATTATGTTTAGAGTACATTGGCTTCAAGGAGTATGCATATTACAGTACCAATTTCTGGGAGACGGACCACCACAGATACAGCTTTCCATACAACCCTGCATTTTTCTCCTTTTTAGCAAGCCAGCACGAGTTGGCAAAAGACACATTCTTCCACAGAGATTGTTATGCAAGTTGACTGCAAACACAGCTCTGATAGAGGAGCCAATATTTGCTGAATCTCCCCCTCGCTCGCAGTCATTAATGTTTTCACCAGCTTCGTTATCGACTTCTAGATTGCTAGCCCTGTTTTGAATCACTGGATGAACCTTTCAACTATATCACATAACATTAAACAATGTCGGCAGATGTTAAGCCTAGGACTAGGTTCTACGCATGACGATGCAGACTCAGCATTTTGAGGAGTTGGTACAATCCTCTTACGTACGCAACAAGAACAAGGTCTCAAATTTTCCTGTGACTGGAAGGTTATAATCTGATTTCAATGGAAATGACTTGGAAACCGTACAACAGGAGTGGAATTGCCAAACTTGTTCTCCAACTTTAGCTCCAAGCCCCTGCACAAGATATTAGACTCTTGTAGTGAAAGATTTAGAATCAAGTGGGTTTCATGCCTTCGTAAACACCAACGAACACACTACCAGGTAGCCAGACATACCAGAAACATTAATAAAAAAAGAATATTCAGATTAGGCTCAAATGACCACCTCAGCTCTGGAGACCAGAGCTCTCCACCCTCTGGTGGGCAGGAAATGCTCTCAAGTTGGAGGATTACCCAACAGCATTTGAACTCCTGTCACCAGGAAAGTATTCAGACTCCTGCCCCATACCCAATTGTCGTGTTCCCTTTCCTCTTCACCTGATTATTCAGATATGGTGCTAGAGTTCCTGAATTTTATTTGACTCTGTGGTTAGAAAATTATTCGCAAAGGGCAGAACCACCACAAATTCTATTCCTGTACCATTGTGCTCCTGGCAATTAGAGAAACTCCCCATAACATCAGTATTGTGCAGCTAGAGTACTTGAAAATGGGGATCCTGGTTAAAACCTATGCTTCTTACTGTGGGATTGGCTCAGAGTGTTAGTCCTGGACAGTCCATATTTCCACATTCATATGAGGAGGTTCCACAGGAAATGTACATAGAGGCCTAGATACACTATCAATACAAGGTACTACCATTCAATAGGTTTTTCCCCCGATGGTAATGCAGTACTGGTGGCCTTGCTCGGATGCAAGGTACCCAGGGGTCACTAGTGCCGTGGTCCAAGTGAGCGGGAGCGGTGCTCCTCTACTTTTACATTTTTTTACTGTTCCTATACTTTTATTTGAAAAAGAAACCGTTCTGGAATCCGTTTGTTTTAAAATAAAAAGTGTAGGAAGAAGTTGAAACTTGCACCTCAGTGCACTACACTGAACGTTCCCTTAAAACAGTAGGTGAATGCGTTACGGGTTTGTATTGTGTGTGGGAGGGGTGTGGTGATGGGGTTTGTAGGGAGTGGGTGCAGGCCAGCAGGGAACATAGTTCCACTACTTTTTTTCGTACACTTCGACCACTGCACTAGCGCCCCTCTTGTTTTAATCTAAAGCAGAAAGCAGGTCTGGTTTCAATGTATGCGCTGAAATTAGTGATTTAGTAGAAAGGGAAGAGCAGAAGACTATTCCTCTGCAGAAGTCATTGTTCCAATTTTTCGGTAAGCCAGTCTTCAGCGAAGGTAATCAGACCTCCATCTGATGGTTCCAGAGAGTCGTGAGTCACGTGTTCTCTTACTTTAGCCATACTGGAATATACAAGACCTCAATACAGACCACAGAGATGTGGGTTCAAAGTGCCCCTCGGCCTTGAGATACAACAGAAGCCCCGTGCCCCATATATACATACACATGGTGTTTATCTGTGGCTTTTCAGTACTAATTATGTGTAACAAAGTGTATTATTTCATAAAAAATGCATGTCATTTTTTCCTACAAATCACAATAACATCACACTAATGTATAGGGTCAGCTCCTCAACTAATATAAACACATGTACTTATTGCGCCTACAGGCCACTCAGTTACTTACACACATATCCATCCTCATGCACACTCACTACACATTTTCTACAGGTTTCATTCCACAACCTCTCTTTAAAAACAATTGGTTGGAAATTCATCATGGGAGAGTGGACCCTCAATATTGCTTCCTCTTTCCTTAAACAACCACCCCTTAATTTATACCCAATTACTTCTTAATGCGGAGTCAAACTCCACTGTGTAACGCAGCTTATTTCGATATATAAGTGGTCTCCTCCCCGTGCATGATGTTTTAATTCAATTCTAAACGGCACATGAAAACAAATCGGTCTATTCAATACCATTTCATAGTCACAATAAACAACATATAGGATTTATCCTCTGTGAGCTCTAAAATACTCACTAAACCTCTGGGTGGGGAAGAAGGATATTCCGAGCCACGTCCCAGGCATCCCCCAGCGGGATATTCTGGAGTCATGTCCTAGACTATGGCCCCAGGTTAACAGGAAGCACAAGATCAATATATTGGATTTGGTGTAGGGAGGGTGTATGGTGAAACCGACCACCCGAGGTAATCAAACTATTTGTGGAGCTTGGGTCTTTTTCCTAAACCTTATCTTTCCACCACCTCATCCAAAGATGGCAAGCATTCCTGAGGAAAACTCTCCAAGTAGGCTTACATGTGCCAGCATAAAAAATAACTTCAACCTGAGCCGACATCCCTTCATTTTTAAAATCCGATCACCCAACTGGTGGAGATGTTCACCTCCAAATAGAATGTTAAACAGTTCCCACCCTGGACTGGTAGGTGTGTGGGCTCACGGGACTCTAGGAAAAAACAAGGGCATTCTGGGAAGGTAGGGATCGAGTGGGAGACTTCATCAAAAAGCTTAAGAGCAGCAAGAAAACCTTCCACACAGAAACAATGCAGGAGAAAGCACCTATGGT
Organism: Ambystoma mexicanum; assembly: GCF_040938575.1. Lineage (NCBI taxonomy): Eukaryota > Metazoa > Chordata > Amphibia > Caudata > Ambystomatidae > Ambystoma > Ambystoma mexicanum. The sequence goes on along the minus strand of NC_090932.1, from coordinate 231,340,500 downwards.
CCCAACGGGCAGCTGAAAAGTAACTCCACTGCGTTGTTTGTGAAAACTAGTTTGTTATATAAAGCTGGACCAAGTAACTATCCAGGAGAATTTTTCAAATCTTACCTCGTAACAATAAATGGATACAGGAAATCGCAGTTTATGTTTTTCTTTGCAGAGTTCTATGCAGAGCCACTTTGAAGGTGGCTACATCAGTATCGCCAGTTAAGAGACCCCCCATCAACTTTAGAGCCTTATGTCTATTTTGGTTGAGAAATGCTTCCATTCTATCCAGTGAAATGAAACTGTCGCTCGGAAATGCAGTCTTCCAATTACTTCAGCTCCCTTAGTGAGGGAATTGTAGTCTATCGCCTCAGAAGGACATTATGCAGTTTTCCAGAACGATACGGTTGTTTTGCTTACTCTCCTTTCTTTTTGCCCCAAGTCCTTCTGCAGTTTCCAACTAATCGGGAACATCCCCTTACGTTCCCACCCCCTCACGCGAGCCATGGTGAAACAGCAGCCCATAAACTGGATGCAAATACCGAACACAACCAGCTTTTTACCAAGGATCTTCTCACATCAGGTCAAGAGAAATCAGAGGTCTATAGTTCTCTTCATTGTTTCCTGCATGACGGAATGCTATTCAGTGAGTGGTCTACTGCTCTCCCCTGCCCCAAAGATACCGATGCTGGAGAACAGGAGTTACAGGTAAACAACGTACTCCTTCTCCAGCATTAGATCTTTCATAAATTCACATGCTGTGAATAGATTTAGTATCAGTATGTAGTATTTGGCATCTGTAAAAGGTAAAAAGCCTACCTTATTGAAAGAGAAGCTGCAGGACTGCCCTGCTGTTTGAACGACCGCTGTGTGCTGTCTCCTGTGATGAATCCAATGGAGTCATTACGAATTCCCCAGCGGTGACATCCTCCCATGTGGCCAGGGTACAGCAGCCGCTACCTGAACCTGACCCTGGCGGCTGTAATCTGAGGGAGGCTCACATGGGAGTAGACAACTGGGGAGATGTAATGAGGAGTCACAGTGTTTCCCCCTTTCCTATAAGGAGGACCCTTTAACACCAGAGTTCTTAATGGCCTATTGTCATTCTAGTCAGGCCCCCACATTTCACCCAAACATCCACAACTCACACAACCTTTTGGGTTGGATGTACCTTTATGTGAAATCCATGAGAAAAACCCTCTAAAGGTTAAACAGCAAAGACAGTCATGAACTCAAACTCCCATAACCACCCAGGTACTGAGACAAGGACGACATTGGAGTTTGTGCAAAGTGCCAGGAGCTTGAATAACAACATGCAGACTAGGTTTTCAAAACCTTCAGTGAGCAGAACATTTAAACATGGCAACTGCACTATGAGGACGAGCAGTGCAGGAGGAGACATTGCCATCCATGCTGAGGCTCCCGGACGCAAGGCACACCCACAGGGCTAGCGAAGCAGAGAAGGCCGCAGGGACAGGAAGAGAACCACTGCGTGCAAGCAGGATGGCCTGTGGAGATGACAGGAGAAGCGCAGGAGTGCCTTCAGGTTGGGTCGCTCGACGAGACAGCGTTCTGCACACCGGGCTGAGAAGGGAAGCTGGCATGTGACCGCAGAACTGCGCAGGACGCTGGAGGAATGATTGCACACTCCAAACTGGAAAGCAGGTAAAGAAACACCACTGCAGAGCTACGAGCAGCATCAGAGAAGCTGGGAGAAGCCGGTGAATCTTCCCAAAGTTACTGGGGACCCCAGGGCATTCTGACAAGCACACCAACAAGTGATTGAATGGTGCAAGATACACTAAGTTTGTTTAAATGCAGTCAAGGGAAAGTACAAATTCAACACCCAATAAGAAGAATGTTTGAAGGCAGAGAAGGCAAAGTGCAAAGGTAAAGTTTGTTTGAATGTCCTGGGAGGATAGCTCAGGGGCAACACACTCACCTTGGAAGCAGGATGACACGGAGCAACACAGGTTTGATCCCCAGGTCCGCGTTTAGAAACCTCTGGGTATTAAGTGTGTTATAAATAACCAATTATAACAATGCAGTGAAGGCAAAGTGCAAACCCAAGGCCCAATAAGGAGAATGTTTGAATGCAGATAAGGTACAGTACAAAGACAAATCCCAACAAGTACAGATGCATGAGATGCCAGTGTGGGGGGGGGGGGGTGGGAAGTGTGGACAAATAGGAAGCCCTGGCAGGTGAATACCGCAGACAGCTGAAGTTGTATTAAGGAAATGTGAAACGCATAGGAAGTGCTGGCAGGTGAGTACACCAAGCAGTTGAAATTGTACAAAGATTAAGAGTATACCAGGAGATCTGAAAAACCTCTAAAGAGAAGCCCTGCAAGGCGAGTATAACAAGTGGCTGAAATTCTGTAAAGATTCCTGGCAGGGGAATACACCAGGTAATCTGCAAAGTTACAAGAACGTCTAAAGAGAGACTGTTACAGAACGTTTTGCTTGAACACAAATGTTGCAAGTCCAGTGAAGACACAAAGGAATTGTTGGCTAAAGAGACATTTTTGCCATCCTGTTTGAGAATCCAGGGGAAAGGGACCACTTTCTGGGTCCAAGGGTCTTTACCCTGGAGAACATTTTCGTAGGAGTAATTTTTACAATTTTGGTTTTGAACACTTTTTCTAGCATCAAGTTAAAGATATGCCCTTGCACCATTTGGTTGGTTGGTTGTAGTGTGAGGGTCAGGATACAATGTTTTGGAGACAAGGTCTGCTTTTTCGACATCCTGATACAGATCCTTAATTTTACTTTCTAGGTAGCGAAGTTCCTCTTTAGAATACGGCTAAGGAGGCTTTTTTCCAACTCATTTTTATTTAATAAAAATATTTTTAACCAAGAATATAAGTACCTTGTGTCTGACTCATTTCCGACCCCTTGCACACTCCAAGCCGTAGTGCCTTGTAAATGTATGTGGCACAGACCATGTAGCTGTTTGGCAAATGTCTTCGATGGAGACATCTGCCCACAACGCTGCGGAGGCTGCCGTGGCCGTTGTGGAGTGAGCATGAGACAGAGCTGCTAAGGGGTTTCCTGCTGACACATGGCAGAAGGATATGATCAATGAAATCCACCTAGAAATACCCTGCTTGGACAGAGCCTTTCCTTTGTTAGTTGGTCCATAAGCCAGAAAAAGTTGCATTGAGTTTCTAAAGGACTTGGTCCTGTTGATTTAGTATTTAATGGCTCTCTTTGCATTTAGAGAGCACAGAGCTACCCTGCTGGAGAAGTAGGCTTTTGGAAGAAGGCCAGCAAAGCAATGGTAGCGTTTTTATGAAAGTTCATCAGGACTTTAGGAATGAATCGTGGATTTGTCATAAACAGAACTTCATCTTTCCGGAATTGTAAATACAGTTTGTTTACCCTCAAGCGCTTGCATTTCTGATACTCTTCTAGCCGATTTGATGGCCACCAAGATAGACACCTTCCACAAGAGTTGAGTCGTGACCATTGGCTCGAACAGCTTCTTCATGTGACCTGGCAAGACTGTATGGAGACTTGAGTCCGGTGTTTTTTTTTTTGTTGGTGGAAAAGTTCTGAACAGACCTTTGAGAAAGTGTTAAACCACTCTGTTGCTGTATAACGGCATGCCCCATCTCTTTCTGGTGTATCTTGAGATCGCTGCCAGGTGGACTCATATGGATGCTTGAGCTAAATCCTGCTTAGCTAGGTAGAGTAGATGCAGCATTAGCTGTTCTGGTTGCACCCGAAATCGGCTGGACAACCTGCTGTTTTTCACACCAAGCACGGAATCTTTTCCACTTTCTCAAGGGCCCCGGCTGCCGACAAAACTTCTCTGCAGTACTGAGGGGTCGTTAGAAGTCTGAATTCTGCAAAATCAGTAGTCACGCTGTCAATTTTAGAGACTGCGGTTTGTGATGAAAGATTATTCCATGGTCTTGTGATATGTCTGGGTGACTGCGCAGCCATATTGGTTTGATACGCCCAGAGTTGACGCAGGTCTGAGCACCACGTTTACTGAGCCTGGATTTTAGATTATGCAGTATAGACTAGGCCCCCGTTACAAGGCCTCAAAGAAGCACAAAAGGCAGACAAAAAGATAACATTGATAGAGGACATGCGGACCACGCAGAGATCATCCACATACAAGGTAATTTTGTCCAGTCCAAACATTCACATAGTACGATGCAAAACGGTAAATCCAGCCACTGTTCTAACAGAAATGTGTACTGCCGAAGACCTTGCTAGACAAGACTGACATTTGAAGGGGAGGACAAAGACATACTGAAGGCTAAAGACAGCCCGCTCAAAGGGGGGTTGTGGGGGAGGTTCTCTTCATTGACAGGTCAGCAGGGGACTGGTTTGAGCCATACTGGTGTGGCAGTGGTCTGCCTTGTGGATGAGGTGTATAAGATACTAGTGCAAAAACCGACTGTCCATGCACTATTCAGCCCAAGCTTTTTGAGGCGCTACAAGCATCCCAGGGGTGTTGTGTAATGATCTATTCTGATTCTGCTTACGTCACCACTACAGTGCACTCAGGACTCGCATGTTGGAAGAGGAGGTGGTTCAGGGAAGCCGACAGGTCCCCAGTACAGCATGCAGCATTATTGGACAAGCTTATTGAAGCACTGTCCCAGCCCTCCCCGTCTGTGGTGGTGAAGTGCATCGCCCACACTAATGACACAGACACCATCTAACTCAGTAACGCCACTGCGGATGCAGCTACTAAACAAGCAGCAAACCTCCCTGTGCCTGTGGTCCCAGTATATCCAGTGCTAGTGCAGTGACAAACTATACTACCCGAGTCATACAATTCGTTGCCAATTGCGCAAATAATTGAGTTGCAGGGACGTGCGCCACAGAAGGAGAAGGAGCTGTGGCAAAAAGGTGGGTGTAAGCAGTCCCTACAGATTTATTGTGGCTGCAGAAAATTACAAAGTTCTCATACCACACAAGTTGCTCCCGGTTGCATTCAAACAGCTGTACCACTCATCCCATGTGTCAAAACAAGATATTACACATACAGACGCGAAGTGTGCCGCAACATTTTTGATCCAAGAGGTTTTTCCTTGTTGAGAAGTGTGCAATGTAATAAGGTCTGATAATGGCACTCACTTTTTCAATCAGCTGCTTAAGGAAATAACAGCATTACCTGCCATCAAGCATCGGGTGTGCAGGATTTATCACCTCCAGGCCAACAGGGTTGTAGAATGGCTAAACAGCCTTTTGAAAAGTAAACTGTCCAAGCTGTGCACCATGTTGAAGAAGAACTGGGTGCACAGTTTGCCTCTCACCTTGTTTAGCATGCGCACACAGCCCTGAAAGGATCACCAGTTGTCACCCCATGACAGTGGTCTTCAAACTTTTTTGGCCTGGGCCCCCCCTGAGCAAAGTTTGGGCAGGCCAGGTCCCCCCCAAAAGTGCCAGATGGACAGTATGTAGAAATCGCTATGAACATTTGTGTGCCGTCACAGCACCCTACTCCCAGTACAGACCCAGGTCTCTCCCCACCCTACTCCCACCACTATCCCAGTGCTGCCGCCCATCCTGCTCCCACCACAGTCCCATAACACAAGCATACACATTTAAATAAAAAATAAAATCGCCATAAACATACCTTGCGTGGTTGCTAAAATGCTCCGCTCCAGGTTGCTCCGCCCGTATGTGCGAGGATGCGCAGGAGCGCCCCCTCGGACCCCTTCACACATACATGCAGTGCCCCAGCCAGAATTTCCAATGAGCTATGTAAGGCTGGCTAATCAAAACACCCCCAGCGTTGCATGGCTCAGTGATCCTGTGTGGCTGGGGAAATAAACTGTCAAAGGCAAACAGAGTTTCCCTTTGACAGTTCAGCCAGCCCAGTAGCACTCCCTCAGCTGAAAAAAGCAGCCGAGGGAGTGCTCAGTGTTTCACTGGGCTCGCTCCTCGGCTCCTCCATAATGGGTGAGGTGTCCAGTGCGTGGACGCCCCCTCACCCATTATGGATGGACCGGCAGGCTTGGACTGGCCTATAGGGCAATAGGGAGATGACTGTACCAAAAATGCAAAATGCTAGTGTAGGCCAGTAAAAATGGGGCACTTTTTTGGCCAATGTGGGCCAGTTTGAGGAGTTACTTCACTATGCAGATAGTCATTTTGACTATTGTTGCTGAATAAATATTCTTTAAATATCACCATTTGTTTACATTTGAACAAAAGACAACCCCTTGGGTACAGTCTGTGGCTAAATACTGAATATCCATTTGCAACTGCTGGCTATTTTTTCATTAGTGCCCAAGACCGTTTTATGGCCCAGTCTGACCATGTGAGCTGCCCCTTCCCATTTCCTCCAATCTAATCTAAAAAAAAAATAAAAAAAAATAATGGTTTTGTTGGGTTTTTTTTTACATTTCATGCTGGGCTCTGGCGCCCCCCCTGGGATGCGGCCGCGCCCCCCTGGGGGGACGCGCCCCACAGTTTGAAGACCTCTGCCCCATGAAGTGGCAACAGGGCGATGAATGCACACGCCCGTACCTCCCACCAAAATAGCATTGGATGCTCACAGGGCTGCGCCCATTCTAGGAGATTAATTTAGGAGTTACCCAGCCCTACAGTAACTCCTAATGGTGCATCAGCCAAACAGGGTGTAAAAATAGTCCAAACAAAAATTGAGAAACAGACACATAGAACCCCACTGCCCCTGCTTTAACTCACACAGCTCCATGGATATGTTTGGACCGGTAGTGCACGTCGTACAACAGGCTGAAAGTACTATTATAACTGCCTGATTGGAAGAAGCAAACATGTATATTTTAATGTGCATGAATTTATTAGGTGCAAACTAATAATTATTACAAAAACATGTCAGTTAAAACAGTTTTTCATGCTTAGAAAATACTCTTAATGGGAATTGGACTCCCTAAAAAATCATTTTACTCCCAAATGTAAACTATAGAGAGGAAAATACTCACACTTTCAAATCTTATCTGAAGCACTGGAGTTACCAGTTTGCCTTAACAAAAGCAATAAAAATGTATCTCTCAGATAGCGCCACCTCGGTCAGATGAATCTAACAGCGCTGCACCTGATGCACAGACGTCCCATCCCCTCCAGCCATTTCCAGGAGATTTTGTTTATATTATATAAAACAGGTTGTCCACCGGTGGAGCGAGTCTAGATACAACGGCCGCTTTGAGGTAGTCTATGCCACACCCCTTGTAGTAAAGGTTTGGGAGCTGCAGTATTGGGTACTTCTTTCTTATGTATGAAGAGCCCGCAATGCCACCTCCCCCCGCCCAAACTGAGTAAATGTTCAAGATGTAAGAACTGTAATACCCACTGACCCGTTCTGGAGAAACATTTCTGAATATCTATGACATGCAACTGAATACTGTTTTGTGGTTCTATTTTTTATGTTCTCCTGCAACTGATCTACCTCCTCAGTATGCAAACGCTGCTATACATTAATTGCACAAAAGTTCTCTTTTCTCTTTTTCACTTTCCCTTTCTTGTTCTCTTTTTTGATTTTTTTTCTCTTTTGTCTTACAATGGACACACAAGGTTTGAACCATTCAATTGATAAGCGGTCATGGTCTTGTCCCTGTGAATATTCTCCAGGAACAGTGTTTTCAACGTATGCCTGTGTTATGCAGTGTGTAGCTGGATTACCTGCTCGCTCTATGTTTGGATTAGGTATGTATTTAGGGTGTAGTTTTATATGGGGTGGACATATAAAAGGGGAGGAAGACACATGTAAATATAATCAATTGTTCTCTAACAAATGCCAATGCTACTGATGACTGCCTATTAACCAAAGTAATCGAAATGTACAATACCACAGCCCCAGTCCCTAAAACAAAGACTAATGCATCTGCGAATAGTATACCTGCCTCCCAGCAACATGTGGGGAAGCTTGCTAATTTACGTATGTTATCATTGCTTCCTGGTGTGTTTTTCTGACATCATTGCACATTTCTGTTCTTTTCCTATGCATTGAAACGTGTTAAAAGATAGGCGAGAAGAGCCAAGTACAACGAGTACAGAGGGCTCAGTCTCGACATAATAGAAGATGTGCACCACCCAGAGTTAAGCAATAATTGGTGCGCAGACATTAGCTCGGTGGAGGAAAAAAAGAGGGTTAATGGGAGCTGCTACATCTGTTCCTTGATACCACACATGCCAGGGGGCGCAGGAAACTCAGCTTTTGGAGGCTCGATGTTTGGTCCATCTGATATTAGGCAGGCTGAGAAGTACCTTTCAAGCACGGAACATACGACTCGAGATGATGGACCCAGATGAACTGCAGTGTGCCCGGAAACCCAGGAGCGTACCCTGCTTGCGGAGGCCATACATGATTATAGAAGGGGTGAAGTTTGTGGCGAACAGGTGGCAGGAGACTACAATAATCTGTAAGGCAGGAGGACTTGTGGGATTCGGTGAAGAAGTTATCAAAAGGGTGAACAATGTGTGCCAAGGGTACTGGAATGAGCATGTGGCAACACTCACATGGATTGAGGCAATGGGAAAACCAGTGAAGGAAGCATCTTTGTGGGGGCTAACAGCAAGTGCAACAAGACATTATACATTGTAGACCTCAAAAACAGTACAACCGCCGTGATGGAACTATTGGGTCTGTGGTCAGCAAGCATTTCTGCACCTCCCGCCACTATGGAGGGGCATGTGCTTTCTGTTCACATTGCACTCAGCTCTCCTTGTGGACCCTGAAGAACACCTAATAGTGGGACCCCAAGGCTTTGTCACCCAAACAACGGATGCCCCCGCATTGGTCCCACCACCACCACCCATATTTCACATCTTGCCAAAGAAGAGCAAGGAGGAACTGCTGCACAGAAAGTGGAGTTCAAAATATCTGTCTCAGGACTCATCACAGTTTCTGAAAGAAATAACTGATCAATATAGATTATACAGCTAGGAGGAGACAATGCTTTTCCTCTTTACTAGTGCCCGGAATGCAAGCTGCCGCAAATGCCAAATGGCTCCAAATTGTCCCCTGGGAAGTGATACAGTTGGCAAATGACACTGAGCAGGGTCTCAACGACAAAAAGACAATGCCGTCCAAACAGATGACCCTGGCAAACCCTGCATGGTCAGGATATAAAATGCCTCCACCTCCCATGAACTACCACAATTCCCCCACCAGACCCCAAAAACTACGTGGAGCAGTGGGTAGACTTAGCAGGGGATAGAGAGTGTGTGTATGTGTATAATATATATAACATGTACCCCTGAGCAATATGCACAAGCAGGGGACAGTTTACGGTCTGTATGCAGAGCATGGCTACCAAAGGAGGGGTCACCGCCATATTTGGAGGCAGAGAGATTGGATAGCGAGAAAATAGCGAAAGAGGAGAAAAAGAGACACGTGGGAGTTTGTTAATGTGGGATTAATGAAAGGGAGGAATGTTGGGAGGGGGGGGGCGATCGTCCAAGGCTCTCAAGAGGTTCAGGGTGAGGCAGAGGCCTCAAAGTGTGTTGTAGACATTTGGGGAGACTATAAGGGGCGGGGGGTTGGGTGTCACTAGAAGCTGCATCATGGGCGTGTCAGTGCATGTGCGGGTATAGGGTGTATCGGGTGGGGGACACCATTTTAGAAATAGCAACCATATTGAAATCATGGAAGAAGACGGATGCAAGAGGCTGGGACCAATGGTCTGGCATCCGTTATGGAGCAGTTAGCCTATGCATAGGGTCACACTAACCAGCCATTCGGATTTGTAACCCATGTAATTTACATCACTGATGACGCTCTGTGCCCTTTTAATGTGTTCCTTGCCTTGATTTTGCCAGGGTGCTCCGTGGCAGCAGAGTTCTTTGCTGGTGCGTTTTTATCTTTTGTGGAAATAAAACGTTCTCCTTGCAAGAGGTGCGCCGGGCCTTTTTCCCTAGTGGGTTGCATTTTTTTCTGGTGTGAGCATTAAGGGATTTCTCTACAAAACTAAGATGGAAATTAAGCACAAAAAGCGATGCCCACACACAATGTTATGTGTTAGATTTCCTTTGCACAGGCACACAAAAAAGACCACCACTCCGGTCCCTAACTTGGCTAAAATTCCATGTGATGGTTCATGCTGCCTCATACACAATATGAAAGGGATTATTTCGAATTGTACATGATGATGTATGGAGGAAAAGGGACGATGGAAAGAATTAAGTTACCAAGGTAACTACGGTATACCTAGTCTATAGTTGCACGTTCTTTCCTCTAACTAGACCCTGCATCTACTTTGGAGTTTGGTAACTGGGATATACATTAAAGGACTTGAGCCTATAAAACCCTGCTGGCTGCTTGAACCAGAGCCTGGCATCACAAATTAAAGAAGACCCATCCTGTGCAGAGGAGCGGAGGAAGGAGAAAAGGGACTCGTGCTAGAAGATGATAGTAGCAATGCCAAATTCCGCAGTATAACACACGCATCGGTGAGAGCGGGCCTCACACATGGTACATAAAAAATGTGGTGGGAAAAGCCTGTTGAAGAGGAACAGAGCGCGAGGAATAGCCGATTTGCTTCATAGGGTAAAACACGCATGGAAAATTCACATGTTCTTACTTTGGCAAAGTCAAAACTGTTGGCTTTCCCAATGCAGATTTCTCTCGCAAAGGAAACCCTTTCAATGACACGACTGCTTCCCATCTCCCAGGCAGAGACCCGGAAGGCAGCAAGTATGCCCAAGGGGGCAGTGCCACAGGAGAAGAGGAATGCATCCCTCTGCTTCCCTGCCCAACCCATCACCTGCTGATTTGCACTGTCTGTGGCATTTCACATATGTCTATAAGAAAATCCTTGACACTCCTAAACACAAAAAGCACCAACCAGGAGACAAAACTCATGGTGGTACTAAAACACCCATTATGTATATGTAGCAGCAAAAGGGAGCACTAAAGCACCATCTATGAGCCAAAACTAAGTCACCGAAGTGTGGCCTACGTGCAGAAAATGCGGCCACTAAAGCACCTTCTAAGAGTCCAATCTAATTGCAGTGTTAAAATAAAAAAATCGAAGTTTTTGTAGTACTCCGGTCTCATCTCCAAGTGCGAGAAACAAAAGTGGGTTTTCTAGGACTAAAATACTTCGGAAACTGGCAACATCGGGTAGCCATTATATCAAAATGAATCCGGCATGAATTGCTATATAATAGTAACGTTATCAGGTTCCTAAGTAGAACTCTCAGTCAGAGGTCTCATGCATCTATGCACTTTAACAATGGGTGCTGTTATGCGGTAACGCAATGTACCGACCTCTGTAAGATGAAGGGCTAAGCCAGCACGTCCGGATTCAAACGTGTTCCCTGTGGGCAGAAAAAAAGATGTCTGGGTGAGCACTTTACTCACTGAGCTATGTTGTAAAGTCAAAATGTGTTACTTTTCACTCAATATGGCTGTGAGAGCCTTGTGCAGGGCCCCATACGCAGCGACTCCCACTGAGCGGTTCCATGAGTTAATATCCCCGCAAAAATATTGCAAACAAAAATATCTCCATATTTTTGCAGCGATATTGAGGCATGGACACTGCAGAGGACACCCTCACAACCCCTGCATTATTTTTAAATGTGGGGGGGACAGATCGTTTATGGCGTTCCAGACGACCATATATACAGCGATATTTTTCTTCTCACATCTGAAGTACGGTGGGGGGGTCCTGTGTTCAGTTGCAGACCCTTGTAAACCTTCACCCTTGTCGAGGAATGGAAAGGGGGCTGAAGCGGATTGTCTGCCTTGGTCCGTGTGGACTTTTGACAAACAAGCCATCCAACTAATGAGGAGCATGGCCCACTTTGCTTGCCCTACCAACTCCCACTCCTTCGGCACCCAAAGCTAGCCCAAACAGCACAGAATAAGCAATATCTGTACTGAGGTCACTGCTCTGGACTCCTTGTGTGACAGCACAGCCTAGCCACGGCCTATCCTTGCCCTGCCCCACCGCTGGACCATTAGCAATACATTTGGAGACCCACTGAACTGGATTGTCTAGCACAGCTTCCACTTATTTTTCACCAGTTCCAGGACTAATTAACCAGCCTGATAAGCCCTTGCTCTCCCCTCTATAATGGAAATGAATGCTTCTGCGATTCTGAGAGGTCCACTTGCACAAGAAATGCCCAGTTTTGTAGCCCCCGTTTATTTTTTTTAATTATTTTTTTTAATACTTACGTCTCCTCCTGTTTTGGGATATTTGACCTTCATATTGATTTGCTGTATATCTGTTTCTTTTTAAAGACTGATTCCATATAGCGCTCTGGCCCCGACACACCTTTTGACCTTTGTGCTATATATAACCTCACACATGAATGTCGTGAGTAAATATATACCCAAAGACGATTTGCAATGTAGGGTCAACTGCCCCATCTTTATTTGATTTCTTTTACCTTAAAGAAAGAATTGATCTGGCGTTCACCACAGACTTGCTTCCCCAAAAATCTTTATCCTAAAGCATACTTGCTTTGGGGTTGGCCCGGGTTATTACTGAATGAGCATTTGTCATATACATTTATTTCATTTGGGTGAAGCACCGCCCCTGGGATACAGTTGAACAAACTATCACTCAAAGAATAAAGACTCTTTAGGATCAAGACGCTTTTCACAAGTTCACACAGTTGTTTGAGCAAACCTGGGATACCACATACGCAATATTATCAAAAGATATTGCATTTGAGCGATGTGCTGCCTATGCAAATGTACGATGGTACCTTCAGCCAGCAAATATTGGAGCATGAATGACCCTGGACTGCCATGGGATGTTTCACCATCCCAGGGGTATTGGCATTTCAGTGAGCCACTGCCCTGCCCTCAGATGTCATTTCATGCAATATTACCATACACATATTTGCATCTCGGTGTACTACTGCTCTAATGTACCTGACAATTTTCTGTTTATCCTAAAGAAGACCTGTGCCGAATGAGCCCCTACCCTGGGTGATGACATCTTTAGGTCATTGCCAAGACCGCCATTTGCATCCTACCATGCACCCGCAAGCGCATGCAACACGCTCGAGATTCCACTGCATTTAATGTACTCCCCCCATCCCATTCGCAGATACCTCCCCGAATATTCCCGTTCACTCTCCTCAACGCTGGGTTACTTGCATGGCCTGCACACCCGTCTCGGTGGTTCTGCCCTTCTGCTTATCCCTTACTTGACAGCTACACCATCGAAAAGTTCAACAGCATGCAGGCCACAGTCACTCACATCACCACTTGTCACATCTGAAGCAAGTTTCGCCTTGAATGCCTCAACATTGCTTTTAAAATATTAGGGTGCATGCATGAAAATTACCCAACTTCCCCTTCCTTCCTGCTCCACTTTTACAAGCAGGGCAGGAGGTCAAGGTGAAAGATGGGGGCGTTTGGCACTGCCAGAAGTGAGGAGGTACATTATCTCGCATTGTTGCCTTCATTATCTCGACTTCAGCTGATGGCCTTGTGAGAGAGTACGTGGGCTAAACCAACAATGCGCTTAAAGTGCTGAGCGTGGCCCTTTAACGCGTCTTCCCGGCTCAAAAGCTTGCCGGCGACTTATCGGCGTTAGAAGTTTCAAAAAGAAGACAGAAGATAAGCAGGCGCGCCCCTGGTGTTTAGAGTGCACAGTCTCCAGAAATGTGCTGCATGACAAACTTCCTGGCCAATAATGGCGTTTCGGAGGCGATACTGTTCCGCTTACCCATTATCGTTTGCAAATTCCCTGACTTACTATTCTTTGTAGCAAAAGCAATGAAAAATGCATCCTTGAGTTATATTAATGAAAAAGAAAAGGCACATGAAATCCTCCTTTCACATACAGCCACCCCCCAGAGACTTCCTGGTGCCCATCTTAACTCCAAGCTGGGGCAGGCATTCTGGCACAGTGCTAGCTACAGCTAGATTCAATGCGAATAGAGCCAGAGTATACGAGCATGCAGTGACAAGGATGCATCTAATTCACACACCTCCTTAGCATTAAAAAGGAGGAAGATACTCCACAAAGATGGAGTATTGTCCTGCTCAACAAGCCAATTTACCTATCCGGCACTGGCCAAACGACATTCACCCAGTCAGCATTGGCACTACCCCTTCACTCATACCAGTTGGTTTGGCTTTCACATTCTACCCTTGAAGACTCAGATCTTGAACAAAGTAGCTAGTGTCTCGCTTTTCCCCGAAGGAAGCTCAACCACCTACCTAACAGCAGTGAACTTTCCAGTAACAGTCTAGGCTCTCAGCAGCCCCCACAGACAACGCCAAAGACCTCCACACAGAGCTGCCACGGTCCCTACTGCTTATGAAGTCATCCCTCAATGCAGAGGCAAAGAAAACAGACCACAGCAACTGTAATCTTCTCCCCGACTACAAAACGTAATGCATCCCCTATAAGGATGCACATCTATCTTTGAAACAAACTTGCCATCCTCCAGAGGCTCACATACAACACAGAGACAGATCTCAACCACACTGGGAATGACATGCTCCATGAAAGAAAACAAGCAAGCATCCTCCAGCTACACCTCCGAACTATACGGTCCCCCTCCCGTTTCTTTCCCTGGGTTCCTATAATGGCAGACAGTGGATATGCTCTTTGGCCTCAGGTTTTGCCTCCCCACCCACCAAAGCAATGATATAGTATGCCTAGGAACCCCCCCCCCTCTCCATCTATGGGCATGATCCTATCCTGCCTACAACTACATATAACCAACCCCGCCTGGACTTGGTAAATAACGTCCCATTTGCCATCGCGCCTTTGTGCTGCGCTCGCTGTTTTCCAAAGCTACACTATACAAATGCCACAAATAAGTAAAATAAATAACACACAATTTCCTATACCCATGTCCAAGTATCACACTGTGCCTGGTTGCAAGATTCTCTGTATGCCCCAATGATCAATCCAACCTTTCCATACATGTGTACTGGTTGAAGATACTGTAAGTAACAGAGGAGATTATAGAAGCTACCCAGGGAAAAGACCAGGACCAGATAGTTTACCAACTGAATTTGACCAAAATTGTATCCTAGAGCAGTTCATTACATTTCAAAAAACGATTTCTATCTATTATCACACAAGGTGCTATTACTTCGTCTCTGGAATCGTCATTAATCATCGTGATCTCCAGGCCAGGTAAGAATCTTAAGGACTGTGCGAGTTAGCAACCTATCTCGTTATTAAATGCAGATGTCAAATTATTGGATACAATGTCGGCTAGACGACTTAGTGGGCTCCTACCTGCTGTAATAAGCAAAAAACAGACAGGGTTCATACAAGGACGTAACTGTTTGGCTAATATGAGGGAACTTGTAGATTTAATTCATCCACATATAAAACGCCCAAAGGCTCAGTTCTTTGACAGGCACAACTCTGCTTGCTAACCAGAACCCTGGTGTTATTCTGTCAGCATAACTTTTCGAGCGCTATCACACACTATGTCCTACCAGGAATACTTTTGAAGTTCTGAATTCACCATTTCATTCTTAAACTCTTGAGATCGATGTGCATGCAGGTCTGTGCTTAATGAGGGAATACTCGTGAACTCCAGAAATTATGGTCTCATTTCTAACCGTTCATAATGATGCATGTACGCGCCTGGCTGTAATACAGAAAACCTTTGCACATCAATATCAAGGTCTAATAAGGAGACCTTGTATTGTGAGGTTCAAACACACCTAGCTCCACTACAGATCGCCATCAGGCATTGCATATTTACTCAATACTCAAAACATAGCCTTGATAAAGATCCATGAGGGGTTTAAACACGTGTTGGTTGTTGTGTTTCATATCATGGAAAAAACTGGTATAAGAAAGTTATATAAATATCTTTGTGACACCCCAAAATTCCTTGCGTGATCTTACATTACTCCTATGAACCATAATGACATCTTAAACATGTTGATAGATCATTTCCCCTTGCCCCTGTGCAGTTGTGTTAAGGAACACTGTTCAGTTGTCCTAATCCCCTTAGGTTGGTACGAACCACCTCTCTTCACCTTAATGCACACAGCATTGCTTTATGACATCACACTATACCTACACCCAGCGCAGTTTTAATTCACTTCCTAGTGCCTATGCGGTGTATCTTACAATAGGGCTAGAGCAGAAGTCACTGCAAATGGAGTGACATCTGTTGCATTTGACATTAAAAGAAGGACCCAACATCGTTCTCCACTTGCCGCCCTCCTTTTTTACCTATTTATTGAGCCACTGGCAATCCGGACTAGAAAAGTCAGGGAAATTAAGGGAGTAAAGTGCCCTATGAATCAACGGTCTGCTTGTATGCAGATCTTCGTGTACTGCTGTGTGAGCCAGATCGATCATTTAAAACACTTGCTAGAAATTATAGTAGAATTTGGGAGAGTTTCTGATTCAAGAGCAATACCTCAAAGTTAGAAATAGTTTCCAATTATGCTATCTTGCCAAAGATGCTTGTTGAGTGAGAATAATTTCACTGGGCAAAGAAAGGTTTTAAATATTTGGGTATTCAAAGGACAACAGAGACATCACATATTAATAAATGTAACGATGACACTAATGGAATTACAGAACTTATGTCAAAAATGGAAAACATTAGGACCGACGTTGTGAGGGAAAATGGAGCAAGAGGACCCTCCTTCCGAAATTGTTACACCCCTTTAGTATGTGACCACTGCAACTCCCCGGAAGGACGATATATGAAATATACAAAGTCCTTCATAAAGTCTTATGGGGAGAAGGTAACCGAGCCAAAATACCTTTAAGATTCATGAAAGGGTCAGTCTACATGGGAGGCTTTGGCTTCCATACGATTGCTCTACATCATCGAGCATGTACACTCTTTGCTTAATATATAGTTCTGAATTGGGAGCGCATTGAGGAAGCTTCTATTCACCCAACTCGCTTGGATTGATGTTTATAGACAATGATTTGCCTGCATATTCTACACCATCTCCCAATTAGTACGTAATTCAAGAATGGAAGAGAAGTAATCTATGTGCAAATGAGAAATATCTCCCATCTACACCCAGGCTTCTGGAAGAATCCAGCCATATGTATTGAGAACCATATGATTTCATGAGAGGATAGCAAAGAGCAGGAATATGGAAATTAGGACATATCCTACATGGCAATACTCTATTGGAATTTTAATTCCTCTAGTTCATGTGGGATATATTGACTCACTCAGATGTGCTTTACCACATCACTTTGCTGCATTGGTGCAAGAAACAGCAAAATAGCTGCGCTAATTCCTATGCGCGCCAGGATCTCAAAATTGCGTTTTTACAACCACCACAAAATGGCTGGATCACCCTGCCACACACATTTCAGGCAGAGAGGAACAGAGTACACCGCAGGAGTGTGCCAGTGTGCTCTGCAACGTTTAACATTGAATTAAGTGAAATGGGCAACATTGCCTTGCTGAAAACCCCAAAATTCCCTTTAAAATGACACCTTTTCCAACCTTTACAAATGCTGTTTTGGGGCTAAATCCATCCATTTACTATGAAACTGCTGTGAATGAAAAGGCCCGGCCATGCCCAGGAGAAGTCATTGTGCATTAGCAAAACCATCTCTAGTTCCTGAATGACAGGCCCAGTCATCTTAGCTTGGAAAGAAATCAACCAGGGGCTTTGTTTTCAGTTTACATGGTAAACATGTCTATTTGCTTTGCAAAATTATCTAAAAATCAGCTGTCCAGAGAAAGACTCTAAATAGCTGAGCCATGCCTGTTTAAATGCATCCATGCTGCAGAACAAATCCAGCATTCAAGAGAATAATCATAGCTGCATGGCAGTGTGTGAAATTGCTGGAGATGAAAATCGAATTTAGAAGAAAGAAATGTTAGCAGTTTTTAAACACATGTGGTAAAATGGGCTTTGCTGACTGAAGGAAAATGGCCCATTTCAAAGTAAATTGTTGAGTGAAGGCCTGCTTACTTAGCAATGTAAAGGGATTATGTGGCTGGTGATAATACATGCATAGGCTATTTTTATTCAACCGGTTTGTTAAATCAAGACTCGGAAATCAGGAAATAAAGACTTAAATCAACTTGGTTGAGTTGGCAAGCTCTAAAGAACCTGTTCTTCCAGTTGCTAGCCCTGTAACTTCCCATAGGAAGGGAGAAACACCATAAACTTCCAGGACAAGTAGGTGTAAGTGCCAGCTTGAAAAACCTTGTATGGGACAGGACCATGAGAGTTCACAAACTCATCAGACATTCGTCTGTGCTCCAGTCTGGGACGATATCATTCCTGGGACACTCACCTGTCAAGTGTGAAAGGGCAATAAAACCTTCAATTGGGCCTGGAAACCCTTTGCCTGGGAGGAAATGACTGCTGCTTGCAGTTGAAGGAAGGAAAAAAAACCAGGATCAAGTAACAAAGGGACTGTCTTTTGGTGCTAGACACTATATTATAAAGAAACGTTAAAGACTCTTATTTCTGTAGCAAGAATTAGCAGAAATTTAAATGTTTACAGTGTTAAATCTAATTTTGTGGGCCATCTTTTAAAACTTGGTAGAACTCATTGCCGCATGGGGAACAGAAGTTACGAAATATGACAGATTCCCAAGAAAGTATTAATGTGGCAAACATAAGAATTTGTATATACATCCCTGGGGACAATTCACATTTGCGTATAAAATTGTAGAATTTTAGGAAAAATCTTTAATGTGAACAATTACCAAAATGTGTCAGAAAGGCGAAACACGGTCGCACAGACTGGAGGTTTGAACTAATCTGTGCTTCACATCATATGTAACCTGTGGGTATAATTTGCCAAGAGATTACAAGTAAAGAAATGCATGTTTTTGGCAAAATCGGATTTTAAGTAAAATAAATGTTTGTTTTAAATGTGGGAGTGTTGGGACATTGTAAACCTCACTTCATAAACCAGACATCATCCTCTTAGAAATCCAACCAGCAGAGAGCAAGGCGGAGATTACTACCTTTGCCCAATTCTATTGGTAGGGGGCGTGTATAGCAAAGCCTGCCCCTGTCATATAATGTGATGATGCTACCTGGCATTATAAATAAGAGCCCCTGACAACACACAGGGACACACACCGATTCCTGACTGATTCCCGATTTCCTATGCCGGCGTTCTATTCCTGTCTGTTCCTGTCTTCATCTTGCATTTATCCATCTAAACTCACAATCCCAAACACAAGGCCAAGCATTGCTGATTCTGCTTCAGCTAGGCCTCAATCCTAAAATAATCCCCATAACCAAGGGAAAAGCTGTGGTGTTGGGAAGCATCCAAATCCAGATTGGCTGCATGCTGCTGCTATCCTGATGCCCTATTGTATCCAGTAACCAGAAGTGCTACCCGGTATCCAGTCCATGTCCGCTGATTCTCTCCGGCTGTCCTTTGTTAGACCAGACCCGTGTGGCGACAAGAACCGCTGACTGTCCAAAAACTAAACTAAAAGTGGACTGTGAGTATCAATAGGAACCATGGAAACATAGTAAACCTTGCCTTGTCCTATCCCAATCTCTAAACCTTAATAACTTGCAACATTGTCAGAATCCTTATTGAAACCCTGTCATTGATTTCTAGTGCAAGCGCTATCTATATAGTAATTCTTGTAATTTAAATCCTAAGCTATGAATCCTATTTCGATTGATCGGACTGGTTCCGCCAGGTTGGGCGCTGGTGAACTAGGTTTGAACTCATGAATCAACCCTGGAGCTTACGGTGTCCCTCTTTGGTATTCTAGCCTGAATGCTCTAGTATAGAATAAAATTGTTCTTGTCCAAACTGAATTTATTTTTTGTTTTCACTACCTGATTTTTCTAAAAATGCCTCTTATTCTACATTGCATATCTCCCTCAATTTAATAGCTTGAAACTTCATTTCACCTCCTGATTGTACCCAAGATCTATAGCTACACCCCAACCAAAGAACCGCACTCCATTTCACCCATTTTTACCAGAAACCATTTGGTTAATTTCAGGCGGGAATGAGCATTTTTGCAAAGTTTTACACGTGTTATTTTTACTATCAATTGTTTTAAACCTTCTATTCATTTTCGAATTGTGTGCTTTTGCTCAATCTATTGCTTATGATTGCTTGTAACTTTCCAGTGTTCTCCTGTAGAGAATTATACTCATTTAAGGATTTTTGCACACAATTATTGTTTTATTCAGCCATTTCCGAGTGTCATTTTAACATTGCAAGGGTTTCAAATCCGTTTTTCTCTCTTGTTTGGGGAGGGAAGGGTGGATTTGAATCTTGTTTCTTTATTCCTCAATCCTGATTACCTGCTGCTTCCTCATATCTGTTTAGAATTGATTATGTGTGGGCTGAGGAATATTGGAGGGTGAAATCCTAACTTGAGTGCTATCTTTCCAAATACTAAATAGTATCTCTATTTTCTGGTGTTTTCTATGCGTTTTGCCAAAGGATTAATGTAAGTGCATGGTTCAGATTCCTATTTGTTATTGTCACCCACTGGTGATTGCTGCCCCATATATTAAAAAGTGTACGATGTTCTTGAATTTCCAAATAAATAAATATTGCCTTTACCAACCAGCCTGGTTCCTGGTCCATCGTGACCTGGGGTATTTGAAAAAGGGGTGCAATATGAGTGGTGCATCTCTCAAATATTGAATCCATATATATAACAAAATAAGCATTTCAGTTGTGCGCTGCATACTAGGCTGAGACCAGGGTGCATCGCCTGATATTGAAATATTTAACATTCAAATACAAGTTGAAGCCAAGGCAACTACAGCATTATCTACAACTCCGATTACTACTCTTTCATTACCTATTGCGGGGTTTAATGACAGCCCAGCACACAAAAGGAAAGGCCAAGTTAGGCCTCTAATTTGAAATACATTACTCTTATGACTAGGCACACCGGTGAATGAAAAGCAAATCTTCAACACTGCTAAATATACCAAGCAAATCCAAATACTAATATTCCTGGATACTAATCCAAATACTAATATTCCAGATGACACAAAGGATATGTTAAGATGGAAAAGGCATATTGTTGGCTGAGAGACAAAAAGTGGCATTGGTAATTGAAACTGCCACACATGCAAAATGCTGTGTACCCCAAAAATTAAGCAACACATGGAGCATTATAACCTGAAAAATGCCCATTGAGAAGGACAAAATGAACAGCAGACTTTCAGTTTCCCACATTAATAAAAACGTGCATTGCAAAGCAAGAAGACAGACAGATTCAAAAGGGCCTTGCATGGGATTCCAAGATGGCCGCGTAGAGTGGAGGTCGTTGTTCCCCGTGCTCCCGTCCGACCTGCAACTGACTGCCCCGCCTGCCTTAAGTGCAGCCCTCCCCGGCATCCGCACTAGGCGAGGGGGGGGTCTTTGGAGCGGGGGACGACGTCTGGTCCGGTGGACGGCCCCTGGCGGAGAAGAGGCCAGCGGTGGTCAGATGGCCCGTGCCCGACACCACGTCTGCTGAGTGAGGTGGAGAGAGAGTCCATGGCATCTGCAGCGGTCCGGGTGAGCTCCGGCCGGGGACTCATCGTGTTGCTGGCGCCCCCCCCCGGCCCCCGTTGGATGGCAGAGGAGTGGGTGAGCGTCACGCGGCGCTCGAAGCAGATTGGGTGAGCTCCGTCCGCGGGCGCGCTGTGAAGCTGCAGCCCCATCTGAGGTCCGGGGCAGGGGCAGAGGAGACACGGCCGCTTCTGCCGGCCGAGAGACAGCAGACGAGAAGGAATCCCCCAGCCAGAAGGTACGAGAGGAGCCCGGAGGGGTGTGTGGGAGCCGAGGAGAGAGGATAAGGAAGCGGTTTTGCAGCTGGAGCTCCCTCCCGGGCGCCGTCAGCGGGCTCGAGGGGGGGCCTGGGACTTTGTATTAGAGGCGCTGCCTCAGGAGAGGTGCGCAGAGCGGCCGGGATCTGGACCGGGTCCTGCTATCCAGAGGCCGCCGGGTTCAGAACAGAGGGGGGCCATTTGAGGTACGCTGTAGGGGGCCCCCTCGCTGGACATTTTGAACACTGCAAGGCAGCAGGGGATCACACTTTGGACCACTGAAGCAGCTGGAGCCTCAGAATTTGGCCGTGTCTTGGGCGGCCCGGGGATTGGCCTTACTGATTAGGACCACCAGAGGAGGGGGTGACCTTGACCGGGCTTACTGATTAGGACCACCAGAGGAGGGGGTGACCTTGACCGGGCTAGAGAGTGAAGCCTGGTCGAGGCATTGTGTGATATATTTCATACGGCCCGGGGCACAACGTGATTCCTCTGCATATTGCCCAACCCCCCTCGTCGACTCTGCTTGGACGCGCCTTCTCACCAATATTCCAGCTCCCTTTCTCCTGGCGATCAGTAGGGGTAGCCTTGTTGTCAAGGGATGTCCAGAAGCAAGGCAAAGGACTGCTCACTCCAGGGGAAGACCGCCAAAAAACCCACGGATGGCACTCTCACAAAATTTTGGACTAGAGATACCGAGATGACTGAGGCACAACAGATGACCCGACCCAAGATCTCGGCAGGAATTTCTCTGCAGCGTCCCTAGAGGTCCAAGCTGCGGGGCAACAGCAAATGGACAAGTTGCGAGAAGATCTGGCTGAAGGTCTAAGGGAAATTAAAAGATATGTGAATAAGTCGAGGAGAGAGTGGAAATTAATGAGCGGGCCATTAAAAAGCTGACGGAAGATGCACGAAAGGTGGACAACTTGCTGGAGACCTTGGCGGTAGCCACGCAAAACCTGGAGCTGCAAGCGGAAGACCTAGAGAACAGATCAAGAAGGGCGAACATTAGAGTCAAATCGCTGCCAGAAGATGTCCAGGATCAGGAGCTGGCCCCGGTGTTAAAAGGAATATTTGGGGATCTGCTAAACTCAGACACGGTCTCAGAGGTGCAGTTTGACAGAGTCCATAGGGTGGGACTACGTAGTCTGGAGCCGGGATCAAAACCGCGAGATGTGCTGATGGCCTTCCACAACGATGCGGTCAAGGAGAAGATTATGGAGAAGGCGAGAAGGGCCGCTCACATTACTTACAATGGTCAGGAGATCTTGCTATTTCAAGACCTAGAAAGGATTACACTAATTAAAAGGAGATGGATGGGTCCGGTCCTGTCCTTCCTTAGATCTCAACAGATTTGCTACAGGTGGGCCCATCCCTTCGGCTTGTCGTTCACCTGGCAAGGTTCCCACCATAACATCACGACCTGCGATCAGGGGATGGCCCTGCTGGGCCTGGAGGAGCAGGCCTCGCCCCCAGTGGCGGCAGCAGAGGCGCAGTCGGCGCGTCGCAAGTCGTGGGAATGGTCCACTACCAAGCATAGGAAAGGAAGGAAGAGGCCCATGGACGCAGCTCCTAGGAAGTCGACCAACATTGGAGCTCAGGATTGTGTGTCAGGACAGGGTAATCCTTCGGCTGCCACATAGGATATTCAATTGCGAGGAGATGTCTCAGATTGAAGCCCGGGGAAGGCACTAATGAAAGTTGTTCAGTTGATGTTGAAGGGCAGTTCTTTAGTGGTGTAATGATATCCAGGTCCGGGGGGCCAGGACGGGGGGGGGGGGGGTCTTGGAATGGGAATGGGTGTTCCTGCATGGGAAGTTTCTGGGTTTGATATTGAGATCGGCTCTCGTGGAGAACTCGCGAGGGGGGCCGAGTGCCAGTCGATCTCGCCTGGAAGAGGGAGTTGGGGGGAGGAGGGCAGGGTGGGGTTTAGATCCAAGATTCAGACCAACACCACCTAAGCTGTGGCTCACAGGGAGTCAGCTCACTGCACATAATAAATGGGGATGGGCTCAGAGGCCCCATAACGGTTGGTATAGCGCTGTATGAAAAGGGCCTATGGGTAGCCCAGAGACCTTAAAGTTTCTTTCTCTAAATGTGAACGGCCTCAATTCCCAGGTGAAGAGGAGGAAGGTGGAGAGGTTTCTTAGGCGAGAACAGCCCCTCATAGTGGCAATGCAAGAGACCCATTTACACACTAAGGATGTCCACAGGATTAGATTCTGGGGATACTCCCGTGTGGCACAAACTACCCAAGCAAGCAAAAAGGGGGGTGTTTTAATCGCTCTGCGGAACGGGTTGGGGCTGACCATTAGGGATATGCAGAAGGATAACCAGGGAAGGTACCTAGCGGTGTTACTTGAGGGCAAGGGGGAGTTCTTCACAGTAGCAACCATTTATGCTCCCAACCATGCGCAAGACCCCTTTCTACAAAAGTCTCAGTCATTTAGGGAAATGTGCACGGGCAAACATCCTCTTGATGGGGGACTTCAACATTGCTTGGGACCCTTCCATGGACAGTAGTTCCTCAACATGGGAGACTCAGGGGGGACCGTCAGGCGATCTTGCAAAGAAAATGCGGGATTTGGCCCTGGTTGATACTTGGTGAGAACTCTATGGGCAGGCTGACGGTTACACCTTCTACTCCCATGCCCATTAGGTCTCACTCGCGGATAGACTATATCTGGATCTTGAAACCACTATTGGGAAGGGCGACAGCATTGGAGGTGGGGGCGATAGCCATGCGCCGCTCACTCTGCTTCTGGCTAAACCCAGGTCCCCCCCGCCATTTGGAAATGGAGATACCCAGTCTCATTGTTCAGGGATCAGGTCCAGGTCAGGTAAATGGAGCAGGAAATACTTGACTATATGGATCACAATAAGTGGGAGGACACGACCCCTCAGATTTGGTGGGACGCCCTTAAGGCCACAATGAGGGGCAGGATCATAGCGGTCAAGGCCAGAAGGGAACGGTAACTAAGGCTGGAGGAACAACAGTTGGAGGCTAGACTTAAGGAGGTCATGGCTCGGATGGGGTCTAGGATGTCGGCAGCCGTCAAAAAGGAATACAGGGCAGTAGGCCAGTTGAATCTCATACAAACAAGAGCGGCCGAGCACAATCTCCTCAGGTTGCGACAAAGGTTCTATATCAAAGGCAACAAAGCCGACCGATTGCTGGCCAGAAAGTTGCAAAAAGAGGCAGGCGACAAAACAATACTAAAAATAAAGGGTGAGAGAGGGGTCCTGCTCACGTCGACCTCAGATATTGAGGGTGAATTCATTAAATTCTATGCTGCCCTTTATAGCTCAAGTTACCCCGAAAGCGCGGACCAGGATGCATATTTACGAAATATTGGCGTTCGATGTATTTCGATGGACGATAGAGATGCGCTGGAAGTTGAGATTTCGGTCGATGAAGTGCAGAGAGTTATAAATAACCTTCCGTCTAATAAAGCCTCAGGCCCTGATGGGTTTGTCTCCGAATTTTATAAAACCCATAAAGAAGTGTTAATTCCCATTCTAACCAAATTATTTAACTCTATGGGGTCCTCGGGACCCCTCCCTGACTCCATGAATGAAGTCAAAGTCATCTTGATACACAAACAGGGCAAAGATCCGACTGATTGCGCATCCTACCGTCCAATTGCGTTAATAAACGTGGACGCCAAGATCTATGCTAAAGTGTTGGCCAACCGCCTCGAGACCATCCTCCCTAAACTTGTCCATAGGGATCAATCGGGATTTATAAAAGGTCGACAACCATCAGATGTCAGAAGACTGGCTCACCTGATCGAAAAGGTTCAGAAAAAGAATATCCCAGCCCTCCTTCTGGCGATTGACGCCGAGAAGGTTTTTGATCGGGTTGAGTGGGTGTTCCTGTTTACGATTCTAGGTGGAATGGGATTTGGCCCGGGCTTATCTCACGGGTAAGGGCATACTACCAAAACCCAGTTATACGACTGGCAATAAATGGCCAAGTTTCCGCCCCGATACGGGTGGGAAGAGGCACCAAGCAAGGTTGCCCAATGTCACCGCTCCTTTATGCCGTCCACCTGGAACCGTTCTTGGAGACGGTGCGTGTGGCTGAGGACATTAAGGGAATCCCGTTTGGGGGTGAGGTCCACAAGATCGCAGCTTTTGCTGATGATATGATCCTGTCATTGACTAACCCATCACCTCATTGCAGGCAGTGGCAAGAGAACTGACTAGATTCGGCCAAGTTGCGGGCCTAAAGATCAATACCCATAAATCTGAGGCCCTTCCTCTCACTCGGTCACCCAGCACAACCCGGGACCTCAGGAAGGCTTACAATTACAGATGGGTTGACTCCTCGCTGAGGTATCTGGGGATCTATTTGACCAAGTCTGTGGAGCAACTATATGTAGCAAATTGCCCTCCGCTCCTTCAGAAGGTCAAATCGAAGCTGGTGGACTGGGGCCCCCTGGAGATCTTGTGGTTGGGTAGGATCAACACTTTAAAGATGGCAATTCTCCCTCTGCTCCTTTATCACTTCACAGTCTTACCGGTCAGTGTCCCAACATCTTTTTTCAGGGCCCTGCAAAGAATAATCACCCGGTTCATATGGAACCAAAAGTGCCCGAGGGTGGAGGCTTCCATTATGAAAGCCGTGCCAGATCGAGGGGGAGTGGGACAGCTGGACTTTCGAGTGTATTACTTAGCAGCACAGATCAGGGTGATTAGGGACTGGCAAAGGAATGACGGGGACAAGGTGTGTAGGCCAATGGAAGGGGTACTGTGGATGCTGAAGCAGGATAGGCCAACCAGAATGTATTGTAGTGCAATAACAGTGACGACAGGGGATGCCTGGGACCAAGCCATCGAGAGAGCTCAAATCACTTCCTTCCCCTCTCCGATCTCGCCCCTGCATGGCAACCCGCAATTCACTCCAGCGGCCACAAACCAAATTTTGATCCATGGATCCTTAGGGGCTGCAGGATGATACAGGATATGCTACTGGGGGGAGAAGTGAAAAACTTTGAGCAGTGTAAGAAGGATTTCGGTGTGGGAGAGAACCAGAGGTTTTCATATTTCCAGATCAGACATTGGATCTCCCATCCGTCTGTACGGCAGGTGGGTTCTCGTTCCCCTACCCAGTTTGAGAAGTATCTCGACACGGACACGGGAGACAGAGGGGTGGTCTCGACCATTTATAAACTTATAAAACGGGAGGAAACTATATATTCTAGGACCTACATGAGCAAATAGGTGCAAGATCTAGGCTTGGGTATAGAGGAACAGGAATGGGTCAAGCTGTGGTCACAAATCCCGAAACATGCAAGATCTATTCAAATCCGCGAGATCTGGCTGAAGCTGCTATTGCGGTGGCATCTAACCCCTCTCAGGTTAAATAAAATCTATCCCACGGTATCAGTTTATTGCAGGAGTGCGGCGCAGTGGGCTCCTGGGCTCACATTTGGTGGGAGTGCCCAAGACTCGATTCCTTCTGGTCTCTTGTTCAGCGGGCGATCGCCCAGTTGTTGGGTATCCAGCAGGGCTGCGGTAGGGGGCGGGATTTACTAGGCCTTAATGCAATGCTGATAACTTTGCCCGCCAGAGCAGACCGTAAACTGTATATGATAATGATGTTGTTGGCTGCATTGGTCCTGGCCAGGAAATGGAAGTCAAAGGAACCTCCACAGGAACACGAGTGGGTTGCGAAATTGCGGGCACTGGTGGCAATGGAATGGCTTACCTACTCGATCCAGGGGTCACACATGAGGTTCATCTCGGACTGGGCCAACCTAAAGGCGGGAGCCCGCTGCGCCTGGTGCCCCAAGGCTATGGAACTATTGGGCATTGTTCGCCCTCAGGACCAATCAGACCTGTGAGGTCTTATATACTGTTGCTTTTCTAGGTTTATTTTCTTGTTGCTTGGACCCTGCTTGGTGTCTTGGGCCTAAAACCCTACCTGGGCTACTGGACCTTTTTAATGAGAATAATGCATTTAATTAATCTCTTGAATTTGAGCTGTTGGCAAACCTGTAGGATCTGGGGGGCAAGGGGGGCGGGAGGAGGGGACATGGGACAAAGGGGAGTTTCTGTTAGTATTAATTGCTTCCTGTTACATTGAAAACTGTTAATAAAAACTTATTGGAAATAAAGGGGCCTTGCATGTACTGAGAAGGCCAACGAAAAAACATAAGAAATCCAACACAAACTGCAATGTCCAGATGCATGTGCATTTTGAAATAATGATTTTTTTTGTTGCTAAGAATGAATCTATTATGATGACCAGATGAACAGCGATGTGCAAACATGTTGAAAATAATAGGAAGGCCTCATGTCTAAAGAAAGATATTGTGGCAGCCAAATTACACAATTCTGGGGGGGGGGGGGGGGGGAGTGCCTTCCCCCATTGCAGGTCTGCTTGGCTCCTTATATGGAAGGGAGATCTCTTTGTGGCGCATGCATACAAGGTATTTACGAAAGGCTGATGGACCATACAGCCAGCCGGGGTGGTTGAAATGCTTAAAAGTAAATACACAATTAGATCAGAATTGTGGTAAACTCAAGATTGCAAGGACAAGATGGAAAATGCCAGCCCAGACTCATGACATCAAAGACCATCTGTTCAGAGAGATACATTTTCTGCAGTGCGCATTAGCCTTAGCTTGGGACTCCAGAGTGAATGATAATTTTATTGCAGGCTTAATCAACATTGAAGCAGAGACTCTGAACCACGTGTTTTCACGGAAATGAGACAAAATCAAAAACGAAACCGCACAAAGCTATGTATAAATATATGGCCATTGACTTACATTACAAATTAATTTAATAACATTTAGACTGATACTTATAGGGTTGTGACAGATCTCATTTTAAAGCGGTTTTCAATGCAATGGTGTTGATGTTATTCATATCTGAATTTGATTGTTTATACCCCTGTGGCAACCTCAAAAGGTGTTTCTAGCTGCTCCAAAAATGTTATAAATTTTAAAGTTTGGGAGCTAATGGGTTATTAAATTAGAAATCGGATTAGGAAGTTTCATATCATCAACTGTTAGTTTTTGCAAAAAGGGCAAAAAACTATATCTCACACGTGCAATAACTTGCCAAAATGAAAGTCAATTCCACCTATCCGTCATGAGTAGGGGAACATGAATATCTATTTATCATGGCATTTATTGGTAATTTATTAAAATGTTGCCATGTAGGGACTTTGAGTGAAAAAGCGGTCATATAAAAATGTAAATGACAGAAGGTGTGTACTGCTTCACTTCAATAATGGAACACCCAGGGCCTATCGGCAGACAGGGATGGAACATGTGAGGAGGAGAGAACTGCAGAGCTCCAATAAAAAAAAAATACATTTTAAAAAAAGAAAAATAAATCGGGGGTAATAAACTGACACCTCCTAATCTTAATATTTTGCGGGAGGGACTTATACATTAAAAAGCCCTGGTTTGGTTTCCATGATGGTCACCTGAGAGTGAGGGTGTGTCTCCAGAGCTCCCACAGACCAATCCATAGCTAGCCTACGGGCCAGCAGAATAAACTGTTCTGAAGACCCAGTGACAGCGTGGAGGATGGAAAAGCAGAGGAGGGCCGCGGTTTGACCACAGGACACCGAGTGGTTTGAAGAGGAATATCGACAGACGTTAGATAGGGCGTGGCTTATCTATATGGCCCCAACTATATGATAAAAGCTACACGGCAGGTCCCCACAGATAAGCCTGCCCCTCCAGCTGTGACAGGCTAATACACTGGAGGGGCATGGGCTGCAATGGAGGCTGTGTCCTGGTACCTTTGAAGAATTCAGACGTGGGTAGACTGTGTAAGGGAGGCAGTCAGTGAGTGGTGGTACACTAATATCTGTGGCTGAGAGCAGTCAAAGACATTATTAGTGTACTATCTTGCTAAATGTAGAAAAAGCCGTCCCAATACGATGTGATGCGGCTACATAATATCCCCGATAGGAGTGGGTGGGCCGTGCACAGTGTTCCGACATGCAGCGCTTCTGGTGGCTGGAAGGGACGAGACATTACAAATACAGCAGTGATCATATTTGGATGGTGCATCCTCTAGCCAGAGAATTGTCTGCACTCCCAAATGCCAGGTGCTAAAAATGAACACGCCCTCTTCGAAATCCAAGAGACCCAGCATGACTCAAGGGGGTTGGAACACTGCTATCGGTCTTGCACAGCAGATATCCCCCCTAGGGAGGAAGCAGCAGAGCAGACGGTAGGTGAAAAGGAACCCGAACAGATCAAAAGGGCCTTAAATAAGTAAGACCTCCATGATTGTTTAAGAGTAATGGAAGGGAGGATGGGGAATACTCTCCAAGCTCAGCTACGACATACAGGTGTCATTGTCAGAAGTGAAGAGAAAGCCCAGAAATTGGTGCCAGGGTAGATATAACTGAAAGGCACCTGACGGAAGTGACAGCAGAAGTGAGTTAAAGCAGCTAGCTTCTAGACCAACTGGCAAGAGCTACCCACAATTTGGAAATACAGATTGAAGACCTGGAAAACCACTCCCAGAGGTTGAACATAAATGTAAAGGGCCTAACGGAAGACATAAGGGACATGGATCTAAGAACAGCGATTCAGCAATGCTTCGGGAATCTACTCATGGATGTGGCACCTGAAGATGTGGGGATAAATAGGGTACATAGAGTGGGCCCCAGATCTAGTCCAGCTACTAGACCGAGAGATGTGTTGGTGGCCCTGTCCTCGTATACGTTAAAAGAAGAGGTTCTTAGAATGGCAAGATCACAACCGAATCTAACCATCAACTGGGCACAGGTACATCTCTTTCAAGACTTGGCATTGTCAACTCTGCACAAAAGGAGGGCCACGAGTCAGGTGACAAGAGAACTAATAGCCAAACATATCCAGTACAAAAGAATCTTTGCATTCGTCCTGCTGTTTACCTGGGAAATGAAAAAGGTGGTCAGGCGCACACTCTAGTTCCCAGTCAAAAATTCATGATGCAAATAGTAACTGGGTTAAATCCCAACAATATGCAATAGTAACAGGGTTGACTCCCATGATGCAATAGTAACAAGATTGAAAACCATGTGCTGCTGTTCAATTCCTCTGTTGCTTTTCTCCTCCAAGTACTGTCTTGTCTCAAACAATCTTCAGGGAGGCTGTGTACCTTTTCAGGTGTTGCTAATTAATTTTCAATTACAGTCTCTAAGGATTCTGGTATCTGTAGTGATGACACAGTTCGGTCATTTCAGATGGCCAGGAACCAACACCCCTCCAATCACACAATTCTTACCCACAATTAAGGGAGGGGGGAAAACAATCATGTTCCTGGGAAGGCAAGCAACATAGGGTTACATCCTGTGAGGAAGGATTGTCTGTAATGAATATGTAGGAGGGCAGGCGACCTAGTGGACAGATGCAAGACACCTCAGCGCAGGAAGGGGTTCGCTTGTGGACTTGGTTTGCAGCACCAGGCACGCGAGGCAGCAGAATTGCAAAATAGAGAAGATCTTTAAGCAAGGTAAGCGATTCTGAACCTGCAGGCCACTTCAGAAATTGGTTAAATTCTGTAGAATGATCAATCTCGTGGCTTAATTGCATGTCATTGGGCAGACAGATGCTACGAATGGGGGAAAGGGGTGATGTGGTGATACGAGCACTTGTTTGTTTATGCATTGGCCTGTCGGAAGGAGGGGAGAGGTGACAGCAATACGGAATCCCTTGGGGGGCAGGGGGATGTAGTTTGCCCTCAATAGGGGTGTTCCCAGGGCCATTTCAGAATCGGAGCCCCAGGGAGGTTTTCATAGGAACTCTGGTTCGGACCGGGAAAGGGTAAGGGGAGGAAAGTTGGATGGAAGGTGGGTACGTTGGGGATAGGGTTTGGTTTGTTGAAGTTAGGGGGGCGTTAAGAGGGGTGGTTGGTAGGAGAGGTGGGGAGGACGTGGGGCAGAAGACTTGACCGATAATCTAGAAATGAGGAGGACTTACCAGTGGATACAGAGGTTAATAAAAAGGAAATTTTTTGGTGACAAGAGATGTGCATAACAATTTACTTGCATAATGTAAGGGGAATGAATTCCCAGGTGAAACTAAGAAAGTTGAGGCGCAAATTAGACGGCGCCATGCCGAAATTATAATGCTGTAGGAGACCCACATAAAAAAGTGGATAGGTCAATACCTCACTTTCAACAATATAAGCAAGTTTGCCAAGCTAACGCCCCAGAGAAGAAAGCGGGGGTGCCGATAGGTCTTAAGGAAGTCCTTCAAGCAACGGTTGAGCGAATAGAGGTCAACAAGCATGGCAGATACCAGTTTCTGCTGGTTCATTTGGGACATGCCAGGATGACCTTGGGTACGAACTACGCCCCCAATTTGCCAATTTGGGACAGGAGCCATTCTTAAGGGCAACACTATCAAAAATAGAAAGATTTGCAGAGGCGGAAATAGTGCTTATGGGAGATTGCAATATGGCCTGGAACCCAAATTTAGACAGCAGCATGAGCAACAGGCATAGTGGGTGTACCCCGTTGAAGGCCCTAAAGGAGAAATGTGCATATTTATCCCTCGTTGATGTTTGGTGATCAAAGAAGGGAAATGAGAGTGGTTACACTTGATTTCCCACGTATATCAATCATTCTCTAGATTAGATTATGTGTGGATAGTGGCATCCCTGCTGGGGGAAGTGAATAATGTGTATTTAGGGGCTATATCGATCTCAGATTGCGCCCCGATGATCATTGAATTGAAAGTGACGAGACAACACATACGGTTATGGGCATGGACATGTCCCTGGGACGTACTATTCTACCCAGTCTCAGCGACATTGGTTGGTAGCAAGATAAATGAAAATTATTTGTACAATGAAAGCAAGGGGATGACCGCAGAAGGGGTCTGGAAACCATTTATAGCAGTCATCCGGGGGCATATTATAGTGCTCCAAGCGCAAAAGAGAAAAGGGCGGCATTGGAAATGGAATTAGAGACCCAATTGAAGGCGGCTCAATGAGAGTTGGTGGAGGGAAAGAATAAAAGGGGCGTCTAGGAAATTGAAAGGATTCAAAACATAGTTGGAAATGCTGCAGACGCAACAAGCGGAAAGGGCCCTGCTGAATATTAGACTGCGATACTATATAAGTGCCAATAAGGCAGATAGGTTGTTGGCCAGACAGATTAGAATGGCTTCTGCTAAATACATAATTAGGGGCATCAAGCAAGCGGATGGTACATTAGTGTGGGATCCAGAATCTATATTGCATGCGTTCGAAGAGTTTTATGGTGCTCTCTATAGGTCTGATGAACTGGACCCGGGGCAGTGGACCAATATTTCAGTAGCCTCTCATTGCGGAAAATAACACAACAGGAAAGGGATAGATTTGAGGAAGGCATTACGGTGGAGGAAGTAGAGGCTACAATTAAAAGATTACCCACAAATAAAGCCGCGGGCCCTGATGGATTCACAGCGTCTTTTTAATTCTGTCAGGAGGAACGGGCAGGCGACCCCCACTATGGCTGAGGCAAAAGTGGTTGTATTTGCGAAACCAAATAAAGTTTGAACTGTGCGGGTCATACCGACCCATAGCTCTTTTAAATCTAGATGCTAAGATCTACACAGGCATTTTGGCAGCCAGGGTCGCCTCTATTCTTCCGGACATAATTGCCACAGATCAATCAGGCTTTATTCAAGGAGACAAACGTGGGATAACACCAAGAAACTGGCACATTTAATAGAGAAAACGAACAAACATCAGACAGATCCCTGCGCTATTGATATCGCTCAACGTGCGGAAAGCTTTCGACAGGGTCGAGTAGTGGTTCCTATTTTGCGCTTTGGAGCATATAGGTTTTGGCTCTGCCTTTATCCGAATGATACAGGCCAACTATATGAATCCCTCAATCCAGACCTATCAATTCCCACCTATCAGGCACAGGTTTCACCTTTTAGGAGGGCAGTGGATCCATAGGCTATCAGGGGACAAGGATCAGCAATTCTATAATACAGCTGTACGCAGCAAATTATTCATGATTAATACATAGAATAAAAGCAGATTTTGATAAATGGACCCTTTTGCGCATTTCGTGGTTGGGCAGCAATAAAAAATGGTTAAGCTACCCAGACTTCTATATTACTTCCAAGTGCTCCCGGTATGGCTACCACGATCATTTTTTAAGACTGTCAATAGATTAATACCACGTTTTATTTGACAAAATAAATGTCAGAGGTTTGCCCTGGAAACAATGATGGCATCCAAACAGATAGGAGGTTTGGGACGCCCAAATATTTCCAAATACTATGAAGCTGCTCAACTGTGGGTGATAAGGGAATGGTTGCTGGGAGAAATTATGAAATCCTGGGTAAAAATGAATAGGGCAGTAGAGGGGATTCCCCAGGAGGTATTGCTGTGTTTGGACAAACAGGATAAACCCCAAAGCGCTGCTCTGAGCAGGGTACTCTCGGTAACATGTGAAGTATGGGATGGTTTACTGAGGCAAGGACATCTTTCTACGCACCTGTCCCAATTTACCCCGCTATTTAAAAATCACCAGTTTTCCCCAAGGATGGTACAGGGTTCATTTAAGAAATGGAAGGAAAAGGAATGCAGCAAAGTAGGTGGTATGATAATAGATGGGGAAGTAAGAACTCTTGAAGATAGTAAACACAGTGTATAGGGCTGACGGAAAGGGACAGAATGGAAAGTATGCCATTGGTTGAAGCAGCCCGATCTATTAAAAGACGGTCTGGGGGCCTCAACACCCTTCAAACTTTATATCACAACTCATAAAGGTGATAAACAACTGGTGTCTAAACTGTATTCTATCTTAATAGACTTGCAACAGCAACCACGTGGCCTTATATTCAGAGATGGGAAAGAACTCTGGGGAAGGAGATTCCAGAATCGTTTTGGGGGAATCTTTGGGTTTATATTTCTAAGTTGACGAGGTCTATCCAATTAAGGGAAGCTTGGTATAGAAGAATGGTGCAATGGAACTACACTCCTGAAAGGCTTCACAATAGGTTTCCCAATATGGCACAGGAATGCTGGAGAGGAGGTGCAGAGAGGTGAGATTGGAGGCACATTTGGTTGGATTGCCCAGAGTTGAAGGTATTTTGGGATGAAATAGTAAACCGGGTACAGTTGATGTTGCCGGGTTTTATATGGTGTATTCCAAGGGAATGGATGTGTGTAATGTTTGTTATGGAAAAAACGTTCCCTTTGAAAACTCAATGAAAAGCATTTATGTTATGGGTAAAAGCAGCTTGGCTAGTAATAGCAAAAAAAATGAAAGCAGAAATCACCACCTTCGATTATAGAATGGCTGCATAAAGTGTGGGGAATTTTGGCGATGGAGTGGGTGACGTATAGATTGCAAGGGGGAGCAATAATTTTAGATCAGATTGGGGGTTGATGAGCTTACTTGAGGGGTGATTTTATGTTGCAATGGTGTCCTCAGAACTTGAAAACATTGGACATACTGTAGAGGACGGGACTTTCCTCAGTTATATGGACTTGTTCACAATAAGGAAGTACGATGAACCGGCAAGTCAAGTGGGGGAGGCAAGTTGTGGGTTACTGTTCTTTTGTATGTTTTATCACTGTTTTGATCTGTAAGTTGTAACAGCCAATACAAAAAATAAAGAAAAAGCCCTGCCTCTATGAAAGAAAACAGACTCAGAAAAACCTTCCTAAAAGCATCTTGAAGGGAGAGCTGCTAAAGATCTTGAAGGTGACCATACCTGTGCTGTTCCCACAGAGGAGCCTGGCTGTCTTTCCTGAGTGCCCCAAAATAGAGGTCAAATGTGAGTAGAATTGATCCATTTGAAACCAAGTATGCGGGGGAGAGGGGTCTGCCTTCCTTAATATCGTCCCTTCATAGTGGGTGGGGGAGGAGGGGAATTGTGTAGACTAAATTTGACTGAATCTTAATTTAATTAAGTCCCAAATAGATTGGCGCAG
Source organism: Ambystoma mexicanum (assembly GCF_040938575.1). Lineage (NCBI taxonomy): Eukaryota > Metazoa > Chordata > Amphibia > Caudata > Ambystomatidae > Ambystoma > Ambystoma mexicanum. The sequence goes on along the minus strand of NC_090932.1, from coordinate 231,304,970 downwards.
GGGGAGCTTGGAGGAGTTTGAAACTTCCACCCTCTTTCCCAGCAGACATTAAGTTATAGTCACGCAAAGTAATTGGGTGCCTTTAGAGAAATCTGGGGTGGACAGGAATAATAGTAAACAGGGGCATCCTTGCCACAAAAAGAAATATATAATTGTCACCATTCCCAAACCTTGCCTTTAAAACAAAAACTTGTTCGTCCCAAAACAAAAGTTCCAACCGATGTCACTTCCCAAAACCCTGCCTTTCAACAAAAGGTGCTTTTTGTCCTAAAACGGAATTCTCAATTATCACCACTCCTTAAACATTGCATTTAAACAAAGGGGAGCCCTTGGCTTTAAACGAATTCCTAAAAACTGTCCCCACGCCCTTATCCTGGCCTTTAGCCGGAGGGGTGCCGCATAAAATTGATGCCTGGGTTTTTGGCGTTTGTGGAGAGAAGTGCATTGCAAAAGTGAAACCCAGTGTAATTCTCTATTGAAAAATACACACACTCTTTCCTGTGAGTGAGAAAGGTTCTATAAATAAAATAAAAGTCTACACAGTAGGTTTGATTGTAAACTGCTTGCAAGTTCAAGTGCAGGGGAAACCCCATGTATCCAACACTGCATGTGTAATGTGCAACTTGTTTTAAAATTAAAATTGCACTTTTTTTCCAATCTAATTTTTATCAAGTAATATTCGCCTGTTTAGTACGGAAAGGAAAGTGGAATGTTGTGTTGAAGCTTTGTTTTGTGCCACAGCGAAGGTGGCTTTTCACCATTAGAGGAAATTAGGTAAACAAACTCGAAATATATATTCTTTCCATACCCCAGCTTGGCTCATTGCTGGCACAGGGGGATGGATCTACATGGCTCTATACGAGTCATGGGGCTTATTGAATCCAAAATCAATTATCTATTGTGAGCCATATTAATGGAGGGGGGGGGGGAGGAAGCCCTATGAGGAGCATGGTCTCCCAATAGATTGTTACACTATGAATACCAGAATACATGATCCTTCAACAATACCGATCTCAAAGATGTTACCTGTGTCAACAGCCGCAAATTTGTCATTACTATCCTTTTTGAGACACACACAGCCCCAATACGCAGTAAGAAAGAGTGGGAGAAATCCCATAGAACAGGGTCTTTGACCCATGTTCTCTCTCAGCAGAGGGGCTCCCACACCCTTGTTTAATTTGTAAAACTTGTGTTTTCGGGCCAAGTTAACCAGGGTACCCCAGACATGGACCCCTTGCCCACTCTGCCTTAGAGAGGCTCAGCATCACCTCACTGAGGAGCCCCAAAATGGGTGAAACGCTCATCTGTGGTTATTGATGGTACTCTTGATCAGAGGAGAATTGGCAGGCATTTTGGTGCTGGACTGCCCTTGAGGGTGGGAACAGACTGATAAGCAAATGGATAGTTCTCCTCTTTGAAAGGTGCAGTGAGCTGAACGTGGTTGTAGACCCACCAAAGTGGGGGAATTCCTATAGAACAGTGTATTTGATCCATGTTCGTTCTCAGTAGAGGGGCTCCCACACCCTTAGGCAAGAAGATCTTGTTCGGAAGATACCCCAAAAAAAATGGTATTACGATATGCACTGAACCCGTCCATTGTAAAGTTGACCTTGAATTGCATTATACACAAAAGACCATACATTACTTACAATGGTCTCCAAGAAAAGTGTGGTTGAGTATATTGCTCCCAGATAACTTATGCTGGTATTGCAAGGTGGAAATGGTATCCATAATTCATATGTACTGTTATTGTAGTAAAGTAAAAGAATTCTGGGAGGATAGACATGATCTTAGGGTCTCCATTCCCCCCCATTCCCAATACAGCCGATCTCATGTATTCTGGGCTAGGAAGGGCGTTCGGGTTGTGTATATTCGCTCCAACATCCTTTTTACTTCACTTGTTTCTCAGCCACATCGCCTCTTTCAAACCTTGATTCTTTTTTTTTTTTTTATTTTTATTTTGAAAACAAAAACAATACAAACCAAACTTGCAGCATTATTTACAACAGACTCGTGAACATCAATTAACGCACGTTACTGCTCCCCAAATCCCTCCCCCCTCAAGAGCTTATTTGCGTTTCTCGTTCTGTATCTGCTGCGTGTGGCTGGGTATCGCTTCCTTCCGAAGCTGCAGAATCCATTACTGTGCCAAACAGTCCTGTTATTAACATTCTCCAAGCCATCAGGTTACCCACTTCTTCCCCGCACTTGCTACATGCCTCCTGCCACACCACCGTTTCAGCCTCCGCCCATTTTTGCAAGTCCCGCCACCATACCTCAACCCGTGGCTTGTGGCACTGCTTCCAGCCCATGGCAGTTTCCCAACATGTTTGGTATTCCGTGGTCTGGGAAACCCTCCCAACAGGCAGGCCCAGGCCGTATCTATGTTGAGCGTGACCCCTTTATCCGCTAGTTTCCGTGCCACTTCCCCTCAAAAAGCTTCAATCACTGGGCAAGACCAGAACATGTGTGTCATATCAGCATCTTCTTCATCGCATTTTGGGCATGCTTGTCTTCCTGCGTTTACAAACTTAGATATTCTCTTCGGGGTCATATAGGCTCTATGCGTTATGTATAACTGTATCTGCTGCAATCTGGCGTTTCTGGACACCTTCTTGTGGTATCCCATAGCACGTTCCCACATCCCATCGGTCATCTGTGCCCCCACCTCCGCTTCCCAGTCCAGCCTCAAATGAGTCAAATCCTTCCCCACCCAGGTCATCACCATCTCGTACAGTCTAGAGATCTCGTGCCCTCCTTCTGATATGTCATATATTGTTCCCATTAGGACGTCTGGCTCCTCCGCCAGTACAGTCTCTGGCCAGGTTTTACGAATAGTCTGCACTAGCCTAAGATACGTGACATATTGGCCTCTATGCAAACCTGTCTCTTCTCCCAGTTCTTCGAAATCTTTAATAATCCCTTCTTGCCATACATCTCCCAATGTGACCAGCCCCACCGATTCCCAATAGGTCCTAATTATCATTCTGAGTTGGTTGTCTCCCCCAGCTAAGGCGACTAGCGGCACCTGTGGGGAACACGGGTACGGGTTCTCCATCAGTTGGCATACTCTGTGCCACATCTTCCACCCAAGCAACATCATACCCGGGCGTTCTTTCATTTCAAGTCTAGGCACCCAGATAATCTCCTTTAGGTAAAACGGGGTGCAGTCCTGCCCAAACAGCCTAACCTCAGGAGTTACCTCATCAGAGAGCCATTTGGTTACATATTGCAACTGACTAGCTACATAATAGGCCTCAAAATTCGGCAGCTTAATGCCCCCTCTATCAGTTTGCTAATAACCCTACGCAGCCTATTGGCCAGGGCCGCCGTCAATATCTTGCTATCCTGGTTCAACATTGACAACGGCCTATAGGAGCCGCAGCTATGCCCTGGCTTGTTGGGCTTAGGGAGCGGCCGGCACAATTAACGCTTCTCTAAGCGATTCCGGCAGCCGACCCATCTCAAAAGACTCATTGAGCATCTCTAGCATAGGAGGGGGGGGGGGGAGTACTTCCACTTTATATGTTTTATAAAACTCGCCAGGGAATCCGTCCGCGCACGGGGTCTTGCAGGTGGGCAGCTGCTTCACCACCTCCTCCTCCAATTCCTCTAAGGTAATCGGTGCGTCCAGCTCCTCCCTTTCTTCATCACTAATCTTAGGTAATTCCATGTCTTTTAGAGTTTCTCTAATCTCCTCTCGATTGTCCCCTACTCTGTCCTCATATAATGTCCTATAATAGTCCAAGAATGCCTCGTTGACTCCCTCCTGGGTGTCAACCACCTCCCAGTCTTCTCTAGTTATGGTCCTAATCGGGGGCCTGGGGGTTTCGCTCTTATATAACCACGCCAACAAGCGGCCAGTTTTATCCCGTCCTGCATGTTGCCTCTCGACATACTTCTTATAGTTAAGGTTGCAGAGCCTTTCCCAAAGCTCTGCGCACCTCTTCTGTAACTCGAGTACAAGTTCCGCATCCCCTCCCGCCCTGTTGCTTTCGCGCTCCAGTTTCTTCTCCACTTCCTCTAGTTCCGTTAGGACCCCACCCTGTAGGCCTTTTGACTTAACAATAGCAGCACCCCGCAATACCACCTTAAAGGCTTCCCAGAGCGTGCACGCTGAAACTACGCTGCCTGTGTTTACCTCAAAGTACTGTGTGATCGCATCCCTGATATCTTCCCTGAAGACTGGGTCCCGGAGCGCCTCCGCCCGGCGGCAGCACTGCCAACTCAGCACCAGAGGCGAGTGGTCCGACAGGACCCTCGCTCTATAGTCTATTTGGGTGGTCTCTATCACCACATCTGGCGTGGCAAAAAAGTAATCCAGCCTCGTGTGCAGTTGCTGCGGAGCTGAGTAGTGCGAGTACTGCGTTTCATTAGGGTGTTTCAGCCTCCAAACATCTGCCAGCTCAAAGTCGTCTAGTAATGTCTGCAATACCCTGGCCGCTGGGGTGGGCCTATCAATCTTCCCATCAGATCTGTCTGCCTTTGAGTTGAGCACGCAGTTGAAATCCCCTCCCCAGATAACCGCTCCTCCCATACACGCGCCCAGATGAGTACACAGGGTTCTAAAATACGTCGCAGTGCTTTGGTTGGGGGCATACGTATTTATAATGCACACCTCTCTATTCTCTACCAAAGCCTTTAATATGACCAACCTCCCCTCCGTGTCCACCACCTCTTGTCTAAATTGGATCGGAACGTGCGGTGCCACCCAGACCAGCACTCCCCTAGCATAGGCAGAATACGGAGAGACTACTACAGTACCTCTCCACTTCTTCCCCACCAGTTCCAATTTTTGCTGGGTCAAATGTGTTTCCTGCAACAACGCAATGTCAATCTTCTGTCTTTTTAAGTACATCATGACTTTGTTTCTCTTTAAGTAACTGTTAAGTCCCCTGACATTCCATGTTACGATCTTAAGGTCCCCCATGGCTCAGGAGTGTCTTCTTGCCTTCCGTGTAGCGACTCCCCTTTGCCCACGTGATACAGACACAGCTCTCCATCTTTGCTTGTAGCTTCTCGTACCACCTCAAACTCCCCATAACTATGTACACAGCAAATTCCCAACTTCCCTCCCCTCCCCCCACCCGTCCCTTCCCCAACATCACACACCCCCAACTGCTGCCCAGTTCCATTCTCGGAACTCAGGCACCCCCACATCTAGCCCTGCAAGCACCAAACAATGCACAGAGCTCAGTAGGGTGAAGTCGCCCTAATGGTCACTTAACTAAAATTGTTGTGGCGTAAAGAGAACCGCTCTGTAAGGCTCCCATTAATTCAATAATAACTACAGTGCTTATAACATTTAGTGCAATAGTCTGACCTTCTCTACTGAAGGCTGCGCAAACGACTATATTCAAGTCCCACGTGCCATGCCATCTTGTGGCACCTTCCTTGTGCATTACTTATCTCTTCCGTGCTCTTTCTCCGTCCGAACTTTTGACTCCTGGAGACATCCCTGCGCATCGAGCCATCCCATGGCATCCTCCGGGGTCTCAAAAAACAAAGTTTTGTGTTTATGAATGACTTTCAATTTTGCCGGATACAGTAACATATTTGTGGCCCGCCTCTCCCAATCTCTGCTTTACCGTCCCAAAGTTCATACAGCTACGCTGCACAGACAGGGTATAGTCCGGGTAGGCCGTGATGTTTGCTGCTCCTCGTGTAATTGTTCCTCCCTTACGAAAGTGTTCCAATATCCTCTCCCGATCTCGGTAATTAAGAATTTTGGCTATCACCGGCCTAGGCGGGTTCCCCGGCGGCGGCCTCCTTGTTAGAGCTCTATGTGCCCTTTCCACCGCAAATCCTTGAGATAGGGCTCCTCCGGGTATCTCTTGCAGTAGCATGGACTCAATGAATTCCGTGGGATCGTGGCCCTCCAATCCCTCCGGCAGGCCCACGATGTGAATGTTGTTTCGTCGGGCTCGTCCTTCCGCCTCCTCCGCTCTGCTCTCCAAGTTGCCCACTCTTTGTATCAGGGCATGCAATTCGGCCTTATGGGAGGCGCAATCCGCAGTATTCGGGCTAACTTCAATCCGCAGTATTCGGGCTAACTTCCTTCTCAAGAGGCTCTGTGCGCTCCGCCAAGGCCCTGACGTCCCGTCGGAGTAGATTAACATCCTCCTGCACCTCTCCGACCTTGAGGTCCAGTGCTGTTTTCAGTTCAGTGACGGCTAGTTCGAGTTTAGATTCCCAGGCCGCCCTTAGGTCCGCAATCGCAGCTAGGACTTCTTGGTTAGCGCCCGAAGTCGTCATGCCGCTTGCAGGCGGCTTGTCCCTGCTCTTGGTATTGTCTTGACCCGGGGACGTCTTAGCGAAGTCGTCTAAGGTGGGCTGTTTCGCCTTCGGCCTCACCGTTCTATTCGACATGACCCAGAGGACCTGTATTTTGCACAAATGACAAATGCGCACTCAGTACGCCCCTTTCGCTCGGTCACCGTGCGGCCTGCTCCTTCCTTTGTTCCGGACATTGGTCGGCCATTTTGTGTCGTCTTTCGTCCCCGGCGCTCCTTATCTTTTCCGCACAGATCTCTGCCGCCGCTCTTCCTACACCATCCAGAAGTTCACCACGCATGGCCAGATCATTCACACACCGACATGTGTATTTTCAGCGGTTGTCGGCCCATGATTATGCACTTTTTCGCCTGGATCATTACAGGATCTCGGGAGCTCCTCCAGATCACGTCCTCCTACATGGCCCTCGTAGCCACGCCCCCCTCAAACCTTGATTCTTATGCTTTTCCCACACCCTCCTGAACCGGTTTCACTTTCTCTGCTCTCTGCATCAGATTTTTGCATCCAGAATTTCACTCACCTATATCAACACCCTCCTCTGCTCCCCCCTTTCATCCAGTTGTGTCAGCCCTCGACTCCCGATTAGGTCATTCCATCTATTCTCTGATTTCCATACTTCATCCTGCCTCTGCTCTTGGAGATACTTCCTTCCTCTTTAATCCAAGCTGTTTACCCCTACCCCTTCTATCATATCGTGCTGCTCTCAACTCTTACCTTTCCTTCTCTATTGTTCCTTCCTCCTTCAAGCACAGCTCAGTTCTCCCTATTCTGAAGAAAAAATACCTTGCTTGATCCTTCCCTACCTTTGCCCGATCTCTCTTCTTCACCTTCTCTCCAAACTACTGGAGCACATTGTATACACTCAGGTCTTTCCCTTTGTTGACTTGCACTCCCTTCTTCCGCCCTTTCAGTCTGCCTTCTGTCCGCGTCACTCCACCGAAACTGCTATTCTTGCTGTAAATAATTCGGTCTTTTCGTCATGCTATTCCAAACTCTCCTCTAGTCTCGATTGGTCTGCTTTAGCCATGCTATTCTTCTCTCTGAAGTCACTTTCCCGACTTTGTCCTTTAATTGGTTTCATTCTTGCCTTCCACACCTTTTTGGACTCTTGAGCTGGTCACTCCTCTCCCATATCCCTGTATTATGGAATTCCCCCACCCCACCAAGGCTCAGTCCTTGGCCTCTCCTTTTTTCACTCTATACCTCCCCTCTTGGCATCCCAATTTCCTCCTTTGGGTTTTCTACCATTTTTTACACCAATGATTCTCAAATCTTTATACCATTTACTTCTTTTTCTGACTATTTATTATTCTTTGTCAGCCTGTCTCTTTGCAAATTCAAGACTGGATGTGCTACAGGCCCGGCTCCAGCAGGGGGGCCAGGAGGGCCAGGCCCCCCCAGAGCCAGCCTCTGGCCCCCCTAGAAAGGAGGCCATGTCAGTGGTGTTATACACCACTGATAACCGAGGGAGTGGGGGTGATGTCACTCTAAACGTTCAGCAGTAACCTCAGAGACATCATTCTGAGAAGCTGAATTTCAGGAGGCCCAGCCAGGATTTGTTTTCTTGCCCTAGACAATGATTTATGACCCACAGCCAATAAAGTACAACTGACCAGGGAGATGGAGGGCCAGTCACACCTCTAAGTGAGGTAGCACAATTATTCAAGCAGGCTGCCTACAACTATTTTGTCAAACCTAAAATCACAATGTTGGTTTCTGTAATTTAAAGTGTGTTTATTTTTTGTGGGAATATAGTGTTTTTTCACATCGTGCTTAATAAAATGGTTAACTATATCAAACAATAAATGACAGGTAAAGTTGCTTGAACACAGATTTCTGCAGAAGGTGAGTCAACTGACACACTCAAAAATTCCATTCAAAAAATATATTTTGCTGCATTAACTACTTGAGTAAAAGTGAAAAGATAAGGTTGGTAATAATAACATTTAATTCTGTAGGGTAAAATCAAAAAGTGATAGATGCAAGGCTTTGAATTAAACATGTCCACTACCTTTGTTCTTCACAACATTCCATGCCATAATTCTGTAGTATGTCTGTGCGATTAGAGAAGGGGACAAGCCATTAACAAATGACTTTTGGTGCTGCCACCAAAAGGTGCAGTTCAATCTGAATTGCCAGGCCTTGTTCCCTCTCCACTTAAACACAAGCAAGCACATGCATTTTCAGGCCCTGTGGTCTAGCAGTTTGGGAATGGCTTAGGGCATTAGTGACAGGGCTAAGGCTGATATGCAAACAATGGTATGGAATGCTGTCCAGAGCAATTATGGGGGTCACCCAGCAGTTTTGGCATGTGCATAGGTATTAGCAGACATTTGCCAGGCAATGCCATCATATGCCCAGTTACTGGCACCATTTTCCAGCTGTTCCCACCTTATGGCAAGGTGGTACCCTTATGGCAGTGCTTGGCAAATGCCTATCCATGCCTAATCAAAAGCCCAAGCTGTGGGCTTTGCCAATGCATGTTAGCTTCCTTTTGTCTCCCCAAGTGAATGTGTATATGTCCAGATGTGGGCGTCTTGCTTGCTATGCCTAGGGAATCAAGCTCCACCTCACTGAGCTGGTGCAACAAGGTCCTACCTGAAAATAAGGCTAGGTTGGAAAGTATTGATCAGTTTCAGATCTTCTCAAGCATACTTACCAGTGGGGCTCTGACCTAAATAGAATGTAGCTTTGTTTGGAAGCCTAGTCTACTCTGACTGAACATTTCATGATTCAAACTGATAAGAACTGACTTGATAACCTCATTCTGTTTGAGTAACTTTACAGAGTTTGCATGCAAACAGAATGTGTGTTGTGGGGTTTGTTTGGAAAGTATGATGTAAATCCTGGGTGCTGGGTGTTTAGGCAGGGACAGAAATGAAACATGAACACCCGTAAAATAACAAAAAAGAAGAGTGTTTTCTATAATGTTGTGGGCAAAGTATAAAAAGTGTACATCTTTTATAACTAAAAGCAGTATTTAACTATTTTCTTAAGAGTGCAATCAGAGATTGAGTTAACATTTGGACAAGGGAACACATGCCAATGCCCCCCCTGCTCCTCCTGCTCTACTCTCTCCCCTGAAATACAAACAGCCAAGGCTGATCAGGCCCTACCAGTGAGATCTTATCTTTTTAACGTGTCTCAGAGAAAGATTATTTACAACAGGAAGTGATTAGAGATGGGAAAAGGTACAAAGGCAGTGATCATTGCTGTGGCACTTTAAAAAACAATTATATAGGTTTTTAAGAAGCTATTTAAGTGCATTTGTTGGGTGATTAGTAAGTAAGGGGATACAGAACAAGCTCTGTGAAACAATAACCTTGTCATGCATTTCATTTCACTTTGTGTCTGTATGAGAATTTTTGCAAGTTCTCATTAATTGCTATGCTGGAGCTTGTAGGCTTCTATTTAGGATGGGGAAAATAAAGTTACAGTCATAGGGGATATTTTTCCAGGTCAAGCGGAGTGTAAGAAGTGGGGTTAAATGCATGTAACTCCACTTTTTATGAGCTGCAGGATTTTGTATGATTAGACAGGTGAAGTTGGAGAGCAGACTGGACTTAACACGATCCCCCTACCAAATCAGATTGGTATTCCACCAGCATGTATTTTTACGTTGGCAGAAAACCAATAGATTGCTATGGGACCTGCCTGACTTTTACACCTGGAATAAAAGCAGGCAAAGTCTAAAGGAATCCATTGTGGATGGCTCCCACCGTTATTAATTGTGGAAGTGATTGCACTTTTCCAGACACGTAGTGGTAAAGTAAAGAGCAAAGGCGAATTTCTCCTGTGTTTTACTCTTTACTCGTCCAGCACTTGGTGGAAACAATTAAAATTAATGAATAGCCCCTTTTGCAAAAAAATGCAAACATGAGAATTCTGATCTATGAAATTTAGGATTCAAAACAAAATGCCCCACCTAATCTTTTCATCAACATGTTTCTACAATGATGAATACATTGTCAGGTTGGTGTATCATGTGACTTGTGCATTTTTAAAGTAATCTGTATAAAATGGAGTATTAAGTTATGTATTCAAAGCCAAACTGCAACACATATTCAAGTAGCTACATTTCCAGCTAGGCTCAAATTATGGCTTTAACACTTGACCAAAGTGTGTGATCCTGGGCATATTTTTTAATTTCACTATGCCTTATCTATTAAAATTAGGTGCCCATAGAAGTGATTCCGTTCGCATTATAAGCTATTCCAAAAAGTCTCACTCATGGTTTAATATATGGGCAGCACAGGGATTAGGACACACACACATCTAACTTTGAAAATGGCCGGGCCACATTTATTGAACACAATTGTGTCATTCAATAGGAAATCAAAGTAAACGCATCAAAGAGTCATCATGGACATTTGCATATTATAACCAGTAAGTAAACAGTATGTACCAGAAAATGATGTATAGGGGCAGGCCCCACTAGGAGTGATACCAGGAGGCTGCAAACATCTCAACCAGCACTGTCTGCCTCCTGATGCAGCCCTTACAACCCTAGCACTCCCTTGAACTTTTCAATTAAAATGTGCTGCAAAAATGCAACATAAAAATAACATTTTGTGTTTAAAATGTAATTTTGGACCATTGATCGGAGACATTCAGACTGGGACTACTGTAGGGGTTCAGCTGGAAAGGAGGGGGGTTGTGGAATGGGTGGCTGAAGGAAGGATTGTATACATGTGTATGTTATTGGAGGATACGCTGTTGTGCTTGAAATATTGTTAAGATCAACAAGACTACCTGTATTGATTGGAGATGGTATGTTCTGTTCTTGAAATTTGAAGAAGATTGAAAAAAATGTAATGTTGTAGGAATCAAAATCTCCTATTCCTTGCTTCAGTATTCTGGGTGGGAGGTCCATCTTTCACAAGATGGAGGGACCACAAACATCTCCTCCGGAGCCTGCTGGGAGTAGCACCAGTACCCAGGAAGGTATTGTTGGGCGGACACCATCTGAGATGGTACAAAGACTGGGAACCTCACTGCTCAGCCCTCTCAGAAGAGGAGGAAGACGAGGAGGAGGAGGAGGAGGAGGAGGAGGAGGAGGAGGAGGCGGCATCACCCTCAATTATCCCAGACCAGTCCAGGAAAGTCATGCTGGCTGCTGGTGTTAATAGGTGGGAGGGGAGGTAAATGGGAACATGGTTAGGGCAGCTGAAGGAAGGTGACTGGACGGTGAAAGGTGAAGGAGGATCAGATATAACAGAAAGGGGAGAGCAGATGGAAAGGGAATATAGGTAGATTGATGTTGCAACACTATTTTCCTTGCTTCTCTTTTGCTATGTACAGTTTATCTGGGAAGACATTTTTTTCTGGATCACGGATCTGGTAAATTTGGATAAACGGCAGCACTTTGTTGAGGGTACTCCTAGACCCACACCCAATGGAATGTGGGCCCCCCTGATCACAACCCTGGCCCATCCAGATGAAAATTCCTAGAGCCGGGCCATTGTGCTACCACTATCTGCACCTCAATCCCTCTAAAACGGAGGTTCTCTTTTTCCCCTACTCCCACAATATCCCATCCGCTTTCTCCTCTCCGTTTCCTTGCCCCTGCTCTTCTCTCCCCAATTCCACTTCTGCCCATAATCTGTGAGTCATTCTTGACCCCCTTGCTTTCTTTTTCTGCTTACGTATCTTCTATCTTCCATTCTTGTTGCCATCAATGATTTAATATCCGGAAGGCACCTCGGTTCCTAACTTTTTTTCTACGTCCACACCATCTTCTCTTTAGTTCTCTCCCCTTCCCCGCTGACAATTTTACTGCTCTTAGCCCTTTTACCAGCTTGCCCCTCTCCAGTCTATCATTCTTTGATTTGTGTTCTTTGCACTCTTTGACTTCCTTCTGCCTTGCACCAACTCCATTGGCTACCCTTCAAAGCATGTCTTTTTAATTTCCACTGTATGGTCTTTAAATGTCCCCATGGTCTTAGTCCTCCCTATCTCTCTTCCTCGATATCCTTTACTCTCCAAAACGTTTCCTCCAATCGCAATCTTTTTCTTTTAACTGTTCCCCATCCCCTTTGCACTCCTCGCTTTCGCTCTTTTTCCATACTTGCGCCCAAACACGAACTCCCTCCCTCCCTCTCCCTTTACGTTCCCTCTGACCATTTCCCCTCTTTAAAACCAGTCTCAAAGCTCATCTTCTCTCGAATTGACGGGTTGGTTTGATTGACATGTTGATACCTATTGTACTGGTGTTGGTGTTTCTGTTTAGCACTTAGGTGTCCAGCGCTAAACAAATACAATACAAATTTTAAAAAATACACAAAATCCCGGAAACTAGCTTCTGCACTCAGAGTGCGAGTCTTGCATTTGGGCCCTTACCAATCACAATCACTTGCATAATTTTGATCAGCCCATGGTGCTGGACCGTTGACAACGGCATAAGTTCAAGAACTGAGATCCAGAGGACCATCTGATGTACCCCTTGAAAAGCTGAAGCCCCAAACTAGACAGCCAGCTATGGTTAGAATGAGCATTCCCCTGCGAGAACTACTTGACAGGCTTAAATGGCATTGTAACTTTTTCTGCGGGCCAACTCTTGATTTTTAACCACCTTCCTTCTCCCCAGTTTTAGTTATCTGGTGTTAAAGGTTAATTTATAAAAACCTGCCCATTGTTCGTCAGGTGCCATATCGTTCCCAACGACTGCTCCATGCACCCCTAGAAGTCAGGCTGACCATTTAGCCCTGCTGCCCATGGCCCAAAAGGGGTGCTTCTAGCCAATCGTTTGCCTTTTGAATAAAGACAGTGCTGGTTAATGCAGTCATCGTTCCTCATCAATGTACGTTAACTGCAGGCTTGGAGTGGGTTACCATTTTGCTGTCCATTACCGAAATTAAATTAAATATTTTCATGAATATTGACATCACAAAAAGGTGAATGTTAATGACTTAAGAATAGTTCATTCTAAAATATAAATGGAAGAAACACAATGTTCAATTGGAATAGCATACATGCCCACACAGCTCCACACGCACTATGGTATTTTCTAGAAGCCAAACATGTATGTGTTCCGAACCCATTAAAAAAAATTGAATTTATAGTTTGCAGCCTGCACTTCACAAAAGATAAGCAAAATAGAGGGGATGATGGGTTCCATATTAATTTGTAATTTTAGACTCCAGGGGGCGCTAGACGGGAATGAAGCATGGTTGGCCTTTCTGTGCAGGCTTCACAGAAGAAGTGTGGCACGACGTTGTTACATCGCCAGGCTAAAAACGTTTGGGAAAAAACTCGGGCCCACCCAAATAAAAAATAAGTTACCTGCTGACCGAAGAACATAGAACCGAAATGGCACATTTATACGCATTGAATCGGGTGCTCCAATGCAGGAATTTTTGGATACTGAAAGTGTACAAAGCGCAAACTTTGCACTCGACATGAGCAACCTAGGATATTATGGGTCTCCCACTGAGGGAATACTTGGTTACCACTAAACACAGCTTTTCAACGTCACCAAAAGAAGCTCAAGAGCAAAATAAGCATGTGCATCACACTGATTAGGATTAGGGGGGGGGCGCATTTTACGGATTTAACGATGGGTCTCCCTGATGGGAGCTGTAATACAAGGACTACTGCTCTGCAGGAATACAGGGATGAGTAGTGTTTTCCAAACTCTTACAAGGCCTCACACTACTACTAGAACAGCAGGGATCACAATCTTAAAAGTTAAACAGACAACATGAATGGTATGAGCGAGCACATAAGCATCCAAGAGAACAACAGTATGGCAAAACCAAGCAATTTCCAATCAAAGTTCACTAAAAATATGTATCTCATTAAACTAAATGAACAGACAAAAGACCAACAACCCAGCCCTGTAATGATAAGCACAGAGAATGCAGACTTTAGGAGAAAAGGGCACAAAAACAGGGGCTTGCAAGCGGATAGTCTTGTAGAAAAGTCAAACAAATACAAGAATATGAAAGAGATATTAAATGGGGTCTTAAATGTCACTAGGGTGAATACAGCAAAGCCAGGGTATCAGGACAGAACACAGCGTTCAGGGTCTCGACAGTGTTGAACTATGTTTCTGGGTGCTTTCGGCAGCGCAGGAGTCAGGTTCGATCTGGCTCGACAGGATTCAGCACAGCAATGCGGATCGACATGTAGCGATGAATTGTGGTTCAAAGAAGCTTGGCACAGACAGAAAGTCAGTGCAGATAGTAGGGTCGACAGGGTCGCGAATTGTGATACGAGCAAAGCAGACAATCTTCAGCAGTGTGCTGGCTCAACTGTATCCAAAAAAGGAGTCGGGTCTGACAAGTGGCAATGGCTCATGGTTTGAAAAGTTTTAAAACAGGAGGCGATGTTCAGGTCAGCGTAACTCGGAAGTCCTCCAAGCAGCTTGAAGTGGAGTGTCAAAGGCAGCCCTTCTGGGTCTTTAGAGCGTCTCAAATTAGCTATAAATTGCAGAGAGCCTAAGGCCGCTTCCGTTGGTCCTTATGGTACTGTGGGGCCATTCACCTGGTCCCTGAGGAAAGGCAGGGGTCTTCTGCTCTTCCCAGGCAGGGAGGCTGCCCACTGACTCTTTCATGGCTTCCACTTCAGCAACCAAGAGCCCTGAGGATCCAGTATCCAGCTGCTCCAATCCTTGCTGTTGTAACAAAGGGTTATTTATTTGTTTCAAGATCGTTTCCCAGAGTGCCCCGTCAGTAGGATGTTCGATGGATCTCAGGAAGGAAGTAGGGGAATGGCAAATCCAAGAGGGTGGGCCCCTTCTCTAGTGTGGAGATCCTCTACCAACTATATTGTCCTTGCTCCCCTTCTCTTCCACCACCCATTATCTCTGATGTACTTCAGATCAAAAGGACCCCAGTAATCAGCTCAGTGGCACGACCTCCACATTGTGTTGAGGACGCCCATTTGAAGCTCCCACCCTGCCCTTGGGTGGATATGCCTCGTTGCCCTAGAAGAGGTGTCAAAGCTTTCCAGCAGAGAACAAAAAGCACCCTGGGCAAGACCCACCATCTGTTGGGGGTGAAAGTTCCAGGCCAGATGCATTACACAATGCAGCTGGAAACCAAGTGGAAATAATAAAATGACGAAAGAATGGGTTTTGATTTTAACTGTACTTTTTCCTCTGCCACTACAACACACCTCGATATAGCGTTAGATTTCTCTTAAGGCAAAGACCGGCCAGACAAACGAGGTGATGCAACTAAAAGTAATTTGAACATGGGTGTCAGAAGATTTAAAAAGCAGTCCAAGGCTGTTGGAATGATTTTAGTTGCAACAGGCTGTTTTAGGAAGGCACATTTTACTCTGTAGCTGCCATGTTACCAAGTCGCATTTATGTAATGTATTGGCTCTGCTAGTATTTTTTGTGATTTCTTGAACATTATGCACTTTTTGTATGTTTATTAACATTTCTGGTTTGTATGAATTTGTGGATTATTAGGAATGAATAAAATAGAAGAACAAGTTACTTTCTTACCTGGTAACGTTCTTTCGATGGGATGGTCCGACGACGTATTCCAGATCTATGACAGGTAATCACCAAAGCTGTGCTGCTTCGGAAACTTTTTGTGGCGCCTGCGTCCTGCGTCGATGACGTTGATGCGCCATCGCCGAGGACCTCGTCCGACGTCATCCGATGTGATAAGTAGGACGCACGACGCCCGTAGCCTCAGTTGTAGTTTTTTCCCCCAGAACGTGTGACATTAGTCAACTGCCAGTCAGACACAAAGCCTTGCGGAACGTAAGCTGCAATCGCAAAAGAAATTCTGCAGCGGGGAAGGCAGGGAGGGAGCGATATGGAATACGTCGGACCATCCCATCGAAAGAACGTTACCAGGTAAGAAAGTAACTTGTTCTTCGAGGGGATTGGGTCCTCCGACGTATTCCATATCTATGACAGACTCCCAAAGCAGTACCAGAGCAAGGAGGGGGGAAAGAATTTAGAATCAAAATTTAGAATTGCCAATCAAATATCAGAGCAAAGGACCGCCTTGCCAAAGGCCAGATCCTGTCCTCGGATGGAATCGAGGGAATAGTGACGTACAAATGTATGTACAGAGGCCCAGGTGGCTGCATCACAGATGTTGCGAATAGGAACACCCCTCTGAAAGGCAGTAGATGCAGCCATACCCCTGGTAGAATGGGCCCGCAAGCCAGCCGGCGGGTCTTTACCCGCCAAGGGGTAACACTCCGAGATGGCCAAAATAATCCAGCGAGACAAAGTCTGTTTCGTCACAGCCTGTCCCAAACTCTTTCCAGCATAACCAATAAAGAGTTGATCGTCCACTCTGACCCGGGACATGCGTGAAACATAAAAGCTTAAAGCTCTCCTAGGATCAAGCCTATGGAGCCTCTCCTCTTCCTTACCAGGATGCGGAGGAGGATAGAATGCCGGAAGAACAACCTTCTGGGCCAAATGAAATTCCGAAACCACCTTCGGAAGAAAAGAAGGACGAACTCTAAGGACAACCCTGTCCTTGTGAAATGCAGTGAAGGGTGGCTTAACTGAAAGTGCCTGTAACTCACTCTGCGAGCGGAAGTAACCGCAACCAAAAACACAGTTTTCAGAGTCAACAGCCTCAAAGGGCAAGAATGCAAAGGCTCAAACGGAGCACCCATAAGAAACTTAAGAACAAGGTTTAAATCCCAACCGGGCACCAGGAAAGGTGACGGAGGGAACACATTAGTGAGACCTTTCAGAAACTGTGAAATTAAAGGGATTTTAAAGTAGGAACACTCTTCAGACGAGCGCTTAAAGATGGACAGCGCCGCCAGGTAACCTTTAATGGTACCCACGTGCAAGCCCCTGTGGGCCAAAGAAAGTAAAAAGGACAGAACCATGGGGATGTCACATGCAAGAGGATCCACATTCTGAACTCTGCAACAGTCGCAGAACTTAAGCCAACGGCAACGGTACAGAGACTTAGTTGCTGGCCGTCGGGCCGAGAGCAACACCTCCATCACGTCTTCAGGGAGGTCCCGATCCTTATACCTCAACCTTTCAGAAGCCAAGCGTGAAGGTTGAGGGATCTGACCTCTGGATGGAGAACCTGACCCCCTTCCCTTGAGAGCAGATCGTCTCGGTAGGGAAGACGACGTGGAGGGCAGATGGACAAGTCGAGAAGGTCCGGGTACCACGTCCTCCGAGCCCACGCCGGAGCAATGAGGATCATCCGGGAACCGAACTTCCGTAACCTCCGCAGTACTTGCTGGAGGACGGGGACTGGAGGAAACGTGTACAGCAGCGGGAATGACCACTCCACCACAAACGTGTCTCCTAAGGCTCCTTTTGGAGGAAATTCCCGCGAGCAGAACCTCTCGCACTTCCGGTTGACACTGGAGGCGAAGAGATCCACTTGAGGGGTCCCCCAAAGGGGCGAAGATCTCCAGGAGAATCTCCTGAGCCAACTCCCACTCGTGACAGATCGTGCTCTGCCTGCTCAGAGCGTCCGTCACGTTTTCGTCTCCGGCCAGATGAACTGCTGAGATCGAAACTTCCTGCTGGATGGCCCAGAACTCGAGCTGCATCGCCTCCCTGCACAGAGGAAGTGACCCTGATCCCCCTTTTTGTTGTGGTAGTGCATGGCCACTGTGTTGTCCGTCAGGATCAGGACATTCTTTCCTCGCACAGTCGGAAGAAAAGCCTTCAGGGCTAGCCTGACGGCCCTCAGCTCCAACAGATTGATATGGAGTCTGGACTCCGACGGAGACCAACGACCGCTGACTGTCAGCTCGTTGGCATGAGCTCCCCATCCCGTGAGGGATGCATCCGTCACGATCGTCACCTCCGGCCAGGGAAGCCAAAATGGGGCCCCCTTCATCAAGTTGCCTTCGACGGCCCACCACAGAAGGTCCCGGGCAACCGAGGGCGGCACCTGAACCGGGTCCGACATCCTGCCGGAGGACTGCGACCATTGCATCTTGAGTGCCCACTGCAAAGATCTCATCCGCAGGCGAGCCTCTGGCACCAGAAGAATGCAGGGTGCCATGAGGCCGAGCAACCTCAAGAACTCGAACGCTGGGAGCGTCTGGGCATGCTGAAACTTGTGCACCATCTGCTGAATGTGAAGAGCCCTCACCTGGGGAGGAAAACACTGCCCCAGGGAAGTGTCGAGCACTGCTCCGATGTACTGGAGCCGCTGTGTTGGCGTCAAATGGGACTTCTTTAAATTGAGGGAGAAGCCCAGCCTGTGAAGGGAGTGGCAGGTGACGGACAGATGATCCAGGACTTGCTCAGGAGAGCTCCCCCTGATCAACCAATCGTCCAGGTAGGGGTAGACGTGAATCCCCCCTTGCCTGAGATACGCTGCCACCACCACCATGAGCTTGGTGAAAACCCTCGGGGCGGAGGTCAATCCGAACGGCAGGACCCGAAACTGAAAGTGCGAGTCGCCAACCGCGAACCTCAGGTACTTCTTGTGCTTGGGATGGATCGGCACATGGAAGTAAGCATCCTTGAGGTCGAGAGACACCAACCAGTCCTGAAGCTGAAGGGCCTGGAGGTCTTGAGAGAGAGTAACCATCTTGAACTTGTCCTTCCTGAGTAGTTTGTTCAAACCGCGCAAGTCCATGATGGGTCTCAATCCCAAGTCTGTCTTTGAAATCAAAAAATAAGGGGAATACCATCCCTTGTTCCTCTCCGCTACAGGCACCAGTTCTATGGTGCCTTTCTCCAGCAAGGCTTGAATTTCCTGTGCAAGGAGCGGATCCGGACTCTGCAAAAAGAGGTTCCCCGGTGGATTGTTGCGAGGCCTCTGCCGAAAGGGAAGACAGTAGCCGTGGGTTATGATCTCCAGAACCCACACATCTGAAGTAATGGCACGCCACTCTACAAGATGCTGCGCCAGCCTTCCCCCAACCGGCGCACCATGGGACAATTGTCTCATGACTGAGTGGTAGCGGCTGCGGCGTTACCTGAGGGCAAAGAGGCAACTGCCCGAGCGGCCTTGGCACCACGGGTACCCTGTCGTCCACCTCTGGTACCCCTGCGTTGGCCTCTTTGACTGCCAGCTCCTCTCGCTTTACTGAAGGACGAGTAATAGCAAAAGGAACCACCCCTCCATTGCTGTCCCCTAGGACGAAAAGGCGGAGGTTGGCGAACTGCAGCGCCCAACGACTTCGCTGCAGCTTTGGAGGTCTGCAACCTCTGAAGGCTCTCGTCAGCCTTGCTGCCAAAAAGGTGTTCACCGTCAAAGGGCATGTTGAGGAGCCGGGACTGCACATCAGTAGCAAACCCGGACTTCCGCAACCACGCAAACCTGCGTATCACGGTGCTCGCCGCCATGGACCTGCTGACACATTCAGCCATGTCCAAACCCGACTGAACGGACTCACACATGGCATCCTTACCATCCTGGACCATAGCAAGGAAACCATCCAATTCGTCCCCTTCGGGAATATGTTCAGCCGCTAACGCAACACAGTTCCACAGAGTGTGTATGAAACGAGACAAGGCACAAATGTAGTTGGCCGCCTGAAGCGCCATACCACCAGAAGAAAACACTTTCTTCGCCCAGCCAACAAAACGTTTGTCGTCCCTATCAGGAGGGATGGTAGGGTACGACGCCTGCACCACCAAACTCTCCGGAGTGGGGTGCCTGGTCAAGTAGCAGGGGTCGCTACTGGCTGGACGGTATTTTCGCGACAAGGACCTGCCCACCGCCGGGAGACTCTCCGGAGCAGTCCAAGCCGCCGCCACCCTTCTCTGTAGAGCCATATGAAACGGCAATACCGGGTCAGTTGGGGGACCAACATCAAGGATGCCCGTGAGATCATCCTGCACAAACTCCCCTGGGGGAGCAGACGATCCCAAGTACTCGGAAACCCTAGCCATAAGGCGCTAGTACGAGGAATCGGCATGAAAGCCAGGCTCAGGCCTACAAAACTCCACCTCCGGAGAGGTGTCCAGTCCACTGGCATCATGCAGTGACTGCCTCAAATCGTCAAACTGACTATGGCCCAAGACCATTTCATCTAGAACCTGACTAGGAACCAGGCCATCAGAATCCTCATCCACCTCCGAAATATATTCCAGGTGGCGAAAAGAAGGCACCCGAGAGTGCTTGCTCTTAACCAGAGCCTTCCTAGGGGGTTCCCCCGTGCCAAGAGGTACCTCTGCCCCCCCGGCCTCGAAAGGCGTCGAGTGAATCGGCTCCGGCGTTGAGAGAACGAGTAAATCGGCGTTGACGTCAGATGCAGCGCCGCCAGCATCGACAGTCCTCAAAGCCGGAACTCCGAGCGTGTCCTTCGATGACCTGAGCGTCGACGGCTTCGATGACTTCCTCGGAGCCGGAGCCTCGAGAAAGCCTGTCGACGCCCTCGACGCCTCAGACGTCGATGTCTTCCTCGAAGACATCACAGGTGCACACGGTCTCGAACGCGTCGAGGACCGGGACCTGGAACGGGTACGTCGAGAACGAGTCCCCTTGACCGAACGGGACCTCTCCCGTGACTCGTGCCGACCACTCTTGCGAGCGGTGTCTCTCGACCTCTCACGGCCGACCCCACTCGGGGGCGCGGACGGCTTAGTACCCTGCGACTTGAGAATTGCCAGCCTTTTCTTCCCGAAGGAAGCCCATTGCTCCGGCGTCGCACGGCTGGTGGGGTAAGCGCCGTGCCGGGCAGAGTCCTCAGAAGAGGACCTGGAAGACGACGGCTGTCGGCGCTTCCGAGAATGCCTCGAAGAGGCCGAGGAGTGGCGAGACCGACTCCTAGAAGGAGACCCACGAGACTTCCGACGATGACGCGGAGAGTCACCTCTCGAATCATCCGTCGAAAGCCCCGCAGACTTCGACTTCCGGGGCTTGGACACCCGACCTACCGACAACTTCTTCTTACGTTCTTGTAAGGCTTTGGACGTGAGCGACTGGCAGTCGATACAGTCATTCGTGTCGTGGGCCTCCCCGAGGCACCAGAGGCAGGCGTTGTGCGAGTCCGTCACCGACATCTTGGACCCACACTCCCTGCACTTCTTGAAGCCCGGACGCGGGGTCGAAGACGAAGTAGAAGACATCTTCACACGAAGGATTATCTCACAAAAACGAACAGGTTCGAAGAACCGAGAAGAACAGAACTCCAAAGAGTTGAGGCGTTAACCGAGATTAACAAAGCAATACGTTCGCGGAAAAAACGGAACTGAGGCTACGGGCGTTGTGCGTCCTACTTATCACATCGGATGACGTCGGATGAGGTCCTCGACGACGGCGCATCGACGTCATCGACACAGACGCCGAAAAAAGTTTACGAAGCAGCACAGCTGTGGTGATTACTTGTCATAGATATGGAATACGTCGGAGGACCCAATCCCCTCGAACTGTTTGGCACATCTTGGACTGGCCCATTGTAATACGTGGAATTCGGTCCGATTACATATATCCATGGTGAACATGGCAATAGTTTCTACGACCTATGAAGAGTGTCTGTTGAGTATGTCACTAAGTCACATTGCAGCTGCTCGTGTCCCGGTAGACCGGACCCTGGCAAGTTCACGGCTGAACTATACTTTTCGGCCTGAAGCATTTTAAACAGAGACCTGTTTAGCAGAGCACACTTCCTGAGAGGGAACCGCCACCATTTTGCAAAACAAAAACCAGAAAAGCTCAGGATTGAACACTCTAGTAAATGCCATTCTGTAGCAGGAGCAAATTAATTGGAATGATGGCAGGTTGGCCATTTCACAGACAGAGCGTGTGCAAAAAACAGATTTGAGGGCATTGATCACATCGAGGTAAGCTTGTGCGTCCCATTGAGGGCATGGATCACATGGAGGTAAGCTTGTGCGTCCCACTGAGGGCATGGATCACATAGAGGTAAGCTTGTGCGTCCCATGGAGGGCATGGATCAAATGTAGGTAAGCTTGTGCGTCCCATTAAAAACAGGAGATTATTATTTCAATTTCACTTAAAAGCTTGTGCCTTAATGAGAAGTGGGTTGGGAAGTCCTCATCTCTATGCCAACCAAGTGCACTACCTATCGCTCTGCCACAGTCTGTCTTTGTGCCTTACTTATAGCTCATAGAAAAGGCCATAATGTAACCGCCTCCTGCAAGACAAAGACAGACTGCCTTTTGCAGGTCCTTCTAATGCCGTCTGATCACGACATCTCAATACTATCTCAAGGGGAGATCATGCCTGTACTTCTTCTCACGGGCTCACACCCCTGAAAGCTTTCCACTAGCCAAAGGTTCAAAAACAGTTGGCTTTGCCAACACCAGTTTTTGAGAAAGTCTTGTGTTTAATCTTATAACCTCGCTTTTTAGTGTTGCCTATTAGGTGCCACCTAAAAGCCCAATCTATTGCATTGGAGTACAGCCAGAAGGGAGGTGGCATATGAAGATGGACTCACAGCTTGCTTATGTATTTACTATTTATCCACCCACTGCCTGCCTTTGGCCATGCTAATCTGTATGGCCATTCCCGCCTGCAACCTGCACCTCTCCCCCCCCCACACCCAAAACACACTCTCCTCGGATCTCTCTGAGCTAGCTCCATCAAGCAGTAACATCAACCATTGTCCTGACAGTATTATTTCTAAATAGTCTTCTGTGGGTGTAGGTCTTAATTGCAGCTATAAAGGAGCTACTAGTGCAACAAAAAAAAATTAACCACATTTGCTTTCAGACACTTGATTAATATCTGTTTCTTACACCGAACTACGGCTAAAAATGATCAGTGACAAAGCCAACAGTTTTGGCATGCGTCTAGGTATTAGATGAGCATTTGTCCAGCACTGCTATTATATGCCCAGGTAACCACATACTTTTCCAGCCGTTACAATCTAATGGCCAAGTAGTATCAATTTTGCAGTGCATGGCAAAAGCCTACCCAATTCCTCAAAAGCCCAAACTGGTGGCTTTGCCAATGCTCGTTAGGACATACATTTACTTTCACAGCAGAGTTATAAACTGTAAAAAAAAAATAATTGTATCACAATGGAACTACACTCTGCTTATGGTCCTAATGAACACTGATCCATAACGAGGAAAAACTAGTGCTCGAGGGTATTTTGTGGATCAATGTTTTGGTATTTCTTGGTTTTGAATAATCTTGCAGTACTGTGTGGGAGGGACGGTGGAAGTTAATGTGTAGACATTGTTTATATAGTTATCCAGATAAGAGGAGACGACGGCCAACAAGGTTTTTATGAATCAATTGCACAACAAGATTTACAAACCTTGTGCAACATAATGCCCCTGAAATAGTAAAAACGCTTTTTCTTTAGATAGAAAGAAAAAAGTTTAATGTGATTTTAAAATACATTTTGGAATAGTCGATTCACGCGGATCAGGCCCTCGCACTCAGGCTGCAGCGAAGAAGGTCTCTCCTGCTGCTCTGGATACAGAGAAGTCAGCAGGGACCTGGCGGTGGGGGCACAGGGCACATTCGATCTAGTGCACAGGGGCCCTCAGTATCAGAACGCGTCTCTCTCTCACCCATGTGTCAGGGCACAGGGAGAGGGCATGGCCCTGCCCGTCTGCGTGTTTGCAAATATACAGCTGGTGCCACATTCCCGTCTCCAGCCTTAGGAACGCATAAAGCCTACGCCTGTCCGAAAACCACGCTGAGGGGACCCACGAATGGGGGGTGGGGTGCCACCACAAGGCCCAGGTCAACAGGAGGGTTTATTAACGTGGACAGGAGAGCGAGAAAGAATCAGATTTATGCTCCAGAAATTGCCCCGTACACAAGGCCCACAGCTTTGAAATTGCAAGGTGGCTGGGTGTACGATGTACACTGGCCTAACAGGCGCCACTGGGTTTTAAAGGCATCTCAGTGAGCTACGATTTAATTGTGGATATCGGTTTTCTTCCGGGAGATCCCAGATACATTTCCCCACAGGGCCGAGACAGTCTTTTGCCCTCCCGAGGGCAAACCGAGAGTTAAATTAGGACTACTTCCAGTTCTAAGAAAGGGTAAAACTGCGATACAAAGTAAACTGCGATACAAAGTACTACACAACAACACTAAGTAAGGAGGGGCCCTGAGATGATACTGCATCCCGTAGAATATTACAAAATGGCAGAAATCCGAAGTTGGCTCTGGCGAAACCAGTAAGGTGTACATGGCATGGGATTTGTACTTAATTTACCAGCTGGATATACTTTGGGCCAATCAGCCTTTTCTGCTGGAGTACTCCCAAAGTCATCCTTCTCCAGAAAGGTACCACTAGCAGCAGCCGGCATCCAGAGTTACAACCCATGCCCACCTTCACCTCAAAACAAGCACAGGTTCTCACAAACACCTCAGCTGACACAACAAACTCACCAGTTGGGCCACCACCAGTGCCCCCTACTCCCAAAAGTAAACCATTGTGGCGCCACTTGCTCTGAAAGATTAAAATCTGATGCAAGAGCATCATAATCTTTACTGAGAACATACGCGTTACTAGTGGTTCAACCAATGTGCACCTTATCTCGCAGAAACCCCGAACTCAGTGTCTTCACCACCAGCCTCCCAGATACCCAAAGTCAATAGGAGACACCTTTAATACCCCTTTAACCAAATTCCATCCCTCTGCCTCCAATAGTCATCCTTCTCCTGCCTCTACCCCAGAGAAAGTAAACTACTGAAGAGGCCAGACTGGTAAATAGATCTTTATATGGCAATAGGATACTTGAAACTCCAACATAGTGATTTGCGGAATAAAAGGCCCAAGGCTAAATGTGTTCTTAAAAGGCATGAAGTAAAAACTAGTGCAATCTGCCCTGAATCTCAAGAACAGGCGACAAGAATGTAATTACTTGAAGAAGGGCACAGTCCAACACCTGATCCAATAGTAGACCGAGGCCTTGCATACATTACTGCACAAGATTTAAATAGCATTAAGGGACATACATTCCCATTGGATCAAAATACAAATAACCTCAAAGCAAAATAGAATTCATACAACAACAAATAAATTGGATACTGTTTGCCAACTTGTTTGTTGTTCGACTAGAAGATTGTACTAAAAGCATCTTGTGATAAGCATATGCAAGGTTTGGCAAACTAATCAAACCAAGCATTGGCGATGCTAAGTGTGGGCTTTTGCATAGGCATGGAAAAGGCACTTTACAGGCACTGCCGTAGTGGTATTACATGACCATTGATGGTAGCAGGTGCAAAATGGTGACAGTGCATGGCCATCTAAAAGCAGTGCCTGGCAAAAGCCCAATACTTTTACATACATAAGCCAAAACTGTTGCTTTTGTCAATGCTTGCTTTGAACAGAACTTCAGTGAGACACACATAGCGCTTACACAATCCAGTGGCTGGGGACAGACCGGGTTATGACCTTTTTATTTCACCGGTAGTGGTTTACAGCTCCAATTAAGTAATAAACTCTCAGAAGACTGCTTCGAATCAACACTGGCAGGCAATTTGTGTGCAAAGTTTTATGGGAAGGGGTGATTAAGGCGAGCTCAAAGAGTTCCCATGAGGAGTTGTTTTGGGCAGGAAATGGATGGCAATGGCCATCGGATGAGCTTGGCCATCAGCAGTCAATGGGTGGGCAAACACCACCTGCACGCTGCGTCCCTCATATTCAATGTCGCCCCATCTATACTCCAGTGCAATAGGTTTGGCTTAGAACAGTCCAATCTAATAAAACAAAAAAAGGGGGGTCTGAGCACACATCAAGGCGAGACAACAAGCACGAATTGTAGGTTGCAAAGCAACTTGCTGACTTGACATAGTTGCACAGAGGGTTTTAGAAAAGCTAGCACGGCCATCCGGAAGGGGCGCTATGGAGCAACTACTGCAAAAGCCACACGCCTTTTGGGAATGCGATTTACATACAGGTACATTCTGCGGCATGAATGCCATTTCAGACCTGTTCCATTATATTTATGTATTTCAAGGTTAGTGGTTTGGACGTCACTGGAATACAACGAAAAGACTGGTTACTACGTTTAGGTCACGTGACATGCCACCACACCTTCTGTGTTGGATTCATACAGTTGATATTTGTTGTTACTTCTTGCTTAAATAGATCGAGTCAGGACGAAATGTTTTTTTTTCCTGCAGACGCGCACACGCAATCCCAGATTAAAACTAAAACGCCTGAAGAATCGAATGAGCAACGCGAACGGCGTTGAGTTAATTCGCCTGCCCTGGATATAGAGTATTGTGTGCCTGAAACACCAAACAAAAGGGTTGACATTTCTGTTAGAATGATCAAACAGCTGGCCATTAAGAATGCCATATGAACATGGACATTAATATAAAATTAAAAAATACATTTGTAAATTTAAAAAAAAAAGTCTGGAGGTTTTCGTAACACCCACAGCCCTCTACATGACCGCATGTTGTTTTCCACAGAAGGGTCATTCAGCGATGGAGTCAGAATGAAAGGGCATCCCCAACAGCAGTGTTTTTCTCTCTTCCAATGTTCTCGGCCATTTGTGAGGAGAGTGGGTCTTCCTAGAGCAGAGGTCTACAAAGTGCGGCTCCTCCAGATGTTTTGGACTACGTCTCCCATGATACTTCACCATTGACTATGGTGGCAAAGGCTGATGGGCACTTTGTAGACTGTGCTAAAGCCAGGTTTGTGTGGGCTTGGGGAAGACCTGATCTCACCAACTACAAAATTCACCTTGTTGGGTGGGGGTCTCTTCTCTTCAAGCGGTTTGGTCTGTGTGTCAGGAACAAAGACTTATTAGGGACTAATAAGGCAGTCCCTCAAACGTTTGCGACCTTTGGGTACCTGCTCCTGATGTGGGCCTTGTATTTGTTCTGGGCGCTCATATGCAAGCAACAGCATGCAGGGAGTGGGGAGGGATGTGCACGAAGACGAGAAACATGGGATTGCGCTGTCATTGCAAGCTTCTTTCAATCAGGTCAAGATAGGGCCTGGCATATTTTCACAGAATTATCTTGTTGCAGTAGGTTTGGCCACTCCGAATCTGCATATTAGGCTGGAATCAAGGAGCTAGAGTTTTCTCGTGGAAGGCCTCTAGCTTTTGACTCCCAACATACCTGTATTCTTCCACCACCCTTCCTCCCATGTTGAGAACGGCTCTGGACTGGGGAACGGCTCTGGACTGGGGTAACTGAAAGGCGTGTGAAGGCATCTCTATCGGTAACCTACAGCCGCTTGGTCACCAGTATGCTTTTTTGAGAAGGCAAAGTAACCCACGGTGAAGCCTAGAGACTGGCCCTCTGAAAAGTGTCCCACATAATGGATAAGGATCATGGGAGTTGTAGTCCAACACACCTGAAGAGCCGCAGGTTGCAGATCACCGACATGCCCCATTAATTAAGACTCTTCCCTGAAAGTGGAGATGAAAGGTGTTTGGATTGAGATATATTGGCAGTCCTCAGATTTAGAGTACTTTGAAAAAGCTGGGCCTGGCTTTCAGTACTCAAATTCGAGAGTGTGCAGGACAGGATTGTGGTAACACTTTATGGCTTAAGCACTACACAAATGAACAGTAGTGGAATAGCAAACAGATTGCCTTGCGGGACTTGCACCGATCGAGCTCTGTAGGCTGCGGAAAAGATGGGCTGCAGTAGATCATTATTACATGTTAAAGTTTAATGAGAATTATTATTTTAGAAAAACAACGGCGAAAGTTTGCAAGTAACGCTTGATCAAAGGGGACAGATTTAAGGGGCACTGCAGCAGCTGCGCACAGGCTGAGCTTTGTTTGGGGGCTGTAATAGAGGCCACCTCTTGACATGGGGGTCAGCCACTTTGTGACGCCGAGCAGACGATCGCTAGGTCAGGAGAAGATGATGCAGCGAACTTGTGACTAAGAGGCACACAGCCTGGTGTCCTGTAAACAGAGGCTAAGAGAGGTTGTCATTAGCTCTCTGTGTAAACAATTTACCTCTGACGCACGAGGGTCACTCCTAGAAATAGGACTGGAGTCACAGCTGCGGGAACATCCAGAGAGCACGGGTTCACACGCACCACCGATGACCAGCCTTACCAATTTACAAGCGCACCAAGCATTGCCACAACTCGGGAGCTTCCCAGCAGGCCCATAAGCTCGCTCACCACAGGCAGAGCAAGACATCCGCTTTGGTGACCACAACATGCACCTCTAGGGTGGCCACAGATTCACATGTGTAACCAAATCTATAAAGGAGCGTACACCTTAGTTCTAAGATGGCAATGTAGACTTTCGGAAATCTTACTAAAGATTGGCAGGTGCAGGGGAGAAAATTGCGACTCTGGCACAATATGTTGTTTATATGGAATCACGACAAAATAAAGTGTCCTCGATGAGTGGACACTCCCGTCCCCTGCCCACCTCATACACTGACAATGAGATCAGTCAAAAGTTTATAAAAATCATGAGTATGTATCTGGATTACAATATCATATAGACCACGAGTCGTATATAATGAATGTTTACAGTTAAGTGAATGTAGGTAATGAGTAATGTATTCTCAAATTAAAAAAAAAAATAGTTCAACAAAATAGAAACACAAATATAACAAGAGCTTAACGCGTTTCGGGAAATACAATCCCTTCATCAGGAGCAAGAATTCATACAGTTCAGATACTTTCAGTCTTCAAGTTTCAACTTTCCTGTTTCATCTACAAAGTAAATTAAACATGAAGAGGTCAGTTTTGGATCTAAAGTTGTACATTTGTTCAAAAATCATTTGTGTCTTTGTACATGAGTGACACCTTAACAAATGCCAGGAAATATCAGTATGTTTGTTGTAGACCAAACCATCTTCTTAATCTGCCGTCCATATGTATGGCCAATTTCTTGTCCTTCATTCTGGGAAATATGCCAGACAAGATCATTTGCATTTGCACTGCTCAGCACAGTTCTCGAATTTTGGAAAACATCAATGCAAGAGGCCTACCTCTATGTTCATCAACCTTTATGCACCGAGGAAGTAGGGAAGTGACGATTATAAAAGATAGGACTCGCAATAGGCAGAGTGTCACTATTCTCTCCTTCAGTTCAACTCATCTAGGAAGAACATGGCAGTCCCGGCCAGGAAGTCTGCCAGTAATGTGAGCACAATGCTCATAAGGAAGACATGCTTACCTCTTTTTATACAAGGATACGCAGGATGTGAATGTAAAGCAATAGACGTCCATCCGGTACTTCTAAAAAGGAATAAGTATAGAGGGTGTAGTGTGAGCTATAAGCTTTAGAGGCTTGTTCAGTTTAAGTTGTAATGCCATATGGATACCTTCTAAAAATCCAGTGTCTTACCAGTGATTAAGGTAAAATAGGGTCTGCTCGACAGTAGGGCAGAAATGCTAGGATCTCAAAATGATCAATTAGGTAATGACATACAGTGCGTTCTCGCGGGTGCACGGACGTCATATGTAAACAATGTATCAACCAATGTGCAGGTGGCCGGTGTGATGCCTGTCTGGGTGATGCTATTTGAAAGTGTAATGTTAACTACTTATCTTAAGTAATTCAATCAGTGAATAAATAAAGATAAAATTGTCTGGATCCACGATACTGTTGTCATAGTATCTGTAGAAGTACTTTTCCTGACATGGTCAGAACAGATCGTTGGTCTAGGCAACACCAACACACTCTTAGGGAAGAGAGACATGTTTTGGATCCACAGGTTGGATTCCATGGCTCCCACAGGTTTGAATTAAGTATTCTCACTAACACCATTTCTCTAAATCTTGTTGACGTAAACCTCAGTGACAGTACCCTTTGTACATACTCACTAACGCATACAGTTGTGTCTAACGACCATACCCAAGCCAACAGGAGCACGACTGCTAAGTTTAGGATTTTGTGCAATCCAATATGGTGGAGACCATCATGAAGGTTTGAGTCGAAGACTGCGTTTGGTGCAACAGTCTTCTTGCATGCACACATTCACATGATGAGAGCTGCATCATTTTGCTAGGAGTAAAAGGTTGGTACGCAATTCATTCCTAAAAAGTACCAGTGATCTTGTGGTGGGGTTGTTCTCATAGCCCACCCCTGCCTCCTTAGCCCGAAACAAGGTTCATTCCTATTTCTGCGTACATTTCTGGAAGGGCGAGCCTTGGAGCACCCAACAGTGTGAGACTCAATAGCATGAGATC
The DNA here is from genome assembly GCF_040938575.1 of Ambystoma mexicanum. NCBI lineage: Eukaryota > Metazoa > Chordata > Amphibia > Caudata > Ambystomatidae > Ambystoma > Ambystoma mexicanum. The sequence goes on along the minus strand of NC_090932.1, from coordinate 231,274,694 downwards.
CGTTAGCCTGGATTCAGGTTGATTGTGGACCAAATTAATAAATGTAGCTTTATGTGAAACAGGTCTGGGCGGTGGGTGGATGGGTTCTCCAGACCTTCTATTGTGAAGCGTTTGGTTCCATGGCAGGGCAATTCTAGACAACTGTCTCGTGACCGAAAGGGAGGAGGGATGATGGACTGTCCCCAATGCACGGGAGGAAGGGGATAACATGGCATGAATCCAGATGCTTCCTACATCTTTGTAAAAGGTCTTTGTGGGGGCTGGCCTCTGTTTTCCCCCGTTGGCAGCTCCAGGAAATCATTTTAGGCAACTTGTTCTCCTGGGGAGAGTGTCCATAAACTAAACTAACATGGGGAACGTGTATGTACAACTTCCAACACGCCGATAGGCTCCGCCTCTTGTGGCCAAAGGGCTCAGGGAGAAGGGACAGACATAAGATGTCTTGCTAAGCTGCTGGCAGTCTACAAGTATTGGCAGGTGGCAGTGAACAAGCACCTGGGGACGTGTGCGACCCTCCCTTCTGTGCAAATCAATTCTTGTGCTTGGGTCCCATGAGGTCCACAGCCCCATCCCCAGAGGGTTGTAGTTGCAGAGGTTGATGTGCACTTCAGGGCACATTACGCACGCGTTGGGGGAGGGAGGTGTCCAACCATGGCTGCATGTGACAACCAAGTTATCCATAGTTGTGTTACTAAAGCATTGTTCCTCTAGCATGAAGCAGATATTGTACCCTGGTGTGTGGGAGAAGGAAGGCATGGGATGTAATGGCGGACTACCTATCCGATGGCAATAGTAGCATAACAGCAGGGGTACTGGTTGCTCCCCATCAAGAGCCTTTGTAGAGGGTCTCGCGTATAAGAAAGCATTCAGGTATTGGCTTCTCTGCCACCCAGCTGGTAAAGCCGTTGGTAGAGCGATATGGTGGTGGCATGCGAACAACAGTGCACACGGCGTCTATTGCGTGCCTACTCTCTGCATTCATTCATGTTCCCACTGCCTCTCCTGGTCATTCCCACCTTAAGGCAGGCAGAAGAAGGGCAGCATCAGGCAGACATGCAGCAGCATTGCTGCACTCGCCCAGCCCTGCCCCTACTGCGCCCAGGGTGAAACGCAAGAATACAACCCCCACCACCACAAGTTATTCCTCTACTGCTAGCATACACTGCACTCCCTCTCCAAAACCATTAAATATCACTGCAATTTAAATACCATTTTATTGACCTGTGCTTGAAAATTACTAAAGTATACAATGTATAAAACAATAATTTAAACAAATGAATGTCTAGCTCATGCTTTAGCTTATTGTCTAAATGAAGGGCAAGCTCCTAGATGACGCCAACTTGCCTATTAATGCAGCTGTAATCTATTTTCCAACAATGTTGCCCTCAAATTAAATTGCAACAAAAGCCAACGGCTCTCAAATAAAGGGAAAAGAGTTAGGCGGTGGTGAAAAAGAAGGCAGATTCCAGCTATATTAAGTAAGGTCAGGTTATAAAGAAAGCCTCAAATCTACTTCAAAGCACTATAGGCACAGAAGACCAGAGAAGTAGAAAGGCTAGGATGTGACACAGTCATGTTGCCATATGAACAGAGTGTGTACACGAAATATAACAATACTTAGCAAATGGTGCGAATGCATCAGTATTTAATGGGAAAGCTTGATGTATGGCGAGTACCCAAGTATAGGATGGCAATATCTAGAAAATGGTATGAGTACTTAGGCATGGGATGGCAACAGCCCCATAATGGGGTGAGTAACTTCCAGCGAACAGTTGCATGTCGATGGATAGCTCAGGTGCAACATGCTGGTTTTGGGAATGGCCCAATGCATTCCACAAGTCTGGAACTCTGGTGGGCCAGACTAGACTCTTCTTCATTCAGAGGGCAATGCACCTAGTACCATCAGTGGGAAATAACACCGATTAATACATATCGTAGCAGTGATCCATCTATTTGAAGTTCCATACAAATCACCAAATTATATTTATATAATGCAAGTACAATGGCAACATATTGTAATGTCTAGTAAATTGCACTAGCTGATTTGTCTGATGGAAAAAGCTGGCCATGTGTGTGAATACCTGGCAATGATGCAAGTTCCTTGCTGTATGATGACAATACCTATAATGGGTTTTATATGTATATAACCTGGCAAAACCTATAATTGATGATAACTTGATCAAGTGATTGTAACGCTAGGCAAATCGTGAATGTACATGAGCATGTGATCTCAATAACTACAGTAGCAAGAAAGAAAACCTTTTCACTAGACATGTCAAAACGGTCGGCTTTGTTATTAATGGTTGCTACAATAATGTTCTACCTTTGCACATACATTTTTTCTACAGTAACACACACATCAAACAAAGGAAGTAATCCCCTTAGCCTCCAACCATTCCATTTTTCCAACTTCTGACCTCTTTGCTAAAACTTCAAGGGCAGCAACAAACATAACGTGTACACACATTGTTTTTTCCCCTACTTACTCAAACAGTTCTTGTCTCCATGGAAAGAGCATAGTTTGGCATGGTGACTACATGTCAACTGAGCGCGCATTTCCAGTCCTGGGCTTTCGTATAACAGATCAATGCATTCTGGGAGTTCAATTCTTATTTCAACTGTATAAACATACCAGAAAACGATGATTTTCAAAAGAAACCCCAGTGGTGTTCAGATAATATGGAGTCACTCATTGGACGTCCCTGAAACATCTTACACACAAACATTAGTCTACCATAACCACCCAACCCTCCATTCTGACAGTGCTATGCAGTAATTATTATACCGTTTAAGCATAATTTGGTTTCGCAAAGAGATGGCAATTTAGGAGGTGGGAGCCTTCTTAAAAAGATTATATATTTTTTAATTTTTTTGTTAAATGCTGAGCAGAGAATGAAGGCATTAGCTGCATCGTGAGAGGTAGAGGAAAATGGGCATGGCAGGCTTTTGGTCCTTCGACATCTTAAGCCACCTACATAGTGCTTAACAATGTTAAATGAAAGTCTCTTTGTGCTCCCAGGGGGCGATTAAAAGGTAGCCTATTGCACCTCCTTTGATGCAACTGTGTCCTGGGCAGTCACCCAGTTTGCCTGCCCCTAAAAACAGGCATGCCTTTAGGGCAAAAGGTGGGGCAGGGAAAGTGCATTGACAAAGCACCCTTACCCACAGTCGGCTACTCTGATACCGGTGGATTAGAAGACCCATGCGTGAGGTGGAGTGAAGCCCAGGGGTGTGAGGTGTCATAAGGGGCAATAACAGATTAAGTCAGTTCTTGGCTACAGGGCACGTCGATGGATATTTGATGAGCAACGCTTTACACTATGGTAAATACATGGGAAGGGCAAGGGTATTGAAGGACACAGATACAAAGGTGACATGGTGGTGGTTATAAACCTTTACTAGTGCATACAAAGGTAAAGCAGAAGGTCCTCACTATTCCCATTTTCTCAGGAGGTATCCCTGCCTCTAAATGAATATATTGAAGAGTCCATCAGAATGCCCATCAAAATCAAACTCCACCATCCGGTGTCACAACCTACTTAAATCCCTTCCAATACAACTAAGGAATAATCCAAAAGAAAGTACCTTCTCCTGATACTCGGATAGTGTTTTAAAAGAATGTTCTCTTGCAACAAGAATGCCAGGGGGAAATGACTCTTCCACTGGGTTGCATGTTCCACATAGCTTTTATACTATTCCACGTTCTGGGCCAGGAGAATGACTCCCTTCTCCTGGTATTGGTCTATATAGTTTACAATAAATCCACAGGGAATTACTCCCTTCCCAGGAGTCTTTAGCATAACTCTCAGTTCTGGACCAGGAGAATGACTCCCTTCTCCTGGTATTGGACTTTACAGTCACAATAAAACCAGGGGGAAAGTCTCCCATCACCTGGTGTCTCTAGGGTATGTTCCAATGGTTTTAGCCTCTTTTACATGAGGACTCCCTCCGCCTGGTGTCTAAAAAGCTCTCTCTCGTGACTTTCGGCTTGATGTATACTTTCCCATTCTTACTTGGTGCTAAAGTCCTAAATCTTTCTTTTGTGTTCAATTGGCTTATCTTGACCACTCCGGCGAGGAGGTTCTCCTTGGACACCCAGTTCACCAGACCCTTCTGGGTTAGTGAGTAAGCTTATTGTGCCACTGCGATGAGAAGTTCTCCGCCGATGCCTGGTTTGCAATGGTTAGGGTCCCCGACCTGTCTCTGGTGGTCAGTGGGCTTATTATTGCCACTGCAATGGGGTAGCTCTCTGGATTTTGGGGTCCCTGACAAGTCTCTCTTCCACCCCTGTGTCCCTTATGGGTCTCTCTTACCTGCTGCTACCTTCCGAGTGACTTCCGTATGCCACCGGGACTTCCGGGGACTGTGGTTCATTTATCTGGTCGTCTCGCTCTGCCTTCAACAGCACTGCAGTGGCTCTGCGCTCTGCTATGCTGCTCGGCTCTCTGCTATGCTGCTCGGCTCTTCTCTCCTGCTTCACGTTTGTGTCCACTCCAGCTGGAACCGCAGAGAACTCACTCAGCTTTTTGTCAGCATCCTCTGTTCTTCTGAGACTCTTGTCTGCCGAGAGAGTTTGAAACTTCTGCTGGTTTCCACACCGGTTGCCTCTCCCGGCTGGGCTTTTCAAGTTTGTTAGTCCATTGTCTCTTATACAATGTTGCCAGTTACCGCCCTGGCGGATTGTCAATGCTCTTTATTTCTGTTGCCAACTTGAGCTTCATGCCTCCTCAGGGCCACCTCGTACCAGTACTTGCATAGTCGGAGAGCTTCATGTCTTCTGTGCTCTTCGTTCGAATACTTTTTGCTTTAGCTATATTACATGTATTCCATACATAGGTTTACTTTCAATAAAATGTCTCTGACTGGAGAGGGAATGTTGTGGAGTGCCATTGCTCAATGCACACAGTGCCCAAGGTGATTGTCCCTTGTCCCCAGAGGGGGTGCCCCTCCTCATGAGGTCCTCCCGCATTGGACCACCCCTACGGGTACTATTGGGTAGCAGTCACCCCTCTGTAGCCTCATGGAAATGGGATCCCCCTTGGGAAGAAGCGACAACACCTTGAGAATAGTCACAGACATTGATAGCAATACTAGTGATGGCAACCACTTGCAAAGGGGCAATCCCTAGCAAAGGGGCAAATACCTGAGCAGGTGATGGTCATCACTGGCTGCGACTAAATGAATTCTGCTCTGCAGGACTACAGCGAGGGGTAGTGACTAAGGTGCCTGCTCAGCCCCACACTACTACTAAACTATCAGTGATCCCAATCATAAAGGTTTAACGAGCATAGCCCAGTATACCTCCTTCCCCCATTTTGATAACATGGGCTGAGGGTAGACCATACTCTTCGAAAGGGGTGCGAGCAGGTAAAGAAGCAATCCAAACAATAGTGAAGGGACCCCAAATTCAAAGAATGTACAATCAAAGTTCTAAAAATGGGCTCTTTAATTAAACGAACCAAAATAACCAGGTTACTCACTGTAGTGACCACCTTACTCCTAGTCCATAGTCCCCTTACCTCCATACTTATGGGACATCCCTCCGTCCTGTGGGACGGGACCGGAGCGCTTTGTAAAAGCATCCAAAATGTTCAAAACATTTTTTTTTTAGTCCTTCCTCTCCTTCTACGCGGGGCCCGGCACGCGGCCGTAACCCCCCCGATCTAGGAGTAAGGTGGTCACTACGGTGAGTAACCTGGTTATACTCCTATGTCCCGTCCCCTTTCCTCCATACATACTTATGGGAGATTCCCAAGCACTCCTTAAAGGAACTATAGGTGGATGGAAAAAAACCCTTACTGAAACAGGTTCTTCAGCACAGCCTGACCAAACTGGGCATCAGCTCTTGAACTCAGGTCTAGACAATAATGTTTACAAAAAGCCGATGGGGAGGCCCAAGTAGCTGCCTTTGCGATGGTCTCCCAGGGGACATATTTCTGAAAGGCAAATGCGGCTGCCTTGCCCCACACTAGGTGTGCATGAATACCTTTAGGAGGCTTCAGCCCTTGAACGGTGTAAGACTCTGTAATGCAGGCCGCGATCCATCAGGAGATGGTCGCCTTAGAGGCCTGCTTACCTTGTGGACTACCAAAGGTGACAAACAGTTGAGAAGTGCTCCTAAATTCGGAAGTTCTGTCAAGATAGAACTTAAGAGCCCTTCTAACATCCAGACAGTGTAGAACCCTTTCCGCCTCTGAAGCGGGGTTCCGGAATAAGTCCGGCAAGGAAATAGACTGGTTTAGATGGAACTCAGAAATCACCTTCGGCAAGAAAGCGGGGTTTGTCTTTAGGACCACCTTATCCTTGTGAAAAGCCAAGAAGGGATGTTCCACCGACAAAGCTTGGAGTTCACTCACATGCCTTGCCGAAGTGACGGCTACCAAAAAGGACACCTTCCATGAGAGGTGCTTCAGGTTCACCGTGGCCATTGGTTCGAAAGGCTTATGCCACAATGCCGTCAGGACCACATTTAGATCCCACGCCGGGTGCAGACCGCGAATCGGAGGATAAAGGTGCGTCAAGCCTGCAAAATGTCTCTTAACCACTGGATTAGACAGAGAGTAAGAACATTGGTCCGTAGATAGGTAGGTGGAAACCGCCGAAAGTTAAGTTCTACATGACAGAACGTGAACTCCAGACTCTGCTAGGTGGGATACAAAGGACAGTACTGTGTCAATTGTAGCCCGCCTTGGGTCCATCCGCTTCTCTAAACAGCAATGGCAGAACCTAAGCCATTTGCTTTTGTACTGGGACCTAGTCGAAGGTTTTCTAGCTGCCTGGATAATGCGCATGTTATCCGCGGGCAGGCTAAGATGTTCTAAAGACCTGAACTCAGGCACCAGGCCGCAAAGTTGAGTGATTGTGGGGAGGGGTGCCACAGTTGTTTTTCCCCCTAGTGAAGAAGATCGGGGGACACCGGTAACCTGATCGACTGATACACGGACATGTGTTGAAGTTCTGAGAATCAAACCCTGGCCGGCCACTACAGGGCAATGAGCAGAAGAGAACAGTTCACTGAGTTCTTCAATTTACAAATCGTCCGATGAACTACAGGCAGAGGCGTGAAGGCATAAGCCCTCATGTTGTGCCATGGAATTTCTAGAGCATCCCTCAGAGAAGAGGCTGCCAGTCAGTTTCTGGAAGCATACAGAGGAAGCTTCTTGTTTGCCGCCGTAGCGAAGAGGTCCACTTCCGGAGTGCCCCAGCACAGGAAAATCCATGAGAGGACCTCCGCCTTCAGTTCCCATTCGTAGCTGACTATCGTCCGCCGACTGAGGGCATCTGCCGTGACATTCAGCTGGCCCGGAATGTGTACTGCAAGTAGCCAAACACCATGCTGAACCACCCACTCCCAAATCTGGATGGACAGCTCCACGAGCGGGGGAGACTTGGTGCCCCCTTGCTTGTTGATGTAAAACATGGACACTGCATTGTCCGTGCAAATCGGGACCACATTGTTGGCTATGATCGGTCTGAAAGCCTTGAGCGCTAGGAAGATCGCCAGGAGCTCCAGATGATTTATGTGGAGGAGTTTGTCCTGAGGTGACCAAAGATCTGAGACCTGAAGAAGATCCAACGTCGCACCTCACCCCAGAAGGGAGGAGTCCGTCTTGAAGGTTACTGTTGGAGCTGGGTCCTGAAACCCCACCCCCACCGACAGGTTGCTGAGAGACGACCACCAGTCCAGGTCTGCTCTCATGGAAGCCAGAATCGTTATCAACTTGGAGTCCTGATCCACAGCCTGAAGCTAAGAACTCCGAAGAGGCATCTGAGTCCGCCTCATCTTGAGGCGAGCAAGAGGGAGCGCCAAAAACGCACGAGGCCATGAGGCCCAGAAGCCTCTGGAACCACCAGGCCGACATGCCCTCTGACTGCGCAAACATCTGACACGTGGCCAACAGATCCGGCATTCTGTCCCCGGTCAGGTATACTCTGCAGTCGATCGTGTTCCAGCGAAAACCCAGGAAGATCAAGTCCTGAGAGACCGTCATGGAAGATTTCTGACAGTTCACCGACAGCCCGAGGTGGAACAGGAGCTGGAGGAGAGACTGAAGATTGCAGGCAGCTTTCAGCAGACAAGGGCTGCACAAGAGCCAGTCGTCCAAATACGGATATACATGGATACCCTGCAGACGAAGATAGGCCGCGATCACCGACATCTTCGTAAAGACACGCTTTGCCAAACTTAGGCCAAAAGGAAGCACTCGAAACTGGAAATGCTCCTCTCCCACAGAGAAACAGAGATATCTCCTGTGTGGACCCCAGATCAGGATATGCATGTAGGCATCCTGAAGATCCACCATGCTGAGCCAAATCGCCCATCTGCAGGGAAGACCATATCTGGCCGGGTGTGATCATCTTGAATTTCCCTTGGGGGGGAAAAGATTGAACTGGGAAAGGTCTAGGATGGTGCGCAGGCCAGCCTGGTTGGGTTTGGGCACTGTAAACAGCCAGGAGTAGAAGCCCTCCCCTCGCTCCCCAAGAGGAACGGGTTCCACAGCTCTGAGGTCCTGCAGTTTCTGCACCTCTGCTTTTAGGGAGGGCAATTCAGACTGCTGGAAAGGAGGGTTGAAGGGTGGACTAGGGGGTAGGGGTAAGCGGAAGCCCGCCCGAGCGACTGACAAGACCCACCTGTCCTCGGTGATGGTCTGCTACGCTTCCCAATGAGATGCTATGCGTCCTCCCACCAGGGTCTCGTGCGAGCGAGGAAAACCCTCATTTGGCAGGCTTTTTAGTAGGGTTACCACCTGAACCTGAGGAGGAGGCTGAGGAGCGGGAGAAAAACCGAGTCTGTTTCTGCCTCCGGTGCTTATTATCCGAAGGAGTATCCACTATGCGGGATTTCCGGTCTAGGAAGCCCCTGAAACCAGAGGAGGGCCGGCTCTGCGACAGCGGTCTCTGGGTCCTGAAAGGGGTTTTAACCAGGACTGACAAGGATTTAGCTGTCTGGGTGCTGTCCTTCATTTTGGTGAGCTCCACATCACTTGTGGAATGAAAAAGCTCCTTACCGTCAAACGGCAGGTGCAACACCTTGTCTTGTACCTCCTTTGAGAACTTGGTGGCATGCAACCACGCCTGTCGAGAGGTGTCAACACCCAGCATAAGGCCCCTAGCCGACGTGTCGACATGATGAGCCACGCCCTCAAGCAGATCCTGGGCCAAGACTCTGGCGTCAGATAAACCCGCCTTAAAGTCTTCCAGCTTCTCGACCGGAATGAACTCCTCGAACTCTGACAGACCTTTCCACATCTTCACGTTTGCCCCCGCTAACACCAGTTCCGCATTGGCCTGCAGGAGCTGCAAGGCCGAGTTAGCGAAAATCTTACTCCCAAGGGTGTCCAGGAGTTTGTCCTCTTTCCCCAGAACCTGTGTTGCCGTCATAGAAGAGGACGCTGCAGGCCTGGACTGCAAAGTGGCCGCAGCCACCACTGTGGAAGAGGGGGGCGGACAAGATGACAGGGCCACCTCTTCCGAAGAATGCAGCCTGTAACGCGCATCAATTTTCTTATTGACGAAAAGTCCAGAGTGTGGCTTTTCCCAGACCCTGCGGACCACGGCCAAAACGTCCTTCTGCAAGAACAGGCCGGTACTCTCCGAAGGAGACAAGGTGAACGCCCCCGAAAGCACACCCTCCTGCAGAGTGGGTGCCTCGGGCACTGGAACATCCAATAGGAACATCATGTCCAGTACCCGGTCGTGAAAGGCTCTAATAGAGCGGGGCTGGTCTTCGCTGTCCTGCTCCCCCTGCGCATCATACGACAGGTCAGGATCCTGCTGAACTGTGTCAGGCACCATCTTGTCCACGGAGGACAAGGGGGCAAGGGCGGAAGGGTCGGTGGAGGCACCGTAGGCAAGGGCGGCGCCGGCGGAACCACTGCTGGAACAGGTGAAGCCGGAGGCGCAGGCGGGCATATTTCCCTAAAAAGACCCTTGAAATTCTCTCTCATGGGGTCAGTACGCATGAGCATCTGAAATTTGCTGAAAAAGGTGTCCTCCGGAGCCGGTTTTGGAACTGCCGGAGAAGGCCTCTCATGAGGAGGATAATTCCAGGGACGCAGAGGGGAGGGTTGCCACACAGGCCCATCCCCCAAAGTGTCCACAAAAATCAAAGGTGCCGAACCCACAGGTAACGAGACATTGTGCGGAATGGGCATCCGGGCGTTCCAATCGTAAACTGGACGAAACGGATGCGCACAAGGAATTTTATGTTCACCCGCGGAACCAACTCCTACACCTGAGGCCGATGGCGTAGTTGTAGGGTGAGCGCCCAAAATGGCCACCGTGGTCATGGCGGGAACGGCTGCAATTTTGCCATCACCTGAGGGGAACTGCGGCACATGTGGAGGCAGGCGTCCCCATCGGTGGGTCAGGGGTCTTTTTTAGCCTTTACATAAGGAACCTCGGCCAAGCCGGTACTATGTGGCCTGGAATGTTTCTGCGACATGCCAATGGCAAAACCAGCCTCCACAGGAAGGACCTCAGCACTGCCGGTAAAGGAAGAACTTTCACTCCTTGCCCCCTCAACAGATCTGGCGTCGCCACAACAGCGGGAACAGTGAGAAACAACTTTCACCGATAAGGCCTTGGCAGGCCTCTCAGAAATGTTGGTCCCTTTAGCCTCTGCACGAGAGACCTCGGACCCAGGTCCGGTAACAGCCTTACTAGTGTGGGCCTCGAACATCCCTTCGGTAACACCAAGCCCAGCTGAGGCCTCGGGGCGCACCCCGGTACTTTTGAGGGAAGCCGATAACAAGGCCTCAGAGTGAGCTCTGGTACCCCACGACTCAGTAGAACAGGGTCTACAGGCAGCCCCCACAGGAGGGGCCTCGGAGCGTGCTCCAGTATCCACAGGCCCCTTACAGAGACCCTCGGAGAAAACTCTGGTCCAATTATCAGGCCCAGAAGGCACCTCGGGGCAGTCTCTGGTGAAAGAGCGGTCAACGCTCATCCCGGCTCAGGAAGAGCCCGGAAAGGTATCTCCCGGCCGGGGTGCTCTGAAAAGTAAATAATTTATCGAGCGTTTCTTTTTTTCATCCATAAATGCCTGAAAATGCGAAGGAGGAGTACGTCGAAACACCTCCTCCCACCGCTCCAACCGACGTTGAAATGCCCGAACTGAAAGTGAGTCGCAATAAAAACAGGAGTCCCAACGGTGATCCGGACCCAAACACTCTAGACAAAGAGGATAGGGATCCACCCTCGCGAAGCATCAGTGACACGATGAACAATCTGGAAAGTCTAGTTTGAACGACATAGACAGACTAGTACAAGATCGCTAGCGAGAGCCAGAGAGGAGGAAAAAAAGGGAAGATCTTACGAGCGCGTCCAGTCCCGAACGAGCAGAGAAAAGGACTGATGGGCGATGCACGGGGCAGAGCCGAGATGGGCGGGGTTACGGCCGCGTGCCAGGCCCCGCGTAGAAAGAGAGGAAGGACTAAATACATTTTTTGGGGAAAATTTCTTATGCTTTTACAAAGTGCTCCGGTCCCGTCCCACAGGACGGAGGGATGTCCCATAAGTATGGAGGAAAGGGGACGGGACGTAGGAGTATAGACAACTAATAAAAAAAACTACTGGCCCTCCTCATAACGGAAAATAGACTTTAAAATAAAGGGCCACTCTGGGTCAGAGTTATTCAATAGGTCTTAGCAGAGAAGGGGGGCTTAAAAGTCACTGGAGGGACAGGCCTACTTCAAAAACCTTTCAGGTCCCCCCCCCCCCATGTCAAACAAGCTATCTGGGCACTATAAGCGTTGGGCCATGGTAAAGTCAGGGAGTGGCACCTGCCCGGTTCCAATGCTGTTCTGCAGCAGCAACGAAGATGCTGGGTCGGCAGTGCAAGACGACTTGGGGGCCTCACTTGTTGTGAAGCAGAGACTGGGCTTCGGCGGCGAACAGGTTTGACTGTCTCATCACAGCATCATGGCACTGCAGCAGCAAGTGCTGGTAACCAGGCAGCCAGTGTGGAGTTACAAGACTTGGCCAGTCTCCAATGCAGCGATAGTAGAGCTTCAGCATCAAGCATATTTCAAAAGGTACAGAAGCGGTCAAATGTCAATGTTGAAGAGGACTTCCCTTGCAGTAGCTTGGGTGGCGTTGAAGGTGTCCAAACCTCAGAGATGCAGAGAGTCATCGACCCTTCCTTAGCTCTTTGACTGCTAAGAGAAACAGTCCAGGGGGCCAGAAGCAAGCTCTTTCTTCTGCCCTTCCCATCTAGGAGGGTTTTTTGCAGAGTGCACCTCTGTGAAGTAGGGGCCTTGTTACCTGTGACTCAGTTGTAGTAGGATTTATCCAGCCAGCTGGGTCATCCCAAATAGGCCCTGGGATGGCTATTTGGGATGACCCTGGTCTCTTCCGTGGAGCCCTACATCATCACCTCTATGGCAGGGGACTTTGGAATAGCCTGTATCCTCAAAAGAGTTCCATGTGAATTCTTCTTGTTTCGAAGTCCAATGATGAAATAACTAAGGGGAGGGATACCCCTTTAGAAGGGCAAAAATACTATGATTTATCCCACATCAAGCCTGTTAATTGTCCAATCCTGGCTGCTGTAAGAAGTGCTGAAGGTATACCCAGAGTGCCAAGTCTGCAGGAAGTTGCCAGGAAGTATTGGAGCCCTAGCAAAAAACAAAAAGGATAAACCCATTTGTGGTCTGAACCTCTCCTCGGGCTACTCTAACCTCAGCCCTTTCTCTGGCTGGTTCCATCAAAAGGTCTCCAGTAACCAGCACTCTGGTGTGAGATGGAGACTATCATAACATGACTGTCTAAGCACCAATTCCTAGGGCACCCTTTTGGAAGCATTCCTGGGAAGTGTTGCGCTCCATGGAGGAAGGTGTCCCCCCTCCCGAGGGGATCAAAGAGAAACTTCCTGGCCTACACCAAACATGGTTGCTGTCGGCATACCCAGACCACACAACTAACACACCAGGCCCAGTCATGCACGAGTCATTGCTCACCAAGCTGACAATTATAATAGGACATTTAATGTATTTATTTATTTTTCGCTTGTTGTTAGGTGCTCATACAGGAAGTAAATACTGTTTCAAAGCGCCTACAGGGGGACAAGGGATGAGAAGCAATTAAAACACATAAAAAATATTAAATACAGTGGGGGTTGGGGGGGAGGAAAAACATAGTATGCCTTGTGAGTGTTCAGAATGTGCAGGTGCAGAAGGGAGGGGGAATGGGATAGGTGCTGGGGTGCTCATGGGTGAGCAACAGGTGAAGTGCAATGTAAGGTAAGTGCGAGCTTCCAGGGGTGGAGGGTGAGACGGACAAGTGCTGAGGATAGACAGAAGCTGGGGGCGATTCGGTGCGGGAGGTCAGGGCCCAGAGGATACATAAGGGCCCTGGACACCAATCAAAGAAACTGGGATATTAGCCGAGGAGAGAGGGAGGGAAGGAGGTGGCAAAAAGGAAGAGGGTGGGGATGCTGTTGCAAAGAAGGGAGCCAGGAAAGCGATCAACTTCCTGTCCTCTGTTTAGCAAAACGCTTTATATACAAGGAGTTGGTGCCAGAGGAGCACAGAGGTCTAGAGGGGGACTATTTAGTAAGAGAGAGTTGCAGATAGGGTGGTCCCCGGCCCCAGACAGCCTTCTGCATGATACAGAGGGATTTTAATTTAATCTGTGAAGCAACCGGGAGCCAGTGAAGACTTTTTAGGGCAGGAGAGATGCGGTCCCAGAGCTTGAGGCCAAGGATAAGTCTTGCTGCCCTATTCTGGTCGCAAAGTGGAAGAAGGTAGATCCAGGTGGAGGCTATTGCAATAGTCAAGCCTAGAGCGAACCAGGGCTAGGGTAACATTGAGCTTCTGGGGAAGGGGAGAAAAGGTAGAATTCCTTTGAGAAGGAAGAGCTGAAAGTGGGACTTCTTGTCAGTGTCCAGAGTGTGAGGGAGGAAGGAGAGAGAGAGAGACGAGTTGAAGGACTCCAAGGTTTCGGGCTTCAGAAGAGGGAGAAGGGTAAAGCCCATGGAAGAAGGCCAGAGTGAAGGGAAGAAGTCGGGTTCAGGGGTCCCAATCAGAAGGATCTCAGTTTTGCAGGCATTGAGGCAGAGATCATTGGAAGTGCATCAGGCCTGAATGGCAGAAAGGCAGTCAGGGATGATGGAAAGTGCAAGCGGGTCCACAGGAAGTTTGAAGAAGAGTTGTGTGTCGTCAGCATAACACTGGAAGTTGGGGGGAGAAGGAGGAGATGAGTGCCAACTGAGTAAGGTAGATGTAAAAGAGCCAATGCCAGCGAATAGAGCCCTGGTGGACACTCCAGGTGAAGAATGAAGGAGGTTACGAGAAGGAGCTCAGGATGACTTGGCAGGATCGGTCAGTTAGGAAGGAGGTCAGCTACTCCAGTGCCCGCTCCGAGATACCAAGGGTGTCACAGAGCCTTTGTACGAGGATGGAGGGGTTGACCGTGTCAAATGCAGAGGCGAGATCAAGAAGGACAAGGACGGCGGGGGAGTTGAAATCCAGGGATGCAAGCAGTTTTTCTCAGGTGTTCAGAAGAGCAGTTTTGGTGCCTCTGGATGCTCGTAATCCATATTGATGTTCGTGGAGACAGTCAACAAGTTCAGTGCGAGAGAGGAGTTGGGACAGGGTCAACTTCTCCAGCAGTTTCCCCAGGAAGGGGGTGATGGGGATAGGGTGGTAGTTGGCTGGAAAAGAAGGGACTGCTGACGGTTCTTTGAGGAGGGGGCGCACAAGGGAGTGCTTGAGGAAGTAAGGGAAAGAACCTGTAGCAAAGGAGTGGTTACAGAGATCAGTGAGCGCAGGGGCGAGAGAGCTAATGTTATCCTTGTTCTGGATGAGCAAGGGGAAACCTGTTTGGAAGACACCTTCATGGAGCGGACAACTCTGGTGACATCTTCTGGTGAGATGAGAAGCAGGAGGGAGGAGGAGGGTGAGTGGCCAAGGGAGGCAAGGGTGTGAGGGATGGCAGTGTGAGGGACATGGCTCTTCAGGATGTCCCGGGTTTCGGTGGTGGAGTGGCGAGTGTGTTGCAGAGGGCCTGTGAAGGAATAGGAGAGTAGGATACTGCAGAAGGGTTCACAAGTTCCCTGCAGATTTCAAAACGTTCAGCAGTGTTGTTGGGAAGGTCAGATACGCGCCAGACATGCAATGGTTGTGGCTGTATAATTGTATAATATCAGTATATTATGCAACTGTCACCAGAGTGCGGGGGTACCCAACATTTTGAACAGGTGCATTTGGTTAAAAAAGAAAACTGTATGTTGGTACTTTGAGTTCCAGTAGGTGTGTTTAGGAATGCACTTTTGACCTTTGAACCTGCAGGACAGTTGCTGGGGACAGTCAGAACAAGGTGTGTGTGTGCATTATACTTTTCAGCAAGGATCATTATGAAAGTAGGACCCAATTAGCTGATTTCACTTTCTGAATGAAATTACACACATTATTTTATTATTAAATGTCATGAAGGTTCAGGCCATCATGCACTCACCAGATGGATTCAGTCAAATTGGCAAATGCCCACTCTGAAGGAGGCCACTACCTTGGCATTTCATGGCAGTCCTCGGCAATGTGAAGAGTTATTTGCATCTGATGGCATTTCTTTGCAATGGGGCCGGCGCCTGTACCGAGGATAGTAATCTTTGACAATGGGGCAGGTACCTGGGCATTTCATTGGGATCCTTGGAAATGGGTAAGTCGCTGGACTGTTGAGGGTAAACCCTGCAACAGGCCAAACAACCAGGAAGATTCTGGTAGTCTTGTACAATAGGGTAACTTTCTGGGCATTTGAAGGCAATTTATGCTTCTGGAGTATGCTTTGCTATAGTTTAAGACAATCCTTGGCAATTGGGTAAGCGATTGGGCAGTTGTTGCTAACGGAGCAAGTACGTGGGATGTTGGCAGCAGTTATTGGGAGTATAGAAAATATCTTAAGAAATGATGACAATGAAGCAAGTACATTTGGTCTGGGACTGGTTTCTTGGCAGTTGAAGGCAACCTTGGCAAATGGGCAAGTGCTTGGGTAGTAAATGGCGGTCCTTATCATTGGGGCAAGGTCCTGGGAAATTGATGATAATCCTGGATAATGGGCAGTGGGGCTGGGTAGGTTAATTAGGCTGAAGGTGTGCAGCGACAATGCACTTCTCCCCAGTGTCTATGCCCTTTTGACCATATTAATTGCCTTCACTGCCAGGGATCCTGGAGGCGGCGAGCATGCAGAGACTACTATCTAAAAGCTAACAACTAATCTTTTCTCAAATGCTTATTTTCCAAAGCAAGTCCTTGTGGTTACAGGAGCGGTGTGCATCCTTTATTAAGATCAGGCATGAAGAAGAGAATGTGCACCACAGATTTATGCTGTTCTGTTTGAGAAGGGAAGCAAGAGCTGAAGGAATTAAAGCCACCTGTGGCAGATGTTATGCACGATTGTTCCTTGAAGAGAAATGCTTCACTGTACCAAAGTTCGGGACTGTATGGAGGAGCACAAATTACTGAGCTTGAACTGACGTGGGTGTTCTTTTTTCTAACGAAGATTGGTATGCTCTGCTAAGGAGTTATAGTTGTTAACTTATTTCTTGTGTGGCCCTACCGAACTAGCCAGTAGTAAACTAAAGTGAAGCAGGACGGTGGATGCATAGCTAAGAAAGGAACCTTCAGGGATGAAGCACATACATATAGTTAGTTTGAAGGGTGACTCATAATAGTCCACTAGTCTGGGTCTAAGCCATCTAGGAGGCATGGAATTGATCTTTCCATGAGGGACGAAAATCCTCTGATTCGCCTTGGATCAATCAGCAACTTGACACTGACTAACCACCATGTCACTTCACTCTGTCACTTAGACAGCTCTTTTGGCATTGAAGGCACTGCATTAAAGTGAATTTCTTCATTTTGATCGATAGAAAGTCACATCATACCCCAGCCACTTTAAACACGCTTTCCATAAATGCAGTCTCCCGCCCTACTCCCCCCCCCCCCTGCCCCCCCACCCCCCCAAGGATGCACCTGGTCTCCATGGCTGCCTTTTCAATAACAGCTGGCAGACTTCATCACTCCATTCTTTCATGTACTTTGTTACCCTGCCTTCCAACATGGCTGCTTGTTTTTTTTCACCACTCGGAACTGCAGTCGTCTGGGTTGGCCCTGCACCCCTTCCCAATGGTTGCACTTGGCTTTGATAAACCAATGAGGGCAATCGGGAGGCGGGAGCCGGCCATCCACCTAAGGCCCACAACAAAGGCCCCCGTCTACCCGTGTTCACCACAGAAAGCTGCGTCGCCTGCAAGTGCGGACGCTTCCCCCTGCCCCCACTTGGTTGCCTGCGAGTGCGGATGCTTCCCCCAGTTGCCTGCGAGTGAGGATGCTCCCCACCCCCCCCCCCTTGGTCACCTGCGAGTGAGGATGCTGTCCCCTCCCCACCTTCCTTGGTTGCCTATGAGTGAACGCTACCCCCACACCCACTTTAACAAAAAATTAACCCTAGGCATCCGATGCTGCAGCCCTTTTAAATGGGGTTGTGCATCATATCTATGCCACTTATTTGACTCTCTGCATTGTATGCCGATGCCGCCCTTCAAGATGGGGCTGTGCATCATGCCTTTGCCACACATTTGGCTCTATGCATTGTATGCCGATTCCGCCTTTCAAGATGGGGATGTGCACCATGTCTTTGCCATTTATTTGACTCTCTGCACTGCATGCTGATGCCGCCCTTCAAGATAGGGCTGTGCATCATGTCTTTGCCACTTATTTGACTCTCTGGATTGTATGCTGATGCCGCCCTTCAAGATAGGGTTGTGCATCATATCTTTGCCATTTATTTGGACCCTTTGCATTGTATTCTGAAACCGCCCTTCAAGATGGGGTTGTGCATCATGTCTGTGCCACATATTTTTACTCTCTGCATTGTATACTGAAGTCGCCCTTCAAGATGGGGCTGTGCATCATGTCTCTGCCACCGATTCTGACTCCATGCATTGTATGCTACTGCCGCCCCTCTAAAGGAGGTCAGGCAAACTGTATGTATCTGCTAGCACTTCTGTAACTGAGCCTTCTCACAAGCACTTCTGTAACTAAGTAAGCCTTCTTACCAGCGCCACGATGCCCGAGGGCAGTTGGGCACTTTACAAATAAATAAAACATTCTCTGCCACCCTCTAAACCTATGGGGAGCACACCTAGATTGAATTCAGACTTGGTGACTCTCCACTGAATCTACACCATGTTTCTTCATGCCGTCTTCAAACCAGAAATTGGTTATCAATTGATTGCCTCAAAAACAGATTATCTTATTTGCTGTTTACTATTCCACCTTCACTCCCATTCCCATGACAGCCCCCCCATAGGGGCTTCTCCTACCTCCTCTTGCATGGTAAAAAACCTGGGAGTGGTTTGATAGTCTGTATTACTATTTACAACAGGTAGAAAGATTTCCCTTGGAGTCCCTCTGGCTTGATGTGTCCCTATGGCTTGAGTCACACATCCTATCTCCTCTCCCTGAAAAATAATAGCAGCAGGCCAGAGCCTTTGATAATTGAGCTTTTTAAAACATTGTTTATTATTTTTAGGATAAAATCTTCCAGTTGTATACTGAACTGCCCCAAGCGTAAACACCCCTAAATTAAATCCAAATTATATCCCGACACTAGTACAAAAGGTCCCCCTGCTACAAAAACATAAGCCTGCAGGTTTTTGCCTTCAGAGCTCGTCAGGGACAACATGTTTGTGAAAACTCCTAGCAGTAAGTAAACTCAAAGTAGGGAGAGGTTCCTGGAAGCAAGTGCCACCTTGCCATAAAAATTAAAAACACACTGTAATGCTAGAGTCTCCCACCACACAAGTCAGTCCATTACAGCATGTTTGCATTTATGGAGAATAAATGTGTTTCGACAAGAAAGACAAAACAAAGCAATCAACAGTAGGCCCCAACACTATAGGGAGTGATATGGTTGCAGACCGATGGATGATTGGGTGGGCTGGCGGGGCAGGGGGGAGGGTGATGGGAGGCCAGGGCAGCGCAACACATAACCAAATTTGTTAAGAACAGGTTAGAAATAGAATAAAAAAAAGATAGAAAGTAGAGTGGTCAGGAGAGAAGGCATAATTTGGGAGTAGTTTGTGGGAGCACCTTCTTGGTGACCACTGTGAAGCTTGAGTGAGAACTTGAATGAGTGGCGAAAACTTGTACCAGAAGAGAGCTCCAGTGATACGGGGGAAGTGTTTATTGCTGCAATCAGAAGCTTTCAGGGAAGGCGATTGCTTGCTTGCCCAAGGTGATATGCCGAGTGAAAAAAAAACATAGCAACAGCTCAGCTCCTCGCTACACTAATTAACACCAATGTCCGCCACAGTGGGGTGTGAAGAGTCATGTGGGATCAAAGATACAGGATGCGTGTGAAAGTAGCATGTGACACTGGGCGGATGGCGTATGGCATAGAAAAAGTGGTTCTGAGTTGGAGGATGCTGGCGGCTGTAGAGACAGACCGCAGCATCATCTAGAACTGTGCCAGGAGGCAAACGGAAGCAGCCTGAGACAGGGACAAGCAGTGGGGTAAGATGGAAGCCAGTGGAGCAAGCAATGCAGATTCACACCGCCAGATTCAGTCTGTATTGCAATCGATCTGATTGGCTCCAGCACATTTCAATATGACAAATTAATTTTTTATTTTATTGGGCATTTATAAGACGAGTATACGGCTAAATAGTGTTTTAAAGCACCACAAGTTAAAAGGGAAGGCAGCAAGGGAACAAGTAAACAACAAAAATGACAAAGAACAAATCATAAAGACAACAGCGGTCCACTAGTCCTTGTGACATTTGGAGAGTGCAAGTGCAGAGAAGGGGGTGTATGGATACATGCTGGAGGTTCCACCAGGGTGCGAGTGACTGAGATGTCCGTTGCAGAGGCAACAGGTGCGTGCGAGGGTAGAGGCATCCTAGTGAAGGGGGAGGTCAACCGCCCACCAGGCAAGGGCAAGCCTGAGACAAGCACCCAACAGGCAGGTGTGGGCCCAAAGGCTAGGGCGGGTGGGGGGGCAGATTCTAGTGGCGACTGGGTAGAAGGCCAGGAACCTAATGAGGGACCTGGCCGCCAATTTCAACAACAGTTGGGATAGTTAGCACCGGAGATAGTTAGAAACAGAGAGAGAGAGAGATGGAAGGAGGAGGAGAAGAGGAAAGTCTTCAGGAGTTTGCGGGACTTGAGAAGATCCGGTTCAAGACGAAGAGAGAAAGGGAGACTTTTCCAGAGGAGGGAGTCAGTGGAAAAGAGATCTGCCCCTAGCTCTCTGCTTAGAAAAGCGTTTGACCAGCAGAGAGTTGGAGCCGGAGAATCAAAGGGATCTTGAAGGATAGTATTTAGTGAGAGAGAGCTGCAGGTAGTGTCCCAGGCCTCAGACAGCCTTATGGATGATGCAAAGGGTCTTGAATTTGATCCTTGCAGCAACTGGGAGACAGTGAAGAGATTTTAGGGCTGGAGAGATGCAGTGCCTGGATTGGATGATCAAGGAGGATACAAATGGATGATCCGACACACAGAGCTGTGTCTGTATCCCACCTCCACTTCCAAACAGAAAATATTGCCGATTTGCAGCAGTCACTGCTTGAACATGCCTACGGCTTCAGCAAGAGGTGTCATGGCCATTCTAAAACTAGGCCTCCCAATCCCATACTCCCAAGCATATTGTAGGGCTTGTGTGCAGAAAGCATAGCTCTGTCTGTGAGGGGAATTCTTGTTGAGAGCTCCAAAACAGGCCCCCAATTGGGTACTCCGACGCCAGCTAGCTCTACTATAAGGTGAAGGAACATCAATGGTCGGTGGAAAAACAACCACCAGTTTACCTTTGAAAGACATTTGTGTTGCTCAACGTTTCCTCAAACTATTCAGGACCTTGTATCGAACCAGAACAACTATCCACAGATTATTTTACGACAAACCTCACCCCTCCTGTACCAGCAAGACATCATCAAGAACCATGTATGCAAGTATATCATGACCCTCGGGAGGAACGGCATACCAGTCTGCTTTACTCCCCAAACCTCCCACAGAAGAAAAAAATAGCAGACAGGAAGACATCTGAAACTTGCTCCCACCAAACCTGCTGTGTTGGTGTATGCTATTCGCTGACCAATGGCACAAGCTGCGAATGTACACAGCAGCGCTACTATGATGTGATCTGATTTGAAGAGGGCCTTGGTCTCTAGGAGATTAAAAAAAGGAGGGGGAAAAAAAACAGATCTTTTCCTCTGGCCAATTACTTGAGTCAAGGAAGTTGAGCGTTACAGCTTAATTTTAAAAACGTTGGTATTTTTGTATTTTTACTTGCTTTAAAATATCCCAGTCAACAATATGAACTACCCTTTCACTCCCTGAAAAAAATTGTATGACTGTCAACTTCCAAAAGTAGGGAGTAAAAGAACCCCACCTCAAAATGTGATCTAGAGCTCTGATTTGCATGCTAACTAGGAAATTAAAAACTATGGTCCCGAAACGGCACCTCTGCAATTTAAGGCCATGAAACCTTTTTCTAAAACAGCGGACTTCACATTTAAAAATGCTGCCAATGTATAACAATTGGTATTCTTATGCACCAGAGTCGGACAATATTAAGTGAAAACATATATGCAAGTGTCTTTAGTACTCAGTCTTTAAATCTGTACCCTTTGCAAGACACCCAGTCTAGTCTTTTGGATACTCAAAAGTAGTAATTCCAGGTTTCAGAGTATGCTTAAAAGGCGGTCGGTAGAGATGCCATCACATGTTAAATAGACAACATTAAAGTCTTTCAGAGCATCCTACATAACTAAGTAGACATAAGGAGTCCACAGCAGTGCAGAAAAAGCTTGTAACTAACGACATGGAACAGTTCCCCAAGTTCCTTTATTTTTCACATCATAACTAACTGCCAGCATAAGCGAGCAAAAGGTAAAGGACCATTCTGAAAAGTAAAAGTTAATGCAGGTGGCTTGTAAAGGTCAATCATGAGGAAATACAGTTCCTTGTTCAACGTCACAGGGAAATTGGAACAACGTCACAGGGAAATTGGAACAAAAATAGATCATGTACTGTACCGCCCAAAGTGTACACAAAATTGTAGATTCTCATGAACAATCTCCTAAAGCTATTCTACCCAATGCTGAGAAAATATTCGTTGACATTCAAATGCATGTACAAAATGACGTTATATAGTATATCTGTACTATTGTGCCCTATGTCTCCCAAGAGCATGAGAATTATTTACCATGACCAGCAGTTTGCCGTGATGGCATCAATGAGGCCATACATGAGGTCATTGGTGCGGTCATCAATGTGCTTATGGTCTGTGTAAAGACTGGAGGGGGGCCATCTATACTTCTGCCCTCTATATGGTAGGGTAGAGGCACACAACTCTCCAGCAAGGCTCTCAATTTGGCATGACGAGGTGTGCTGCCAGGCCTAAGCTTTCAGGAGGTGATGCAGGCAGGTTCTGAAGTACAGCGTTTCCCCAAAACCCCCACAAAGGAATGTCCACACACTGTGTTATGTGCGAACGCAACTTCTTTATATAAAATAGGATTTGCTACCTATACCAAATACACATATAAATAACACTTTGTACTTAGCATACTTATTCAAAGAATGGCAAATATATAAACTCTATGTGGTATCACACATTCCTTAAATCCAGCAATAGATACACTAACTGCAAACAGTTTTAAATAGACAGGTGGATTCTTAAGTTAGGTTTAACAACATAGAATAGGAAAGAAAGGCAGGTTAGATATCAACAGTGGCAGAATGCTTTTGGCTCAACAAGTAATTCTGAGTGAGGAAAACGTTATGGAGAAACTTATGTTGTCTTTTACAGCCCAGTTCAATAATGTTCAAAAACTTTGTGCTTTCTTTTAAAAGGTTCTACCACCCCAAAGTACCTGCGAGGCTACAGGAGAACAGGATCCAAGACAAATCTGGGACCCCACGATTGATTCCTGAGGCTAGAAGATGCTCTTCCTCGTCACAGTACCTTTGATGCCTTGGCAGGGAAAGTGGCAGAGTTTCTCAGCTTTACTCAATGATTCCCTCAGGAGGATGGGCCCCCTTAGGAAGAAGGAGCCACTGGGAGTCCAAGAATAAAAAGGAACCAAAGTCTTTCTGTAGTGCAGCAGTTTGGCTCTTCGCGGTGCTCTCCTGTTGTCTACGATGTCTCCAACTGTAGAAGTCCTGTAAAGATGAAACTTGCTTTGGGCTCCTTAAAGGCTTGGCAGATGAAAGGGAGACCCTTTGATGACTTCTGAAGGCAACGGGTGCATAGGTCACCTTTGGTGTCGGGTTTCGGAATATTGCGGTTTTCTGACTTTCGTTTCTTCGATGCAGCAGCCGCAGCACAGACGTTTGGACAGCTTCTGGCAACCAGGACCCAACCCCTCGGGTGGACCTCAGACCCTCACCAAGTCTGGACCCTTGGGAGATCCTAGTTAGCGTCTGGTGGTAGGAAACCCACCAATGGACCTTCCACTGCACCAGACTCTGGGCTCTCTTCGGTGGGAAAAAGTGGTCAGGGGTGACAAGGATGTCCTTTCAAAAGTTCTTAGGCAGATTGGAACTTGCAGCTCCGGGTGTCCAGCAGCAATATGTAAAGGTACCCACTCTTCTGGGCGGTAGACAGCAACGGCTTCCAGCAGTCACGAAATGCACTCCCAGACCCTGAGTGACACCAATGTACTTCTCTGGCTCGACATGTCTGGCACTCCTCTTCTGGACTTTGAAAACCCCTTCGCCGGATGGCAGGCACACAGGACTGGCTTCCGGAATACTTTGATGAAGAGGAGCTGGTTTGCACTATGGTCCCACGTATCTCGGGGAGAGGTCTCCTTTGCAGGTCCTCTCTGGATCCGTCCTTGGGAGACACAACAGCTTTCCGATTACATCGAAGAAACGCAGCAGCAAACCTCTCTTCCATCTGGGCTTCAAGGAACAGCTTCTCCTTGCTTCAGCTTCGAGTTCAGCTTCTGAACAAATTGGTGAGAGGTTGCCAGATATACACATCCGTCCCTCATTCACTGTGGCCGAGCCAGGCTCAGTCAGCCAATCACACGGAAGGGCATTCATGCAGGCAGGCAATCAGGCTCATATGCATTCAGGCCATTCACTCCACCCAGAAACCCATAACAAAGTGTGGGTTGGGGCAAGTACCCATCCTTTCAGCACACTACACTGCATTCATGTCAATTTCAGTCAGGGCTGTCTCATTCAATGTGTCACACACACAGAAACCAGACACCCACAACAGAGAATGTGAGTTGGCTTCCATCTCCATTCACACAGGGTCCCACCTCTACGGTGTACCTACAACACACAACACATGGGAAGGCTCCAGTCAGTTTAACAGGAGGCAGCCCCAGAGCCATATATGGTGTTTCCACCCAACAGACATTCAGGAGGAAGGGACAGAGTCAGGGCTTCCAGGGACTTTGGGAAACAAGGTAAAAGGCAATAGAAACCAAGAGGCCACAGGGGCCATCTCGCTAACAGGAATCCATTGGTTCCTATGGCAGGGCCTCCATGTCCCTAAAATGGAGAACACTCGGGACCACTGCCAAGTCAGCATGTAGCTGCCACCAGCACATAGCGTGCTCTGCTGCCAACACTCAGTTGCCCAGAAACACACATCAGGGGTTCATGGGTGTACCCCCATCGATGGGTGCCCTAAGGGTATCCCATGGGTGTTGTTCACCAAAAGATAATATGAAAAGCTGCACTGCCCGAGGTCCAGGCGGTACCTCAGTGGCAGAACCCAGGAGGAAAACACAAAAACACACACAAAAACACACACACACACACTGGAGGCCCTGTCCCTCCATAAGGCAAAAAGTTGTGGGTCAGGAGGGATTTACACAGGAGAACCTAAAAAGGAGGAGGTGTGCACATGTGGAGTGACAGTGGCAACGAGACAGGCTTTTGAATTTTCCAGCTTTTGTACATTAATGGAGCAATCAGAAAATTGAGCATTTCTATGGGAATTAGTCTTTCGGCCATGCAACTCCATGTCACAGTGATCGCCAATGGGACATAGCAATTTACAAGTTAATTGTCGTTTACTCTAGTTGGTGCAACGCGTCTGAAGTCCGTGGCCAGTGGGTTCAGATTATTTACTTGTGATGGGAATACAGGGCATGGACATCGGCTGGTCCACTCATGTTTTAACTGAATTGTTGCAGATTGGCCATGGATAAAATATTGCATAACAAAAGCCACGAAATTCAATTATTATGAGACAGTAAAGATAAACCAATAGCATTTGCATGGCGCCTATACAGAAGAAAGTATTTCCAGGTGCCACAAGACTAGGAACGGAATGGGGTTATGGAGAGGGGGGGGGGAGCAGGAGGAGGATAAAAAAAACAATGAACAGTCCCAACAGGCCTTGTGAAATTCAGATTGTGCAAGTGCAGCAGCAGCAGGAAGTGCAGGGGGGGAGATGATGGAGGGGGTTATATGTCATTTCATTGACAGCTATTTTTTGGACAGGTTTTCTACTAAAACGTTTTGCCTAAAAAAGCCATTGAAACATTGTATTTATTTTGGGGCTGGTCCCCCGGCCAAGCCCCCGCTCCTCTATCATTTTTTTTTTTTTTACTATGCCTGGCCCCCACAAACCTTTATATACCCTTTCACTCCCTCCCCCATATATTTCAAAAGTTTTTTTTCCAGTGAAAATCTGTCGCAAAAAAATTGCTGTTGATGAAAGCATGCTGTACCGATGGAGGGTCAGGGTGAGAGGAAGGTAAGGGGAGGAGAAAGGGGATTGAGGGGGTTAGGGGCTGGATGAACGCTAGGGGGCAAGTGCTAGGTGAGCCTTGGAGAGCAGGTGCTATGGGGTGAGGGTCAGGTAGTGCGAGGAGGGTATGGGGTGGACCAGGCTCAGTAGTGTTCAGGGAGGGGTGCCCAAAGGCAAGTGCTGGGTGCTGAGGCAGACTGGACGAAGAGGGGGTGGCAGGCAGCCAGTCGTATTAGAGGGTGGGTGCATTAGCAAGGAAAGGGGAGAGGGAAAGAGGAGGAGAAGAAGAGGAAGGTCTTGAAAAGCTTCCGTAACTTAAGGGGATCTGGCTCAAGTCAGAGGGGCAGGTAGGCCGTTCCAGAGGGAGGCTCCTGCCGAAGAAAGATCTACCACCCACTCTCTGCTTGGTGAAACATCTGACCCTCAGATAGTTAGAGATGGAGGACCGAAAGACTCTAGCCGGGCGGTATTTAGCTAGAGAACATTGAATGTACCGTGGTCCCAGGTCCCAGAAAGCCTTGTGGATGATGCAGAGGGTCTTGAATTTGATCCTTGCATTCACCAGAGCTTTTAGGGCTGACGAGATGCAGTCCCTGGGCTTGAGGCCAAGGATAAGTCTTGCGGTCCTATTCTGGATTAATTGAACAGGCCAAAGGGAGGAAAGAAGAAGATTAAGGAAGAGGCTGTTACAGTAGTCTAGCCTGGAGAGAACCAGAGCTCTAGAGACCTTCAGTTTCTGGGGGAAGGTGAGGAAAGGGAGAATGCCTCTGAAGAGAGCTGAAAGTGAGCCTTCTTGGCAAGGTCAGCAATATGAGGTGTGAAGGAGATAGGAGTCGAAGATGACCTCCCAGGATTTTAGCCACACAAGAGGAGGAGGGGGAGGAAGGAAGGACGGGGGAATGGGGGGTGGGGTGGGGGGGTGAAGAGTACCAATGAGAAGAATCTCTGTCTTACTAGAATTAAGACAGAGATCATTAGCATCACACCATGCCTGAATAGCTGTCAGACAATCAGGAATGGGAGAGGAGGGGAGCTTAAAGGAGAGCTGAGTGTCATCCGCATAACACTGGAAGTGATGGAGAAGGTGATCAAGTGGGCGAGCTGAGCAAGGTAAATGCTGCATGTAGAGAGTGAGGTAGAGGAGAGAAAATGATCCATTTGAACCTGTGAGGGCTGATTTGATAGGAAGGAGGTCAGCCAAGCCAGTGCCAAGTGTGTGATGCCCACAGTATCACAGGGTGTCCAGTCGTTTGGTCGACTGAAAACTGGTCGAATGACATTTGGTCGACGCAATTTGGTCGAAAACCAAATGGTCGAATTTTTTTTTTATTTATATATTTATTTTTCGGGTTTTCGTTTTTTAAAAAAAGGGGGTTTTAGAGAAAAAAAGGGAGTTGGGGGGGGGGACCCCACCCAGAGTTGGGGGGGGACCCCACCCAAAAAAATAAAATAAAGGGGTGAAAATAAAAAAATAAAATAAAATAAAATAAAAATCGACCATTTGGTTTTCGACCAAATTGGTTCGACCATTTGTCTGGTCGACCAATTTTTTTCGACCAAATGTCTGGTAAGCGTATCACAGTCGATTAAGGAGCATGGCATGATTGACCGTATCGAGAGGACAGATCAAGGAGGGAGAGTTGGAGTCGAGATTTGAGAGCAAGTCTCCACTGGTGTTCAGGAGAGCAGTTTCCGTGCCTCTGGCTGCTCTGAAGCCAGACTGGTGGACGTAAAGATAGCTAACAGATTCAATGTGACAGATTATTGCAACAAAACTATGGAAAATAGGGAGGGTGTGGGATGTGATGACAATCTGAACTCTGATCGTGCACCCCATTGCTGAGCCTGTGATCACTTACATGAGGTCACAGCAGGGATTAACAATGAGACAAAATATAATCCCATCAGGAGTGATCTGCAGGGGGGTTGGCCCCGAATAAACATTGCCATCACTGCCAGCAACTGCTGAATTCCATGGGTTTTGTTTCGACAAATTGGTTTATCTTAACGAAAGAGTTTCACCGAAATATATATTATATATGTACCACATTATCCTCACATGAAATAACATGTTTAACACAGGGCGATTTTAGTGAACACTTCCCTCTCCCACTCACTCCGCGAATAGCACTTTGGTTAGCCACTAAGGGACATGGTTTCGACAAAGAGCTTCTTAGAAAAGAAGGAGTAGGTGGATCCAGCTCTCCCTGCCAAACATCCTACAGCATTCTGATGTGCGACCATTTGCAAGACACAGCGTAAACACAGAAAAGTATTAACTGCTCCAAAAGGAGCTTAAAATGTTACATTGACATACCACATTGAGGCACCTTCACTGGAGGCTGGCTTCGTCTGCATCTCCCACAGCAGCAAGATCGCGCTCTGAAATACTTGTGTACGAGCGCGATTCAAATAAAATATATCCTATATCAAGTAGTTCCTTGGGAACTTAAGCATTTTGAGGCAGCGAAGCACGTTAGAGTTTTACAGTAGGAGGTAGTCAACCCTCATTATCCCCGACCTGCATTTTCATGAATCAAGGCAGGAATAATTATCTGTTGTATCTACAGAGATTACAGTAAGTAGCTACATCGCTGGACAGGAGAGATGACATTACACCAGCACCGGCTGCCCTTCAGGCAAAGAACACTATTAAAAATACCTCAGCATCAACTGCTAGCCTTACACAGCAAGCGTAACATCTGTTAAAGAATCTACAGAGAACATAGGCTGTAGCCAGGATACTGCAACTGGGAGTGGACAAAAGAGATGACATTACACCAGCACTTGCTGCCCTTTTGGCAAAGAGCACTATTCAAAAACCTTCAGCATCAACCCCTGGCCCTTACACAGAAAGGAAACAATTTGGTCAAGAAAACAATCACACCCTAAAATCCAACAAGACCACTAAGACACAGTGAGATCCTGAAAGTGACCTGTGCAACAGGTGTTGCCAAGGAGGGCAATTGTTAACAGTTTTGACCGCCAGGCTTTGGCACTCGATGCACAAAGGAATGGGAAGGCTTCGGGACCACTAGGCCTTGCGAAAAAACACACGACGTGCCTCTTCTACAGACCCTAGAATGTGAGGTCTTCTGGTAAATTAGGAGGATCACATGGCAGTAGCTTTCGGGAAACCTATATTAGAGGAATAAAGTAACTCCTGAGAAGACACATGTGCTCTCAAACTGTATGCAGTGATTATATCGAGAGAAAAAAAAAGAATAGATAATACCGAAAAAAACGACACTAAAATATATGGGGGGAGTTTGGGGGTAAGTGTGGGGGGATTTGGGGTGGGGTTAAAAGTGTGGGGAAACGGGGGGTTTGAGGGTGCAGGCCCCCCCATTTGAAGAGAAAAACAAAAGTAAATCGATCATTATTTTTTGTATTATTTCATTCACTATGTTTGGATTCGTGATAATCGCATGTAACTCTTTCGAGCAAAAAAGAGCTTGGACCATACAGGCGAGAGAGTTAAAAAAAAACAACAACCGTACAACTGACAGGCTTAGGGCCAAACAAACACAAACTGTGTCATAGATACTATAAACAGGTCTGCCTGAGGGAACTTCAACAACCAAGATAGATGCAAGTCCCCCTGTTGCATAACCTTGCCCAAAATCAGAACTCTCAACTAACCTTCCAGGCTCCCACTCCAACTGAAGCCACATCCCTCCACACTCCCATAAAAAAACTCAATATCAAACACGCTTGCTTACAAACTCAAAACACAGGCCATTCGTGCATGAACCCAACTGGGCCACCGCACAAAATCAGACCAGATATGAAACATACGCATTGCAAGGCATGACAAAGGTCGGTCTCACCAGATATAGCACCTCAAAACAGCGAGCCTACGTGCTCACTGAGCCCAGTTTCTTCAGATATGTACAAAGAAACACTACAGCAACTGCAACTTTTCTCCCCTTCCTCTTATCCTACTTACATCTCACCCAAACACAGAATCGAGCTTATCATTGCTAGGCCAATCTATTCAATGCCTTGCGCTAAAGGGAGGTGGAAAATGGCGGGAGTGAAAGAGACCCCTTCAATGTTCTGGCCCACATCTTGATTTAAGCGGTGTGGTTGCCAACTCTGAAACGAGTGTTATTTCTGTGTGATGTGGCCAATACCCTATCGCTGGTGCTTGTATGCAAAGTCAAGTAATTACAGACAACCCTAACATGGCTATAGGGCTTCGGCAATATTAAAGCTTATGGAGGGAGGTTGGGAAGCAAAGAGCAACCTTTCCAAAGAGAATCTCCTCACTTCTTACCAACTGTTCAGAGGGGAAAGACCAGCACCCATGTTAATCACACACGGAAATATAGAAGGCATAGCTCGGGGAATATATGGAGTTCCATCCTTGAATGGGTGACATAGCAGGAAGGCTGAAGCGAGTGGGGAACGTGGCCCATGAAAATGGAAAGACCAAGGGGGCAGAGTTGAACCAATCCAAAGAGAGCTGGGTGAATGAATGGGTGGAAAACCTGATCCAAAGATTGCCACCAGGCCTTTTATAACTTTGCCGACTCACAGCCTGGCCAAATGGGATCCAATGCACGTATGCAACACTGCAGGCTAATTAGAGGAAAAGAACAAAATAGCCTGTGGAGAGGTGCATTTCTAGCTCGAACAGCATTATGAGAGAAGGAGTTACTGGAGCAGTGCGAGAGGGTTGCTGAGCAGATCCG
The DNA here is from genome assembly GCF_040938575.1 of Ambystoma mexicanum. Taxonomy (NCBI): domain Eukaryota; kingdom Metazoa; phylum Chordata; class Amphibia; order Caudata; family Ambystomatidae; genus Ambystoma; species Ambystoma mexicanum. The sequence goes on along the minus strand of NC_090932.1, from coordinate 231,244,278 downwards.
ATGTGGGAAAACTCAAGCAGAAGGAAAGGATTAGGAAAAACAAAAGGGGCCAGGAATCGTAAAGCAGGCAACAGGCCGAGAAGCTTCGGGAGGAGATCTGGACAAAGTTTTACATCTGCTGATGTCAAGGGCCAGACTTTGGTTCTGCAAAGTCAAGCATTGCTCCAGATGGTGGAACAGCAAGAGAAAAAGCACGAAGAAATGGTTTAAGCCAAAGAGGAATAGATATTTGTTAATGGGCCAGTTGAACCTTTTTTTTCGTAAGCATACATACAAGTAGAGAGGATTTGGGGGTCTAAAAGAAACTCCAATGGTTTTGTTTCAGGATTCAAGTCTTGCCTGTGAAGACCTTTTAACTCCTTTTAGAATGAATGGTGTTAAGGGCACCTTAGCCTTATTAGGGTGAGAACAGTATATAGCACCCAGGGCTTTGGGAGCGGCCAATCAGGTTCCAGGGATTGCAGGCTGAAACCACTGATCTCAGCCCACATTCCATGGAACCCGTAGGCTGCCTCGCCCACCCCAGACCACCATCTTTTCTCCAACATTTTTTTTTAAAAATGTATATCCCCAACCCGCATTTACTGGCCAACTTGCCAGATTGTGGCGGCACTGCTGTTTCTCCCAGTCTCCCTTTGCTGGCTGCAACGGAAATGGAAAAAGGGCTCCATAAGGAGTCCGTCTTGCATCTCTGTTGCAGCCATCTTGGAACCGTTTTTTCTATGAATGAACGGGATGCCGGAAGGCATCTTGGTCATTCATAGAAAAAGCCCTGCCATCAGCACCCCGGGTTATACCGCTTCGGTATAACCGGGGTGCTAATGGCATTGGTAATCCATTCCACGTGCTATACCGGGGGTGGAGGCGGAACGCCCCAGTGCCTTTGTTAACATGGGCTGCAGGGCTGGTACCCCACCCGCGGAATAGCCCATGGAACAGGGTATTAATGCCATATTATTTCCCACTCCAACACCAAATTCAGTTCCAGTCTCAATAAGAGAATCCCAGTTATGTTGTAGATAAAACCATGCTCCTTTGGCAACTTATGCCAACTACTGGAAATGTGTGAATAAAATAAGTAAATCTTGACGCCCCACCCCTGTGTAATTTGTTTTGTCAATTCACCCCAGTGCAAAGCATGGGAGTGTTTGTGGGTACAATCAGAGCATAGTACGATTATTTTTTCCTAGCCAGTTTTTCTTCATATTATGCCTTTTAAAACTGTTACATACTCAGTTCTTATTCTGCATAGAAAGATTTACTCAGTGTCTTCTGGTACTAATTGTATAGCTTTGCCCAGACATTTAGCGCCAAATTGCAGAATAACCAACCCCCCTTTGCTCAAGCAGATGTATTCTATTTCTTAGCCAAACTGTCTAGTTCATTGTGCATTAGATGCACTTGTGCATAGGTAGACTCCTTGCAGAACACAATTTCTATTCACTAGTTAATGAAGTTAATTTGTTTACATAACCAGATGTGCACTGCATAACCAATTTAACTTCTAGCTTACCCGGAGTATGTGGTGCACAGCCAGAGTCTTTTTGCAGCACCAGAACTACACTTTCCATGTCTACTGAAATTAATTACTGCACATCAAGACACTCCTTGCATGGCTAGATGTACCCTACATTTTAAATATCTCCTGCTTAAAACTTTATTTCGGCTGCTGCCATAAAGGTTTACAACAAACAAAAAACAAAATGCAGAATATTCTCATATAAAATGCGAATTACAACTTGTGACCATAGCAGCAATTATTTTCAAATACTGCAAAAAAGCTATAGAAAAATTGCATAGCAACATATACTCAAGTAAAATACTAATACAAAACTTAACCATAGCAGCAGTTTTAAATGATAACATACAAATGTAGAGCCCATCATAAAATATTTTCAAGTTAAAAGAACGTTGAAAAACCTTGGCTTGGTAACATTTTAAGCTGCTTTTAGACAAGTAATGAGGCTGAAATAAATTAAACATGAAAACAGATAAAAATATAACACTCAAATAGCATAATAGAAATGATCACAATTTGCTTTACAGATAATGAACAAGAATAAAATTACCAATACAGGAATTCAGTCAATTCAAAGTAAGCAGCCGATTACCACTTTCCTAATAAGCCCTCCTTAAAAAGCTTAAAAGAGCCCACGTACCATATGGGTACTCAGCTAAAGGCAGAAAAAAAATAGAGCTGGCCGGCATGAAGTAAAGTTATGTTGCCTGAGAACAGGAAGGATGGCAGTTTAACGAAGCTGATGATATGCAGAGCAAAATAACACCAAATGCAGAATGTCCTCGACCGGATCCCCACAAAGGGGACATCCTGAAAAATATCCAGTCACCATGCCAACGCGTACAATGTGCATTCAGCATCAGGCAATAAACCAGACTCTGGCAATCAACCACGAATCCGATTTTTTGTGGTTCCAGACCAATTAGGGCTGTAAAACGTCAAGTTGACGGATAGCTGCAAGAGATCTATTGGCTGTGACTTGGAATTCACATAACTCATGCTGGTCTCTTGCACTAGTCGCAGCAGAGTCTTTTACTCTCGTTTTTGTGCATCTGATAGCAAGGTGCATGAAAAAGGTGCAAGTGCCTGTAATAAGACTAGTTGTTTGGTGCAAAATACCTTGTTTACCTTTTGATCAACATTCATCCCTGTCCGAAAAAGTTTGGATAAGAAGATGGAGTCAAAACCACTTTGAGATTGCACCAAAGACGATACCAATCAAAACTGGGACAAAATGCCATGCATCTTCTGGATAACCTGACCCAAGTTTGTTATGGACTGTGATATTTGGTGCTGAACAGGGGAGGCCCAATAACCTTTTAAACATTTGTTTTTCTGAAATCTGCGTTTCCTTGGAACTAGAAAGTCCTCACAGTGATGCCCCATGAGTTGTGGCTGCCATACTCTGTGCCTTAAATACTTTCATGATCATGTCCAAGGGTGGACCTTGGCATATGTTGCCCTCCTTCCGTGAGTCACCCGTTCCCACCCCACTCATCGTGAAGCTGGACCTGCCTGCAGCCACCCTCCCCCCATGCATCCAACTCTGGCTGCCTTCCCATCAGCAGCCATATAGAGATCTCAGCGGATAGGAGTGCAACCACCTGCCTCACCAGGCCGCTGCCTGCCTACACATAAAATGCTACCTCCCCGCAGACCAAGGACATTCCCCTGCCGAACTCTCCTTTAACCTCTCTCGACCAGAACTTGTTGCTCAAAGGACACGCAAACTACGCAGCTTGACAGGCCCACACTACTACTCCTTGCTGGGTTTTGGGGTTTTTCCTACCTCATCTCAGCCGATTTCAGAAGGTTAAGACTAGCCTCCTGCATCAGCTCCCTTCCACCTACCACCACTCCATCCATCATCCCCATCTCTTCCCCCTACACCAACCACCAAGACTGCATTTCTCAAATGTGCACTCATCAATGCACAGTCCCTGGGATCACATGCCATACAAATCCATGACCTTATCCTAGATCACGACATAGACCTGCTTGCCAACACGGAATCCTGGCTACATAGCGCTTCCGTCCCTTTGCTTGGGCTCACCATAAGCCCCCTACTTCCTCCTCCCCTCAGTATTCCATCTTTTGGGCAGATCGCTCTAATGGTGTTGGAGGAGGTGTTGCCCTCATTGCAAAATCCTCCTGCTCTATCCGCAGGCTATTAAACACTACTGCTCAAACAGTCAACCTGTGAACTACCTACAATATTCTCCTACTATACCGCCAGCCTAACTCTCCCAAAGCACCTCAATCAGACATCTCATTACTCATTAGCCACAACTCAAATCCCCTAACCATCTAACCTAACTATCTTTTGACCGTGTCATCTTCCTGTGAATATCGAGAGAGGCGCGGAGTCAGGGCTGAGTCTGAGGAGCTGTGGAGAGTGGAGCGGAGTCTGTCTACCCTGTCTATCGCTAACTGAGGGAGTGTCTATCTACAAAATCTCAGTCCCCCCGCGGAGCGGGCGCGGAGTCAGGGCTGAGTCTGAGGAGCTGTGGAGAGTGGAGCGGAGTCTGTCTACCCTGTCTATCGCTAACTGAGGGAGTGTCTATCTACAAAATCTCAGTCCCCCCGCGGAGCGGGCGCGGAGTCAGGGCTGAGTCTGAGGAGCTGTGGAGAGTGGAGCGGAGTCTGTCTACCCTGTCTATCGCTAACTGAGGGAGTGTCTATCTACAAAATCTCAGTCCCCCCGCGGAGCGGGCGCGGAGTCAGGGCTGAGTCTGAGGAGTCAGAGGAGCGGAGGAGTGGTGGGGTGCAGTCCTCTTGGTCCTCTTGGTCCGACACCTAATTGGCAGTCACAGCCTCAGTGGGACAATGCGCGAAACACGCGCTCAACGAAAACTGACCTCTCCAGCTGAAAAGACTGTTCTCGTTGATAGCCCTGGGATCCTTGCCGTGAATGCACGGACTCACAATGCTCGAGGAGTGGACACTGCGGCTGCAGCTACAGCACCACCTTTATCACCATCAAGACGATGCTCTTTTGTACGAGCTGCATCGGGGATAGAGGTGAGTGATTCTCAGCATAAATACTGTGCTACACATAATAATTGTATCAGTAAAAGCATTGAGAGACCTCAAACCCCCGTCTCCTGTACGCATTCATCGCTGCCCGCTACCTTGTTGATGGTCGAAGAAACCGGCCGGGCTTGTGGGTGCGACGGGTGTGTCGATGACGCTGACTGCGGCACCGTTGACAATGTGGATGGCGTCAATGGTGAAGACGGCGAAGTCGCCGTTGCTGATTTGGAGGGCCCTGCCTTTGCGGGGCGTCTGGAGTCGTCCGGGGTCGGGACGGTTGCTCCGCGTAAAGCGGCCTGTGCTGGGCGAACGGAGGGATCGTCTCCGTCTGTCTCGAAGGATCCTGTCTCGCAACAGCCTTGCTTGCGCAGAGAGCGATGCGCATCTGGTGAGGCCCCTGATGCCGTGACTGTGTCGAGTGACTCACAGTTGGCTTCCGGGCTTTTTTACAACCCTCCCGGAACCATCAGTCTGTCTGCGAATGGACAGTCAATTATAAATCACGAGTCACCTCGATCAGGGTTCTACAGTGCCTTGGACTCACCAGGAAATCCTGACATCTCTGCAGCTCATTTCAACAAAGAGGCCTTTTCGTTTGGAGAACCAGAAGTATTTATGCACGAAGCCATGTGCGAGACCAAGGAGCCTATGTGTCCTGTAGCACGACAAGTTGAAGAGAGGGGCTCTGAGCTAGGGCGAAATATTATCTCGAGTGGCGCCCTGCCTCTTTCTACACTGAGACCTGCCACTGCCAAGCTCTCAATAGGAGCGGAAAGAAGAAACTCACTTGAGGTAGCTAACAAATTGCTCCTGGATCTTACTCGCCTAAACAAAGAAAGAGCTGTTAAAAACAACACAAATAGTGACAGTACAAACGGTAATCCGACGACAAAGGACTCTGCAAAAAATTACTCTGGCTCGGGGACGTGCTCCTCTACCACGCAACCCATACTGCTAACTCTGAGGCCAAGCTCCCTGAGCAAACGAAGGAGGCTAGGGGGGAGCTTATCCCCCAGTTTGAGCTGTTCACAAAATAAGAAACTGAAAAGAAGTGTGATAGAGCCTAGCAATACAACGAGGTCGCCAGTTACAGTCCTGACGTCTAGGCATGTTAACGAAGATACCGTTTGTACAACGGATTCCTCACCTGATCAAAGCTCAACGGATTCATCCATAATGGAACGATCATACCCCAAGATTCGAAGATCGATACACCGTGGTAGGAGAATACCACCACCGGACTCCAGAAATACAGCAGGACCCAGTTCTGCTCAGTATACCAAGGACCTACAAGCAACGATAATCTCCTCCATGGCTATTTCCATTGCACCTTTCATTAAAATGTACGAGAACCTTAACGACAATATAAAAGAGCTCTCTACGACGGTTACTGACATGAATCACAAATTGGGGAGCATGGAAAACAAAAACCTCCACTGTAAAGAAGTGTTACAAGAGCTACACAAAAAAACAGATTGGGCTCTTGAAACATTACTAGATCATGCTAAAAATGCAAATTTAGATAAAAAACTTCTAGCAGAAGTAGCTAAAGAAGCGCTGAGTATATTTCAACAGCAAAAAAAAGAACACGGACACCAGAGGTTAGGCTCCTCCAATGCTGTAACACAAGAGAATAAGTCACAAGTTACACTAAGATCCTCATGTTGCAACAAAAGGGATTCACTATCCAACCCACCTGAGAGGATAGAAGATGGATGCGACAATAATACTGCTGCCATTATATCATGTGGGCCCGCTAACGAGCAAAAAGAGCCTACTGTAAGCAATAAGGAATCGCTAGAGCATTCTGTGACTCGTATCGCCACCATAAATTCAATAGATCTCACTTTGTCTCCTGAGACAACAGAGAAACTTAGGAGAACGGCTACAAATCTGCAGGTTGTTACCACTGCGGGTGGAGAATGCCAGCCTAGAATTCCATTTGCAACTGCCCTAAAAGAGAGTCAAGCAGATACGAACCTGGCACTACAAAATTCCCAAGAAGCATCAACCTCTAACTTGACCTTCAATCAAGATTCGCTTGGTTCACAACTGCAACCGAGGGTTTCACCTTCAAGGGCAAATCCTGTGCCTGCAATTTACGACATCTTCAAGAAACCAAGTGCCGCACAAAATCTTTCTGCACTTAACAAACAAACTAAAGTTAATTCACTTAAAAAATCCAAAAACCAGTCCATAAGGAAGGCGAGAAGAGGAACTGACGCTCGAAGATTTTTACGCAACATCAAAACTGTCAATGTAACTGTCAATAGAGCCATCACTACAGACACTACTAGTAGAAATAAGAAGGTTGCAAGCCTAACAAAATCCATGCAATTAGATCTCAAAGAGACATCAATCTGTGTCAGTGATGGCTCTGACGACTTACTGAACGTATCTGTGTATGATGAGGCAGATCATACTACAAGTGATAGGCCTATGGCATCGTCGCTAGATGGATTCAAATTAGGCTTAGCTGCTCCTTCCTACATTGCCTCTGATATGCCCGATATTTCATCCCAGGAAGAGGCCAAGAACTCTTGCACCTCACCTATGAAGCTTAGCCAACATGAAGAGGGCAAGAGTGCTTGTACCTCACTTTCTAAGCCTAGTCAACAGGGGCCTACTAACGAGAAAGCGTGCGAAGGAAGATCTAGAACCTGTAAATTGATCAAAACAACTCCGGTTCAAAACACAGTTGAGGATCTGCAGAACGCCCATTTTGTGACCTTGGACGAAAAAAGACGGATGCTTGACGCTAAATTCCGTATAAAAGGCCCGTGCCTTGGCCTGAAAGTCAGGTCTGATCCACCTATCACGGCCAAATCGCTGCAAATTTCTACAAGCCCGTCACAGGTGGCACCTATCAAGGACCAATTGGTAAGTAACGTTGGGTATAAAATACCTACGACCATAGACAAAAATAAAAGTCAAGCAATGTGGATGAACCGTTCTATAAAACAACTTCAAAAACCGATGATTACAGAGAAAACACACCTAACAGAGACGCGTCAAGCATCTCACCGTCTAATACTGGAACGCATAGAAACTTCTGATGACCTAATACTAAATCGACATAACGTGTTGCGGCTATGTCAATTGATTCCTAGCCTTCGTGCGATAACGTCTGAAGACTTAAAAATTGTAGAATTTCCGAATGAAAAAAAAACTGACGCTGTGATCTTACACTTACAGTCTAAGATTATAGCAGATGCATTACTGGATGCCGGTTCTGTACTGATGTCCCTAGGATTTGATATAACCAACGCCGATAATGTGCGGCTCGAAAACTCTCAAGAAAAGTCTCGTAGTAGACCACTGAATAATGCGAATAAAAGTCCTACGCAAGATCTGGTGAATAGCTCCGAGAATCAACCAAAGACAAGCCAAGTGTCTAGTCCGCCGAGAACATGGAATCCAGCGACTTATCAAGAGGGATGCGATCAGATAAGAATTACAGTTAATGGAGCGACAAATTCATCTATCACACGAAATAATGAGAGGAACCTTGGCAGTACCGTAAACAAACACGATGATTGGTCCTGGTTGGCCAAAACTTTAAATGCTGATCCAATGGCATAACGCCAGGAATCGAGAAGTACCAATATATGTAATATAGGCTCTTGGAACACCAGAGGCTTTATGCATCTTTTTGAAACAACATGGGCCTCAGAATTGGACATTCTGTGTCTACAAGAAACATGGCTAACTCAAACTCTGTTGTTGGAAGGATTTGAAATTGCTATTATTCCCGCCATAAAACAAACACAGGGAAGGCCGATGGCCGGACTCCTCCTGGCGGTGAGGAAAGGTGTTGGATTCCGGATTCTCAACTCAGATAATCCCTCACCATTTATCCAGACCTCTGCCATTGGCGTTCACCAGAAAGAAACAAACAAAGAAGTATGCCTGCACATTATCAACGTATACTGGAACCATAAACGCAACGAAGGGCGTAATTTTATCGATACTGTAACAACGTTGATCGATGAATTACTTACAAAGGAGCCACCGTTAGACCTAATTGTATGTGGAGATCTAAACTGTGTCTGTATTCCAGAGATTATACAAATTGAGGAAAAGAAGAGAGGAGACTGCAAACGAGAACAAGCGGCAGCTCAATGGTGTTTACAACTAGAGCTTAGAGGCTTACACATGCTCAATGGGCAAACGGTTGGCGATATTCCAGCATGCCCTACGTGGAGAAGAAAAAAATCAAAAATCGGTCATTGATTACATATTTGTGACCGAAAATATCCACAAGAGAGCAACGAAATTGGAAGTCACTAAAATGCAACACAGCGACCACGATATGGTAAAATTATCAATGTACCACCCCGGTGCGTGCAAGCAGATCTGCTGGCCATTTGTGGTGTGTACTGGGTCTAGTAGAATTCGTTTACATCTTTTGGATTCTGAAGTAGCGGCTATCTCCAATGCCTTTCAACATACTGTCAAATCCCTGGAATACCAAAACCTTCTGTCTAATTTTGAGGAAAATAAACGCAAGCAAAAACACGCCGAGTTTCGCCCAAAACACAAATTTGACATTTCCATTATGCAACGCAAAAGAGAAATGAGACAAGATCTAAGAAAACTTAAAGGTGCTCACATCGACAACCCAAAAGAGAGTATAAGAGCGATCAAGGCCAAATACCGAAATTGGATTAAATCACATGCAGCAATTATGCATCAAAATGACGCAGAAGAAATGCTGCGAAAAATGACCAGTAAAAACTCAGCAGCATATTGGAAATTGATAAACAACTTTATGGCTCCACAGCAAGCTCTTCAAGCCATAGCAGTAACCGAAGTTGAGTGGTCAACCTTTTTCAAAAAACTATTTGGCAGTGACAAACACGTATCATCTTGGGTACCTACGATGGCAAACAAGTGGGACATTACGTTTGAGAGAAATGACATTTTGAATATAATCAAAAATGTACACGACTCTAGAGCGCCCGGCCCTGATGGCCTAACAAACTACACACTGAAAAAAACTCCAGCGCTATGGACGGAATTCTGTGTTACTCTGTTTGACCGAGTCATCGCGAGCCGATCAACTCCAAAGTCTTGGAAATGTGCAGTAGTTGTCCCAATCTTTAAAAAGGGAGACCGTTTGAATCCAAAAAACTATCGGCCCATAGCTCTGCTTGACGTGTTGGGAAAGATTTATGCTACCCTGTTGCAACAGAAATTGTTAAAATGGGCTAAAGATAACAACCATGTAGACCCCAGACAAGCAGGGTTTGTAAAGGGAGTAGGATGCGGCTTGAATCTACTGATGTTGAACCTCATAAAGATGGAAGCAATCAGAACTAACACAAAGATCTACTTGGCGCTGATAGATTTGTCCCACGCGTTTGACAGCATAGACAGAGAGCTGTTATGGGAGAAACTCACTAGATGGAACTGCCCCCTAAGTCTAGTGGAAGCAATTCGAGAATTACACACGGATACCACTATACAGATCCGCTTGGACACTAAAGGCACGTTATCTGCTCCCATCAGTACACAAAAGGGTGTGAAACAAGGCTGCCCCTTGGCAGCAAGTATTTTTAACCTCTTTATATCTGATATAAATGAGGCATTCACTGGTGTAACAACATTTCCTCCGAAACTACACGGCTCGCCGATCAACTACTTGGTCTATGCTGACGATCTTATTCTAGTCGATCTGACTCCTATAGGTCTGCAAAGGAAATTAAATTGTCTCGATAGTTATACCACAGATAACGGCCTTAGAATCAACAAACAAAAATGCGAAATCTTAATCTTGGAAAAACTGCAAGGCCGCAGCACTCGACGGATAAAGAACAGATGGTGTCTTGGTAATGAACAGCTTCAGATTGTAAAAAACTCGACATATTTGGGTATGAAGATCAGTGCCAGTAGAAATGATGCACCTTGGGCAGAACTGGCTAAGAACAAATGCCGACAGATGGCTTGTCAAGCAATCCGAATAAATACAAAATTTGGAAAGTTCTCTCTAAAACCAGTAATAGAATTTTACCAACAAAAAGTGGTACCTGCTTTAATCTATGGAGGTGAAAACGCATTTGGCTGTTCTAGTGATCTGTGGAACTCACTGGAAAATATATTCTGGACGCGAGTTCTACAACTTCCTAAAGGCACCTCGACGGTTTGTCTCCGATACGAATTGGGCCTCATTTCAATAAATGCAAGAGTCAGCTGGAACCTATTGAATCTCTTTAGGAAAACAATGTTAAAAAACCCAGTGAGCCAATTTCAAATATTACATAGGCCTGATACTGCTAAAGAACATACGATTTTATTTCAATGGAACCTCCTTTGTGTAACACTCCTAAAGGAGTTTGACATTCCTGTTACAACGCTATCTGAGACGCCGGAGCTGGCAAAAACTAAAATCTGGAGAGCTGATTGGATTAAAACATGCGACCTAAGAGCCAACTCAACTCTAATGCAAGAGGTCCCAGGAGAAGCCAAAGCATATCATCAGAGGCTCACTTATCTAACTCTGTTTCCAGATCACCATGCAAGATCCTTATATATGCAGTTTAGGCTAAACATGCTAAAAACAAAGGAGCATATGAACAGATGGGCGAATGGCGCGATCACCGATCTAAGGTGTAGCTTCTGTAACAAAGATAACGAGACCTTAAAACATCTAACGCTGTTCTGCCAATTCTTCCAACACCAAAGGCAAATCCACTTTGGAGGGCTAATTAATGAGCATCGATATATGACGGCTGATGATTGGTGGGCAGTGTTATTTGAGGGATCCAATAGAGCAGTTTTATTTGCACTAACAAATTTTCTTCGGGAAGTAAAAGCACGTCTAGACGATCAATATATAAATCTGGTGCAAGTAAAGTCCTGAACTCTTTGGTAGTTGCCATGATACTATTCCTCTATATGATATAATGGAAGTGTCAAATGAGCTGTTACGATGAAATGATAGAGGGAGGGAGAGAGAGAGGGAGGGAAGCAAATCAAATGAATTTTATATGTGATGTCCTTTTTGTCTTCTGTTTTTTTTAAAGGTTGAACAAACCAATAAAAATATAAAAAAAAAAAAATCCCCTAACCAAAGGTATCATATACTAGGTGATTTCAATGTGTGTTACAATGACCCCCCACAGATCACAAAGCTACAGTGCTAGCACAGTCACTCAGTGACATGAGCTTCTCGCAACTAATCCCTGCCCCCACACATGCCAAAGGGCGCACTCTCAACTGGATACTGTGAGATGTCGGTAATGCAAGGCAGACACCCGTTTGCCATTTTATTCTTAAAAGAAATAGGATTTTTATTTCTAAACTCACTATATCTGCTGTGGATTTCGCTGCCTAACCAATGTGAATGGAAAACACTAACACAGGATAACTGTCCTTCACACTAAGCAACAAATAGACAAAGACAATCTATGCCAATACAACATAATATGAGCAACATTCACAGTCTCTGAATCACCCGATTTCCCTTCCACGGGATTCAAGATCAATTTGGTTAGAGTTCAACCAAAGAAAGAAATCAGTTCTTGGTGTTTCAAAGTCAATGTAAAGGTTGTTAACCAAAGTTCCAGTGATAGCAAATCTCTTCTCCTTGGTAATATATCAATTTTCCACTTCCACCAAATAGCACCAATGGTAATCCTAACCGCAATGCTTGGTCACCTCCTCAAGAGGACTTGCCACAGTTCAACAGAAATTCAACATCCATAACTGCTTGGGATACACAGTCCTTGGTTAACAGTTAGTGCTTTCTTAGTTACAGTTTTAGAGTTTACAATGGTAGATTTGTCAGGATGGCTTCTCAGTGCTGCTTCTTCCACTTCAACAACTTCACTTCTACTTGATTTAGTATTAGAACAGTCACCTTTGTCTCGGAGTACTCAACCTTGTTTAGACTACTACAATGTTGCATCCACTGCATCTTCAGTGATTTGTACTTCTACATAACCTTCAACAAGATACACTGCAAAGTACTTCAACAACTTCAAGTATGCAAGGTATTCTTCCTCTGAATAATTCTTCAAAAGGGACAGCCTCTTTACCTCTTTCATCTATCTGCACAATAACAACCTGGGTTTGCCTTTAAGACTCAATTATCTCGGTCTCCCACAGTCTCTGGCGCTACAGGTTGTGTCAACTTCAAAATAGTCTTTACAAGTAGCCAGTTTCCCTTCCCCAAATGTACCTGCACCTTTCTGATAGTTATCAGCCCAAGTAATTACCCAGAAGCCTTAGTGTGACTCTCTTAGCTTCAGGTAATGCTTGCACACTTGTATTGTAGGCCAGTTAACTGTTATTAACTTCAAAGTACAGTTAGATTGCTCTTGAATTCTGAGAAAGGCTGGTTTCACTGTTAATGTGGGGAAACTCTTGGCTTGGCTTGGCCAATGCCCGTTCTCTTCTTCAATAGCAAATATACTTAGCTTCTTATAAATGAAAGTTATGCTGCTTTAAAGTAAAGAACAGAGTTCAGTGTTTCTTTAGAAATCACTATTAGGCACACGGACCACTTCTTCATAAAGTTTTTAAAGTTTAAAGATTGGTATTGAATTGTATTCCTGTGTGAAAATGAAGGTTAGAGTTCAATCCTCCTTTGGGAATCACAATTGGATACACACCACCACTCCTTGATGTAGTTTTCACAAGTTAAAAGTTTTAACAATTGTAAATGGTCTTTGCAACGTTCACCCTCCTTAATTAGTGGCATCCGACCACTCCTTCGAGCAGTAACGGTCTTTTAAAGATGAAACAATGGGTTTAAGCAGCATTAGCTTCTCACACGAATAAAATGACTTTCCCGTTATATGCGAGTGCTATGTTTCCCATTGTTCAGTTATTTCAGCTTCAACTAACGATTTCTACTCGCTTTGAATCTTACGCGAGTTAATAGGGAACTGGATACTGTTGCCGGCAATGCTCATGCAAGGTGTTCGAAAACTGTGCTTCCCTCACTGGCTTCTCCGAAATTTGCTCTGCGGGTCGCATTGCTTCCACGCCTTTTTACACAACTTCTACTGCTTCTGGCTTCTTAGTGACCAACACCCTTCCTCTGTGAAGGTGTCTCCATTACAGCCACAACTTTATGGAGGCCCTCTTGCTCCTGAAACCCACGGCTTGATAACTGCTTCTTCGGTCTCCTGCACGTCCACTGCTCAGTAACCATGGCAATCATGCTCACATGGGCAAAGACCGCTCTCCTACACACCACACGCTGCGCAGCCTCTGCACTTCGGAGTTTGGGGTAACAGGACTCTATCAGAACAAGCAGGTGAAATCTGCTATCTCCACATTCCGGCGTCTCTCGTGTTCACCCACTTCTTCTTGATTTGCCAGTCTCGTGCCTGCCTCCTTCTGCTACAACTCACCTTCCAGTCACAGTTCCACCTCCTTCCAAATGCCTGCCCCCTAGGGGGGACTTTAATGCCTCCCAGGTTCCTTCAAATGTGGGCCGTTAGGCCTAATTGCACGACTACTGCTACAGCATGCCTCTTCAGCCCTCTTGTACTTTTGTGATTATGGGCTTGTAGTCCCATTCAATAAAGTTTCTTTCAACTTTTGCAGTTTGGCAGACAGCCATTAAAAGTGTGGGTTTATAAGGAAAGTTAACAAGGGGGTGGGGGAATCCCAGTCTTCGCGGTCTGTTACCCCCCCAACCCCTCATGTGATCCTCCCACAGTACACCACCCCCAGGGTCGGGATCAGGAAGCTTTTCCCTGGCCACACGAGGAGGATCCCAGACCAGGTTTCTGGGAGGAATCGTCACAATTCTCACCACCAACTCCAACATTGAAATCTCTTCCATCAGCCAAGTGCACTGGACAGACCATCATCTAATAAAATTCAATCTCCGGCACACCAAATGCACCCCAGCACCATCACCCACACTTAGTCTAGCTTACTCCTGGAGTCCTCCTTATGCACAAAACACCAAGAAAACTACACACGAGACCCTCGCACCCACGCTTCTGTCTACGTTTACCCTGTCCCCTCCCAATTCCAACATTCTGGAAGACATAGCAATTTTTTATCATCAGTGCCTGCGCCTCACTATCGATCTACATGCTCCACTAAAACTGAAAACTCACAAGCCCATTAATATCTGGTTCTCAAACAAGCTTAATCTCTGTAAAAGACACCAGACTCCAGGCAACCCTTAAAACTAGTCGATGCCACTACGTCCAATACATAAGCATTAATATCGAACAAAGCCGCTCCTACAACAACAGAATATCGAACGCAAGTTCCAACTCCAAAGAACACTTCTCCACCCTAGGAGAATTGGTGACTTCTGTTGTACCCAAGACCCACATCAGAGCATACAAACACTGGTGCACTACCATTCAAAATGCCCTCCAGAACTAAAACAGATATGCTTTGCATTAAAAATCAATATAAAATCAATACCAAAATAAAAACTTGCAGACAAATGTACCCTTTTGGCCACCCCAGAAGGTTTAGCCCCGGCTACCCCAACCATTATTGCCACTCCACCTACTTTCTCCTTCTCCCAAGTGTCTCAAGCGAAGGTCTTGAAGACCATTCAAACATTAAAACTTTCTCATTGCAAGGAAGAGGTCTGCCTGTGCACATCAATCTCTGAGCCTTCTCATTGAACTCTATCATTACGGATTTTGTTAATGCCTCCTTCAAAGCATGCACAGTGCCCGCTAGTATCAAATCAACCTGGGTTACTCCACCCCTTTAAAAGCCCTCCCTTGAACCTGCCTTGCCTACTCACTACCGCCCTATCACTACTGTACCCTTTCTGCTCAAGATACTAGAATGCATTGCCTACACACTCAAGTGCAACAATTCCTCGAACATCATCTACTTGGAGCCAGACAGACAATCTGGCTTCTGCCCTAAGCACAGCACCGAAACAGCCCCACTGGATGTTAAAATACAGTTGGTCAGGATTTGTGATGACGGCAACTTAGCACTCTTCCTCCTCAACCTCTCAGCAGCCTTTTATCTGGTGGATCATGATACACTCGGTCAGCACCTTAGCTCCTACTTCGACTTCTCTGTGGAGGCCATCACCTGGGTTAAATCTTTCCTCTGTGATCGTACCTTCAGAGTCTCCACTGACAATGCTGCAGCTGACCCGATCCCTGTCCCCCAAGGTCTTTCCCCCACCCTTTACAACACCTACACCAAACCACTTTTTTTAACATCCTTGACTACCTTGGCATCACTTACACATATTTTGCAGTTGATACTCAAATCTTCAGCCCCATCTCTGGCAAATACACAGAGGACACCATGCCTGTCTGAGTTACTCATTGTTGGCTCCTCCCATCAACTCAAATCGCTGAATACCTCCTATGCCTCTTTCCACATCGATGGTGCCACCATCCCGGTCCTCAAACAAGTTAAAACCCTCAAGTTTTACCTCGGCGCCGAGGTCACCATGACCAAATACATAAATGCCCTCGCCTCAACAGCTTACACATCTAAGCTCATCTTTTTGAGTAGAAAATGTCTCTATACCAACACCTGCTTCACCCTCTCAAGAGCCATTTTACTTAGCAAACTTGATTACTGCAATGTTCTTCTCAAAGGCACCTCAGCATCCAATCTCGCAGAGCTCCAACATCTCCAAAATAAAGCACTGCGTGCAGCCCTGAGACTCCATTGCTAAGATCACATTACAGCAGCAGGCCGTGAGTCCCACTGGCTGCCCATCAAGGCCTGCATAGATTTTAAAATCCTCTCCATTGCTCATTGGTGCATCTACAACGAAGCTCCCCTCTACTTGAGCAATACCCTTACAACCCTCAGAAGCGGCTGCTTCAATCCTCCAGCAGCATCTCACTGGCCACGCCTTGATTCAAACTCACCAGAGCAGGCGGTTCTAGCTTCAGTGACACTACTCCTACTCTCTGAAACTCTTTATCACCGAACATTACGAACATACCCTCTTATGCAACATTCAAGAAACTTCTAAAAACTTGGTTGTTTGACAAATACGACTAACCGCATCAGATGAGGGCTGCGCTCTTGCCATCCCATATAGCTAGCAATAACTGACTGGTCCAGAGTGCAAAAGTGATGGGATATTGTACGCTTTACTGTGTTCCTCCCCAGTACATCATTTACTGGTAAAACTTCTGCGATACCTTTGAGTTTGGGCATTACAAACATTTCATAAATAAAATGGCCATGAAACAGTCCAGGCCACCAAGTGCTTGGTACATTCTAGATTTCTGTTTATGAACATAAGCAAGGCCTGAAACTACAGAGGAAAAACAAATCCCTAGATAGTCAAATTCCTCGACCCTCAGAATTATGGCCCCATTGCAAAGCATCAGAAATATTTTAACCACCTTCCTGCCATTTACACAAGCCATCACAGCTGACTTCGTAGTATTAATCTTAAGTTCCAAGTTGATAATGAAATCTGTATAAACCTGGATCTATTTCTGCATAGCATTAGGTGTGTGGGTCTTATGAACTGTATCGTCTGCATAAACCAGGATTCGGAAGTGCCCTTCCGAACAACCTAGAATATACCATCTGGGAGTTTACCAAAGCCTTATGTAAACCATTAATGTACAATGTGAAAAGGACCGGGGCCAAAACACAGCCCTGGCAGACCCCCAAGTTCACCTCAAAAAGGACCTTTCAACGTAGCTACTATTTCACCTTGACAATTTTCGAGCAAGTCTTGTCCCTGTTCACTTTACTGAACGCTGTGCTCAGGTCCAAGAATGCCAGGAAGATTGGTTCTCCCATAACAAACATATAATGCACAACAATATGGACCCAAAAGGACCCTACCAAAGATCTTGAAGGAGGTGTCCAAAAAAGAAATGGGCCTATATGATATTCGGCTAGCATGATCGCCCCGCCCCCCTTTAAAGATGGGAAAGATAATTGCGTGCTTCCACAATGATGGGAACTGACCAGATTACAAAGCCAATCTTTAAACATGGTGCCCAAAGATCAATAAGATTTTTGTATAGCTCTACCTGAATGGCATCTATGCCTGGTGCTCGGTTGTTAGAAGTTGCGAATTCCAAATGCAGCTCTGTTGGGTCTTTACAGCAGCACAAAGGCATTCAGAGCAATCGCAGTGAATTGAAATTTCAGGGACTGCAAACGACAACTTCCTTCGATGCTTGGGGTGCTGTGGGACCCTTCACCTGGGTCCCAGAGGAAAGGTGATCCAGTCTTCTGCTATTCTCAGCCAGGAAGGTTGCCAGGGGAACTTGCAGTGCTGCCACTTCTGCAGATCGAGTCCTGGCTACCAGTGTTCCAGCAGTAGTCAGGCTTCCGTGCAGCTTGTCACTACAAACTCTCAGCACCATCCTTGGAAACACTTAATGTGTCGCTTTTGAGACCTGTGAAGAACTTAAGGTGTCTTTCATCAGGCGAAGATCACAGCCCTCTAGGTTAATTTCCAGAAAAGAATATTAGAAATCCAGCCCTACACACTTTACAACAAAACAATGTTTTCCCCTCTTACAAGGAAAACGGTGTCATATTTGTATCCACATCCAAAGAAATGTCATGTCCTGATGAAGGCCCTCCTTGAACTTCAGCAAGAATGTCCCAGGATAGACGGCTCTTGAACATGGGGCCGAAACACAGTATCAACCTGTAGTCTGACTAGAGATTGCTTTTGTTCTAGTCAGTTCCTTTAAGGAATAACACTTGTCCTTCACAGCACACCAGACCTCTGTACTGTGCAATAAACTATCATAATGGTTACAAAAGTGTTATATACATCTTTATTTATTTTTTACATTAATTAGAAGCGCACCAAGCCCGAGGGCATCTAGGCACGGGTTCCACAGGACAAACGTAGAGGGGGAGGTTACCAGTGGGGAGAATGTCAGTTGAAGAGGTGGGTTTTAAGGTGTTTCCTGAAGGTGTCATATGATGGTTCGTCTCGAAGAGGAGCTCATTCCAAATGGCAGGTGCCCTGACTAGGAAGCTTGCACCTCCCAGTCTTTTTCTGTTAAATCTCAGTGTGACAAGGCAGTGTTTGTATGCTGATCTCACCGTTCTGGTAGAAGAGTGCTTTTTGATTTTTTCAGCCAAGTATTAGGGTGCATCATTGGCAAGCACAGGTAGGTGATGGAGTGTCTTGAACTTAATTCTGTCCTTGACCGGAAGCCAATGAGCAGCCTTTCTGGCTTCCAAGATTTGAGCACGCCTGCCAATGTCCAGTGCTGCCCGGAGGCCATGGAATTGTCTGAAGTTTGTTCAGGTTTTTTTCTGATGTGTCGCTGAGACAGATCATCTCATATGTCCAGTACATGAGATGTGGAATGTGCGATGTATCTGTTAGTAACTATATTTCGTTCAATCTTTACTTTCCGTGATTTAAAAAAAAAATCTATTTACACATATTTGGTGTACTAACTCCTCAGCGTGAACACTGTTTTCTCGCGTTTTATGTTCAAGTACTTGTTTGCACGTAGTAAACTCACTATGAAGTAGTCTGCGTTGTTGTGTCATGTTTTCCATGTGCATTATGTTTTCTATATCGTTTTTATAACAAAAAGAAGTGAATCAAACTGTTTTTCAACATACTTTCTGGTACATGTGCAGATTTGATTAACTGCTGCTATTGGAAGTTGTAACAAAATATCAGTGAATATGCCGAAAAGGAGGGGTAGCCTGTTTCCTAGTTTGTGTAACTAATTGTGATTCCTGCCAAGATATTTGGAGAGTTATTTGCGCTCTAGCCCAATATTTGGCCACGTGGGAAAACCGGACACAGCGATTCCTCAATTTGAGGTGATAAGAGTCATGGTTAAAAGGTGCTCCCTTTATTGCACCAAGCTGACTTGCTGGCATCATGTGGCAAGTTCCTCGTGTTACCAGTGCCAATCTCAAAGTACCAAAGGGGGAGGGTGCACACAAAGCAGATGACTGCTCTGCGCACTGGTCACCTGGATACCGTCTGAACTTGGGCCCAGGCTTCTGCATGTCCAGTTGCCCTCACACTGCCTTTGGGCTCCCCCAGCACTTAAGGGTCTGCTCCTGCAATCCTGCAGTCCCTTCTCTCTGCACTTATGAGCCACCTGCTGGCCGCACTTATTTATTTACCTGCAGTTCTCCCTTTTCCTCCCCCTGGAACTTCTCCTCTTCCCTCCTCCCTGCAGTTGTGCGATCTGAATGACACAAGGCCTAGTAAAATCGTCGTTTTGTCCTCCCTTTGTTTCCCGCTCCTTGTCTTGTTGCGCCTAGAAACACTTGTCTACAGGCGCGTTATGAATGCCATATCACGACGGCCTTGAGGATGAATGGACCATTTTATCTTCCGGAGCCGAGCAGTTTGAACCATTTGTCACAAGCTAGTAATTACAATCCTCAGAAACCACTATCCCTTTTTGTGATTTTGGAGCGGTCCTACGAGCCTGACTCCATTAGAGGCTGCTGTGAGGGAAGGATAAAACATAGTCATCAAGTCTGATGAGATCAATGGGGGTGAGGATGACAGATGTCAACATATGCCTTTTAGTGTTTTCAAACCTCCCTGGATTTTGAGAAAGTCCACAACATTTGTCTCCTAGCAAAAAAGGAGCCAAATAGTGAAGTCATTGTCCATCTGCAACATCCTACATTAGCATCTGAATGGCTTGACCAGTGGTGGGTGGGTGGAGAGGAAACCAGTCCCTGCTCTGGTAAATGGCAATTTGAATTGTCAGACAGCAGTTTGTGCGGTGAGTAAAGTTCAGGCATCTCACGCTCTACTCCCTGTCTCTACTGCTAGCTTTTCTGGCCCAAAGAGAGAGATCACAATTTGCACATTTCATGCACACAGTGTGTGCATGCATGGACTTTGCATCCTAGGTAGACAGCCAACCAGTGTCTTGGCTCCGAGGCACTAGGCCTCCCCACCCCTGATTACCAACAATGTCGAAAACATACAGTAGATCAGTGAAGCAAGAAGACAGAAGATTCCACCTTTATACATCTATCCATGGGCAGTGCATATACGTGCCTTACTACATATATGTATAAGCATCTTACAGTTTTAGCATTAAAAGTTTAGAATCGGCAGTAGAAGTCAATAAAATGCTGTTGCTAAAGGTTTCTCACCCACTGCACTTTACTTTTACCTCGTACCCCTCCCTAGTTGCCACCACTGCAGCATGGCTGGCATGCGTGCATGATTCCTGACCCCACTGACAGTGAATGGCTTGCCTTGCACAAGTCGCAGCCCATGGTTAAAACCTTGGTGCATCAGAGAGCGAAGACAGTCTTCCATGACCACCTCCTGACTCATGGACACCTTGACAGGAGATGCATGCATAGAGAGTGCACGCATCTGCAAGGGATTTGCCACTAGCTTCATGGAGGAGAGCAGTAGAGGGTGGAACTAGGCTGAGAACAACCAGGTGTTCACTGTAGGGCAAGAGGGCAGGTGCTCAGGAATGGAGTGCATACTATAGCACAAGTTATTCCAGAGCAAAGACACCATCACTGAGAAAAAAAGAGCCACTCCAGCTCTCCTTCCAGGAAGGGACATGAAGAGTCACCAGAACACAGAGGGCACACTGGGGTATACATCTGAATTGGTATGCACAGAGAAGAAGGGTTGGAGCCTAGGAGTGCCTTGTGACCAATAGAAAAGCATTTTTTTTTGTTTAAACTCAATATGGCGCACAACAGGAAGCCAAAGAAGTTAGGAGTATCCGTGGAGGTCTGTTCTGCGGCCAGTCAAAAGGTGGGCAGCCGGTTCTGGATATTTGCAGCCAGAATCCAACAGGGTCCAAAAATACGCCAGGGCACCTGCAAAAGGAAGAGGCTCGCATACACAATTTCAATTCAAAGAGCCGTTTAGAGGGTGGGGGGTGTAAAAATTTAAATGACAAATGGGGTATTTGACAGTACATTGAGCTTGTAACATTGCTCAAAACTACCAGCTGCAGAGCACACCAAGCCATCTGATTTACCCACATTCACGGGGTCGACTGGCTTATAGGGAACACTGGAGATTTCCCGGTGCACACTGGGCCTCGTGTTGCAACCCATATTATTTCCACATTTTCTCTTGGGCGGTCCGCCAAGCTTTGCCCGGTCAGATACTGTTTGCAGGCTCTTTATAATGAAAGCAGGAACACGCATGTAAAGGGTTTCAATTGGTCCCCAGGAAGTTCACCTGGGGTGGCGAGGAAGGGAAGAATTTTTCGCAGCACTTTAAACAGAGGCAAGCACATTAATCTGGAGGAGCCAATGACAACGCGTGGTCCTGCTAGATGACGAGAATTGTTTTACCCAAGATGCATGGGTTGGATGCTTGTCCATCACCCAGTACTAAACGGAGGAAATCTATAAACCGTTGCTGACCCCAAATGATTTGCGTTTGTCTGGAGTTAAGCTTCAGCTATACACTCATCAATGGCCAAAATACACTCCTCAAGTTTGGAAGCCGAAGACACTGTGCGTCCATCCACTTGGAGCAGAATTTGGATGTCATCAGCAAAACAATAAAATCTGAAGCCTAACGAGCCAATGAACTTGCTAAAGGGTGGTTGTGCTGGCATCAGCGGTCTGTGTGCTGTTCAGGCTGTCTGCATTCAATTCCGTTCGTTAGCTGACTCCAGGGAGCTAGGCTGAAATCCTAGGGACTGCCACTAGCGCAGAGGAGTGGCCAAAGAAGACCGTACAGTGCTAGCTCATTGTGCGCCCAGACGGTGCGGCCACACAAGGACACCCCCAAGGCGCAGCAAATAAGGGTGCCTTCCCTCCAGCTCAATGTCATGTAAAAAGCGCCCATTAAAGAATCACGGTGGGATTCAGGAGTCAAGTCGCCCTTAAACACAATTTACAAGAACAGCAGGGGGCTCCATTCTGTTGGCCGAACAACAGAAGTGAGCCCCCTGCTGTTCTGCATTTGTGGTGGGCAGGTCGGGGAAGTGCTGTGCACAAATCTCATACAGGGCGCTGGCAGATCTGGGGTTGGCACTGCCAGTGCAGGGCCTAAGTTTGTGTGCTGGGGAGGAGGAAAAATGGCCTCCGGGAACTAAGAAGGAACAGAGACGACATGTTGAGAAATTATTCATGGAAGTATACAGCAGAGCATAAGTAGACGATGGAAGCCATAAAATGAACTGCCAAGTACCTGAGTGTTTCTAACTGGAAAACGATTTTAAACTTGCAAATAGCTACTTGCCAGCATTCAATAGCAAGACGTTAAGTGGGCTCATCTGGCCGTCCTGAGTCCTATAAAGAATGTTTTGCAATATACTTGGACCACACCCTCACACAGCCCTCTCTAACCTTCATCCCTCTATCTGTAACACTCTAGATGTTTTGCCCCCGTCTTGAGGATCCGATTGAAGCCCAAAATTAAAGTGAAACTCTTGATACGATTCCAACCGCACCACCCTTAAACCCAAGTGAAAGGAGGAGGAGAGGAAGTGGAGGGCAGTGGGCACACCCCCTGACAAACTGGCTTGTTGCCTGTTCCAAAGGCAGTACAAACTCTCTGTCCTAAGAAGAAAGCCTACATCCAAGCCTTTCCAAAATCTACAAGGAGCTGGCCAATCCTGCCGCAGTCTCTACATCTCCCGTTTCCTTCCAGGCCCTCTGCACGGCCTTGGCCTCTCATTTCACTACAAAATCTCAAAGATCATGTCCACTTTCTCTTCCTCTTCCTCCTCCACTACCACCCCTGGCCCGTCTGAGGCTGTCTCTCCTTCTCCTTTCTCATTTCCGCTGTTCATCCTAGATGATGTTTCTAGACAAGTCTGATTTATGAATGTTTCGTCAAAGCAGGTTCTGCCATGCTCACCCAGAATCATCAAGGACCACATCCACACCCTTGCTCCAGACTTGGCCAATTTCTGCAATCAATCTTTTGCCACTTGAACCTTCTCCTTCCCCTTAAGCACTCTCTTGTGCACCCCCTTCCAACGAAGCCCTCGGCCGATCCTTCCTCTCCGGCTAACTATCGCCGATCACCATCACTCCGTTCCTGGGTAAACTCTTGGAAAAGCTGGCCATCTCCCAGCTTTATCTCCATACTGAATCTGTAGGTTGCCTCCATGACCACCAGTCTGGCTTCAGATCTGCCAGAAGGACAGAAACTGCTCTCCTGAACACCCGTGAAGACTTGCTCTCCAATCTTGACCCTAATCTCTCTTCTGTCCTCATTCTCCACGATCTATCCTCTGCTTTTGATACGGTCAACCATGCCATCCTGCTCAATTGACTCTGAGACAACCTTGGTATTAATGATCAGGCCCTGGCCTGGTTGACCTTCTCACCAACTGACCCTTTCAGGTCCAGCTGGCATCTTTCCTATCTCTCTCTCTACTTGTGGTGTTCCCCAGGGGTCTAACCTCTCTCCCTGTCTCTTCAACCACTACCTGGCAACTCTTGCCCACCGCATAGCTACATTCTGCTCCAATGTTCAATGGTATGTGGATGACACTCAGCTCTCTTTCCGGCTCCCCTCAGCCACCTCTGCTTCTTCTCTCATACCAGACTGTCTGGCCGCAACATTGGAATGGTGTGCCGCCAATGATCTCTGCCTTAATGCCAGTGAGACTGAGATCCTCCTTATTGGGATACCCGCTACCTCCTTTCCTCCCTCTCTCTGGCCGCACACTCTGGGCTCTCTTCCTGCTCCTTCCTGTGATGCTAAGAACCTTGGTGTAATCTTCGGCTCCACCCTCTCCTTCTCTCCTCACATCTTAAACGTCTCTAAGAAGTCAAACTATCAGCTGTACCTCCTCAGAGGTATTCTTCCTTTTCTCACTTTCCCCCAGAAGCCCACTGTCTCCAGAGCTCTGGTCCCCTCTAGGCTGGACTATTGCAACAGCCTCTTTCTAAATCTTCCTGCCTCCACTCTTCGGCCATTACAACTTATCCAGAACAGGACTGCAAGACTTGTCCTTGGCCTCAAGCCCAGGGATTGTATCTCTTTACTGGCTCCTTGTGGCTGCAAGGATCAAGTTCAAGACCCTTTGCATCCTTCTCAAGGTTTTCTGGGGCCTGGGACCTCTACCTCCAGCTTTCTCTTCAAAAACATCTTCCTTCTCGATCTGTCCACTCATCCACCTCCAACTCTCTGAGGGTCAGACGCTTCTCCAAGCAGAGAGTTGGGGGCAGATCTATCTCCTCAGCTGGGGTCTCCCTCTGGAACATCCTCCCTGCCTCTTTCAAACTTGAGCAGAACCACCTCTGTTTCTGGAAGCAACTCGAAACCTTCCTTTTCGCTTCTGCTTTCTCTCTTCATTTCCGCTGCTGATGCACCCGACTGCTCTGCGCACTGGTCACCTGGTCACCCTCTGAAATCGGGCCCACGCTCCTGCATGTTCAGTTGCCATTGCACTGCCGCCCCAGCACTTTAGGGTCTGTATCTGCAACCCTACAGTCCCTTCTCTCTGCACCTATGAGCCACCCGCTGGCTGCACTTGTGAGTTAACTACACTTCTTCCCTCCCCTCACCCCGGCACTTCTCCCAATACCTCTTCCCCACACTTGCGCGATCTGAATGACAAGGCCTAGTAAGATCGTTATTTTGTCCTCCCTTTGTTTCCCCCTCCTGGTATTGGCGCGCCTAGAAACACTTGTGCACAGGCGCGTTCTAAATGCCATATCATATCACCATGTGGGAGCACAGCACGATGGGCTGTTGTCCATGGCTGCTGTGCAAGACATCCAATGAACACTGCCAGACCAAGGGTGTAATTTTACCCCTTAAATCCTGTTAAACATCTCCCAGACCTTTTCTCCTATAAGGACACATGTCTGGCAGCCATGACCCATATAAGCACAACTGAGCAGTTGGCACAGACTAGGACTCTAGGCATTCACAACACCTGACCAGAGGTCCCATCAAACTTGGCCCCAGAGCTAGCCCATAATGTCAGCAGCCCTTTCAGATAACACCAATTGCATTTTAGGTCTTTGAGCATATGCAAACCAACGGCTGGTATTTATGAAGGGTCAAAATATAGATGCCTCACACTAGCCAGAGCCATCATTGGAAGCAAACTGGATTACTATAACGCCATTCTCTACAGCACCTCCAAGAAAAATATAACCAAACTGCAAGTTATCCAGAACAGACTGGGGCTTGAAGTGGACAGAACACATTCCGCAAGCAAGACGTGAGGCCCGCTGGCTTCCCATCAAAGCCTACATCGAATTTAAAATCCTATCTATTACTCACAGATGCTTACACAATACTGCACCCACCTTCCTTAACCAATGCATTTCCAGAAGCGCCAAACCACGCTGCCTGCGCTCATCCACAACCGTGGCCTTAGCCACGCCTAGACACACCAGAAAGAGAGCTGGACGAGCTAGCTTCCTTGGCACAGCCCCCATGCTCTGGAATGCCCTTTTCCTTGCATCCAAAGTGAACTATTGTACCTTTATTTTAGAAAAAATATTAAATCTGTACTATTCAACAAATATGTATAAGACCTTGTCCCTCCCTACCTACCATGCTAGGACTGTACTGTATCGCCTGCTTCCAAGTTATGTACTAGCATCATGATACCGCCAGGTCTGGGCGCTATCAATAAATGAAACAAATGAAATAGTCAGAATGGACAGTGTGATTGCCAAGGTGGTGCTTATTAACCTGCAACTCTTACTTCCCTAGTTGAACATATCCAGAAGACAGTGGAACGAGGAGCTGGAGGGACACTTCTTGAAAGGAGTGGGAAGAGCAACAACTCTACACCCAGGACTTGGAAGGAGCAGCAGATTCAGCCAGAAACCTTTGTGATAGGATATCAGCACCACCTGGTTGGAAGCATGGGTGCTCAACGTACAGCATGGCGCAGCCACTCCAGAAGAGCGAAAAGATCAGACATGAATAAATGTACTGTTGCAGTACCAACGTGTGGTAGGCTGATTCTGTTGTGCCTGTAAAGAAAGATATTAAGTTCACTTTTGCTCTAGATATGATGAATTGCAACTGCCTTGGCAACGCCAGAAATAAACATGACAATTCAACCTCCCTTATGCGGTGCATCCCTGGACGTGTCTAAAAGCTCAGGAGCACTTGCCTTCAGGAAATGTTTGGTAGCAGTTGGCATTTATTCTTCTAACGCGACTAGGTAGGCTGTCTTTATGTTTCCCCAAAGGCCTAGGTCTGCATGTTCCTGCTTTGGAGTAGTGTTTGCCTGGAGTAGTGTGTGCCTTCTGTTATTGTGACAAGTGCTGTCGTCACCAGGGCCAGCGTGTACAGATGTTGGTCATCATCCCGACTGGTGTTGCTACAGACATCTATGCACTGATGTCACCATCAAAAGACCTAGGCTGATCCCAGTGTCACCGTGGCCGGGCTTCAGGTCCCAGTGGCCAGCTGTGGGCAAATTCTGGCATCCCATCAGCCAGTGGCCGTGTCACATATGGAGTACAACTGTGCTGTAGACCTTTGTCACCTATCTGGGTTAGTGTCACCATTAGGGCAGCTTTGGGCGTGTTCTTCTGTGTCAGCATTAGACTGGACAAAGCGGTGGCATGGTGGACAGGCTTGGGTCATTCTGTAGGCAAGTCCCTATGTCAACAGGACAGGCGCCATTATCAAAGTGTCCCACTAAAGGCCCCAAACAGAAGTCCCTTTCACATGAATGGCAGGATTTTAAACACAAACAAAAGGGACTGGCCTTTGTTGTTTTAAAGAGCCACCTGGAAAGGGCCTACCTGTCATTACCAATGGATAAGCAGAATTTTAATTTACAAAAGAAGGAGGAATCAAAGATTCTTGTCACATGAAAAACAGGATTTTTAAACATTGAAAAAAAATTGCCTGCCCAGGTGTGTGCAAATAAAAGGAGTTATCTCAGAAAAATGTCAGGAAAATCAATACATGATGTGCGGGTTGACAAAAAGCAATGTAACTCCAGTGACATCTGAAGGGCCACTATGTCTTAAGGCAGGCCCTTTTGCTGGCTGTGGGAAAAACTTTACAAGGAAATCTCCCATCTAATTACCAATTGCAATAAAAAAGTCCTGCTACAGGTGTTAAAATTCAGTGTTCTCCAGACCTGCTGTCTCTGAAAGCATGGACTTCAAGAAAAGTGACCCTTGGCTGAAGCATGACTAATATGTGTGAAAAATGGCAGCACCCACCTTAAAGAGCAAGCTTCCAATGCAAATGAATGAACTGATAAAAAAAAAAGAAAAAAACACTCTGGGCACAGGCTGACCCAGTGAAAAACAGCCGAAAGGCAGGAGAAGGGCCATTTGTCCCACATGAAGAATCACAATTAATTTCAAAGCACTATTATCCTCATTTAGGCCTTTTTCTCAGCAACCATAAGGCGGATTGAATTCATTTTTGTACCATTTTTTAAATGTAATTTCCAGGTGATTCTGGAGATCTAAAATTCATCTACTTGTGACTCTGGGAACCGTAAAGGGCAGTCAAACTAGGTTTCTGGATGATCTGAACATGTTCCAAAGGTGAGAGTTGGTGAGTGGAAAATGAAATTAGGGATATGCTTGATACCGTACATATTCATAACGTGTGCTTTTTATGGAAACGGCAGAAAGGTGCCATATGGCCGTGCTGCATGTAACGGATTTTGTGGTTGGCTTGTCTAATTCTCCATGATTAGCTGAATCAGAAGAAGATTTATATGTATGCTATGGCAGTTGATAGTAAAATTATGAAGTTGTGATACATAACTATTTTTGCCAAAAAGTGGAAAGGAGAACAAAGGGTGATTACAAATGGGAATTGCCATATGTTGCTCCAGACCCCTAAACCAATCCTGACTTGGAGGCTGGGTTTGGGAGGAGAAGGCTAACTGTCCAATCCTAGTGGCAGGAATTATTGCAGGGTACTTCCTCAAGATTATAAAATTGGTGGTATCATCACTGCTATATAAGGGGGACCGCGTTAGGACACAGAAGACAGAAAGACAGATCATCAAAAAGGCTGCTGAAACATACCATCTGACAGATGTAAGAAGACAGAGGAGATTGCTGAGAGTGCATCTGGGTGGAGCCGTCTATTTCTAGGAAGGCCTCAAAGCTGACGGAGTCCTGTGGTGGAGAGCAGCAGGAGGCCATCTTTGAGAGTGGAGTGACAGGACCCCTGCCTCATCTTTCAAGAGTGGCCTGGGATGCAGCTGGCTTTCCTAATCTTTAAAAAGCGGCTTTCTATGCAAGTTGAACTGAGCCCTGGGAAACCAAAAGGTGGGGGGAGTCTGCTTGCCTTGAATCCTTTCCTTTTACTGTGGGAAGAGTTGAGGGGCGTAAAACTGTAGATCCTTACCCTATTTAACCAAAAATATTAATTTAATTAAATTCCCCATTTGGCAGAACACTATGGGGCAAATTGTGTTAAAATTCAAAACTAACAAAACTCACTTCCTAGTGTGTGCTGAAAACTATAGCCTATAAACTAATCCTTGCTGTCCAGCTGACCCAGACTTCTTTAAGGAAGATGGGTGTCTGTTCTTAAATCAGTCCAACCTTTTTATCCAGTTTCCTCAACCCAGGCCTTTCAGTAAGGGGCGTCTGAAATCCAAAATTCCCCACATCATTCCAATCTTTCTGTCTAACTTACCAACATAGACCAAAGCATGGGGGCTCTGAAAAACAAACAGCTAAATCACCCTGCATTTATTTTAAACCAAAGGTGTGGGCAAAATGACATATGTATTTGTACCAATCTTGAAATCCTACTGCTAGCATTTTAAGCCAGCAGAAAAATCAAAATCGCACATTATATGATAATTGCCTTAGTTATTGATCAGTGTATTTATTTCATAAAGTGGAATTTGCAGAAAGTGAAGAATTGTGATTGTGTTCTTTTCAACGCACTTTTGTGATTTATTCACGATGAGAGGAATTGATTGTGTGGTGCCACGGATAAAGGGGTGTTTGACATGTGTGTTCTAAGTTCTATTACTTTTATTTAAATAAATACCAATATATTTCCTGTACACCGGCATACTAGCCTGGTTCTTGGCTCATTGTTACCTCAGGGGAAAGGGATCCATGGGGCATATGTGTCTGAGATAGGGCTAAAAAAGAATCTGTTAAACAGTTTGTTGCATAACCACTTGAGTGGGGAGGGAAGGAACTCCACGGGTTGAGGGTGGCCTATCAATAAACCGTTACAGGACAGCCTGTCATCAGAGGAACTACAAAGAAAATCCTGTTATCATGGTGGCTGGCGTTAGATTGCACAGCTCTGGGTTGAGCTTTGGGCTCGACTCAGCATCACTCCGGCCATTCCTGCAGCAAGGGCTAAGCCAGTTCAGGCTTCACTGCGGCAATGGTCACTACTGGTGCAGATCTGGGATCGTACCAGCTTTACCAATGTGGCCACGTTTGGGCTGGTCATGGTGATGTCAAGGTGGACCGCACTGAGCCGCTCTCTGACGATGGGACAGCCCCAACGTCACTATGTCCAACAGGAATGTGTAAGCCAGTTTAGGTGTCACTGTGGCTAGGGTCACTATTGGTGCAGATCTGGGACAGTTCCAGCTTTACCAATGTGGCCACGTTTGGGCTGGTCATGGTGATGTCAAGGTGGACCGCACTGAGCCGCTCTCCGACGTTACTCCGGCGATGGGACAGCCCCAACGTCACCATGTCCAACAGCAAAGTGTAACGCAGTTTAGGTGTCACTGTGGCTAGGGTCATTATTGGTGCAGATCTGGGACAGTTCCAGCTTTACCAATGTAGCCACGTTTGGGCTGGTCATGGTGATGTCAAGGTGGACCACACTGAGCCGTTTTCTGTGACATCATTCTGGCACTGGGCCAGTCCAAGTGTCATCATGACCAACGGCGGGGCAGTCCTGATGAGGACATTAAATACGCTGGTGAGATAGCTCAGCGGTTTGAGCGCTCACTGCTGCGATCTGAGCGTGATCTGCAGGTCCGAATCCCAGCAAGGCCAACTCAGCCTTTCATCCTTCCGAGGTTGATAAATGAGTACCAATTTCGGTTGGGTGATATTGTTTGTAAATATGTGCTCTGTAAAGCGCTTTGGATAAAGGCGCTATATAAATAACACATCATTAAAGCCACTTCTGTGCTGGTCCTGGTTTAGCTGCGATCAGATCGACTCGCCCGCTGGAGATGCACTGCTGCACTAATCAGCGCCTCTCTCAGTGAAGGGTTTAAGCTGCTCATATACACCATCACCCCTCCCCCACTCAATTCCTGGTGTCGGGATCCGAGTGCCTGCATATACGCACACCTTAATATACACTTTACAAAGATACAGTAAAGAGCATTGTCTTGTCAACTTGCAGTTCATGTTAAACTTCATAGAGATGTGGGAAGGGAAATGCATTGCTTTTCTCCCCTGTGATTCACTTTCACAGGACCTTAACTGATGTGGCATGGGACGCCTAGTTTACAAACACCGTGGTTTACACAGTGTTAGCTTTCCCCACCGCTCAACTTCTAATCGGCTCCTTGCGCCCGTATGAATCCGCTGTAAAAATGCCAGCTTGGCAACTCACTTTTGGTGTTTGCGACAATCCCGCTCCACGGATAAGAACCCTCTCCCAACTTATCAATAAAGACCCCACACCCTTTAACCCCCCCGCCCCCACCATTAGCGTAGGCAGAACAAATTAACGATCGCCATCCCTCCTACCCACACCTTAAGCCACCCCAACACGGCAGGAGGTCCCTTTAAAGAAAGCTACCTTAACAGAGTTTACTTTAAGACCCCCGCCCCCAACAGAAGGGTTGGGGTCGGGGCCAGAAGACTCCCGCCCCCACATTGCCCGTAGGGTCCAATATAGTGCCGAACTCCGGCAGAAGGTGGGGGCCGGCCCCGCTCACCGGCTTTGCAGGGGTCCTTGTAGTCGATGGGGTCCTCGGCGTCTTCGTCCTCCAGGTCATAGGTGAAGTCCTCCATAAGGTCCATGGCGTGGGTCAGTAGGGGTAAAAGCAGGAGCAGCAGCACTGGGCACCCCCGACGCCCCATGGTCCAGCTCCGAGTCAGCGCAGCTCCGGGGAGGTGGCACTTTCTCTCTCTCTCTTTCTTTCTGGGTTTTTTTTTGTGTGGGGAAAATGAGATGTGGAAGAGGCGGGATTTGGAGAGGGAGCTCAGCCCCCTCTTCTAAGGCCATCCCTGGGAGGGCTGCCAAGGAGGAGAGGTGAACATTCAGAGGGAAGTATGTGTAACCCCTTCATCGGGGGATGCTCGTGGCGGGGTGCCCCGGTACACTTTGGGAGGCGGATTACGTTCGCTGCTGCTTGCCCCGCGTATTCAGAATTCGTGGAAAGAGCTGAACGTCCGGAAAAGGAGAGCTAATCCCCTCTCTCCACCCACCCGCTCCCAGTGGATGTTGCCAACGTGGTATCCAAAAATCTGTGTGAGCATTCAGATAATAAGGTACAACCCCCCCCCCCCCCCCCGAACTCTGTGGTGACCGGATGGTGCATCTAAAACGTGCGTTTTGCAACAAATAATCAATTGGGAGCAATGCGCCGACATCAATGCACATTGTCGCCTCTGAACTTCCGAGTGGAAACAGTTAACCCTAACGTCAGTACCGTAATATCTATCTAAATACATTTGGCAGGGTATCCCGGCACTCTAGGCGTAGGATAACACACCAAGGCCAGGCCCTGCATTTGGAAATTGTGTGGAAGTGGTGAACATTCACGAGAAGACAGGCCGAGCAATTCCCCCTCTCGCTTTTCTGGCTGGTGGTATCTGCAAGCACGTTTTAGCACAGCGGAGATGTTAGTTAAATCCTGTTTATTTTTCTTTGTATTGTGAGACTTGCAGTCATAGATTTGTAATAGTGGCATCGTGGACTTCAAGACCCAGAATGCAACGTAAAAAACAGGAAGGGGCTATCATCACCAGAAGGGAATGTGGCATGTTGACATATTTGGTTTTAGTGATGGGGTGAGAATAATTCGTACCCCGATCTCAGTTTGAGAGGTGGCCGGGAGAGCATTGACTTTTAGGAGGGTGTAGCATTTACGCCCAAGAATTCTGATAATGGGAGTACTCCCAGCAGTCCTTTTTCGGGTTTTTGTTTTTGTTCTAATCAGAGATTGCCATAGTGACAATAAAGTGAGCTTGCTGTGTAAAGGCGGATGCAGAGAGTCATGCGTGGCTCATTCCAATTACACAAGACAGCCCACCAAAACTGTCCTGAAAACCAAGCACTATCTTTTTACATGAAACCTTACAAAAGTCAACAAACACAGCAACTGTTGCCTTCTGCAAGGCCTGAAAAGGAGGATGCGCACACAGAGGGGTTTCTCAACACGTCTTTATTTCAACCTCCGTAACAATAACTGGCGCTTCTCGCGCCTTACCCAGAACTCCCCTCGTTCCCCAACTCCCCGTCATAAACTCCGCCTCTCCAACGGCGGGGGCTAACAAGTTAACCCATTGGTGGCCGGCAACACCACCCCCGAACAATATGTCCAAACATCAACTCAACACTCTTCAACGAGCCTCATAGGTTCCTTGATGGCTCGCCGTGGTCTCTCTTCTTGGACAACTGGCCCTAACATTCCCTGAGTTCCTGCTTCGTGGCTTGTCCCTCCAGGGTCTCCTACCGGAGGGGTCCACAGGTCGTCTCGCGGTTCTGGGGAAGCCGATCTCTGAGGTAGCATCGCTCCCTCTCGCCTGACGTAGTGTCTGAATTGCTGACAGTTCCTGGTGACAGCTCTGTTTTGATCTTCGGCTGTCGTAGGGTCGGCAGCTGATGCGGTGGCAACCATCTCAAGGGATAAGGCCGGTGGTAATGAGTTGGATGCTACGTACTGCACATAGGCGACATCACCTTTCCGGGTCAGTGGGGATCCAACTGGATGTCGCGACAGATAGTCAGCGGGGTTGAGGTCACCCCCGGGACGATGTATAATGTCATAGTTGTATTCCTGCAGACGGATGCCCCACCGCTCAATCCTTGGGGGCATCTTGGTGTGCGGGTTCCTGAACAACGACAATAGCGCCTGGTGGTCAGTGATTAAGGTGAACCGTTTCCCAATGAGGAAGTTGTGAAAATGCTCACATGCCCAGACTGCTGCCAAACTCTCCTTCTCCGCCTGGGAATAGGCCAGTTCTGGGGTTGACAATGCCCTGCTTGCATAAGCAACCACATGTCTGCGGTTGATGTCTGCGCCGCTGGTTTGGGCTAAAATGGCGCCAAGGCCAACTGGGCTCGCGTCTACCACCACCTCTGTGTTGCCATGAGGGGTTGAAGTATGCAAGGCGGCGGGCTTCCGTTAGGGCATGCTTGATGCTGGTAAAAGCCTGGCGGCACGCGGGGATCCACTCAAAAGTTGAGTCCTTCTGCAATAGCTTTCTCAGCGGGTCAGTGAGAGAGGCATAATGGGGTATGTACCTTGCGCAGTATCCCGCCATGCCGAGGAAGGACCGGACATCCGCGACCTGCTGTGGTTCGCCGAGGTTGGTGATAGTGTCGACCTTGTCGGGATCTGGCATAATCTCTTCACTGGAGAAGATGTGTCCAAAGAATTTTAGTTTTGTCTTGCTGAATCGGCACTTGGTGATGTTGAGTGTGAGGCCTGCCTCCTGAAGCGCTGCACAGGTGGCGTGTAGTGCTTTGTCGTGGGACTCCTTTGACGACCCAAAAACGAGGATGTCGTCACTGTTGTTCAAAGTGCCCCTTATGGGTCTGATGACCTGGCGTATGGCTTCCTGGAAGATCTCCGCGGCGGACGAGATACCAAAATTCAGTCTCCGGTATCTGAAAAGTCCGTCGTGCGTCGCAAATGTTGTGATGGGCCTGGAGTCAGGATGTAACTCCAGCTGATGGTAGCCTTGGATTAGGTCGAGTTTGGAGAACATCCGGGCATTGTTTAGCTGCACAATCATGTCTTCAATGCAGGGACCCGGATGTCTCTCCCTTTGGATGGCGGTGTTTGCTACCCTCATGTCCACACACAACCGGATCTTGCCTCCTTCCTTGGGCACGACCACGAGAGCGGATACCCATGGTGTTGGCCCCATTGCCGGTTCGATGATACCGTCAGAAAGCAGTTGTTGGAGTGCTTCTGACACTGTCGCTTGCATGTGGAACCCGACTCCTGGGTGTTGTGGCACCGGTCTCACCGAGGGGTCGATGTGGAGTCTGATGGGAGGGGCCTTGAGTTTACCCAGGCCTGTGCATAGGTTGTGGAATTTTCTTGTGATGTCGTCTTGTGTGATGAGGTTCTGTGATTGGTAGCACGCTATAGAGCCGACAGAGTCTCTCGGATTCGGTCTGTTCGAGGTTGCGGTGATGGTGTCTCCCGCCTTCACGTGTATCTCAATCAGCCCTAGGCGGGATGCTGTATGATAGCTGAGTAGGCATTGGCTTCTGGCAAGTGACCGGATGATGTATATGGTTGTGTCGACTTGCCGACCATTCAGGAGGAGACGTTGTGTGAACCGCCCCACTGTCTGCAGGGGGGTGGCAGCTCCCCATTGAAAAATTCTCGAGTGTGATGGTTCGAGCGTCGGCGGGTTTGGTATTTTAGCGTAGTCCTGCTCGCCCATGATATTAACAGTAGCGCCTGAGTCGACCATGAATTGGAATTGGCAGTTCCCCATTTTGATCGGGATTTTAGGGGCCTCCCTGGCCTCTTCATTGTCAAGTATGAGATTGACGTACTCGTCCTGGTCGTACTGATCATATGGCATGTTGTATGCTGCTTCCTGCTCGTCATGGTAGAATGGTTCAGGCCTATATTCTGTCGGTGGGTAATCCTACTAATCGGTGAAATATCTGGTTTGGTCTGCCTGGTCTAGTTGTGGTGGGTACCCCTGTGTTTGGTACTCATCAATGGCTCTGACGTATCGCCTTTGTCCTTGTTGATAGTATCTGGGCTGATTATATTGTGGGGACGGCGAGCAAAGAGGCATCCTGGCGGGCGCTTGGGGGTGCATTGGAGGAAATGGAATGCCTTCTCCGCAGTTTGTGCATCGCTGGGATAAGGCTGGGCATGACCCAGAGTGTGGAAAGGACATCCCACAGCGGTAGCATTGTCTCTGTTGGTGTGGAGCCTGCGTAGCTTGTGCTCTGTATGGTTGCGACCCTCTGTCGCCTTGACGAGGGGGCTGTATGGCTGCGACAAGTTCGTTGGTGTCTTATTTGGGGTTGCCTGTGTTGCCCATGGATGAGGCTTGGGCATCAACCCTCTCATGTATGCGAGCAAGCTCACTGACTTCTGGGATGGTGAGGGTTTTTTTCAGTAGCTGTTTCTTGAGTGCGGGGGAAAGGCACCCTTCTATGACCCACAACCTTATCGCCTCTTCTAGAGAAAATGCATCGAACTGGCAGTTTGCTTCCTTTACTCTTAAACGGGTTATGAATTCGTCGACTGTCTCTTGTGGCAATTGGGTGCATTTGTTAAATAAATACCGCTCGTAGTCGCGGTTGACTTCGATGATGAGGAGTTTGTCTAAAGCCCCGATCAGGTTTGCAAACGTGTTTTGTTGAGCTGCGGGAATCGTTTTCACAACTGTCTTTATCTCTCCCCCCACCAAATTGAGGAAGATGTCCCTGATGTTGGGGGAGTCGCCATCACCAGATCCCCTCACATAGTGTTGAAAGTCTTCCATCCAGTCAGTCCATCTCGGCCCCTTGGTGGCTTGGGGCGCCATGGTGCACGGCGGGAGTAGCCGCAGCTGTATTGGTTTCGTCTCGCGGGCCAGTTGGGGGGATCCCGGATTGGACACATGGTTGCTCATGTCGCTGGGCGGTGGGAGCCTGCCACAGGTGCTGTGAGAAGGAGGTTTCCACTTAACTCCGATTGGCCCTTATGAGGAAAAGGGCTGGCACGTGCAGCCGGAAGGCGTGGGTGGGATCACCGGCACGCGACGCATGAGAGGATCTGGTGGACTGCCAGGGCTAAATGCCGTACCAGGCATGACGATGGAGGAGGAGAGGAGCTCGGCGTGTAGGCAGACGCCCCCGCGCACGTGGCGGATTGCCGTTACTCGTACTGGAGGAGGAGGAGTAGGAGGAGAGTAGGAGGAGACTCAGTGGTCATCCGAGCGAGTATGTGGCGGATTGCCAAAGGAGGACTCCGCTGTGCGCACGGACAGCCTTCGTCGCCAGTGTTGCCTTCTGCAAGGTCTGAAAAGGAGGACGCGCACACGGAGGGGTTTCTCAACATGTCTTTATTTCAACCTCCGTAACAATAACTGGCGCTTCTTGCGCCTTACCCAGAACTCCCCTCGTTCCCCAACTCCCGTCATAAACTCCGCCTCTCCAACGGCAGGGGCTAACAAGTTAACCCATTGGTGGCCGGCAACAGCAACTATAATTGCAAAACAAGCTTGAAACTATAACCTAATGCATGTTATAGGTTACCCTCGGCCTTCTCCTCTCCCTCTCTCATCTCTGTCTGTCTGCTATCCAGGAGTGGTGTGCCGCCAATGACTTCTGCCTTAATGCCAGTAAGACTGAGATTCTACTCATCGGCACACCCACTCCCTCCTTCCCTGCAGCTCTCTGGCCGGCCTCTCTTGGCCCTCTTCCTGCTCCCACCTGCAAGGCTTAAAACCTTGGGGTCACCTTCGACTCCCCACCCTCCTTCTCTCCCCACATCTCTGACTATTCTAAGAAGTCACACTACCAGCTGCACTTCCTCAGAGGTATTCTTCCTTTCCTCTCCTTCCCCCAGAAGCTCACTGTCTACATAACCCTGGTTCTCTCTAGGCTGGACTACTGTAACAGCCTCTACCTAAAACTGCCTGCCTCTACTCTCCGTTCTCTGCAACTTATCCAGAACAGGACTGCAAGACGTGTCCTTGGCCTCAAGCCCAGGGATCGCATCTCTCCAGGACTGAAATCCCTGCACTGGCTCCCAGTGGCTGCGAGGATTAAGTTCAAAACCCTCTGCATTGTCCACAAGGCCTTCTGGGGTCTGGGGCCGCAATACCTTCAACTCTCTCTTCCTAAATATCTTCCTTCTCGAGCTCTTCGCTCATTCGCCTCCAACTCCCTCAGAGTTAGTCGCTTCTCCAAGCAACAAGTTGGTGGTAGATCTCTCTTTTCGGCAGGGGCCTCCCTCTGGAACAGCCTTCCTGCCTCCCTTAAACTTGAGGAGAACCATCTCTGGCTCCGGAAGCACCTCAAAGCCTTCCTCTTTGCTTCTGCTTTCTCTCCCCCTCCACCTGCTGAATTCCTGGCTGATACTGCACTGGTTACCTGGCCACCCTTCTGATGTCGGGACCAGGCCCCGCCCGTTGCACACCTGCACTGCCTCCCCGGCAACCCTTGCACCTGGGGACTGTTTTCTGTATCAATACAGTCCCCCTACCAGCACTTAAGTATGCACTTACCTTGCACTTGCCACTATCTGGCCGTTTTACTATATTTATTCTACTATCCCATGTACTGCACTTTTCTCCCCCTCACGCTTTTCCCTTTCCCCCTTCCCATGCACTTGCGTGATCTGAATGACACTGGGCGTAGTAAGATCGTTGTCTGTCTTCCCTTGTTCCCCCTCCCTTGCCTCGTCGCACCTTGAAACACTTGTGTATAGGCGAGTTATAAATGCCATATCATATCATATGTCACATTAAAAATTGACCAAGGGCAATAGTTAATGATACTTTTCACCCCACATAAGTCTTTGACCATAAAAGATGCTTTGAAAAATCAAGAGGGAAGCTTTCAGACTCTTTCTGAAAGATTTTCCTTCTTAAAGTGACGAGTGCTTCACATTCAGAGTACCCATTGTTGTAACGTTTCCACAACCCCTATTGTATGTCAGAAGTGGCATAATAGAGTGTTCATGACATTTTCTGGACTTCTCCAATTATTGGTTCTCTCTGCGGTATGCAGTTGATTGAGCCTAAAGCGCAGGTATAGTGTATGCAGTGTAATGCAAGAAAAGCATTTTTAACTAAGATGAGTGTAGAGGAGCAGCTGAACACCTCTCTGCGGGAAGACCGGCCCCCCCCCCACCTCTATGTTGGAAGCCTGAGATTGTGCCACGCTTGACACCAGCAGTTGTGACCATACCCTGGAAAATATTCGAAAGAAGGTACCCTCTGACAAAACCCTACCAAATGTATTCTCGAAGAGACGACAATCGGAGAGAGGAACTCCCCGAAGGAATATGAAAAAGAGCGGAAAAGGAGCTACTGACATCACGCCCTGAAAATAGTGACTGAAGAGAATGCACGGACCATATAGAAACTGATGACAAAGTTAAGAATCGAGTAAACTTTCATATGCGAAAAGAAGATTGCACACGTGTGATGCACTGCAGAAAATGCAAGCCATTCAATAACTGTACAGATGCTGTGACGCAAGTGATCTTAGAAGCTGGTTATATGTAGTGAATAGACTGCAGGAGAAGCCGCCATTGTATAGAAGCTGGACATCAGTGTCATGTATGGTGAGGCTGTCTGGCCTGGTTCCAAAGCTGAAGCAACTGTTGGGAAGGAGAGGGTCCTATCCCATCCCCTTAGCCACCGCCAAAGAGAATAAACTTCACTGCAGCCATGTGGGAAGACGCCTCCTCCTCCACTGTAAGGGTAAGAACCCTACTACAGAGCGAAGTAGGCGAATAACATCACCCATGCCTTGGCATTAGGACTCCATTTTGTACCAAGCCTAAACGCCATTTTTTTACTAAGCCCGAAATCCACCACTCTGTGAGGCTGCGGCACTCGCGCCCCCAGCCTCTCCCCACAAAGGGACCAAGCCATCCACACACCAGGCCAGCTCGGCATGAGCCTTGTTCCTACGGAGGTTCATCAGTTCACTGTTCTTTCAATGTTGCAATTACCTAGTATCGTATTTCAAAGAATGTGCTCTGTGGAGAGCGTGGGACTGAGACAGGCCCCAGCACAAATGCCCATTTATCTCCACTAAATTGCCCCTGCCCCTCACCCTCCACCCTGCCAGGCTAGAGCCCAATGGTCCTGACCCCCCAATTCCTTTCACGCTGATAAACATCTAACCCCCTTGCCTGGGCCATTCCAAAACACTCACCATACACCTAATCATGAGCAGCAATATATTCTCTCAATAGCAACACACGTACGTTCGTATCATGAGGCACCAGAGAAGGTAGACAGTAGATCAAGCCCCAGGAGAGACACTTGGGTGCGGGAGCTGCAGTATCAACGAAGCCCTGAATGTGGAGGTCGGCTTGTCAATATATTACCCCCTCTTTTCCAAGGACCCCCTTGCATGTGATGTTCAGGTATCTGCCATTATTCATGAATTGTCAGTTCCTGTTGTTTAGCTTAGATTAGTTAGAAAGGTAACACCAGCCAAACTGACCTTTACTGCGGAGATGAGCACAGCTGACCCACTGTCAGATTCCTTAGATATCTGCCCCTTGTTGAACATGTCGTGAAGTAAGGAATTCTTCCTATCAATGTGATTCTCAGGGGTACCAGAGGACAGACTGAGAAACGAATTGATCGAAAGATGTTGTAAATTCGTTGGAACCGCAACCGCTTCATGAAAATGAGGACATCCAGGTTACTCCCAATAACTGCAGAAAAATACAACTAATTACCAACTATTATAGAACTCTCTAATAATGCTTTACAATATTCAGAAAACTAACCTACAGAGAAACGTGGCATTAACCAGAGAAGTTCCATATAAATTGGTCCTCAAGGCTGATGAGTTCTGTAGACCACAAGAAAAAGGTATTTAGCAGAAGAGGTAACAAGAGGTACAGAAAAATGGCAAGAGAGGTGAAAGGCTCTTACCAGTGTTCTCAGGGTGGGAGAGGTCCCAGGCGAGTACTTGTCCTTGTCATCTCTCGGAAATCCACTCCAGTTCAAGGGTACGTGTCCTCCAAAACACCTATCCCGACGGCACGAGGACGCCTACGGTGCCAAGGCAGTCTCTAGTCCAGCACCTCAACCTGTGCCCGCCGGCACGAGGACGCCTGAGAGCAAAACGGGATGAATGGAAGGAGGAACAAGAATAATAGGAGAGATAGAAAACAAGCAACCAAGTACAAGTCCCAGAATAGAGGAGAAACAAGCAGAAAGTATCAGAGAGGAAGCGGTCACAAACCCACCTACGTCCAGAATCTACTAACACAAAATCAAGAAACAACAAGAAAGGGTAATCCAGGCGAGGAATCCAAAAGACGTAATCCTAGGTCAAAAAGTACCAGAAAATCCAAGCAAGAACAAACGCTGCTGTCAAACACGATCAGAAGCAGCGACTGGAGGGCGAGGAGGAGTTAAATACCGGACTACCGGCAATAAGTCGATCACGTGACCCCTTACGTATGGAATCACGTGGGACACAACGTGCCCACTGCCGTAATCGCCATGGTAACTTCCACACAAGGCGTTGGAAACGCGGTTTCCGACGAACGCGTCTGCAAAAGACGGTTCGTGGACAAGACACTGCTGTCCCCCGTCTTTCATCCGGTAAGAGCACCTGCTGCTGCCTGCGAGAGGACAGGGTAACGGGAGGGATGTTGCAAACCCGGGACCGTTTTCTGACAGTATCCTCCCCCAAAGGACCCCCATTATTCCGAGAGGCCAAAAACTGGGAAACCAACAAAGGGGCATATACATTACGCTCAGGTTCCCATGTACGGTCTTCCGGACCGTAACCCTTCCAATCCACCAAAAAGTACCTCACCCCACGAGAGATCTTTGAATCAAGTATATCGTTAACCTCATATTCCTCCACACCCTGAACAATCACCGGGGACGGTGGAGTAATTATCCTAGTGTGGTCGACACAAGGTTTAATCATGGATACATGAAACACCGGATGTATCCTCCAAGAGCGTGGTAAGTCCACTTTGACCACCAAAGGATTCAAAACACCCTTGATAACATAAGGTCCAACAAAGCGTGGTAGCAGACACCGACGCCCCGGGATGCGTAGATTTCTCGTGGAAAGCCAGACCCGCATGCCCAGAACGTAATCGGGTGAGATCTGCGTATAATTTGGCCTGCTTCTGAGCTTGTACTAGGTGTTCCAAAACACTAGCATGGACCACAGACAGATCCTTGATACATGACTGCACAGCCGGGCAATCTGCGGGAAGTTCCCAGTCCAGAGGTAGAGTGCGGGGGTGTTGCCCATATAAGGCAAAAAAAGGTGACGTTCCTGTAGAAGAATGACTCGAATTGTTATATGCGAATTCCGCCATAGGAAGAACCGTTAACCAAGATTCTTGATGCTGGAGAATGAGACACCTGAGGTACTGTTCCATAGTAGCGTTAACACGCTCAGTTTGGCCATCCGTTTGTGGATGGAAGGCTGTGGAACATCGATCATCCACCCCCAACGAGGACATGAGATGCCTCCAGAAACGCGATGTAAATTGGGACCCCCTGTCAGAAACCACGATTTCAGATAGCCCCAAAAAACGAAATACGTGTCGCAAAAACAATTCTG
This sequence comes from Ambystoma mexicanum, assembly GCF_040938575.1. NCBI lineage: Eukaryota > Metazoa > Chordata > Amphibia > Caudata > Ambystomatidae > Ambystoma > Ambystoma mexicanum. The sequence goes on along the minus strand of NC_090932.1, from coordinate 231,202,441 downwards.
CAAGCTTAGAGGCAGATGGCAGACCGTGGCAAGGGACAAACAAGGACATTTTGGAAAAACTGTCCACCACCACCCAGACGGTATCATAACCATTGATCATTGGTAACTCTACTACAAAATCCATTGTGATCATCGCCAATGGTCTCACTGGTACCGGCAATGGCTGTAGTAGCCCCATTGGTTTCGCCGAGGGAGATTTACATTGGGCACAAATAGCGCAGGTCGATATATATTGCGAGACATCTCGCCGCATTGAAGGCCACCAGCACCAACGTTTGAGGAGCTCAAGTGTTTTCTGCGAACCAGGATGAGCTGCAATAGCAGCGTCGTGACATAACGCAATAGCCGCATAGCGAGTGTCGTGATTGGGCATATAAACGCGACCCTGGACGTAAGGCAGGCCATGCACAACGTCCATGTTGTATTCTGCTAATTCCGCTGGCTCCTTAGCTACCCAGGTTTGGAGCGTCGTCTTCAAAGTGGGCTGTAATACACATCCACAAACCACTTGTGTTGGTAACATCAGAGACCCATCCTGAAGACGTGAAACAGAACCCCCAAGGCTTCTGGATAGGGCGTCGGCCTTGGAATGCAGAACCCCTGGGCGATAAGTCACGGTGAAGTTATACATAGAAAAAAACGGGCGTGCCTGGCAGTTGTACAAGTCAGAGATTGCAAGGCCAACAGGTTTCTGTGGTCGGTATATACTTGGACCGGTATTTCAGTACCCAGAAGGTGATGCCGCCAGACCGTAAATGCATCTCTAATTGCCAATAATTCACGTTCTGTGATAGTATAGTTTTGCTCATAAGGTGTTAACTTCCGTGAATGATAGGCGACTGGATGCAGATCGCCAGTATCGGAACAAGGCTGGGATAGGACCGCTCCTACAGCTACATCAGAAGCATCTGCTTCAACATAAAAAGGTTGTTTGACGTTAGGATGTAACAAAACAGGTGCAGAGGTAAAGGCTGCTTTCAAAGACTCAAATGCTCGTTGAGCGTTATCGTTCCATAAAAGAGGTTTCTTGTTACTAGTCAGTTCAGTGAGTGGCGCTGTGATATAAGAGAACTGTCTAATCAAACGGCGGTAAAAGTTGGAGAAGCCTAAAAACGACTGTAACTGCTTCCTGGTAGAAGGTGTAGGCCAATCTAATACTGCTTTGATCTTATTTCTACTCATCTGAACTCCTTTATTAGTGATATTATTATATCCAAGGAACTCAACATGGGTCACATGAAAAACGCACTTCTCCAACTTCACAAAAAGATGATGGTCTCGCAAGCGTTGTAATACTTCCGAAACATGGTGCACATGCAATTCCATGGATGGGGAATAAATGAGTATATCGTCGAGGTAAACGATAACAAACCTGTCTATCATGTCATGAAGAACGTCGTTGATAAAATTCTGAAAAGTGGCCGGGGCGTTACAAAGCCCGAATGGCATTACCAAATACTCAAACAAGCCATATCTGGTCTTAAATGCCGTTTTCCATTAATCTCCACGACGAATCCTCACCAAGTTGTAAGCCCCCCTAAGATCCAATTTAGTAAAGACCTCTGAAGAACCCAACTGATCTAGTAAAACAGATATTAAAGGAATAGGATACTGGTTTCGTATAGTACTTGCATTAAGCTCGCGGTAATCTATACAGGGTCTTAATTCACCCTCCTCCTTAGGCACACAAAACAACGGGGAAGCAAACGGAGAATGAGAAGGACGAATAAAACCTAACTCGAGAGCCTTATCCAGGTATTCCTTTAGGACGGCATCCTCCTTTTGGGTAAGAGAATAAATGCGTCCCGATGGTACCTTAGCATCTGGTTTCAGATCAATCGGTCAATCGTATGGCCGATGAGGAGGCAATTTCTCAGCTTTACCTTTATCGAAAACATCCATGTATTGTGTATATTCGACAGGCAGGACAGTGTTAACAACCGCACCAATAGTGACTGCGGAATCCAGTAGGGCCCGACTAGGAGCTGCAAGTATAGAACCTGCCGAGTTACAAACCTCAAGACACTGCTGGGAACTACTGGATTGTGGAGCTTAAGCCATGGTAACCCCAAAATCAGTTTGTATTGGGGTGCCATAATGACGTCAAATATGATAGTTTCCGAATGCTCGACACCAATGGTTAACGGCAAAGGTATGGTATGTTCAGTAACTAGTCCAGATAGAAGAGTAGAACCATCAACAGCATTCACCACCTCTGGAACTTTCTTCGGCAGAAGAGGTATTCCCCATGTCTGGACATATTGAGCATCAATATAATTTCCAGTGGCCCCAGAGTCTACGACAGCTTCAGAATTCCATGGCACAGCCTGTGGATAGCTCAGAGTAATGTTAACACAAAAGGGCATAGATACACAGGAACCCTGCATAGGACAGCTCGGAGTAGGGGTTCCTTCTACTGCCGGGCTTTGGCGTTTCCCGACTTGCGGGGCTTCTTTGGGCATGCACGAAGTAAATGATTAGCAGAACCGCAGTAAAAGCACAGATTGTTTTGTCTACGGTTTTCTCTTTCTTCCGTTGTTAACGGGCCTCTAACTGCACCAATTTGCATGGGTTCTTCAGCACCAGTCACGGGAACCGGGAGACCAGCAGGGTTAGACGGAGTTACCCTCTTTTCCCCTTTTCTCTCGGCCCGTCAGGCGTCAATCTGAAGGACTAAATCTAGGAAGTCAGGGAAAGATGTAGGAACCACCGGAACCGTAGCTATAGTATCCTTCAACGAGTCTGATAACCCCTTGTAGAACAAGGCTGCCTTCTTTTCTTCTGGCCACCCGGGTTCGGCAGACAACTGATTAAATTTAGCTAGGTAAGATAATAAAGGAGCGTCTCCCTGGCGGAGATTTAATAACTCCAAATCGGTGGCCTGTGTCTTATATCGAGTATCGAAAACCCGAGTCATAGCATTGATTAAAGCATCACAATCAAACAATAGCGGGCTGCCCTGTTCCAACAAAGGGTTAGCCCAAACTGCGGCCATACCTCAGAGGTTCGATAAAACAAAGGCTGCTTTAGTAGTTGCGTCAGGGAACGAGGTAGGCCGACACAAAAAAATGTAACCTACATTGATTAATGAAGGTCCGGAAGGTCTTAGGGTCTCCGGTAAATCTTTCGGGGGGAGCAAGCGGAAACTGGGCAGCCATGTAAACAGGCGCAGAATCTGGTCTAGCTGGAGACCCTGCCTGACCTGAAGCACCCACAGATGCCAAGGATGGTGACCCTACGGCCACCTCCCTGATCCCAGCCTGCATTTCATCAATGCGTCGATGGGTGTCAGCCTGGGCGGCTGTCATATCAGCACGCAGGTCGGCCACTAATTGCACTAGGGCGGCCAACGGGTCACTAGTTGTATCCATAAGGAAGGCTTCTGATTCTGTCAGATTCCTTAGATATCTGCCCCTTGTTGAACACGTCGTGAAGTAAGGAATTCTTCCTATCAATGTGATTCTCAGGGGTACCAGAGGACAGACTGAGAAACTAATTGATCGAAAGATGTTGTAAATTCGTAAATGAGGACATCCAGGTTACTCCCAATAACTGCAGAAAAATACAACTAATTACCAACTATTATAGAACTCTCTAATAATGCTTTACAATATTCAGAAGACTAACCTGCAGAGAAACGTGACATTAACCAGAGAAGTTCCGTATAAATTGGTCCTCAAGGCTGATGAGTTCTGTAGACCACAAGAAAAAGGTATTTAGCTGAAGAGGTAACAAGAGGTACAGAAAAATGGCAAGAGAGGTGAAAGGTTCTTACCAGTGTTCTCAGGGTGTGAGAGGTCCCAGGCGAGTACTTGTCCTTGTCATCTCTCAGAAATCCACTCCAGTTCAAGGGTACGTGTCTTCCAAAACACCTATCCCGACGGCACGAGGACGCCTACGGTGCCAAGGCAGTATCTAGTCCAGCACCTCAACCTGTGCCCGCCGGCACGAGGACGCCTAAAGTGCTAAGGAATTCTCTAGTCCAGCACCTAAACCTGTGCCCGCCGGCACGAGGACGCCTGAGAGCAAAAAGGGATGAATGGAAGGAGGAACAAGAATAATAGGAGAGATAGAAAACAAGCAACCATGTACAAGTCCCAGAATAGAGGAGAAACAAGCAGAAAGTATCAGAGAGGAAGCGGTCACAAACCCACTTACGTCCAGAATCTACTAACACAAAATCACTGGGCAAGACAATCCTATAACGATCCGGGGTCAAAAATCCAAGAAACAACAAGAAAGGGTAATCCAGGCGAGGAATCCAAAAGACGTAATCCTAGGTCAAAAAGTACCAGAAAATCCAAGCAAGAACAAACGCTGCTGTCAATCACGATCAGAAGCAGCGACTGGAGGGCGAGGAGGAGTTAAATACCGGACTACCGGCAATAAGTCGATCACGTGACCCCTTACGTATGGAATCACGTGGGACACGACGTGCCCACTGCCGTAATCGCCATGGTAACTTCCACACAAGGCGTTGGAAACGCGGTTTCCGACGAACGCGTCTGCAAAAGACAGTTCGTGGACAAGACACTGCTGTCCCCGTCTTTCATCCGGTAAGAGCACCTGCTGCTGCCTGCGAGAGGACAGGGTAACGGGAGGGATGTTGCAAACCCGGGACCGTTTTCTGACAGTATCCTCCCCCAAAGGACCCCCATTATTCCGAGAGGCCAAAAACTGGGAAACCAACAAAGGGGCATATACATTACGCTCAGGTTCCCATGTACGGTCTTCCGGACCGTAACCCTTCCAATCCACCAAAAAGTACCTCACCCCACGAGAGATCTTTGAATCAAGTATAGCGTTAACCTCATATTCCTCCACACCCTGAACAATCACCGGGGACGGTGGCGTAATTATCCTAGTGTGGTTGACATGACGTGCCCACTGCCGTAATCGCCATGGTAACTTCCACAGAAGGCGTCTGACACCCACGTGCACCAAGATTGACTGGGAAACAACAGCCAATTGGGGCCTGGCATTCCATTTAGAGCAGGCCATTCTATAGGTCGATAGGGATGGATGGAGTTTGAAAGAATGATGGGCCTCTGTGGCGTTGGAGAGCAGGTTGAACCACTCTCCAGTGCCATTACTAAACAAGGTTTTCATACTCACCCGTACCATTCTATAGGTCACCCACCAACCAGCAACACAATATTTCTCTTAGTCCAAATCATCATCAGTGATGCGTTTTGACTTTTTAATGTGTTTCCCGTGTAATTTGTGGCAGAGAGCTCTCGGGCAGCAGACTTCTTTGCTGGCATTTTATATATTATATAAAACTTTGTAATGCTTGTAAAACTATCTCTTGGTCTCATTCCCTGACGGGGTGTGTTATATTATTATTATTATTGGGACATGTGTATTAGGTGGGTGCCTTCATTTGGTGACCCCTTAGCGTGATTTCCTTATCCCCCCGTACCTGCAGCAAGATCCTGGGCCTCTCTGGAAAGGCTGTGCCCACCTATATCCGAACAGTCCCCAAAAACACGTACGCAGAAGAAAACGGTTCTTGTGGGTTCTGGCTTTACAAATACCCTGCTGTCCATTGGAGCCGGGTGCTGCCCCACAGAGAGGCCCAGGCATTGTGGATTAACTGCGAACTGAGGCTCTTGGAAGAACCCGGGCCCGTGAGTATAAATTGCAAGGATAAACAAACGGTGGGGTTTTGAGGATATAGAGCGGTGTGATTGAAGAGAACACACAGTGGTTGAATGTGAATGAATTGGGTGGTTATTTGAAGTAAAGCGCTTTTTTCTTTTTATATGGCCATTTATTATTATTTTCTATTAGACAAATGAAGAGACTACAAAGAGGAGATACAGGAACCTACCGCGAAAGGGGCTAGAGGGTGGCATCACGTTGTACTCCCTTGACCGGTGCAGAGAATAAATATGGAGATAAAAGTAGGAGCCCCATATATAGTTAGAGGGCTCGGGGAAAAAGTAGTGGTTATTATTTTAACCTGTTATTTTAACTTATCATTTTCAGTGTTTTTATATGTGTGGATAAAGGCCCAGGAGGGGCAAACGTGATGTGAATGAAGATTGAGTCGATGAAGAAGCGGATATTGCTCTAAGGGGAAAAGTAGGGGGGATTAATTGTATGTTTTTTGTTTTGTGTCTTTGTTTTGTTGGTTAAAAACTGTTTCATGTTCATATATGTTTGACTATTCCACACACACAAGATCGATACGTATGTGACAGTCAATTTTTGACTGCTAGAAACAAAGGCCCAAGGTATAGAGGGAAGGACAAGGGAAAAGGGCTCATATGATCATTGGGGGAACATTACACCTGAGCCTAAAGTGACTAGCCATGGGCATAGGCACCCCACTATCACACATTTGCAAGCACCTCCCCCTGTATAGCGAACAAATTAAGAAATACCACAGCCAGTGGGTGACCGAAACGAAAGGGGAGGGACTATCACACGTCTGCCTGGAAGATGGGTCTTTTGATAAAGTAACATTAGAGCACCTGTTCACGTATCTGACAGCAAAATATGAAGGGAAGCAGTTACAAAATAGAAGGGAGGTTTTAGATCTCTGGCGGATGTTCGAAGCGACTCCCGCCACAGATAAAAGGGAGAAGGGGTTAGAAACATCAGCAATGGTGGGAGAAATACGGGAGAAAAGGAGAAGGGGGAGGAGGAGCCCAAGAAAATGTATCCATTACTCACAAGACCAGCAGAAGGGTACTCGAATCCAACTTATGTGTCAGGGGGAAGTGCGCACGCCAGCCACGCCGAGCACTGACCCACCACCGCCTTATGACTCATCGACTACCATCACCACTGGAGTAAGCACCCGAGATCTTGAAGTGGCATTAATCTCCACCGCAACTCAAGCGGTTTGTGAGGCAACAAGAGGGACAGAGGGTGGGTCTCGACCCCCAAGTAAAACCCCACCCATACCATAGGATGAATGGAAGTCAGGAGATTTCTTATTCAGGATTGACAGCGTGTCCATACAGGCAGTGCATGTAGAACGAGAAGGGGAAACAGCTTTGGGTATGAGAACGTAGGATCAGTAAGGGACGAAGAGTACTGGAGTGACTTTGAGGTGGAGGAGGGAGCCGTGGGAGGGATACCTCAAGTAGAATGGGCCACCCCAAGAGTGGAAGAAACATGGGAAGGAAGACTTACAAAACAGAATGGGAAGAAGGAAACAGGAGAGGGGGAGGTAAAATACAAACGCCCCTTATCCACGAGGGAGCAGGAGTGCCCCACTACGTCCCCTGGGCACAGATGGACAAAAACAACCTCTCAAGTCCCTCCCCTCACTCAGGGCGGGCACGGGGAAATGAATCAATGCCTTTGAGATAAATACAGCATGGGTGCCCCTCGCCATAGGAGATATTAAAAGCCTTTTGGTATCAGCAGAGGGTGATCTGGCAGAATCTGTGTGGGTCAAAGCAGGTTATCCGGGTGTAACTATAAGTAATGATACCCATGATGGGGCATCAATCAATAACGTTTGAGCACAAGTTTGGGATGCACTGTGGAAGACCTTCCCTGATACCCCGAGTTGCACTCCATAATGCAATTCACCATGGGGGATGAGGAAGATTCTAGGCAGTTCATTTTTCGGGTCCAAGAGATGTGGCACGCGGTACTGGGCACCACATGGGACCAGTCCACCTCCCTATTCTATTTTATTATAAAAGAGAGGGTTGCTAAAGGAAGTACAGAAGGCCCTTGACAAGATAGCGGGAATAGAAGCTAAAGGGTAGCCTGAGATTCAAAGCATCATAGTGCACCATTGTAGGAGGATCAAAGAAAGGGAAAAAAATAACTATTCAGAGGAGGTTAGCTGAGGAAGCGAAACTCGTACAGACAAAATGAGTGAAGGTGGAGGCGGTAACAGCAGCCCCGCCCCCAGTGCAGATGGTAGGGGATGGGGGGTGTCTCTGTGGCCATACAGGCGAGAATGGCAGCGGTGTGGACAGACAACAGGCAGGAACAGTGGGGAGGAGAGCAACAATACATGTGTCCCCAATGGCCCCTATACTCTATTACGAACGTTCACCTGTCAATCTATTGGGAAGAGATTTGCTCAGCAAGCTGAATATAACCATACCATTTACTGAAAGAGGGGATTGTCTGCTCCACCCCTGGCATGTGTCCCCTTAGAGCCATGTTGATCATACATGCCATGGCCAATGAAGTAAAAGTGAGAGGGCTGCCGGTGAATCCCGATATGTTTATTCATGGGATTCGAGTGCTAGCAAAGGAAGTGTCTGAACATACTAGAAAGGAATGGAGAGTGCCATCAGACTTTATCTTCCACCCCGTAGCTACCCCAGAGATGGTTGCCGGTACAATCCTGTCCTTAGATATGGAAGGGGTGCAAGTATCTGCCAAGAGGATTGTTGTGATTGGAACTGACATTCATGGTGCGAGTGGCGCACTGTGCTCTGCACTGATCCCAATATACCATTGCATGAGTTAACTAATGAAGAATTGTTCGCTGACGACAACAGTGATGGGGAATTTGTGTTACAAATCAGTATCCCTTGTGATATTATGGTACAGTACAGAAAAGTACCAAGCCCCCCCTATGGCTACCGTCAGCGGATGACCACCCTTTTGTGACACAGATATGCAACAAGTCCCATCCCACTTGTGGACCACTGACCCTAATGACGCAGGATTACTGAGAGAAGTGACCCCTGTAAAAATACCACTCAAGCCAGGAGCCATATTACCCAGAGTAAAACAATACCCCCTGTCCAGAGAGTCCGAGGAAGGTATTCAAGAGACACTGCCAGCGCTCCTAGAGCAAGGGAAAATTGTCCTCTCTAACCCGCCATGCAATACGGCTGTGTCCTCCATTAAGAAAGCAACAGGGGGGAGTTGGCGTAGGATCCAGGACCTCTGCCACTTAATGATATTGTCCAAAAAGAATTTCCTTATGTCCCAAATCCTGCTTCCATTTTGTTCAGTATCCCGTAACAGGCCACCCATTTCACTGTGGTGGACCTCGAGAATGACTTTTTCTCAGTGCCCCTTGACCCAGAATCACAGTACCTCACAGCGTTTACCCTAGGTGGGAGACGATATGAACACTGTCGTTTGCCCCAGGGGTATTGCGAAAGTCTGAGCATATTCAACAGGATATTGCACGAAGATCTTGGCAACATTCAAGTTCCGAGTACCATTAATCAATACGTAGATGATCTCCTAGTCTGCAGTGAGAGAGAAGAAAGTTGCCAGAGAGATTCCATTGTCATTCTCCAACTACTTACGCGAAAGGGTATAAGGTAGACAAAAAGATATTACAGTACTGTCTAGCAAAGGTCCTGTATTTGGGCCAATTGATCTCAAAAGATGGCAAAAGAATAATCCCTGACAGGGCAGCAAATGTATGCGCCTCTGCCAAACCGAACACAGTAAAAGACATGCAGAAGTTTCTAGGACTCTGCAATTACTGTAGGGCGTAGATCCTAAATTATGCTGCATACACAAGGCCCCTCTTGCAAAATCTGAAAGAGGCACTGAAGGAAAAAACACATATAATCTGGACAGCAGAAATTCAAACAGCATTCAATAAGCAAAAATAATTCATCTTTACAGCCCCTGTCCTAGCCACACCTGATTATGACCAAGAATTCTACCTTTTTTCACACTCCAATGGCACCCTAATGACAGCAATACTGACACAAAAAAGCTCTATGGGTCACAAACCTCTGGCCTATTACAGTGGCATGCTTGATTCAGTGATGCAAGGTCATTTAGCTTGAAAACAAGCTCTTGCCGCAGCTACCTTTGCTATTAAAAAAAGCTTGACAATTGTCATGGGGTGCTCCGTCACCCTGTACTTGGAACACTCCCTGTTTGCAATACTAGAAAGATCAAAATCCACCCTCACCACACAAAGGGCGTCAGCGTATGAGATCATCCTGTCAAGCCCCAATATTCATGTGGTAAGATGCAAAATGCTAAACCCAGCCTCGTTCCTTACGGAACCGTGCACTGTCCGAGCTATGCAAGAGCATGACTGTGCAACATATGAGGGAGAAGGGGATGACATTCCAAGAACACGGGAAAATGCCTTAGAGGAAGAAGTGTTCCTCATTGATGTATCAGAAATGGGTGAAAAACATGTAGGGGCAGCAGTGGTGAGGATGGAAGAAGGGGAAAATGAGACACTGATTAAAGGACATCTGCCCATGCACTACTCTGCCCAAGCAGCAGGGCTCATTGAGGCACTTAATGCAGCAAAGGGGTCTGCGGTGACCATTTATTCAGACTCAGCATATGTAACCACAACGGTACATGCTGGGCTATCAAGATGGAGAAAGAGGGGATTTAGAAGAGCTGATGGGTCCCCATTACAACATGCAGCCCTACTAAATAAATTAATTGAAACACTTGCAGAACCCTCTGTAGTAGCAATAGTGAAATACCAGGCACACACACACACACACACAACGTAGACAAAATATTGTTAGGAAATGTGGCCACAGATGCGGCAGCAAAGGAAGCAGCTTATCTTCCCATACCCATGAGTGCAGAATGTATGATAACGATCAAAGGAGAGGAGCCAAAAACAGAAGGTTACAACGCACTACCCATTGCCCAAGTAATAGAGCTGCAGAGTAGAGCCCCACCAACAGAACAAGAATTATGGAGCAAACAAGGATATGCACAATCACCCAATGATCTGTTATGGAGACAGGACATAACAGGAAACGTTGTCATGCCAGTAGAGCTGCTATACATAGCATTCGAAACAACTACACTTTCCCGCTCACAGTTCAAAACAGCACATAGCAGCCGATCTCCAGGAAGATTGGTTTATCTCGAACCCCCAAGAGTATCTCAGCAAAATGGTGGTTGGGTGCACAATGTGTCAAGTGTTCAACTTAGGGATGACCTAAGAACACTGTGGGGCACCTTGCCCCGCCCTGTAGGGCAGTTCCGTGAGCTGCATATAGACTACACAGACATGGGGGGGGAAGATGTAATGGCGCCAGATATCTCATTGTGGTGGTATGTCCCTTCTTTTGATGGGTGGAAGCAGGACCCTGTGCCAACCCAGACGCAAAGTACGCAGCAAAGTTCCTTGTCAGAGAGGTATTCCCCTGATGGGGGATATGTGAAGTGATACGATCAGACAGTGGGACTCATTTTGTCAACAACCTGTTCAAAGAAGTCACATCACTAGTATGAATAAAACACAATGTGTTCAATTTACCACCCACAAGCAAATGGAGTGGTGGAGAAAATAAAAGGGCCTCCTTAAAAGTAGGTTATCAAAACTGTGCAATTCCTTAAAGAAAAACTGGGTTTACTGCCTGTCCATAGCACTGTTCCAGCTGCGCACACAGCCTTGCAAGAACCACCACCTGTCCCCTCATGAAATTGTTACTGGTCAACGCATACAAACGCCATTGTCACCAGTGAAACGGGCTTCTGACGCACACAGAATGGCCATGGTGTTGGGGGATGAGTTCAAGGAATATCTCACGCAGCTCACACGAGCAATAAGGTGTATAGCAAAACAAATTGCTCCCCCCTTTACCATGGAAAGTGAAACAGAGATAAGGACAGCAGCTCAAGATAGCGCAGCACAACCTCTGATGCCAGGAGAGTTAGTGTACGTACAGAGTTTTGTGCGGAAATAGAACTCTCCTAGGTTCCATGGATGATGCAAGGTGATTTACTGTACCCCACTCTCTGTAAAAGTGAAAGGGTTGTGGTACTGGATTCATCTCTCAGATGTTCGAAAACCACACGATAGTGTAGCACCAGAGAGCGAAAATAATATACGAACAAATACCACAGTACCTTAGAATGTGACCATGGGTGACCTTGTTTCAAATATCTGTCATTTATTAAGAAAATCATTTTTGAGAATGTGAAAAATTTAAAGTGATACAGCTCTCTCTCTCTCTCTCTCTCTCTCTCACTCCCTCTCTTTCTCTCATATCCCGTCTAAATCTTTATTAATGTCCACCCCGTTTTGTCCTTTTCTATAGGTGCAATGATGCTGGAACTAACGCCACTTAGTGAAAGTATTGAGATAGATAGCAGTAGGAATATAATGAATGCAACCCGTGCATATAGCTACCACAGTGGGTTGCACTTTGTGCTATACTGTTCACCATTCTTATGTTTGGTTTGGGAATTTTTGAGGAGCATCTTTTATCTGGGGCTCCCCTATAAAAGAAGGGGGCAAACCGGATGTGGCACACCAATATGTCATTGAATCTAACAACATCACACAAGAATGCAACACACATGACCACAAATGTTTTCTTATTTGCAAATAATGTGACTGACAGTATATTTTATGCACCAAATGATACGCTGCCACCCTCTACTATGTTTACAGTTCAGCAAACTACCTCACAACCTAATATGATGTCTACCTCAATGTTTGATTAAATGCTTGCTGTGTTACTTACTCCAGTCTCCCATGTAGAACCACATCCCATTTACCCCACCCTGGTGTATCAACAAGTAAACGTAAATACTGATGTTTCCCAACTGCATAGTAAAAAATCCATAATGCCTGCCACCACGAGAACCGCATGTAGCAGCTCCCAATCCACACTGTGTAGTAGCCTAAAGGTCCAGTTATTACCATCAAATGTACAACAGTCACAATGCAACAATGATAGATTATGTAGAAGCCTGGCAGGGAAATAACACTCTCTTTTGCATAACACTAGAAAGAGAAGGAAAAAGCGTCAGTATAAATAAGACTCATACCATGGCCTAGGGTTAGATAAAGTGGAGGACCTTCGCTATCCTGGGCAATCTAACAGCTGATACTCCGATATCAGTTAACAAGGGGGGGCGGTTCTGGGAGTCCCTCTGCCAGACATTAGTCCTGGTTACGAGAGACTTGCCCAGATTCTTTAGCTCACTACCTTTCACAGAGGAGAAATATCCAAAACATATCGGTCTTTGTCCTGCCCTGGGGCAATACAGAACCGAAATGCTAGGCAATTCTCCTCTGAAGGAAAGTTCTTTTCAATAGCCAAGTTTTGCTCCAAATGCAATACAAAGTTCTGCTCTCTCCATAAGTCTTTCACTTGCCGCCTGAATTGTCTCATTGGTAAACAAGAGTTATCACTCTTCAAAATGATTGTCCAAAGTTTCCACAAGCTCTTGCTTAAATAACCAAAAAGACTGTGGGCCTCATTACGGGGTCTGCAGTAAAACCAGCCAGTAGGTGGTGGCCTACTGCCGACCCCGTCACACAGTTTTCTGCCGCCTGACATCTCGGTTTGGTAAATCCCCTTCCCGTGGCATGCCACAAGACTCTATGGTAACAGGGGCACTAAAGCACCAGCATCGTTGTAAATGGTGCGAGTGCTTCAGTGAAAACACTGCTGGTAGAAGCCTGAACTCCCGGCAGGTCAGGCATTGCAGGATTACCGTGCCCCTGTCAGCAGACTTGTAGTTAGGTGGTCCGGAAAAGGTGCTGGTACGTTGCTACCGGCACCCTTATTTCTGGACTGCCAAACTTATAATGAAGCCCTTTGTCTTCATACTTTTAATCAGTATTCAATATAACTTCTCTTCTTCAAAGACCAACCACTTTCACATTTCTTCTTCATAAACAATAATGTTTTGTCAGGGTGGTTTCACTACAGTTAATCATAATACATTAAGGGACTTGCCACTTTTTTTCACTTCAACCCCTTCCACCACAATGCAGTACTGGTCCACTAACCTGCCAGGACTAACCACTAATTGTTTCCTGGTATACTCACCTGCCAGGATACATCTCCTACCACTACTACAAGTACTCTGTGGTGAGGCTTGCTACAAATTTTAGAAAAGTCTTTTGACTTTCAAGAACATTAAGATTCACAACTTCTTCCAAAAGGGTATAATACACCTTCATACTGTTTGTTCCACTGATTTGTTTGCCTCATACAATGCAGGTTAAATTCCGTTCCCCATGATGATTTCCACAAGAAGGGCTTCTCTCCTGCCACCTTTGGGTTCTTTCTACCACACCAGCCAACTGCTAGTGATCAAAAGACTTATTTCCAGTCAGCTGTCTATTACAGAGTGTCCTGGGGTTACCTAACAAAGGTCAAGTCATTGGTCTTTCCCTGCGCTTCTGTTCGACCCGCTGCTGATGTATCTTCTTCTCTTGTCGGGACTTGGAGGTCTGACAGCTCCAGTCACACTCCCGGTGCTCGCGTCTTCTGCCCAGGAAGCCTGCTTCACTCCTCACATACTCCGGTGCACGCCAGTCACCAGTGCAAGGCACTGCATTAGGAGAGCTTCTCTCTCCTAATAGGGGACATCCAACATCAGCACTGCTTCCCACTGCATGATCTCTGCACCTTCAATTCCCAACTCCTATGACTCTCTTGACACTGCAACCCGCTGGAAACACAGCGGTGGCTCTAGCATTTTCTTCCTTCTGCTTCTGCTTCACTGCTGCTGTCTTCTAATGGCCTGCACCTGAGGGGCTTATAAAATGTTAAAGTCCCACTCAGGTGTGGGTCATTAGGACCACTAGACTGCATACCACGGTTCTTCACCTTCTCCTCCTCCCATTCCTAAGAGCATTATGGGACGTTAAGTCCCTAATGTCCTTGTTGCTATTTTCATCAAATTCACTCAGTTTAAATGGTTTTGGAAATATATCTTTAATTCTTTTAAAACCCTCCCTTAAAGGTTTGCTCTGGGTTTTATAGCTGGACCCTGAGGTGGAATCTAATCTATCAGAAGTAATTACATGGATTCCGTGATTCTTGCACATACCATTCCCATTTTGATCATAAGGGTTTTCACCAATGACACTTTGGGTGAATTTGGGAAGGGAAGCCTTCCTATGAGAACAAGCCTTTAGGTATTCCGATATAAGGGAAACCTCACCCTCAGAAGATAAATACTGTGTTTATCCTAACAGAGTCACCCTATTCCCTTGGTGGCCTTCTCATTCCAGGTGATCCACCGGGCTAATACCACCCCCACGGTTAGGATCAGCTCGCAACTGCCTTCCCCAGGCCACCTGGGAGAAGTCTTTAGGCTGGGATTCTGTGAGGACTCCGCAGGATTCATCACACCGCATACATGTAATAAGTGAGAATCACACTTCACAGATGCCTCTAACTCTTCGGTATCTTCCACCCACCAAGGAGGCGGGAGTTTCAAGGATCAACCATCACATTATGTTGATTTAATCTGGAAATGTGAAAACAATGCATGCAATAGGCAGATGCATATGGAGGGCAACACAATTAATAATCCTATTCATTAAAGAAATTACAATAAAAGCACCTAGAAAGCCCACTCAGCAAAAACGAGATAAATATGTGCTGGGGATGCTCAGAGATGTCAAGTGCGAAAGATATAGGGGAGGTACATTGTGTGCAGGTGTAATCCTTTTGACCATCCTCACTTCTGACCTAGCGCAGTAGACTCAGGCCTGACACTCGCCCAGTGTCACACACAAGAGGGGCTCAGTAGCCCACCTGAGGGTATGCCAACTTAGCTCTTGAGAACTTGACATACCTTGTAGGGAAGGATAAGGAAAAATCAATAACCATTCAAGTTACAAGGTGATGAGCATCAAAATATATAGGCTTCTAGTAGTACAAACACCAAAATGTGAACACACGCAGAAGTATATGAAGCTTCTGTATGTAGGTTAACAATGCTAAAACAAATGTAATAAACATAAATCAAAATACCAATCGTGGGCACATACAATTCCCCAAACATGGGGGCCGAGTAGCTTCAGCATGAGGTCGTTCTGAGAGATCACAATGTGGGAAGTCCTGAACTGTGGAACCCAATAAAGCAGACTGCACCATAGCTGAAGTCTGTGATACATAATGGTATACACATGGTGGCGTGAACAGTGAATGGGCTCTAATACTGGGTCAAATTAGGGAGTAAAGGGCAAAATGCCTTTTGGGACAGTTGTATTGGTAAATGTTTCATTGTTGCAGAAGGATATCAGCATCATAATATCATATAAATGGCAGAGGTGTACTTTACAAATCCGACATAACATACAACTTAGACCATTTTAGGTGTCTTGGGGATCTAAATGATGGCAGTGGGGGAATAAAGATTGGGGTTGAGTGGTGGGAAGGGTGTTGCCGATTGGAGGGTTTTTCAGGTTTCGGATATATACTGTCAACTTTATACCCCACCATATTATAATTATAGTTCATTTTTTTATAAGACACTTAATACCAAAGAGCTTTCTATGCGCAGACCCGGGATTCGAACCCGAGTTGCTCTTCTTAGTCTTGCCACTTAGCTATACTACCGTGTTAGTTTAGGGGAGCATTAGGTGTACTGATGATGACTGTGGCTGCACTGAGTTTGGGGTTGAGAGTGGAGCAGGGTTCCAGGGTTGATGATTTGTGGAGGTTTTCTGATGGAGACTAGCGATTGCCCACAACTCTCATCATTTTAGGAACATTTGAGAGCTTTGGTAGTTTGCCTGCGAGGGGGTTCTCATATTCACACACTCCTAGGTCCATTTACTGTTTTAATATAACAATTACCACCAATCCGGAAGCAGGGACACTCACCAGTTAATGCATCACGCTTTCTGCCCTCCCATGTTCCTTTCCAACCATAGATCTGTCCTGTCTCTCTGCATTGTTGCTCCTGCTGCCATCTCCATTTTACAGGAGCCTAAATCAAGCTCATCGATTTTTGACGATTTATGAGCTGCCTCAACACCAAGCCAGGTGAGGGGTGACACGATGGAAAGAGGTAGAATACTTCTGGAGGGGTCTTTTTTTTTAGGAAGAGAGGAGATTAGTAATGAGTCAGGCCAGTTGAAGACATTAAGGAAGAATTCTAGAGCACATTTCCATGATTCTGGCCCCATGCCCCTGACAAATGGTAGACCTGATGATGTGCAGCACCTGTGCAATGTACCCTTAGGGCAGAGGAAGCGCTCAGGCATGTCACCCGAATGCAAACGAAGATAAAATGGGCATGCTGCATTTTTTGTTTTGGCTATTAGGTGGCACTTAAGCACCAACTGTAGGCCAAAACGATTGCATTGGATTACAGTTAGGATGCAGATCACATGTGAGGAGGGGGGCACAGTCTATTTCCATTTATTTCTATTTAGTGGAAGGATGGGTCTACTACCAAAAATGGTTTCAAAGTGCTCTCACATCTACCAATAGAAAAGGACGGCCAGAGTGAGGAATAAGACGTTAAGAAGTACCACTGACAGTGTAGATACTAGTCGGGCAGTGATAGGCATCGGTTGTCGAACGGGAGGGTCTTTAACATCTTTCTAAACTACAGCAGGTCAGATATTTCATCGATATCCCTGGGCAGACTGTTCCACAGTTTACTCCCTCGAACTGCCACTGATCTCCCAAATAATCTGGCTTTCTGGAATCTGGGTGTAAGGATCACAGTGGTCTGTCAGTGAGGTACCAGGCAAACCCTTTCTTTAGATAATTCGGGGCTAGGCTGTATAGTGTTTTGTGGATCAAGGTCAGCCTCTTGAACTTGATTCTGGCTTGGACAGGGAGCCAATATAGATTTTTACGCAAGAGAGTTATGTGTTCACGATATCCAGAGATGTATGATATATGATATGATATGGCATTTATAACGCACCTATACACAAGTGTTTCAAGGGGGTATATGAAATGAACGGCCATGTTTTGCAGCCTTTGAAGAATGATGTGATGCTTGTTTATGCCTGGATAAAGGACATTACAAAAGACCAGTTTAGCACCTATAATAGCCCTGGCTAAAGTGGCACAGTCAGTCATAGAAAGCAGACTTCCACTAAACAGTTGAACTTCGATAGTTCCAAAGAGTTGGGAAGTTCTTTGAACAACATACCTGATGGGGAATGAGCAAAATCTCTGTTTTCAATTGATTTCGTTCTAGCCAGTTAAGAGGCATCAACTGCAAGACGTCTTGAAAGACTGACTGAAAGACTGAACGTCTGTGGGTGTTGTTTGGTTATTTATTCACCCATTGACTGCCTATGGTCATACTAATCTCTAGGGCCATTTAACACAAACGCTGCCCCTCCCTGCCCAAAATACATCCTCTTGGGAGGTCTTTACGCAAGCTCCATCAAGCAATAACACCAAAATTTAGCCTGCCAGTGTTATTTCTAAGCAGTCTGCTGACAGTTAATGACTTAGTTGCAGTTGTAAATGTTCTACTGGTGTACTACAAATGGTTTAACCAAGAGTTCCCCCAGCCACTTGGTTTATAGCTGTTACTTTCACTGAATTCCTGTTAAAACCAAGCACTGACAAAGCCAAAATGTTTGGCTTGTGTATATGAATTAGATAGACAATAGCCAGATAATCAAACCAGGTTCCAGCAGTTGTGATTGTATGGTCTGGCAGTAGCATTATGGCCCTACTGGGAAAAACCTATTCTATACCTACAAAAAAGTGAAATCTGTGTGCTTTGCCAATGCTTGTTCATATATTGGCAAGCTTTTTCTCTCAGCCAACAAGCTCGGACCTAACAGAATTCCGAGCATTGTACATAGGGAAACGAGGAGCGTTCCTAGGCAGGGCAACCTCACCTGCCTGTCATTTCCCCATCTCTGTTGCACTCTGTACAATGTAACCATTTCAGAGGAGGGAAGAGATAAGATGTCAGAGTGAGAAAGTGAAATCGGGAGAAGTGTTCAATAGTCATCTCTGTTTCCACGGCTCTCTCTTGCACTCCTCTCCCTTTTAACTTGTCTCTTTACTACTTTCTTTACTTTGTTATAACATTTCCTTTGTATATCTTTCTAATCTGCTTTTATCCACATTCTCACAGTTGTGCTCTTCACATTTTGTCTTTTCCATCACGTTGTTCTCTGGTTCTTTGTTTTTAAAATCTTTTTTTCTTCCTACTACCCGACCTTGATCTCTTTCTTTTTCATTTTCTTCAGGTGTCGTTACATGTCATTGGCTTTTTTCTGTTTCCTTTTCTTTCTGTTACCCTTATGCTCCCTTATACTCACACTTTCTTTCATTTTACTTGCCCTTACATTCTTTTAATATAGTTATTTTATGATCCTGATAAAATGTTGCACCTTTCTGTTGCTGTTTCCTTTCAACCAAATTACTGTATTTTGTTCTTTCAAACTACCTCTTTTATTATTGCCCTCTCCTTTGTTTACATGCACTTTTGTGAATGTCCCAAACTTCCCTTCTGCATCTCCTTTTCATTTCTTTGTTCATCCCATTCTTTCTTTCGATCTGATTCTTTTTTTCCATTTCCCTCCCTCTTTCTATCTCTTTCCATGTCCTATTTCTTTAATGTTCTTATTGTTTGTCCCTTTATTTTCGGTTTTCTCATTCCCACTCCTTTTTCTTCGCCTTCCTTTTTTTTCCTCTCATTGCCTCTTTCTTTACCTTTATTTCCCTTTCTGCCACCCTTTTTCTTGCACTTAATTTAATCTTCTGTGTTATGCCTTCATTCTCCTTTGCTCTGTATTCCTTTGCTCTCCCTCTTATTTACACTCTTTTTTGGATTTCTCTCTGAGTTTGATTGCCAATTTTCCTCAGCATGTGTGTCTGAAGTTGCTAATTTGCATCGGGAGATTTTCTAGCTGTTTCTTTCTTGAGAAGGGGGTGTTTAGCCAGTATTCCAGAGATTATACTGATGCAAATTATGATCTTCAACCACACAGCTGTTAGACCAAAGAATATGTGATCTCCCTGTTTCTTGGAAGTATATGTTGATGCAGACCTGCTCACTGTTTTAGAAGTGCGTGTATGGGGGTGAAACTTGCAAATCCATGTAGTCTTGTTTTAGAATTCTTTGAATCCCTTTTTGTTGTAAACGTTTAGGAAATATTTGTCTAGGCCCTACACAGCACGTCTGTACACCCTTTCACCTCTATTTTCTTTTCATTAATGCATTGCAGTGCTGAGTATCACTGGATAGTGTGTTTTATACATGTATGAACAATGTTAAATAAAAGTCTGTAACTTCTGCCTGAAAGGATGCCCACCCTCCAAATACAATCACTAACATTTAATGTGGTGCAGTAGTACTTACAATTACATATTAATGACATTAAATACATTTGGGTTAGAAAATTGGTGCCCCACACACTGTCTTATCTAGCGTTCCTAGCGAGATAATGTTGAGCACCCCCTCTAAGGCAGCCTTGTTTAGTTGATATGATTCCGAGGGGCCACACATACAACACACAGCAGAGAGACAACACTAATGTACCCCTCAGTGCAGAGACATGTTTTAAATATGAGAAGCACAGGTTTGCAGGACACTGTCCACCTATGCTCCAATTTTGCAGACAATGAGAATTGAAATTATGAGTTTAAAATTTGAATTGAATGCAAGGATGCAATAGATTCTAGAATGACATGTTGTTGCCATCCTATTGTGAGCATATAGGACAGGGGTCCCCTTCATGGCCATCAGAATAATGTACAATTGCTGCTCTTCTACTCCTGCATGCATCCAGGTTTGTGGGGTATGGGAAAGCCTACAGTGACCACTGGAGATTGCACACTAATAGGGTATATCAAGTATAGTAAAAGTAATTTCTTTAACTATATGAATTGTACAGACATTTATTAACGGGCGCAAGGTTGAAGAGCTGGATTGCCCAAACCCCGGCCAGATCCACATAACAGAAGATGTCTCGATGAAAAACAAACAGAACCTCACACTGTGTAAAGAACAGTCACAATAAGTGACGTCAGGATTTCTTGAAAAATATGAAGCATCATTCTAGGAAAGAATTCAATAAGACAAACATAAACAAAGAAATAACACATTTTTATTAGAGAAGAGCAAAAACTAAATAAAAATGTTTCTGCAAATCAACAATATTAATGAACCCAAATCCTCGCGACGACTGAACACCTTTAGACAAAATTGTCACAATTTAAACAATTGTCAAAAAGAATCTTCATAATATTACAAAATCCTCTGCAAAGAGAAAAACACTGCAACACCTACGTGTTTTTGGGAAACATAGCACCTTCAGAGGTATGCCAATGCTAAGTTCCTCTTAGGTAAAAGATGAAAAATAGAAAAGAGTACTATTGCTCGCCCAACATAATAACTTTTAGATGGGAATAGTTGCTTGCCAGTAAGTCCTTTCTCCCGTATTGGTATCTTTCATAGATTCACATGCTGTAAATATTCCCCGTCGTGAGGATGGGAATCCCTGGTTACTTATTTTATTATGTATTCCTTTAAGGGAAAAAAGTTTGTCACCTTGTGTGTTCTACCCACATCGTTGTGGGTGCTATTGGTCCCTACCAATGGGACGTTGCGTGTATAACTCCACCCCAGCAGCTTCCCCTCAGATTTTAACCAACGCCTGCTGGTAAATGTTTACCACCAGACAGAGCGTTTTTGTTGCCTGCAGGGGAAGGCCGGCCAGTACATGTGAATCTATGTAAGATATCAACGCTGGAGAAATGGAGTTACTGGTAAGGAACTATTTCCTTCTCCAGCATTAGATCTTTCAGAGATTCACATGCTGTGAATGGATTGCATAGCAGTATGAGACTTGCCAGGAGGTGACGGTAGGTAAAAAACTGAAACTTCTGGGTTTTAATCGTGTGCAAAAACTGACCCCTGGAGCTCCACTGAAACATCCATTGCAGGACTGCCTTTCCCACCCACGCGTCCATGGCGTGCTGATGTTGCAAGCAGTAGTGGCTTGTAAAAGTGTGTGGTACTGACCACTCAGCTGCTTGGCAAATGTCTTTGATGGCACGCCGGCCCACAGCCCCGCTGAGGCTGCAGTGGCTCTTGTCGAGTGTGCTCTGGCTGCCGCCTGTGGCAGTTTATTAGCTTTAGCATGGCAGAAGGAGATAGTAGATGAGATCCATATTGCTATGCTTTGCTTTGCAATAACTTTACCCATATTTGATGGAGCGAATGCTATGAAGAATTGCCTTGCGAGCCTGAAAGACGTTGTTTGATGAAGTTAATACTTTAACACTCTCTTGACATCTAAGGAATGTAAAACTGTTTCTGCTGGAGTAGTAGCGTACTGAAAAAAGCAGGCAGTGTGATATTTGCGTTCCTGTGAAATTCTGTTGGTATCTTTGGTATGAAGTGAGGATTGGTGGATAGCACCACCTTGTCCCTGGCTAACCTTAGGTATGAGGGGTCCACTACGAGAGGTTGCAACTCAGAGACCCTTCTGGAGGACATAAGCACCACTAAGAAGTCCACCTTCCAAGAAACACACTTCATGTGGGCTGTAGCCAGTGTTTGGAAAGGCGGTTTCATCAGACTCGTGAGGAGTAGGTTTAAACTCCACTCCGACGGTATTCTCTTAACTGGGGGAAAAGAGCAGAACAGACCTTTCCTAAAATGCTTAACTAGTCTGTCACTAAACAGAGAGAGTTTTCCTCTTTGCCTAGTAAATCAAAAATGGCTGCGAGGTGAACTTTAATTGAGGAGAGGGCGAGCCCCCCTTCAGCGAGCACCAGCAGGTACAGGAGGACTTGCTGCAGTTGCACTGTTAGCGGTTCCAGGTTGGGTTGCTGAGAACACCACCTACAAAAACGTATCCATTTTAGGCTGTATGACCTGTTTGTTGAAGGGACCCTTGTTGCTGCGAGTATGCGTTGGCACTCTTGCGGGATGTTCATCTGCTAAATTTGGTGAAAACAGGAGCCACGCTGTTATTTGGAGGGAGAGCAGGTCTTGCTGTAGGATTGTGCTGCTGTCTTGAGACAGCAGATTGACCTGGGCTCCCAGTGGAATAGGGTTGTTTGCCGACAGTTGGAGGAGGTCGGAGAACCAAGTTTGTCTCGGCCAGTTGGGGGCCACTAAGTATAATCTTGTAGGGATACTTCAGGATCATTTGGACGGTCTTCCTGTTCATTGGTATGGGTGGGAACACATAGGCAAAGATGTTGGTCCAGAGAAAGGAAAACACATCCTCTTGAGAGTTCTGATGAGGGAGTCTGCTTGCAAATTTTTGGCATTTCTTTTTGTTTGCCGTGGCGACGAGGTCAATGGTATCGCAAACATTCTGTGGGCCTGAATGCTCTGAAGCTCCCATTTGTGGGATTGTGCTGTGACTCTGCTGAGGCTGTCCAAAGTTGATTGTTTATTCTCGGCAGATGAAAAGCCTGTAAAGAAACATTGTTGCGAATTGGCCAGTGGCAGATCGTTTGCACCTCTTCCGACAGGGCGCTTAACCTCGTTCCTCCTTGCTTTCAGAGGTTATACATTGTGGTGGTGTTGTCGGTGAGAACCCTTACAAATGAGTTGCGTACTAATGGGAGGAAAGATTTTAAGGCCAATCGGACTGCTCGCAGTTCTAGGATGTTGATGTGTAGGGACATTTCGGCTGGCATCCAAAGTCCTTGTGTGCTCCCCAACCGCTAGGGAGGCACCTGTTACTAGCATGGACTGGTGGATTGGTGCTTGCAATAGGACACCCACTGCTATGTTGTCGCAGGTCCACCACCAGAGTGACTGCGAGAGCGCAGGCGTGATCCAGACTTTGTCTTCCCATGAGCCTTGGGTTTGTGACCACCTGGTTGCTAGGAACTGCTGCGAAGGTCGCATGTGCAGCCGGCAATGCAGAATCAGCGGTATACAGGATGACATAGTTCCGAGCAGTGCCATGTACTTGCATACTGAAATTTGTATGTTCGGGATGAAGGAAGAAACCAAAGCCTTCAACACCTGGATCCAGTCAGTGAACGATCTGACTAGTCCCTGCGCCGTGAAGATTTGTGCCTGGTACAGGATTTTTGTAGTTTATTGCAAATCCGAGCTGTTGAAGAAGTGCTTCTATTTCTGCTATCGAGATCACTGGAATGTTGGGGCACGGAACAACCAGTCGTCTAGATAAGGGTAGAAGTGGTGGCCCTACATTCGCAGGTGAGCCGCTACTGGAGCCAGGCATTTGGTGAAGGTCCGTGGAGCGGACTTTAGGCCAAAAGGTAGGACCCAAATGTCTACGCCTACCATGAATCTGAGATATTTTCTGTGGCTGCGATGGATTGGGATGTGGAACTAGGCGTCCTTTAGATCCAAGGATGCCAAGTATTCATGTGGTTGCACCGCCTTTATCACGTCCTGCAGCGTGACCATTTTGAACATTTGCTTTTTGATATTTTTGTTTAGCTTCCTTAAGTCCAGTATGGGGCGCCACTTGACATCTGAATTTTTCACCACAAAATATCTGGAGTACACCCCCTTTCCCCTCAGTTGTTGAGCTACCCTTTCGATGGCCTTTGTGCATAGCATCTGATGTAGCTCTTGCTGAAGTTCCCGATAGGGTGCTGATCGATCTGCATGACCTCTATAAAGAGCTGGCTCTAGCCAGGGGTGCATAACTGGCTTTGCTGGAGGGCCGGATGTAATTTGCAAGCCTTCTTGGTGGGCCGACAGTCTAGGAGGGTCCTGCATGGTTTTTGCGCCAGACAAATGTCAAGCTGAAGCGAGAGAAAAGGCACATTGCGGAATGTACTTAATGAGTTATATACAGTATCTAGTGTTTAATTTGTTAATTTTCTGAGGTAATCCTGTACTAGAACCTAGGAACATTAAAGAGGCCTCTGGTTAACAATACAAGGATGCTGACAAAATAACACTTAAGATGTACTGTTGGCGGAACTGTAATTGTGCTTTATTTTGGGAGGCGTGTTATTAAAAAAATGACATTGCAGTTTCACTTATCCAATACCGTGTTCCATTTCAACGGTCATACTGTATAATATCTACAATACCAAAAATGAAATAAAATCATCTGGAAAAAACATTTGATCTATGTAGCGTTTGAGATGCTGTTGCTTTAAAATGCAAGTATTGTGTGCATTAGGAGATTTAAAAAATGTTTGAAAAAAGCCCCTGCCACTAATCAAATTGGCAATTTATGTAATTCAAGTTGGCACACTTAGAATAAATTAGGCCTGGAATTCTGGACAATTTAAGCAATGCCTACATTGAAGAAACGTTTTTGTTCGACTTGGTTTGGTGACTTTCTTCTCTTAGATGTAAACTGATAAACATGAACGAAGCTCTATAACAATTAATAGAGGAAATTGCCAGAAAAGGGCTGCATCTTGCTCTTGAACCCTTCTGGCCTGGAGGGCCATAAATCATGATGTGAAGGGCTGCATCTGGCCCGCGGGTATGTTGTGCACCCATGCTCTAGGCCATTGACCCGGGGCTCATCAAGGGGTTTGGCCTAACATGCCGCCATGCAACCCCCCAACCTCTGCTGTTAGGTCACGCCACCTTGATGAGCCCAGGCTCGTTTTGCCATGCGACTTAAGCCACTGAGTAGCAGGGAATGTTCTGGCAAGAACTGGGAAACGTTGTCAGATCTGCTTATGTTTTCGAGGGCAGGTCTCGCCCCGAGAAATGGGTATACCGGGCAGTGCAGCAGGAATGCAGAGTATTGGAAGAACAGTGTTGTCTATCTAGATCGCAGGAGGCCCAGATGGAGGTGCTACGACAGAGACATTGTATGAGCTATAGTTAGGGGACTTTGGGCTATCTCTGTCTGAATTGAGAACCGTTTGCAGAGATGTGTATGGGCTCAGTGATGAAACTCTGCAGTGCCCACCGATTAAGAATTGTGCAGCAGAAGCCATAACAAAGATAACAGTTAAAATAAAGGCATTGACTATTTGACAATACACAAATGTGCAGAGCCTCGTTTTGAAGATGGTGGCAATGCTAAATACATGTGGTATTGTGATACCTCCTTTTTTTAAAATACCACTTAATTGTGATTTGGGATTGTGTGGGATGCTTACCACACAGAGAACATACACCATACTGCATGGGGGAATAATCCATGTTCACCTCATGCAATACTTTTTATCTAATGCTGTACATATTTCATGTAATTCAAACTCATAATTAGGTCGTATTTTAAAAACAAGTGGTTTTTAAAATATGTGTTTATCCTTATCACCATTCTCATAATGGTGGACTCAGAAGCTTATTTTATGGGATTTTATGAGATTTACAGAACTTCGAGAGCAAAGCTCCAAAAGGTAGCATGCAGTAAAGTCCATTGGTACACTGCAGATAAATTCTCCGCCCTCTCTGTCGCCCAGTCTCTCATCCACGATGTTCCAGCATTAATCAATATTCTGAGGCATAATATTGAACCTGAAACACTATGGAACTGAAAATCACATAATGCCAGTCAAATTTCATAGTTGGAACCACACCTGTTCATCCTTCCAGACCAGATAGTCAATAAATGATCAGATAACTATATTTGATTAAATCTACATTAATGCCAACACTGTTTCACAATTAATCAGCTTGAATTCCCCCTCTATTAAAATACGTGCCTGCCTCCTATGGATACTCCTGACCCTTTTGTCTCTGTAGCCCACCTGGCATTAACATCGTTGCTATCTAAAAAAAAGGAAAAGTACATATTCACATAGGTACTGCCGAACAAACGACTTACCTATCAGTAATGTTCTTTGCGATGGATGTTCCTCCCACAGACTCCTCATCTTGGATATCTATCTGCCAGCGCAGCGGCTCTTTGGAAACTTTTCTGCTACCAGGGGGTGAAGAGGGGCTCCACTTCGGCTCCACACGATTCCACCACATGCCAAACACCGGACTTGACATTGGGGCAAGTATATATAGAGGCACCGTGCTCCGTGACCTTAGTTCCACCCTTTTTCCCCTAACATTATGACGTGGAGGGGACGCAGAACCAAGTTGTACTAGCTATCTGCCCAGAGGGGCAGGTAGGGAGGGCGATGAGGAATCCATGGGAGGAACATCTATCAAAAAGAATGTCACTGATGGGTAAGTAATTTGGTCTTCCAATGGATTCTTTCTTCCCACGGATTCCTCATCTTTCATAGACTCCCATAGCAGCACCTAAATCACAAAACTCTGAAGGACCGCTGTACCAAAGCAAGCATCATGACCAGACTCAGAATCGAAGTGAGTGGTTTAGTAAACGTGTGCAAAGAAGCCCACATAGCTGCCTGGCCAATGTCCAGAACAGGGACTCCTCTTTGAAGAGCCGAGGAGGCCGCCAGTCCTCTGGTAAAGTGTGATCTGAGAGCTTCAGGCACAACCATACTAGCCAGGCATAACATTCTGAGATGCAGAGGATGAACCACTTTGACAGGGACTTTGTAGTCACAGCCCTGCCAGCACAGGCACCGGCGTAACCAATGAAAAGCTGATCATCATTTCTGCCCTCCCGTGTCCGAGAAAAGTAGCAGCTGAAGGCCCGGCGCCAGGTCCTGCAGATGGAAACATTTCTCTGCATTAGTAGGATGAGGTGGAAGCAATGAGACAGGAAGGTGGATCTTTTGAGAGAGATAGAACTCAGAGACCACTCTAGGAAAGAAGGATGGACTTACTCTCTATGTCACCTTCTCCATGAAGAAAATCAAGTAGAGATGTTTTACTGGCAACAGCTGGAGCTCACTCACCCATCTAGCAGAAGTGATGGGGACCAGGAAAATCAATTTACGGGTAGGTAACCTTAATAAACAAGATTGAATGGGCCCAAAAGAGCTGTCACATACCTTAATGTGAGGCCAGGATGAGCATGAAAGCCTCCCCAGGAGCACGGTTCTATCCTGAAGTGAGAACAGGTAGAAACTGTGAACTAGGAGTGACTACCCTCTGAGGGAAAACACCCTCGAAGAGGTAGGCGTAGCAGAGGAGCACATGGTGTCTGCAGACCAGCAGGTTGGAGAGGATGTTTGAAGACCTGTAGGTCAAAGAGGAGCTAACCCAGGAAGGCATGGGGCAAGAAAGACAAGGAAAAGAGGAGCAGAGAGAGCAAAAAGAAGGAAGCAAGAGGACACAAGTAGGGATGGCACAATGAGGAAAGACCTGAGCATTGTGACAAGAGGTGGTTGCTGTGAAGTGGCTTCATATACTGGCAGCACCTTGCAGATTCGGGGAACTGTTCTGGGTAACGGCATACTGGGCATGACGTTCCGATGATCGGTACCATCTTGGGTGTGGCAGCTTGCACTAGTTGGGGACCGAGGAAGAACATCCCGATCCACCACAACAAAGTTGGAAACTTCCGCCAGTACTGTCATAGCGATCATGGTCGCAATGAGCATCTGATAGAAGCGGTCATCAGAAACGCTAACACTAAATTTATGCTCTATGCCGGAACAACAAACTTGGGTGGGAGTAACTGATTAAATAGACCCCTCAGGAATTGCATGACTGTGGGGATTGTGAAAAAAGATCCCTGTTCCGAGGTTCTCTTGAAGACTCAAATGGCAGCAAGATACCCTTTCACAGTGCAATCTGCAGGCCCATCCGGGCCAAGGAAAGCAGAATATCTATAGCCGAGGATCCCTCTCCTGGATAAAACCTGCACAACCTACAGGCAAAAATGGATTTGGTCGGGGGTCTCCTAGCAGAGAGGAGTATGTCTAAGGGCATCTGCCATCAAATCCCACTTCTTATACCTTGGCTTTTCAACAGCTGCGCATGAATGATAAAGCTGTTGAGGTTTGGATGCAAGATTCGCTCCTCTGATTGGGAGAGATGGTCTGTTCGCTGCAGGAAGTGCCTGGCAGGGCAGAGGCCATGTCCAGCAACTCCAGGTACCATGTTCTCTGGACCCAGTCCAGAGCGATCAAGAGCCTCATGGACCCAAAAATGCACAGTCTCCTGAGAACCAGCAGTACGACAGGGAATACCGGGAACGCATAGAGCAGGGCGAAGCCCCACGCGATGGTCAGAGTGTCCGCCAGAGCAACCTGT
The DNA here is from genome assembly GCF_040938575.1 of Ambystoma mexicanum. Taxonomy (NCBI): domain Eukaryota; kingdom Metazoa; phylum Chordata; class Amphibia; order Caudata; family Ambystomatidae; genus Ambystoma; species Ambystoma mexicanum. The sequence goes on along the minus strand of NC_090932.1, from coordinate 231,173,764 downwards.
CAAGGAAATGTCCTGGTACAGAACCACCTGCACTTTCTGTTGACACAAGAAGCAAAGAGATCCACCTGAGTAGTCCCCCAACGAGAGAACACCTCCTCCAGAACTTCCTGACTAAACTCCTGCTCGTGGGCAGCCGAAGACAGTCTGTTCAAGGCTTCGGGTGTCCCATTCTCTTTGCCGGTCAGATGAGCCACTGTCAAAGACACGCTGTTCTTCAGGGCATTGCTTCACTGCAAAGAGGCAAAGAGCACACACCACCATGTTTGTGCTGGTCATGACAGACAATACAGTGGCCATGCACTACCTCAACAGTCTTGCTCCATAAAGAAAGAAGGAAAGCGATTGGGGCCACCAAATTGATGTGCTCTCAGCACTCCGAAGGGGACCACAGGTCACTCACCATTAGATCCGATCTTGGAAGTGGGTGCACCAACCCCTCAGGGATGCGTCCATGACTAGAGTCAGGTGAGGCTAGGGATTATCAAAACAACACTCCTCTCAGTAGATTTTTCTTCAGGGACCCCATTCTAGGTCTTCATACACGTTTTCAGAGACCTGAAAAAGATCTGAGGTATGTCCCTGAATTTGAGATGACTGGCAACTGAGAAGTCTCTGGGACGACATCATGCCTAGCTGAGCCACTGCCACCACAGGAATGCAGCAGGCCATAAAAACCAGCAAACACAGAAAAGCTGAGGCAGAAACCTTGGCCTGGGGTTGCAATACAAGCCCCATCTTGGAGATGTTCACACATTGGTCCTCTTTTGGGAAGACCCTGCCCAGGTGAGGGTTAAATTCCTCCCCAATTAATTGGCGGGACTGGGAGGGCGAAAAATGAGACTTTTTGAAGTTCAGGAAGAGGCCCAAACTGTGTAAGAAGCTGCATTTCTGGTAAAAATTTGCTGATGACTGGTCTGGGGAGCGAGCTCGGACGAGGCAGTCATCCAGATAGGGACAAATATGGATGCCTTGCCTTCTGAGGCAAGCTGCTACCGTTGCCGGCAGTTTGGTAAAGACACTGAGTGCCAAAGAAAGACGGACCAGCAGGACCTTGAATTGGTAGTGGCAGTTCCCACTTTAAACCTCAGATATTTCCTGTGTTTCCTGTGGATGGGCAGATGGAAGTATGCATCCTGGAGGTCTAAGGCCTGAAGAAACTTGGCTAGAGTGACCATCTTTAACTTTTCCTCGTGCAGGTACACGTTCAAAAGCCTCAAATCCAAGATGGGATCCAGGCCCCTGTCCTTCTTTGGCACTGGAAAATATGTAAAATACCAGCCCATACTTCATTCTGAGTGGGGTACCTGGACTAATGCCTCCTTTGCCAGAGGTGATGGACCACCTTCAGCATGAAAGGTTCCGTCTGTCCGGTGGATGTTCTGTAGGAGTAGGAGCAAAAGGGAGACAGTATCCCTGTTAAATGACCTGTAAGGCCCAGGCATCAGAAGTGATAACTATCTGTTCCTTGTCGAATTGAGAAATCCTGCCTTTCACAGGAATAGGACTGTGGAAGTCTGATTCATAGAGGCTTCACACCAGGGCCAGCAGAGGGGCACAGTGGAGACTGACATGCCTCCTCTGAGGATATCCCTGCCCTGACCCCTGTAGGGGCAGCGCTCCACCTGCTTGCTGAGGGTGATTGACCTCTGCATCTGTAGGAGTAAGAGGTGAAGGTGAGAAAACCCTTGTCCCTGACCATGGGATTCGCAAATTGTTGCTGCTGGACTGCTAATCCCAGAGATTTTTCAGTCTCCTTCGAATCTTGGAATTTCTGGAGGGATTCATCAGCATTTGTACTGAACAGATCATTGCCAGCATGTTCAGAAGTTTTCCTGGACATCCGGGGCAAAACCCAATGTCCTCAGACAGAGTATCTCCTCAGCACAGTGCTGGTGGCCATTGTTCTGCCAGATCCCTGTCCAATTGGAGGGTCTGGCAGCAAGTCTCTTTGCCATTCTTCTCTAAGGCTACAAACCCATCCCTCATGTCAACTGCAGGGATGTGGTCTGCTGCCTCCAAGATGATAAAACCAAAATGAAAACTTGGCTAAGGCACATGAGGCATTCATACATCTGAGGCCAAGGCTCGCTGAGCCAAAATCTTTCCTTCCTCAGGCATCCAATCTTGTTCTCTCCCTGTCCGGGGTAATAGAGGAGAAAGATGTAGTCTACAAGTTTGTAGTTGCATCCTGCATGACTAAACTTTCAGGTGATGCATGTGCAGACAGACAGGAACAGCAGGTCTGAGAGTGCTGGCCTGTGCTTTTTTGCCAGATCCCAGTATAAGGGTCAGGACTGGGCCAGATTGGGCCACAGCTCAACAACTGGGACCTCTACTGCTTGGTTGAATGGTAGTAGGGTCTCTTTCTTTGGGCACTGCACATTGGGGCGAGAGCGGGCTTATAACTCTAAAGTATCTACTACCTAAGCAAACAGATGCTGAAAAGCTGCCTTCGAAGCCTTAGTAAGGACCTGGGGTAGGAGCAGGGAGCTTGTCGAGTTGTGGCAAGGTTCCATGCCACTTGCATCCTGTAAATCAGAAGCAAGATCCACCAAGTGACCTTCCTCTCCATAAATCTCTGAAGTCCCTGGGGAGTAGGGGTTCCAATCCAAAAGTAATGGTATCCCTCTCCTTATCCCTCTCCTTATTCTTCCAACTGAGACATCAATTCACCCCTAGGGAGCGTAGCATACTCTTGAGGAATTCCAGCATCACTGGCGTCGATCGGCACCAGTGTCATCACAGAGGGAAGTGTCATCATGGAGGGAGGATCGATGTCAGAAGATGGGAGCAGTGCAATCTCAAGACGGGTTCTTATCCATCTTCAATGTGACCCAGCCCAAGTCTAAGGGAGTACGGTTGCATGATTTGCTGGTGTCTCTGCTGGCTAATCTGCTGGACTCTGATTGTGCCATCAACACCTGGGTCACCAGCATCGGGTCCGAGGCTGCCGACACCTTGGCAAAGATGTCGAGCATCTTAAGCCTGAATGTCTCCCATTTCTCTAGAGGAGAGGATTGAGGCGGTAAAGGTACCAGAGTGGCCTGGTTTTCAGTGGAATCCTTGCAATCTTGACTCCTTCAATGAGGAAGGTTAAAGTTGTTTGGAAGAACAGCCGGGTGAACGCAACGCTCTGCGCTGGGCAACCTCGAAAGAGTTTTAGTTGTTGCCTTTTTCTTTGTGGGGAAATATGAACAGCTTTGCTTCCCATTTACAAATTGCCTTAGGGTGGATCAACTGACGAGATGCACAATCCTGCATGCTGTGCCCCTCACAGAGGTAATAAAGACAGATGCTATGGGGATCCCAGACAGCCATCTGACATCCGCAGTCGGCGCAGGGTTTATACCCTGAGAATTTTGAGGGATTCAGCATAATGTCAAAAGAAACGAGAACAGAGAAAACCAGCCGCCACCTGAGAGAAAATCACATTTCAGACCTTTCTGGTGAGTTTTTGGTAATCCTTGCAGTTAGTGGTAAGGGTAGAGGATTTGGACAGAGGACTGACTTGTGTTGTGAGACATCCTGACGAGCACCCTTTATTGTTTTCTGTTAGATAGGGCCAAGAACACCTAGGGGTAGGGACAGGATAGGTTTTATTCTCTTTTCTTTAATAAAGTACAAGATCTCTTTCCCGTCTCCTGAGTTTGACTTACCACACCTAAAGAGACGTTTTCAAGTAATAGCTTCAAAGAAATCACAAAGTTTGAGTGAAACCCAAATATGCCTATTGTGACAAGACCAGAAGCCTGGCCTTGTCAAGGGGGAGGGGGAGACCAGCAACAACGTAATCCAGAGCTGCTCCTGGCTCTGAGGGAGCAAGTGGCAGTGCAGAATACCCCAGTTCCTGTCTTCCACCTTTGTGCTAGGATAATTGCGCGAGACCATTGTCTCCAGCCTTGCCGCTACCTTCAAATGCTCACCGATGTTTTCTTTCATTTGCATAGATCACCAAGATGAAAGAGCACAGAGAAAAGAAACCCCCAAATTAGTTACTTACCAGATGTGCCAGTAGCCCAGGACAGTAGAGGAAACCTCAGCTCAAAAAAGGCCAGAGCACAGCCGAATAAACACTGAGCCACCCACCATGAAGAGAGAGGGAGAGCCGCGGCCCTATGAGACGCTCAGGGAAACAAAGCAGGGCCGCCCAGAAGCATCAACAGACACCCGCATACACAATCTGACCCCATGGACACAGAAGAAATGTTGGGACAGAACTGTGCCACTCCTGAAGAACTTGCCTTATGGGAGAACCCAAAACCCAAACTTGAACATTGCCCAAACCGGGCCACCATTACCTTTGTTACATGGCGAGTCATGCTGAGAAAGTGGGTAGGGCTCAGCATCCTATTTAATGCCTTTTCTAAATGTAACACCTTCAGGGCGGGATTTAGCCCCATCTTAAAGATTTCCCCTTGTGCATACACCTCCTAGGAGGGGAAAGTAGAACAGGATTGGCTAAGAAAAGCTGGCCAATCTAGACAGAGGGAGGGAAATTTAAGCAAGGGACAGGAAACAGGAAGTGTGGGTTAGCCAGTTGAGGTCAGCAGGCGAGGTAGAGGTCGAGCAAGAGAACAGCAGGAGGAAGGACGGCGGTCAGAGTGTGGAGGCGTTTATTGAGGAAAGGTAAGGTATTGGCTTAGTGAGTGCATGGGTACTGCAGAGTGGTTGTGCATATTTGTATGGCAGGTGGAATAGCAGTTAATGTAAAGAGTGGATGGGAAGTGAATGCTACTTGGTGAAAGGAGGGCGTTTGTGTAGTGGAGTTGGAGGAGGGGAGGAGTAGTGGGAGGAGAGTAGTGATAGTAGAAGGAGAGTACCTCAAAGCCAAAAATTAGTAAGAAAAGTAGTAGTGGTAACAGGAGAAGGAGTTATAGTAAGAGGCAGCATGGTCGTGGTAAGAGGAGTAGTCGGAGGAGGACTGGTAGTTTACGGGGAGTGGTAGTATCAGAGTTGGATGAGAATAGTTGATATCAAAGGGTGGAGGCAGGAGAAAGGTGGAGTGCAACATCAGACAGAAGGTTGGTGAGGAGGAGTCGAGAAAAGAAGGAAGAGGCAGCGTAGAAGGGCAACATGAGAGTGAGTGTGAGTGACCATAGGAAGATCCAACAGAGCAAGTGCAGGCACTATTCCCAACTCCCGGTAGAACTCTAAGCAGGGCTAAAGTAAGGATAATTAGGAAGTACGCGAAGGAGTCAATGAGCCTTTATTCTGGGAAACCACCTCTGCATAAGATCAGAGAATAGACAGAATGGGTTACCAATCCCCTATAAAGGGGTTATGGACTCTTGGGCCAGAGTGGGCACACCAAGGCAGACAAGAGACAGAGGGATAGCTGTAGCGCTTCCCACGCTCCTATTCAGCTCAGAGGCTACATTGAAATACCTGTCTAGGATTTCACTAAAACATCTAACAATGTCCTACTGTAAAGTGACGAAAAAGCATTAAAGCCCTTGAAACATTCCCAGAGTCTCTGCAACGTTTTGCACCATCTGTCACTTTTGCTTAATACATCTTAATTTGCGCTAAGGTGAACCCCCTCATCCCCGAACAACACTGTAGAAGTGTCCATTGGAAAAATCGGGTCAGTATAGTCTTGTCCCTAATTACTGTTAAGGATATTATACTCCCTCTTTCCTCCCACACTGTATGGCTCTATGGTTTAGTCCTAAATAGCTGCTGAGGAGTTAATGCATTCTCCTTTCGCCCACACTGTATTGCTTTATGCTGCATGGTCTTGTTCCTAACCATTGCCGAGGCTCTTAGTACATACTACTTTCTCCCACACTGTATTGCTGCATGTCTGCAAGTATAGTTCCACTAGATCTTAGAACATCCTCCTTTCTTCCACACTATTGTTCCATGGTCTTGTTCCCAATCATAGCTGTGTTAGATCTTAGTATATCTCCCATTCTTCCTTAAGATCACATGTAAAGGAAGCACTGCTCCGTTTAAGTCTAAGCTTCTTCATCACTTCAAGTACCTTTAGTGTGAGACCCATATTGTGGGATTTGTGCACAGTGATATGATATGATATGTTATTTATAACGCGCTTAATCCCCATAAGTTTCTAAGCGCATCGAAACTGTGTTGCTCCGTGTCATCTTGCTTCCAAGGCAAGCACGTTGCCCCTGATCTATCCTCCTGCGTGATGACCGACTGCCCCTAGTAGGCTGCTGAAACTTTTTTTTGTCATTTTCAACACTCTCCCCGTAAACCACCATATTTGATCAGAAATTGGCTGACCCCAATATAGTGGTACTCTAGCTGACCAGCTGTATCATAGCATTCACTGCCTGAAAGAGTGCAAACCCCTACTTCTGTGGCTCTATAAGGTACTTGTTTGGCTACACTAGGCCTTGTACCACTCCAGATCAAATCTGAAAGCTTCTGAATTAGGCTATGTAAAGTCCTCCAGAGGACCTCCAATGGTAGGGCCTGAAATATGTACAGCGGCCCAGTAACTACATGAATTCTGAGACATTAACGCTGAGAGCAGTGATTTGAACCCCTGGCTCAAATACGTGCTGCACTACTAGGTTTGCACCACAGCATCTGTCCAGTAAATATCCACACATGCACCGTTGAGGTCACTTAGGTATATTTTCTTTTGTAATATGATGCATATTATGATGCACTGCTATTCTGGTGTCCTTGTGCACAACATGTTTATGGACGTGGTGATAGGATGCCAGTTGAGGCGGTTTGGTTACAACATTGGAATGGCAAATATGGTCTGATCTGAGGTGAGGTCCTTTTGGAATGTCATGATTGTTGCTTATTGACTGCCCACCCTCACTGGGCCCATGGGCGATGAACTGTGCTAGGTGGGCAGTTGGTCAGGAGGAAAAAAGAGAGGAAGTGAGATGGTCGCCTATTTGGGATCCACCCCTACCAGCCCCGTCCCTGGGGGTGAGGTTTGGACCCCATGCCACTGTCCCGTAGTGTACCCAGTTTAGGAGGAGGACTAGTCTGCTGAGGTGGAGGACCGAGGATCTGGTAAGGGTGGCTGCACCACTCTTTGGGAGGGGAGCCCATACTAGTCTGCTCTAGGGATAGAATATATCAGGTGCTCAGCGCAGCAGAATGCGTTGCACGACAGGTGTGCATGGGGAATTCAGCGAGTGACGCCATGGCAGGAGATGTTTCGGAACCATGGGCAAGTGCATCAGAAGAAGGTGCCATGCATGACAAACAGTCCATCAGACATTTAAGGTTATTGGAACCCAAAGTGCTCACATTATTAGAGTAATAATACATGTAGCTGACTACCACTTCTGGGTGAAGATGTTGAGCTGTCTAATCACTTTTTTGTTGCATATTCTCATGTCATATATCTGGAACACTCACCAGAGCACCATTGGAGAAATGTAACGTTTGGCACTACTTAGTACAGGAAAACATGAAAGGTGATTGCTGGAAGGCTTAGAATAAATCTTCTGGCATAGCTTTGGGCAGCCATCCACACCATCATTCTTCAGCCTGCCAAGCAATTACAGAAAGCGCAAAGACTATGCAAATAAGGCTTGGTCCCACTCCAGAAGGGGTAGTCCAGACCAAATTGCTTGGTCACGTCCCTTCTGCCGGGGATCACAAGCAACCCCAGGCATGTTTCATCCTCATTGGGCGTTATCAGTGTGGTTTAGCTTGGGTCTGCAGGCCCTGCAGACTCAGGACGCATGTCTAGGCATACCCACCACATATGTGGTGATTATCACCACACGTGTGGTGACTATTGCCCCCCTGGGCTCCTTATAGCACTTGCCCATCAATGTGCCCACTCCCTCCAGCACTTCTCCCTCGCCACCCTCTCTCCATCCCCTTCCCCTGTCCTGATCTCCTCCTTCTCCCCTACACTTCTTGACACTGCACTTGCACAATCCGAATGTCGCAAGGCCTACACCATTATTGTTGTTTTTACTCCTCTGTACCCCCTCTCCCCCCCTTGTCTTGTGGTGCTTGAAAACACTTTTTGTTGTATATGCACCATACAAATGTTCAATAAGGAATACGTGAATTACCTGTAACTCTGGTTCTCCAGTATTGGTATCTTTCATAGATGCACATGCTGTGAATATTCCCCGTCATCATGGCTGGGAATCCTCTGTAACATAGAGCAGTTTAAACTTAAAGTGAAAACATTTAGTCACTTTTATGCTCTATTAAAGTCATTTTTGGGTCATACTGCCCACAGCCAATAGGAACACCTCCCTTAGCGCCTCCCTTGTTGGCCATATTCAGATTTGGTAGCACACATGAGTCGCAGCAAGAGCCAAAAGATGAGCCATGCGGGGTAGGTGGGAGGGTTGTATGTGAATCTATGAAAGATACCAATGCTGGAACACCGGAGTTACAGGTTAAGTGACTTATTCCTTCTCCAGCATTGGATCTTTCATAGATTCACATGCTGTGAATAGATCACAAAGCAGTATTACAACAATACCCATGGGCGGAGGCAAGCTCCCAGCATTAAGAAACTTCCGCTCCCATGGAATTGCAAAGGCGTCCCCCAAGCTCTCCGGATGGGGAAAGCGGCTGGCAAAAGTTTTGCAGCGCCTGTTGTTGTGGGTGGCAAAGAGGTCGATCTCCAGAGTGCCCCATGTCTTAAACAAGTGTGGCAGGAGCGTTACTCCCTGCTGAGAGAGTCCGCAAGAGTGTTCTGAATTCCCGGTAGATCAAGAAACATGCCTTGCTGTGGGGCCGGGGCCCAGTGCTACAGGGCTTGGGCCTCACTGGAAAGCTGTGTGGACCTTGTTCCTCCTTGCTTGCAGACATAAAACATTGACGTTGTGTTGTCGGTGTAAATGCGCACCACCTTCCCCTTCAGGAGGGGAAGAAAATACTTCAGGTTCCTGAAAAATGGTCATAGCTCCAGCAGATTTATATGCTGGCTCTTTCCCTCCTCTGACCAAAGGCCGCTGGTGTGTTGGTCTTGACAGTGGGTGCTCCAACCCTCCAATGAAACTTCTGTCGTGATGGTAGCCTGATGGTCCGGCAGTCTGAAGGGGGCCCCTTGTACCAGGTGTTCCCCTACTGACCACCAGCGAAGGCTTTGTTTGAAACCTGGTGTTAGGGTAATGCGGTCGTCCCAGGACCCTGAGAACTGAACCCAGCAGGCACTGAGGAATTCCTGAACCAGTCTCATGTGCAATCGCCAGTTGAAGACTAACGGGATGCATGATGACAACATCCCCAGCAGGGATTTGTAGTTGGGGACTGGCGTCCCTCGGGCACTGTTGATGTAGCGCACCTTGTGTAAAAGAGCTGCCACCCTTTAGTCTGAGGGTCTGGCGGTGCAGTTCTGGATGTCGAGTCTTGCTCTGCGATAGAGTGCCTGTTGCGATTTGCTGTAGACACCGGATGGTGATGGCGGTGTTGGCTTCTGCCAACGGAAAAGAGGGGCCCTCACTAACCAGTCGTCTAGATAAAGGTAGATGTGGATGCCCCTCCAGCCCAGGTGAGCCACCACTGGTGCAAGGCACTTGGTAAACACTCACGGAGCAGACTGCAGGCCGAATGGAAGGGCTTTAAACTGATCATTTACTCCTAACCCCACAAAGCGTAGGTATTGCCAATGTGAGAGGCAAATAGGGATGTGGAAGTAGGCGTCCTTGAGGTCGAGTGTAGCTGCAACAACACCTGCTGTAGCGTGACCATGCAGAATGTTTGAGATTTTAGGAACTTGTTGAGCACCATTAGGTCTAAGATGGGTCTCCAACCACCTGACTTGTTCTGCAGTGCTTTTTTCCTTACCAGAAAGAAGCGGGAATAGACCCCTACACCCAGCTCGTTTTTCAGAACCTTCTCCACTGCGCCCTTCTGCTGCAGAGCCTGCATTTCCTGAAGCAAGAGGGGTTGTAGTCTTTCTAGTTTGTGCTTGGGAGGAATGTCTGGTGGATAGTCCACAAAATCCAGCAAGTGGCCCTGCTGGAGGAGGGATAGCACCCATTCATCAGTTGTGATTAGTGTCCATTTGTTGACGAATTTTGACAGGCGTCCTCCCACTGGGGTTTTGAAGTCGGATGGCTTGACCCTGGGCTGGTCATGTCTGCTTGCCGGACTGGTCTCTTGATTGGATTGGACTGAGCCACGGTATGGCTGTGAACCCCTGTAAGACTGGGGTCATTTCCTGTTTTGGCTCCCTGATGAATACAGGGTCTTGTAAGAGGAGGAAGACTGGTACGTGGTGTGGTTATCCCGCAAAATCCTGACATACTGACCTTTTCCTGAAGGAAAGGACTGGCGCCTTTGCTGTAGTGTGCCCAAGGAGTGAGCAGTTTCTGTGTCCAGTTTTATGGGCTGCAGGGCCTCCTCCACCATTTTTCTAAAGATAGCAGATCCATCAAAGGGCCTATCTACAACCCTGGACTTGACATCTAGTCAAAAATCTGTAGCCTTGAGCCAACCCTGTTCACCAGCTGGCGAAAATTAGTGTCAGCGATTGTCTAAAGAGACCGTAATGGCATGGTCAGAAGCCAACTCACCTTCATGAAGGATGTCTTAGGCATTTTGCTTCTTGTCCTCTGGTAGAAACTCCAGCAAGGGACCCAATTTGCACCACAGCTCGCGATCGTAGCGTGCAAGTGTGGCCATTGCATTTGCTGCCCTGATAGTCATGGCTGCAGTGGTGATAATTTTCTTACCAAAGGTGTCGAGGCGTTTTCCTTCCTTGTCTGGCGGGACAGAGCAGGATGAGGATGAATTAGCCAGCCTTTTCCTGGCTGCAGCCGAGACGTCTCGTGTGGGTTGAGTATAGAGGCAGGAAGCAGTGCTCTCTGGGGCTCTGTATTTTTTCTCAAACCAGTCTTTTTTAGCCGGGGCAGTTGCAGGATGTGCTAAGGTGATTAGGCCATCACCCCAGACGTCTTCCAACAGCGGGATAGACATGATGGATTTCCTGCGCTGTTCTCTGCGCCAATGCAGTACACTCTCTTCTTGCTGATCCTCCAGCGCAAGGTCGAACATCGTGGCTGCCCTGGACATGAGTGCGTGGAAGGCTCCTACCTCATCAGGGGGTGAGTCCCTGAGTGGAACGTCACCTGGCTCCCCATCAGCTGTGATAAAATTGTCAAATTCATCAGTATGGGTCATGTGCATGGAGGCCCCGTCGTGGTCTGTGTCTGTCCCAGTATCCAACAGCCTCTGTGGCGCTAACTGGTGCTTGCCCCCTTAGTGTTTATCCCTCTTCGGGGGTGGGTGTCATCCATCTCCCTGGAAGGGCCAGGGTTATCCGTGCAAGGTTGTCTGACTGTTGCTGTATCCGGGGCCGGTGCAGGCAGACATTGTTGCAGGGTTGCTACCGGAGTGGTAAGAGTAGATAAAATGTCCAAAGTAATGTCTCTTTCTGTAGGAGGAGTGATGGCTTGATCTGAATGGAGATGGAGATGGAGTAAAGGCGGGAGCCTAATCCGGCTTGCCTCACCCCACCTTCTGGGAGGACATGGCTCTGGCCTCTTTCTCTTCCTCCTTCGCCTCTGATTGGGAGAGAGCTGGCTCTGACACAACAATGCCACCCAGCAGCAAGGCCACCCCAAGGTTAGGGAAAGATGCCCTTGCACAGGCAGTCCATGCAGACTCTGAACTGGTGTCGGAAACGGCAGTGACAATGGCCATGGTTACTATAACATGGTGATCATTTTTGTCCGTCAACGGTGTCATCAACGAGGGTGTCGTCAACAAGTGAGTGACGCAGTGGACGCAGATGTCGTCAACGAGATCCTTGTGGTTGTTGGTGTTGTCATTGACAATGTGGTAGTTGTAGCCGATGATGGTTTAGCTGACGACAAGGTAGTCGTGGTCGTTGACGGCTTTGTTGACGGTTGTGATGAAGTAGGTGTGGTCATGGCAATAGATGGTTTTATTAATGGTCCTTGTGAGCCAGTCGTTGTCGTGGACGGTTTCAACGGCCTCGGGGTAGACAACCTAGCGTGAGGCTTGATCATCGACGATGACGTTTTCGGCGCTGATTTACATTGACGAGGACCTTGTTTTTGACCCCGAAGATGAAGAGTGGCCCCCAGATTTGGATGTGGACTTGGGGGACGTTACGTCTTTTGGGCGATGGAAGGAGCATCATCACTCATCCCCTGTTGATACCCCAGGGGCACTAGCCTTTGTTGAAGACCGGTCCTTGTGCAAGGATCTGGGCTTGTCAGCTGAGGAATCCTTGTGCCTCTTCTTGGAGGCCTGGACTTGCGACCTAGGCCTCTTGCTAGAGGTGGTTCACTGGGCCCTCCTGCCCCAGGCTAATGAAGCATGACTCCATACTGAAGCAGAGTCAGAGGCCCGCCGGAGTCCTCGAGCCAAGCGATGAGACGGCAGTGACGATCCCTCTGTGCTTTCTTGGAGAACGACTGGCACATTTCGCAGTCCTGGATGACATGGTGAGGATGAAGCCAGGAGAGGCAGTCGTCGTGGTGATCCTCTACATAGACATTCTTCAGTCCACAGTGGCACAGGCCTTGAACAGGCTTTTCCTTGAGGATTCCGCCATGAGGCAGGCCCAACTACGCAAACGAAGCTTCGTCGAAGAATACCGGAGGCGGGACGGTCATCAGTAGCTGTGCTGTCACCGCTAAAGCATCTATTTTTATGTAAAAAAGATGTTAAATTTTAAAAAGATTTCATAGAAAAGTTGAAGAGATGATTTTTGAGGACTCCCTACACTAATGTGAGTTAAAACATCTGAAGATAGCCGACATGGGAGGAGCTAAGGGCAGTGTTCCAATTGGCTGTGGGCAGTATGACCCAAAAATGACTGTAAAAGAGCATAAAAGTAACTGACAGTTTTCAGTTTAAGTTTAAACTGCTCTATGTTAGCCTGACGACGAGGAATATTCACAGCATTTGAATCTGTGTAAGATCCAATGCTGGAGAAATAAAATAAATAAGTTGCTCTGTGTCCCCCATACAGCTGTTGCACCAGTTCAGAAGGTGGAAAGCATCTAGGAAGATTGTCTTGTTGTGTAATGTTGTATGCAGGGGGTGTCCTGTTGATGTTTTTAAGCGTGCAGTATTAATGCCTATTTGTTCAAGAAACAAAATACAAATCTCGCTATGAGAGATGTCTACATAATTACAGAGTGGGAGTTTCCGGTGCTTCTCCTGCTAACGCAGTACCTTGTTTGACTTCTTGTCGGTCAAATGGCACAGCGAGTAGAGCGCTTGCATTCACACCTGTGCAGAGCCTTCTGACACACGTTCGAATCCCGGCAGGGCCAAACTCAGGGTTCGTAGCGCTATATAAAATGCTAAATTAATTGTTTTCCAAAAGTATGTAATTCTCTACTCATGGGCTCAGGATCATACCCCCTTATTCACAATCCAGGTATGTAGCCAACTCTGAGTTTCATCCTTGATAGCACATTGCCCTAAAGCTTTGTAATCTACTCCCTTGGTATTTCAGATGGCATATGGTTGGCTGGTTGTACAGTGTCCTCACTCGTGCACATGACCAGCCACCAGCTCTAGGTAAAACTCCTGGGATACATATTGCACCCATCTGGGATGCTATAAGCCTTTCCCACTCTCTCATTATATCAATTTCCAGTAGGCTTTCTGGGGAGTTGCCTTCTGATAGGTGTTGTATGAGTTAGTAAGCACAACCCCCAAAATAGTTGATCAAGGACTTAACTCCGCAAAGGGTGAGCACTCTCTACTTTGCTCATCTCTTCTGTGAAACCAATACCAATGTCTTAACAGTAAGGTTTACTCAACTTAATAGTAAAGGCACAAACTGAAGTAAAAGCCTCCAGCTAATGCTTTCCCGCTGTGAATGGTGCAATTTTAAGAGGCCTTTGGCTGGACACCTTCTAGTCTTACACCTATACCCAAGAAATGTTATCCCCATATTACACCAATATCCTAAATGTGTTGTGCTAGAGTTTTGCCCCAGAGTGTAAAGCGAAGAGGTGTGTGCAGCCTGGCCGTGTTCTCTTTCTTAGAGTATTATACAAAAAAGGGGTGCCTGATTCAAGTCCCTGGTCCTCCCGGCGTCATATAACAATAAATCTAATATTGGACCAACAGAACAAAACAAAATGAGCCCCCGTTCATCCTTGCCTTTGGTGCTCCCTAACTAGCAAGACTCCACTTAATGAAACTATGATCCAACCCCACACCACTATTCACGGAAATCCCTACTGGACGAATCAAGAGCTTTTTAGCATCCACATTCATAATCCCCACCAGTGTTTTGAATCTCCTTGTCTTATCTGTCAGATGTTGGATCTTCCTTCCGTTGTCTTAAGCTTGCCGGACTTGAAGAAACTCGGTCGTATGGCATCAATGTGGAGCTGGAGTACCTTCGCAAGTATCCTTGTAACTAATCATGTATCTGCATTCATGTGCCCAAAAGGCCTGTACAATCTTATGTAGGGTCATTATTTCAGTTTTGGTTCACTGGAATCAAAACCTCTGTCATGGATGGAAAACCACTCCCTCATGTTCTCGAAGTCAGGCTGAAGTTATAAAGAGACTTTAAAGGCGTGACCAGACAAATTATTTGTTGGTAATGTGTGCTGTAACCAAATTGACCATCCTTAAAATCAGAGATCTCAAGTTTCCTGTGGTCTTGTGTGGGATGGCCATGCAGGTTAGTTTTGCTTGCAATTCTGGGAATTGTAGTTTTCCCATCTTTCATATTGGAAAGAAAAAACTACAAGTCCAAGAATTCAGGGGGTGGGGTATGGGGGGACAGGATGGCAAACTTACAATTGTAATGGAACTGGACACTTTATACTTCGCCAACAGTGCACAAAGCTCCTTTTTCACGATTTCAATCTTGTTCTATCCATTAGCTGTCAAAGAGCAGAAGATCAGCTCTAAAGCGACCCCTAACACATACATTAAAGACACCATCAATGGGCCTTGTCCGTGGCATCTCGCTCCTTCCTAATGTGAAGAACAAAATATCTGAACTAGGCACCAATCTCTGATATTTTAACGAAATCCCTGGAGACTACTTTAGTCTCGCTTCCAAGGGGCTGGTTTCTTCCTCTTTCTCCAAAGGAATAAAGTACCGATGAGGGGGGGGGGGTGATGCCACATGTCAGTGTTGTCATCAGAACAGTCCTTTATGGAGCCTGTGGTTTGTACGGATGCCACTGTGTAATCATTATGCGTTTATGATTTGTGTGAGAGAAACATGTGTACTCCCTATCAAAAACGTGTACCTGCTGCCACACATACAATCTTTAACGATCCAAGCAATGACTGAAGAGAAATTCTTTATCTGGGCGGCATATGCCTCTGATTTACGTCCCATGGCGTGTTTGCAACTTGGGGGTCTCCAGGTGTTTTGGACTACAACTCCCATGATCAAACACCATTTACTGCACTGGCTAGGGCTGATGGGAGTCGTAGTGCAAAACATGTGGAGCCCCCCCCTGCCTTCAACAAAGTTATCTGCCCTGTCAGACAGCGCCCCCTATGAAAACGTAGGAATGAGTGGCCCAAATGCAGAGAAACCCCTCTTTCTGTTGCAGATATGCATGCGACCAACGTCACCTAAATCCTCCCATTCCACCCAATCACAGGATCTCGATTATTCGTCCTTTGTCCCCGCACTTTGAACGAGATGGTTTTGTATTACAAAAAACCTTAGCCCTAGCATAAGCAAACATATTGGGAATACTCTCCGTACCAGAGTCTATTAGCCCCATCTAGTGGTAAATATATCCATTGCATGCGAATCTTTAAGTAAGTGTGCTTTCATCGAAAGTTAAAATCTCATATTATAAAAAAACAATCTAACGTTGCCGAATACAGTAACGATTGTTCCTAAGAATACCCAACCTCAATGCTCTTTGTGGTTTAATGTACTTGTTTTGACAGATTTTAGCTGTGGCATAAGGGAAACCCCCAGAGACCCTGAGCTAGAAAGGGGCCAGAAAGACTGCAAACTCAAGATGTCAGACTTATTGGAAAGTCCGTCTCATCCACCAGCCCTAAAACCCCTGTGTGCCACTGATGACAAGCTTCTCTTCACCATCCTGCAGCTGATGCACCTCCCTGTCCCCTTTTTTACGACAATAATCCCTTGCAGGGTTGCAGCATCACTCTGATGGTGAAAACCTGGTGCCACATCAAAACCAGGAGAGTTTGTGTCTGTTGCATTGTGTGGAGGTTGAGTTTTCGTTTTGCACTGTGTGAGAACAGTTTGGCGTTTGAGGGAGGCAGCAGGATAGACCTCTGGGCGAAATAAGTAGCGATTCTAGCACCTGCCCCTACAAATTCCTGACGAATGCCTGACAAGCACCTTCTTGCCTTGCCCAAGACGTGACAAATTCCCAGCAGGCCCCCAAGCATAGCACCTGAGCATCATACAGTGAGCTTT
Organism: Ambystoma mexicanum; assembly: GCF_040938575.1. Classification (NCBI taxonomy): domain Eukaryota; kingdom Metazoa; phylum Chordata; class Amphibia; order Caudata; family Ambystomatidae; genus Ambystoma; species Ambystoma mexicanum. The sequence continues at coordinate 231,157,428 of NC_090932.1, read as the reverse complement.
GTGGCATCTCTCAGCCTGCAAACCAGCATGTAAGTCAAGGCAAAATGGGAGACTGTGGCCCCAAATGTCAAGTAGCCCTTTCTCTGAGCCGAAGGTTCTTGCCTGCCACAACCCTCTACTGCAGTTTAGGGTAATTGACTGGAGTTTACAGGCTGCCCCTTCCCACTCATCTGCCAACTTGCAGATTATTGTTTTGTTGCACATGGGACAAATGTATCAATGTGTGTGTGTGAGATAGAGAAAGAGGGGTTGAGACAGACAGAGAGAAGGGGGCAGTGTGGGCTAGTGAAATAGGACCTGTATTCAAGAGGGCAGTGGTGGGAGTGCAGGGTTGCAAGTTTTGCCTTGCACGCACTGCTCCCTCATTCCCCTAACTAACCGTCTCATAAGATCTCCTACCACCTTACACTACACACAAAAACCTCCCACAGGCAGCCACCACCAGCCTAGACGAGAGCACACCAACAATAAGCAAGCCACCATCTAGACCCAAAGCCATGTAGTCTATCAGATCTTGGGCTCTTCCATATGGACAACATACTCCCAGGTATCACGCCAAACCCATAGAAAGCAGATTATTACTCGGGAACTAGGTACTTCCGACTTGCAGTCGTCAACACCACAGGTTTCGTATCACTTTGCTACTGCCCCATTAATGGACACCACTGCCCTTTTTTCTTACAGAGCCAAGCCTAGCAAGGTCAACAATAGTGGCAGACATGCGCTACACAAGACCACTTACATTATATTACAAATAATCCTAAACCCTGTCCTCCAATAGGTTACTTTGCCCTGTAGGATTCTTGCTCCCGGGTGTGCTTCCTTTGAGTTCCTTCATGGTTCCCCATGAAGGCGATCACGCCTTTGTGAAATGTGTCTGCATTCGTTCCTTTAGCCCCATATGTGTAGCCCTTGTCGGCCAGTCTGGGATATTTAATGTAGTGGTCTGTTTTCTGTGAATTCTGTAGGAGGCACTCAAGTACTGGTGTTGACTTCACACTGACTTTCCATTTTATGTTTGTTTTTCCTGACATGCACAGACTTTTCTGCAAATGTATCTTGTACAGCTCATGAGATGTGCACTTGTTAGGTGTGTGCTTCTGATGGAGAACTGTAGGCATCTTATGGAGATGCAGAGGAAACACCTGCCTCTCATGGTGATGTGTAAGAAACGTTCACCTCTCATGAAAATGCATAAGAAACAGGTGTATTTCATGGAAAGATGCATGTTTTAGGCACAGATTATATATGATATGATGTGGCATTTATAACGCGCCTGTACACTAGTGTTTCTAGGCACGACAAGACAAGGAGGTAGAAACAAAGGGAAGACAAAATAACAATATTACTAGGTCTTATGTCATTCAGATCGGGCAAGTGCGGGGAAGAGGGAAGGGGAGAAGTGCCAGGGAGGGGAAGGGGAAGCACAGTTAACCCACCAGTGCAGCCAGTGGGTTGCTCATAAATGCAGAGAGAAGGAACTGTAGGGTTGCAGATACAGACCCTTAAGTGCTGGGGAGCCCGGAGGCAGTGCGAGGGCAACTGGACATGCAGGAGCCTGGGCCCGAGTTCAGATGGTGACCAGGTGACCAATGCACGGAGCAGTCAGGTGCATCAGCAGGGGAGAGGAAGAGAGAAAGTGGAAGCGAAAAGGAAGGTCTTGTGATGGATCCAGAACCGGAGGTGGTTCTGCTCAAGTTTGAGAGAGGCAGGGAGGCTGTTCCAGAGGGAGGCACCAGCCGAGGAGAAAGATCTGCCCCTAACTCTCTGCTTGGAGAAGCATCTGACCGTCAGAGAGTTGGAGGTGTATGAACGGAGAGCTCGAGAAGGAAGATGTTTTGGAACAGAAAGTTGGAGGTAGTGCGGTCCGAGTCCACAGAAAACCCTGTGGATGATGCAGAGGGTCTTGAAGTTGATACTTGCAGCCACTGGTAGCCAGTAAAGAGATTTCAGAGTGGAGAGATACGATCCCTGGGCTTGAGGCTAAGGCCAAGACTCACAGTCCTGTTTTGGGTAAATTGTGCTCCGGCAGGAAGATTTAGAAAGAGGATGTTCCAACAGGCCAGCCTAGAGAGGACCAGAGCTCTGGAGACAGTGAGCTTCTGGGGGTAAGTGAGAAAAGGAAAAATACCTATGAGGATGTGCAGCTGATAGTTTGACTTCTTAGAGACGTCAGAGATGTGAGGAGAGAAGGAGAGGGTGGAGTCAAAGATGACACCAAGGTTCTTAGCCTCACAGGAAGGAGCAGGAAGAGGGCCCAGAGTGGGCAGCCGAGATAGAGAGAGAGGAAAGGAGGGAGCAGGTGTCCCAATGAGGAGGATCTCAGTCTTACTGGCATAAAAGTCAGAGATCACTGGCAGCACACCAATTGTGACCAGACAGTGCAGGGATAAAGTCCTAAAATTTAAAGTGGGGGGACTCCTCAACAAATGCAATGGGATGTGACATCACCAGAAATTGACATAGCAAGGTGAAATCTGCACATTTCATTAAATTGGCTTTGCATAACCACCCAAATTGCACAGGACGAAAGGCATTTGCCTTTCATAAAATCAACACACACACACAAAACCGGGAGAGGATATTTTCTTCTAATAATGTTTTTGAAAATGTTAAAAGGTGTGCATGTTTTAAACTCCAAAAACCAATACAAATGTTTTCCCTAGGATTTGCAGTACAGAAATGGAACATTTCACCTTTAGCTGTTTGTTATTTTTCATCAGGTTATATGAGGCGGTGGTGAAGTGTCCGGCATACAAACCTGACGACTGTGATTTGATCCCTGTGGTCGGCTTTAATACATACATTCAAAGAGGACATTCAATGTTTCTCATTTTAGCTGAGGGGACTGAGTCCACCCTCTGAAAAAAGTGGGTGGACTCCATCCCCCGTCGTGTACCCTCAACTTGAGCCTGCCAGACAGTCTGTCAAGAGAGAAGAAGCAAAGGTGGCTGGGGGGAGCCTGAAACAGAGCTGAGTGTCATCCGCATAACATTGAAAATTGGAGCAGAAAGTAGCACGTAGTGGTTGAAGAGCCAGGGAGAAAGACCCCTGGGGAACACCACAAGTAGAGAGAGAGATAGAAGAGAGGAAAGACCCCAGTTAGATCTGAGAGGGTCGGTCAGTGAGAAAGGAGGCCAACTAGGCCAGGGCCTGATCAGTAATACCAAGGTTGTCACAGAGACGATTGAGCAGGATGGCATGGTTGACCGTGTCAAAAGCAGAGGATAGATCGAGGAGAATGAGAGTATTAAGGGGGAGGGGGAAGCTCCAGTTGCAAAGGAGTGATTGCAGAAATCGGCCAAGGCTGGATCATGGGTGTCGATGTGGTCCTTGATAGTTCTGGATGAGCATTGGAGAACCTTCTTTGACAAAAGAATTAGACGAACATAGTGAAAACTAAAGTAGGACTTAGCCGACTAGTTTTCATGGCTGCAATAATAAAAGTAACACGGCACAAAGCGAACGGGGACTCTTTGAGACGGAACACGCTGACACAGGTAAGCGTGCCGGAGGGGCTCCCGCAGGGGGGCTTATTTCACATAATGCGACCACACGTGCTAAACACGTGGTGGCACGATAGATAATGTTTAATGTCCAAGAACGATAAATACGAGTGCTAGCGCAACTTTAGATTCAAGTAACCATGGTAAACACTCGCACACATGGCGTCCAAACACGATTTGGAAGACGATGGTTGAGTGATATGAAGACCCGGTCCAATGCTTATTTTCATAAATAAACTTTAACAGATTAGCCCAGTTTACAAGTTTACAACGTTGAGTTCAAAATTAAAGTCACTCGGGAAATTATATTATGATATTCTTTAAACAATCTATAGCTCGCTCTATTCACTGGTAAAGTGCACTTCACTAATTGTAAAGGAAGGCAGTTCATTAATGGGCCACATGATGTTTCTTTTTAGGGATTTAACCCATGACTATTTAACTCAAACCACCAACACATGAACCTTGAATCAACCTTACTAGGTAAGAAGAAACACACCTCCCTCTTTTTTGGGTTGATTAAGGTTTAAACAAATTTTCTTTGAAAAATGCATCCGGACATTATTTATTAACTGATTATTTCTTTGTCTTTCTTTTTTACGTTCGCTAACATTATCTGTTGCATTTTCTTTCTTTTTGTCCACCATCCCTAACAATCCCCCCCTTTCCCCTCCCTCAATGGCCATACTTTAACATGCATGCATGCAATTGTTATGTTCTATTTGGAATGTGTATACAACTATTGCTCATTTATCTTTTTTGTTTTTGCAAATGTTAATAATAACTCTGTTAATGCAACTGGATTAGCCCTGATTTGAAAAAGACGCAGACGTCGAAACACGTGTAATCACAAAGGGCACGCCTTGAATCTATGTACAATTAAAAATTAAAAAAATTAAAAATTCAAAGCTTACAATTCGGAGAATAAGAGGCATTGTTTGGTCTTCCTTTTCTTCTCCACGACAAGGGCGCATGACACTAGTACAAGTAACATAGTTTGTTGTCCTCTTGAGACCTAGTCTTGACCGCCGCCATCGCTACCCTGATTGGTCTGGGTTGTCCAGAGGTTACCCTGTTCCAAGAAACTAGGCTGGCCTTCTGAACCTCTGCCCTCCAGGACAGAGTTCAGAAATCCATCTTAACAAATTGTGGTACACCGGTGGGATACGACTGAAGGTATCCAGTGTTGCGCACAAGCGAAGGCATTTCAAGTTATTCCTACCAGGACACGTAGTGAATTATCGTAGTATAACTTTTAAAAGGCCATAGTCCTATCTAACAGTATGGAAACAAATACCTTGTTAACTTGAAATGCTTCTAAATCCGAAACATTGAAAAAGATGTGTGCTGAGAGAGGTGTTTCCTCTCAAGGCACCAAATTGGATATGATCCAAAGAATCGTGGCATGGCAAGAAGCTCAGCTTGACGCTATAGCTTCCGAGGACAGTGCAGAAGGAGGTGGGGCTGCTCTCACTGGTAGAACCAACAGTTCTGCCGCTGCACTGGTCCACCACGACCATGAGGACAGGGAGGATGAGATGTCTAATGTTTCCTCTGCCAGTGTCGATGGGGAGGCCATGCTTGAATTCAAGAAGCAAGAGCTGCTGTTTAGGCAGAAGGAGCTTGATTTCAGTATGGCCAAACTAAAAATTGAACAGGCAGAAAAACAGAAAGACAGGGATCACCAGTTGGAACTGGCCAAGCTTCAGGTTGCAAATGGATCCAAGGGTCCTGGACATGGGTCTGGGGCCTCCTCTCATCCAAAGTTTCCAAAAGATCTGCTCAGTGTGTATGAGGAAAAGAATGACATTATGGACTGGCTGAATACGTTTGAGTATGCATGTGAAGTTCAACAAGTTGACAATGCTGATAAGATTGCCTGGTTACTCAGCAGACTGCCCCATTCTGGCTGTAGTGCCATTATGGAAATGTCGAAGACTGAGCGAGCAGATTTTGCAATGTTGAAGCAAACTCTCATTTTAAAGTTTGGAAAGACTCCTGCCCAATATTTAAAATGATTCCGAGAGTATAAGAAAAAAGAAGGTGGTACTTGGGTATCTTATGTAACCGAATCCTTAAAAAACTTGACTGGCTGGGTCGAAGGTTATAAGGTTTCTACCTTTGAAGGTATGATAAGTCTTGTCATGCTGGAACATATTTTTGCATCTTCTTCCCCTGAGCTTAAGCAGCATTTGGCGGATTCTAAGGAGATAAATCCAAAGAAACTTGCCATTGCAGCAGATTTATGGGTGTCACATCGAGTGTCCCATAAGGACAAAACTCATCCTGGTAAGCAGGAGGGAGGGAAAAAGTCCAAAGATAGGGAGGGTGGAGAATCTGATAAATCTTCTTCTCAAAAGGGCCACAAAAAGAAAAATAAGGGTAAGACACAAGAGAAGTCACAGGGTAGTGGAGGTCAGCCTCCGAAACAGAACTCTGGTTATAATAAGCCTCCCTATGTAAACAGACCCAATGGATCTTGTTTTGCTTGTGGAGCAACTGACCACGTGAAGGGGGATCCCTGGTGTAAGGTTAAACCTTTGGGGGTCCACTCCGCTAATCTGGCTTTCTCCTCCTACGAGGAAGAAGAGATTACAGGAGCATCCTTCTCCTCAGACTCCTTCCCCAGTGGGATAGAAGCTGAGGTAGTTTTAGTCTCCCTGGGTTCCTGGGAGCCTAAAGTCGCAGAGGTTTATGCTAGGATTCCAGATAACACCAAGCACTACTTTAAAGACAGTGTGCTGATCAATGGAGTAGATACTCCATCTCTTAGGGATAGTGGGTGCAGTCGAACTGTAGTGGATTCTACCTTGGTAGACTCAGAGGAAGTTGCCAGAGCTACTCTGATGCCCACTAAGTTGGCTGACGGCCCACCTCGCATGTTTCCAGGAATACCTGTAAATCTTACTTTAAATGGTACAGCAGTCAGGATTCCAGTGAGCATTCAGAGAAATGTCCCAGGAAAGGTCTTGTTGGGCAACAATCTCAGAGCTTTAGGGCTCATAGGAGACACTGCTGACAGGCCCTGCACACGGTCTCAAACACAGGCAGCATTGGCCAAGACCAATGCGCTGCTCCAGCCAAAGGGGAAACCGAAGGATAAAGGAGTAAAGAAACCAAAACGAGGGAAAGAAAATATTCCCCCGAACTCACCTACCACTGCGGTGGAGGAAGTTGGTCAATCGCCCCGACCTGACGAGGAGGCGGTGGTACCTGAAGTATTTGACCCCAATGACCATCCTGAACTAAAAGACTTGTTAGTAGAAGGTGGTCCTGACAGGGAGGAATTCAGTCGAGGCCAACGTGAGTGCCCATCTCTGGAAGGCCTAAGGAGACAGGCCTGCTCCCAGCTTGAGAGGGAACCTCTTGGGAAGCATTGGATTTATTGGGAAGGTGGACTCCTGTATAGTGAGCCCACAGAGTCTACAGAAGGAGACCATAGGAGGTTGGTGGTTCCCCTTGCTCTAAGACCCTTCCTCCTGCAGCTGGCGCATGAAGTGCCCCTTGCTGGTCACCTTGGTATTAAGAGGACCAAGCAAAGGTTATCCATGCACTTCTACTGGCCCAAGATGAGGGTGCAAGTAGAAAGTCACTGCAGGAGTTGTGCCTCCTGCCAGTTATCTGGTAAGAGTGGCTCAACAATCCAAGCTCCATTGGTACCACTCCCAGTTGTGGGAATACCATTCGAAAGGGTAGGGATCAACATCGTTGGTCCCCTTGACCCGCAAACATCCTCAGGCAATAGGTTTATCCTGCTGCTGGTCGACCATGCTACCAGATATCCTGAGGCTATCCCATTGAAAACTGTAACTGCCAAGTCAGTTGCAAAAGCGTTACTTGGCATCTTGACTAGGGTTGGCTTCCCTAAAGAAGTTGTGTCCGACAGAGGCAGCAACTTTATGTCAAAGTATATGCAGGCTATGTGGAAAGAATGTGGGGTCACCTACAAGTTCTCTTCTGCATATCACCCCCAGACAAATGGTCTGGTGGAACGTTTCAACAGAACGTTAAAGAGCATGATTGGGGCTCTGGAAGAACCTCAGAGTAGAAAATGGGATCTTCTTTTACAATGCTCACTGTTTGCCTACCGAGAGGTACCTCAGGAGGGTGTTGGCTTCAGCCCCTTCAAACTTCTGTTTGGTCACCCTGTGCGGGGACCCTTAGCCATAGTCAAGGAGGGATGGGAGATGCCCACTCCCCCTATTACTACCAACGTAGTCGACTATGTGTTAGGGCTCATAAAACGGATGGTACTTCTGATGGGTCTGGCTAGTGACAAGTTGAAAGCGGGACAAGCGCTGGTGAAACATTGGTACGACGAGAAAGCTTCCCTCATCAACTTTACACCTGGTCAGCAAGTCCTGATCATGAATCCCATAAGGCCTAGAGCTTTACAGGACAAATGGTCAGGCCCTTACACAGTGGTAGAGCCCCTGGGTGAGGTCAACTATTTAGTGGACCTTGGAAGGCCTGGACAGGCTCCAAAAGTGTTCCACGTAAATAGGCTGAAGGCTTTTGTCCCAAGAGTCGAAATCGGAGCACTGTTACTGGCTTCAGATGTTGAGGAAGAGGAGTCCGAACCTCTCCCCGACCTGTTCCAAAGCGGTCCTTCAGATAGCTCCTTTGAGGGTGTCCGAGTGGCCCCTCACCTGACTTCTGATCAGCAGGCTGAAGTGAAAAGTTTGCTTAAGCAATTTTCCCCCCTGTTTTCGCAGTCCCCTGGTTTGACACCTTGGTGCAAACATAACATAGACACAGGAGACAGCGTTCCTACCAAAAGTAGAGGATACAGGATGTCAAAGTACAGTCTTACATTAAGACAGAGGTCAACAAAATGTTAGATCTTAGGGTGATTGAACCCTCTAGTAGTCCTTGGTCCAGCCCTGTGGTTTTGGTTCCAAAAGCAGGCACTTCTGAATTGAGGTTCTGCGTGGATTACAGGGCTCTGAATGCTGTCACCAAGACAGATGCACACCCCTTGCCTCGAACGGATGAGCTGGTGGATACCTTGGGTGCCTCCAAGTACCTCAGGACGTTTGACCCCACTGCGGGCTATTGGCAAATAGCCTTAGCAGAACATGCCAAGGAGAATACTGCGTTTTCCACTCCAGACGGCCTTTACCAATTCAGGGTAATGCCGTTCGGGTTGAAGAATGCACCTGCCACTTTCCAGAGGCTTGTGAATCATGTGTTGAATGGGTTGGATGAATTCTGTCTTGCATATCTGGATGATATAGCAGTTTTCAGCGCCACCTGGGAAGACCATGTGAAACACCTCTGGATTGTGCTACAGGCTCTTCAGAAAGCACACTTGACCATAAAGGCTAGTAAATGCCAGATTGGACAAGGCTCAGTTGTTTACCTTGGACATGAAGTAGGTGGAGGGAGGATACAGCCTCTTCCCAGTAAAGTACAAGCAGTACAAGACTGGCCCACCCCACTACACAGACCCAAGTGAGAGCCTTCTTAGGACTCACGCGGTATTACCGCAACTTCATGGCAGACTATGGCACCATAACTTGCCCTCTGACTACCCTCACCACTCCGAAGAAACCCAAGAAAGTAACTTGGACCGATGAGTGTGAGAAGGCCTTCAATGGCTTAAAAGACTCCTTGTGCCAGGCCCCTGTCCTCAGGGCCCCTGATTATCAAAGACCTTTTATTGTGCAGACAGACGCCTCTGACACTGGGATAGGAGCTGTACTATCGCAAGTAGATGAGAAGGGTAAGGAACACCCTATTGGTTTCATTAGTCGCCAGTTTAAGGAAAGAGAGCTCAGATGGTCCCCAGTAGAGAAAGAATGCTTCTCTGTTGTGTGGGCCCTACGGAAGCTGAGGCCCTACCTCTATGGGACCCACTTCACTGTGCAAACTGACCATAAGCCCTTAAAGTGGCTGATGAACATGAAGGGAGAGAATCCAAAGTTGCATAGGTGGTCCATAAGTCTACAAGGCTTTGACTTCACTATTGAGCATAGGCCAGGTGTCCAACATAGCAATGCTGATGGGTTGTCCAGAATGTTTAACCAACCTGAACAAAAGACTCATCCAGGGGTGGAGTAGTTCCCCCTGTCCTTAGTCTGGGAGGGGTGAGTGTTAGGAAAGATTTCTTAATTGTAGGTAATTTTCCTTCCATGTGGCAACCCCTAAACTTTTTGCTGTTGTTTTCACTCTGATCTAGACTTTGCCAGAGAAGCGCAGCCTTCCGCCGCACTCCTCTGGGCTTTCGCTCCAATCTTACGGGAAAACTCACATGCCCTTAAGACAGTCAGTACCGGGAAACGTTGTTTTCCGTAGTTCTTTTCTCATGTTGCAGCTTTCGCGCAACATGGCACAAGAGTGCACCATAACTTACATTACCGCGCTCTTGGGTCTCTAGTCATTCTACAGGCCCTAGAAACTCTCGATGGATTTATAACGAACTGTGCAAGTATGTCACGGATGGGACTGGTGGCAGCAATCGTTTCTTTGTGTTTTGAACTCCCTTTTGCCCTGTTAACCGCGCTTCTCGCGCTTGGCCAAAATGGGTGGCCTTGCTTCCAAAACGGCCATGCCACGAGGTTCTTTGTCCTGTCTGTTGACCGTCTTGCCCCTTCACCTTCCCCAGGTCGAGCCAACCCGGGGCCATCCTTATTTGGGCATGTACTTCCCCGCGAAACACAGATGCTTTTGCAGGCTTCTGCATGCCTGGTGTGTGCCTCCAGGATGTGGGCTGAGATGTCTGGTCCCAATACACATCCTGGGTGCCAGAGAGTCTAGTGTGTCTTGAATGCCTGGGACCACCGTGGTCCGTGATAGGTCCACGTATGGTGTGAGTGTTTTGTGAGCAGATCTCCCATTGGGTCCTCTCCGTTTTGGCGCGAAGGGAACTCTGGATAAGTAGAGGCTGGAAACACCACTACGATGTCAATCTCCTGAGTTCTCACGAACGATGGATACAGGAGCCAAGTATCCTGCAACTAAGAGGCTGAACCGAGGAATCGCTGGTGACCCACTGAAGGACTTCTCCTCTGCACTGCTGTCGCCCTGTGAAACCATTCTGCCTCAGATTGAACGAGAAGGCCTGTACTGGTACTTCGACCCTTTGGAATAGTGGGAACAACTATTCTCGGCATCTTCATCATCTCCTGCACGTAAGCCTTCGGAAGCGTCTCTGGGCCATCCAGTGGACTGACCAGCTTACCCACGAGTCTTGCTCTGTCACCGCCGTCAGGTTGCTGCTATATTCCGAGTCCTTGACACTCTCACATGATTCGTACACTTGGCATTCCCAGGTCTGAAGTGAGAAGTGTACATTGGGCTGAAATACACACAGCCGCTTTGTTGCCCTGCTGTGGTAACAATCTGTGCGGGTTCATTGCGCTTGGGACATCCCCAACTCTAACCTCTGCTGCCGCGGAATCTACACGATGCCGAGACGTCCCCTGCTCGTATCTGAACCTGCCAACACTGAAACTGACGCGGAGAAGCCTGGGTCTGCCTGCATCGGGGACCGGTGAGTAGCAACGCTAGGAACCGGTCGCCCTCCTGCAGTAGCCCATAGCTTTTCCTCGCTGTGTTAAACAGCAAGCCTTTTTCGCACTCATGCTCTGCTTCTGCCCGCAAGTGGAGGCCGCGCTTGAGTAGCGGAGATCTGTTCGTCCTCATTTGTTCACCTCTCTGAACTGCCTCATTTCCTTGAAGAGACTCCCCTTGGCCCGTTGGCACCAGCGTGTGCAGGTACTTTTGAGCACAAGGCTCCACTCTTCGTAGGGGTCAGACTTCCTTCTGGTTAGGTGACCTCTGAAGGCGAACTGGGTCTAACGATTACTTGCACTGCCTGTTTTCCTCCCCATTTAGGTGGTCTGCATATTTCGTGCTTCGAACTCTTTAGACCCTTCGGTAATTGTATATATATTGTATTTGATTGTGATGTGTTGGTTTACTTGAGTTTTACCGTGATTCTTTACTATGGTCAATGTTACAAAGGCCTTGTAATAAATGTGTCTATATTTTTAATATAACACCTGCTTGGAGTAATTTGTAAGCGTCCTTGCTTTGTGTGCTCATTGCAGGCTTTCAGTCACCCTCACCCCTCTTGAGACCTAGTCTTGACCGCTGCCATCGCTACCCTGATTAGTCTGACTTGTCCAGAGGTTACCCTGTTCCAAGAAACTAGGCTGGCCTTCTGAACCTCTGCCCTCCAGGACAGAGTTCAGAAATCCATCTTAACAGGCCCCACCAGGCTAGTGTAGGGGGAGGGAGCCCGGTAGGGCAAGTGCAGGTTAAGAGGTGTCAGGGGAAAACAAAGTGCTTGGGTAAACTAGACGAGGAGGGCCTGGTGCCTTGTAAGACTCAGAAGGCACCAGGTAGCCAGTCAAAATGTGGCAGAGGGGAACATTATCAGGGGAGGGGGAGAGAGAAGGAAGAAGAGAAAAGGAGGGTCTCAAGAAGCTTCCGGAACTTAAGGTCAAGCCTGAGAGGGCCAGAGAGGCCATTCCAGAGGGAGGCTGTGGAAGAGAGCGATCTACCTCCCACTGTCTGCTTGGAAAAGCGTCTGAACTGCAGAGAGTTGGAGCTGGAAGACCAAAGGGCTTTAGTGGGGAGGTATTTAGAGAGAAAGGGCTGGAGAGGGTTGGAGATAGAGGGGTCCCAGGCCCATGAAAGCTTTGTGGATGATGCAGAGAGTCTTGAACTTAATCTTTGCATCAACCGGGAGCCAGTGGATAGATTTTAGGGCTGGGGAGATGTGGTTCCCGGGCTTCAGGCCAAGGATAAGTCTTGCCGTCTGTATTAGTTGATTAGTTGAAGGGGGTGAAGGGAGGATTCAGGCAGATTGAGGAAGAGGCTGTTGCAGTAGTCCAACCTAAGGAGGACCAGAGCTCTGGGGACAATGAGTTTCTGGGGGAATGTGAGGAAAGGGAGAATGCCTCTGGGAAGGTGCAGCTGAAAGTGGGCCTTCTTGGCAAGGGTCACGATGTGAGGAGAGAAGGAGAGAGAGGAGTCAACGATGACACCAACATTTTTTGCCTCACAAGAGGGTGAGGAGATGGATCTCATGGGGGGCAGCCAGAGAGTAAGAGGGAAGAAGGGAGCAGGGGTCCAAATGAGAAGGGTCTCAGTCTTGCTGGCATTAAGTCAGAGATCGTTAGCAGCACACCAAGCCTGAGTAGCAGTCAGACAGTCAGGAAGTAGAAGAAAGCTTGAAGGAGAGCTGTGCTTCGTCTGCCTAACACTGGAAGTGAGGACATAAGGAGGTAATCAAATGGACCAGAGGGGCAAGGTAGATGTTGAAGAACCATGGCAGGAGGATAGAGCCCTGAGGGACGCCGCAAGTGGAGAGTGTGATGGGGAGAGAAATGGGCCCAGTTGAACCTGTGAAGGTCAGTCAGAGAGGAAGGAGGTCAACAAGTGCACTGCCAGGTCCATGATGCCAAGTATATCACAGAGCCGGTTTATGAGGGTGGCATGATTGACCATATCATAGGCAGAGGAAAGAACAAGAAGGATGCAAATGGAAGGAGAGCTGGAATCAAGATTTGAGAGCAAGACTTCACAGGTGTTCAGGAGTGCAGTTTCCATGCCCCTGGCTGCTCTGAAGCCAGACTGGTGGTCGTGGAGACAACCAACAGATTCAATGTGGTGGATCACCTGAGAGATGACCAGCTTCTCCAAGAATTTGCCCAGGAAAGAGGTAATGGATATAAGGCGGTTGTTAGTCGGGTAGGAGGGGTCGGCAGAAGGTTCTTTGAGGAGAGGGTGCACATGGACTGCTTAAGAAGGAGCCAGTGCCAAGGAGTGACTGCAGAAATTAGCCAAAGCTGGAGCAAGGGATGCAATGTTGTCCTTGATAGTTCTGGTAGAGCCGGGGAGCACCTGTTTGGAGGAGGCTTTCATAGAGAGGACTTGTTTAGAGATCTCATCCAGTCATATGGGTGAGGAAGAGGAGAGCAAGAGGGAAGTGCAGAGGGGCCAAGGGAGGCCTGAGAGAGGGCGAGGGAGAAGGGACGGGTGAAGAGGAGAGTGAGGACAGGATGTCCTGAGTTTTGTTTGGTTATGAAATGAGAGGCCAGTGCAGTGCAGAGGATCAGGGATGCAAAGGAGAGGTGGAGACTGATGTAGGATTGATGAGGTACTTGGAATCATGATTCAAATGCCACTCTGTTCACTCAGGACTGTGATGCACTGGATCCTTTCAGGGATACGGTGCACTGTGTATTCTCAGGATTGACGGGGCTAATGCGTTGTCTCCCTACAGGACTGATGCGCATTGCCACCTTTCAGGACGGAGGTGCAAGGTCTGAATGTTTGCTGATCTGTGTTGTCAGGCAGCGGGTTGGATCCCAATAGGGCCACACTTCTCCTGTCTGTACGAGTGTCATGGCATACGTGGATTCATGGAGGAGGGCTTTGCATGGTGGCGGCTCCTCAAAAATGCACCATTACATTCCAGATAGAATACAGAGATTGACCAGCTCATTTATTTCAGGATCCATATGGAATGTTGGAACTCCTTTCTTTTGGTCGCACCATGCATCAGACAAGAAAACCTGAGAGAAAAGGCTCCTTTGTACCTCACCCAGATGCTTTGGAATGCCTTCGCTGGATAGCACTCTGCCACCCCAGGCTTCAGGTTCCTCGAGCTCACCCAGCACCAAAAAGCCAGGTCAAGGCATATCATTCTCTAGCAGTGTGGGTTAACCATGTGACCAGCATTGACTAGGGGTCAAATGCATATAGACCACACCACAGGCCTGCCTGCCCATGGTATGCTGAAACAATGCATGATAGTCCATGCACATTCTGACCACTGCTGATGCTTTACTTGGGTAATACCTATCATGGTTTAAATGTGTGTGTTAGGGGAGGACTGCCACCATGTCATGCAGGTCATATACATTTAGACATTCCCCATTCATTTTCTGGTCTGTGATTTGTCCATGTGGTTTATGAGTCAGTAAATCCCAAACTTGTGCTCCGGGGGTCGGTGCTGTAGCCTTGGCCATTTGTGATGCCTGATGGTGGTCTGATTCTTTTGCGATTGGGACTAAAGCGTGTCAGGTGCAAAAAGGACCCGCAGTAATACAACTTGTCTGTTATGCAAACGTTTGAGCTACTGTGTGAAAGCCTTTGGTTCCTTTACTTGATCTCACGTTGACACTGCTTGGTCATCTATGTTATAGTCAATATGTGTGTGCTGTTTACACCACATTCAGGTGGTAAAGTCTATTTGTACAGGGGAGTTCTTCATGTGAGGTTGCTGGTGCCAGGAAGTCTGATTGAATATTCAAGTAAGTGTGATGACAGTGGCCATGTGAGCATGGGGAGGATGCTCACTCTGTTATGGTAACACAGAGGTGGTATACAGAGCACACTCCAGGGCCTTTTCACCATTCCTTATCCCATGACATAGCAACATACATTATTATACCCAAGATGAACAGAGCTTGTACAATGTTAAGGGACTTTGGAATCTGCAGCTCACACATGAAGTTCATGATTGCAGCACTTAGCTTCATTCTGGGAGACAAGGTGCAAGCATATTGCCAAATGCACATGGGTGTCCTCGATACAGCAATTAGAGTACCAAATACTGCACACCCCTGGATGTAAAAAGGGCTGGATTTTGACAAGAGGTGTAGGAATCTGTTGACAAGAAGGTATCAGAGTGTTGTGCAGAGTGTGAAGATGAGAGCAGAGTAAGGAGGAGAGATAAGAGGAGGAAAGAAGACTGGAGATGACATGGAGGTCATTGGAAGAGGGAAAGATCAAGATAGAAGAGAAAGAAGGATGGGCAAGGAAGGTGTTGGAGGAGGGAAATATCAGGAGGAAGCCAAAGGTGAAGCTAGAGAGAAACTATAAGAGTAACCAATAAGGTCAGAGTGAAAAGGGCCAATTAGCAACAGTAGGTTTGGAAAATGGAAGGCCATGTTTACAGGGCCAATGCTTGGGAGAGGCCGGGGGAGTAGGGTTAGAGACGTTAACAGCTGTGTGGGCCTCTATCCAAAGAATGACAAGGGTGAAGCCTAAGAAGCCGTAAAAGCAGGCCTAGGATTACTGGAATCCCTATTTTGGATACTGGTGAAGGCAACCATACAACCAGCGAAAGCTAACAAAGAGAATTATAAAAATGAGCCGGGAGGGCTCACTGACCTTTAGACACCAGACCCCGGAAGGTCTTGCTGACACTGGAAAACATGAACCAGGAGGGCTTGCCATGATGGGGTAGCTTGAATCGCAAGGGCTCGGACAGAACCTAAGTTCTGTTTAAGCTTGAACATGGCCACGGCCTGTAGTGGCCTCAGGAAAGACATTAACATAATAAAATATCACCAGCCAGCTAAGCAACTGCAGACTAGGAGGGCTACCCTATGCTAGCAGCCCACAAGAGAAATTCCTCGAACTCTCCCATCAGAGAACTGTGAGTTACTATTTGATATCCTTTGCCAGAAGGCCTGGTCTACTAGTCAAGTGCGTAATGGTCGGGTGTCAAATTTCCACTGAATCCAACCTCGCAGCCAACCCTGGTCCTTCTCTGGGCACCAATATACTCAGAGGTCCAATACTAGTAACTCCTCAATTGCAGAACCTGCAGTGCTTCACTGTGAACCCTACAGCTTCATCCATTAAGCCACAGCCAGTCCCATTAAGGGAAACGCTTCCCAAAGTTAGAGTAACAATAATGTGTGTCCATCAGTGTAATCAAATGCTAGCATGAAAGAGACATATTTTGTAAGGGAACAATTCACTGCAGTTAAAACTAAAATCTCGCTTGCAGGTTGCATCAAGTTTGAGAGCTCTAAACCCTCCCAAAAACAACCCATGCACTGAAACCTTATTGTTCCCGATTTCACCACAATATGATCTTAGATACAGAAATACCCTGTTCCCCAACTTGAGAAATTCCCAGCAATGACACATTGTTAGCAACCCAGCATGTACTAAAACAATAGGAGTCCAAAATATTACCAGTTGACGTTTTGAGTCCCTCTTTAGTCGGTGATCATCCACAAATTTCAGATGAGCCCAAGCAGCCACAGAGTGGACAAGAGGGAGTGAAAGAAATTACAAAACGGTTGGTGGGCCTCATATACATTTGGCCATCCCCCTAGGACTAAATTGGGCCAAGGCGTAACCAAAAGCAAGAGCCGATCCCAGCCCTTACTCACTTGTTTTCTTTATTTTGTTTATTTGTAGCGCGCCGGAGCACGCAGGCATCAGGGCGCGAACATAAAGACGAGGTCAAACATGTAGAACGGAACTGGTGGAGAGATATCTAGTTGTCGGTCTAGATTATTAAGTGAATAGTAAAGTTTTTGTTTTTTTCTTGAAGGTCAAGAAGTTGGATTCTAGTCTTAGAGCTGCTGGGAGTTTGTTCCATTCAGCTGCTGCTTTGGTAGGGAAGGATCGTATTCGATTTGCTCTTTTTACGTGAGTTGTTTTCTCTAAGCCTTGTGCTTTAGACCTCAGGGATTGGCTTGGTTCGTAAGGCGTTATATTCTCCTTTAAGTATGCCGGAGCAGAGCTGTATAGGCAGTGGTGCACTATTGAGACTGATTTAAAGGTAATGCGATCAGCCACACTTAGCCAATGAATCGATTTCCTATCTTCAGTGATGTGGTCCCTCCTAGATTTCCTTTTAATTACTCTCACTACTGTTATTTTGTATGACCTGGCATTGGGCTATGCAACCTTTGTTAGTTCCCAGTAATAAAGCATTGCCGTAGTCCAGCCTTGAGAGAATTGTACCTCTGGCGTTCACAGGCTCAGACCCTCAGGAAAAGGGACCCCCAGGAGGTGGAGAGTGCAGAGTATGAAAGCCAAGAGCGTGAGTTGCAGGTTTTGAGTTGCAGGAGGAGCTGAGCATTTGGAGGAGGATGGAAGTTGGAGGCAGTGAAAGGAGATGCTGAAGAGGTGGTGGCAGTTTAGAACAAGAGGATGATGTTAGAGCTGTGAGTGATGCATCTCAAAGGTTTATTTCTAGAGTTTATAAGGGATGATGTACAATTTAAATGAAATTTAAAGGTCAAAAATAGCAGAAAGGAATTGTCACTGGTCCACAGCAAAAGAGTACTGTGTTCCTTCGAACAGTCTCTTTACATCAATCCCCTTTGCTGCTCAGAGTCTCTTGCAAAGGTCTTTCTCACCACAGAGTCTTTGGCTGTAAGTTTCCTTATGCCAGTCATTGGGTAGTGTAGCAGAAGAAGTTTAACAAATCTCCTGGCAGTACTGCTGTTTTGGACAACAGGCTCCAGTTTCTTCCATTGGTGAGCCTGGCAGAGAGGATCCACACGACTTCTAATATGTACTGATCTACTCTCTAACACATGGACCTCATTCTACAATCTCCCAACTCGCTCTTTTTTCCTCCTTGCTAGAATGACTTATATCTGGGGGGCTAAGGATTGTCCTCTCCTCTGGCCCCCTTGCTGACTTTGGGCTGGTCTTCTCTATGTTTCACCACAGGCTTGTCCTCCTCCTGTGGACATAAATGGTGTCAGTCTTCCTGTGTTTCCAGCTAAATCTCCACTCTCCTCTCCTCTTAGTCTCCACTTGACTTCCTTTTCTCCACCTATCTTCCCTTCCTCCTCCACCAATGGTGCTCCTACTCCAACTGCTGTGCTTTAGCATCCTTCCTGATATTTCTCCCCACTACCTCCTCCTCTCCAGCTTGGGGTAAACCCTTATTCTAGTATGTCACCTTTCTTCTTCTCAACGCCAGTTTCTGCCACCTCCTTCTTCAAACTCTCCACCATACTTCTATTCCCTTTCTGTTGTTTCTTCTTTCTTCCTCCACATCCAACTGCTCCAACCTCTCCTCCGTCACCAAATCCTCCTGCACTTTAACATTTCTGCCTCCTTCCTGTTCTTCCCCACCTTTAACCTCTTCTTCATTACCACTTTCTCCTGCACCTTAAAGCTTCCCTCCTTCCCCTTTAATTTCTTCCACACCTGCAACCTTTCACATACCTCCAGCGTCTCCTGCACCTTCAACCTTTCCTGAATGCAGCTTTGCTCCTCCAAACTCCCACACGGGTCAGTGGCACCACACGCTTAATATAGGACTGCTCCTCCACCACCGGGCCTGGGCTAGTATCAAGCATCCACCTGTGTGTATCATTGTTGCTGTGAGCATGGGATTGGTTAGCAGTATGCCAAGCATAATTCCCAATAAAATCAGCTGAAATGATGTCTTTACATTATGATCCAACTTTCTGGAACTCTCTACTTGCAGTCAGAAAAGCTCTGAAGATACTATTATTTGTTCCAGTATTTAGGATTATTATCTCTCATTCCTTTTGAAGATGGTGAGAAGAATCTCTTGTGAGGGCATTGGCTTTTTATTGTATTTCAATGTATTTTTCATATTTTGTCATTTTGTGAATTTTGGAATGTATTGCACTCCGTTGGTCTTCGAATTTAGCCTTGAGCAGTACAAAACTTTAAAACAGATAAATAAATGCGCTCTGCGGTGGGTGGACGGACCCTACAAGAGGCCAATCCAACATCTGGGTTCTCTTATTGGCATGCATGCGTGGTAACGCACACACCTGGAGGTTTGTGAGTCTGTCAAGCACTGCTCATGTGGAACCAAGCTCACTTTCTACTCTTCACTTGAAGGTACTCTGTATTGCCTGGGGAATGAAAATGGTGCCTCGAAACACCATTCTGTTGTATAACAAGTGTTCAATACATAAATACATAAATCAATCTATGAAATTATTTGTTAGGGTAGCTTTGGAGTCCATGATGACCGGTTTCTAAGTTCGGCAGAATTACCAACATGGCATTGCTCCCCTTTTAAATAGCCATTGTACGCTAAGAGCTTCACGTGACATTCCCCTGACATTTCTCTGTAGTCTTTTGGGGGAGATCGGGCGTTCCTCCCACACCGCACCTGAGCCCCACATCATGTAGCGTGTGCTGGTGCCGAGCCCTCAGAGTCCCTCCCCTGCATACACCAAGGTTCAGGCAGAGGACATAGTCACAAATGCCTAAACACATTCAAGAGTCTGAAATAGAGCAAGGGTCAATACTGAGTCTATGGAGGAAGTGGATGCTTGCGATCACCACAGAAAGAACATTTTACTACTTATTACTTTGGTAAGGAAATAAATTATATGCAAGATTTTTTAACATTTTGTACGATAACTGTTTTTTTCAGAAAGATACTCTACCACATTTATTTTGAGTACAATGACTGCCACCTCGATAGTCTTTTTGCTCATGGCTTTTTGTGTTGTACAGGGGGTTGTCTCTTTGGAATTTGGCAGATTCATAGCCCAGGATTCTTTGTTTGTGTGATGTGATGATGTGCTTTTACAACCCATAAAACATCTACAAGTCTGGTATTTTCCTTCCATTATTGTTATCATATGAGTGAACCCGTTGTGCCACAGGGAAATCAAAAGGGCACCGAGTTAGACAGGAAGTGTTTGTGGAGGGGCATCAAGACGGAATTGAATTACAGCATTAATGGAACCAAGGATGAAAAATGGAACACTCACTCTTGCCCGAGACTTAAGCAGTAGTGAAAAGGCAAGGAGGCAACCTCCTCCAGAAAATTACTAAGACATTAAGCTACCAACGGGAGAATAGGGGAGAAATACGTGTACCTCGGCGAAGGCCCCCAACTAAAGCCCATGCTGGGAGGGGTCGACTGAGACGTAAAAATGATGAGGAGATTGCAGAGTGGGGAATGTGGCAGAAACCGAACTAAGGCATAGTCGTTTGGTGTTGACAGGTAGAACTTGTGTACACCAGAGAAGGTTCCTGAGATTAGTGCCTATGGGTCGGAGAAGTGGCAAGTCAGGCCTGGGAGGGATAGAGCCAGAGAGCCAAAGCAGCCATAGAGGAGCAGCAAACCTGAGAGTTAAGGTTCTTAAGGTTCTAAAGGCCTGCGCATTCAAGGAGGGAAGTGTTGCATTTTTTGAATTGTAAACCCCCATTCCCAATACCTTAGATGGTAAGGTTGTGGTTGGAATTGCAAAAAGTGGAAAAGTCTTGCAATGTTGGAATTGTAGGCCACATTCCCACGACTTCTGAGCGAGAGATTGTGCGTTGAATCAAAGAAACTAGAGAAGCCTTGGATTGTGATAATTGAACTTCATATTCATTGTATCTCTGAGGGAGAAGTTGTGGATGAAAAAAGAAAGTTATACAAAATGTGGTAATTGAAGTCCATTTCCCCCAATACCTCTGAGAAAGAGGACATCTGGAAAAACCTTTTGAGTGGAGAAACAATGTAGTATGGGAAAAAAAGTTTCTATTCCCCATAGCCACTGAGAAGGAGACTGGGATCACCAAGTCTGCATATTGGGAACAGCAGCCAATGTTCCTAAACTATCTTAGAAAGAGATAATAGAAAAATACATGATTTACAGGGAACAGAAGTCCTAGCTCTCAAACCAACTGGAAAGAAAGATTCCAGAGAGCAAGACTTGGAAGCAAACCAAGTTCGCAGTTGCAAGAAATGTTTCTAAAACAAACTGTAAAAGAAATCACCATCTACTGGGAAATAAAGTGCAAATTGCCAGATCACACGGAGAAAGAGATTGTGAAACCCAACTGTTGGAAACTGACACCCAAGTCCCCAAACAGAATGAAGCAGGAGACAAAAAGAACTGTAGTAGGGGACCAGGCCAGACCTGCTAGGCCTAGACCACCTAACCATCCTTGTTTCAATATAATCATAAATACAATTGTATTCTTATTTATTTATGCTCAGTTTATAAAAACGTTTAAAATATGTACAATGTCAAAGATTAAATGGCAATTTATCAAATTCATAAAGGATGCTAATTAATACATTTACAAAAAATCAACTTTCAAAAAGTTTCATTTGAGGAGTAATTTAAAAGGAAATACATCATAATTCACCTAATAATTCATGAACAGTAATTAAATAGCATGTGAAAATCCGTGCAACAGCCACACAAAGGTCACAAAGCTTGAAAATATTGTATGATTTGGCCAGATTAGGGCACGGAATGGCTGAGCACAACAAATCAAGGTGATGCAGTTAAGAAATTTGAGTACAAGTTAAGGTTGTCTGTAGACATCAGAAGCTTTTATAGGAAAACAGTCGCAGATAGTTACCCCATTCCCAGCATTTTCAAAATTGTGTAGCTTCAATAACTCCCACACTTCGAAAGATTGTTCAAAGGTTTTTATTGTTTTTTTTTAAATTTATTTTTCAATAACGGTACAAACTTAATATCATTTCCAAAACAAATACATAATCGCAATTAACTTCCCCATTCCCTCCCTCCCAACTAGTCCAAGACCATACAGTTCTGTACTGCAATCTATGTGCGCCAAAGGTTATCGTGGGCTGTCCAAGTCCTCATTGGAAGAGCTATCCTCCTTTGTGTAAAACAGGGTCACTGTGAGGGCCACCCATTGTAATAGATCATCGGAGGTGTCTAGTTTTTGTTGTCGTTGTGCCAACTCCCAAGCCCCCGTTTCGGCTGTTGACCATCTTCGTAGGTCCTCCCACCACATTGCTACACTAGGGGCTCTGGGGCATTTCCAAGCCATGGCAATTTGTCTTTTTGCTAAAATGTACATTAGGTCCTTAAGTCTATTTAGAGGCTTGTCCTTTTTGCCTTTAGGGTATAAGCCCAGGATGCAAGCTTTAGGTGTCTGCACTTCCAATGTGATGTCTGCCTCGGCCACCCTTGCTTTGATTTGTGTCCAGAAGGCTTGTATTGTCGGGCATCCACACAACATATGGGTCATTCCAGCGCGGGGTTCCTGGCATTTGGGGCACATCGCAGCACTCGCTCTGCTGAATCTGGAGATGATGTCTGGCGTGAGGTATGCCCTATTGATGATATAGAATTGTATGAGCTGCAATCGGGCATTTCTAGATACTTTTTTGTGGTAGTGTGTTATAACCTCCCACTCTTTGTCTTCGAACTGCGTGCCAAGTTCTAGCACCGATTTTTCCTTGCTCTTGAGGTCTTGCTTTGTGGTGCAGTTGAGCAGTGTTGCGTAGAGCCTCGAGGTTTCGTGCCCTCCCTCTGCAGCGCTCAACAAGTTCTCGATGACCTCGTGTCCGGTGTCAAGGGTCTCTGTTACCAGCCATCGTTATGTGAGTCTTTTTACAACAGCGCCGTGTAGGAGGAACTGCCCTGTTGGTATCCCGAGGTCTCCTGTAGCTCAATGAACATAAGGATGCTCTGGTCGTCTACTAGATCTCCCAGGGTGGTGACTCCGAGAGGCTCCCATGTGTTTCTAATCGCCTTCTGGCCCTCAGGCCTGGTTGTCATGATTGCAGCTATCGGGATCTGCGGGGAGTAAGGGTCGACACATGCTTCAATTGGCCTGCCAAATAGTAAAGTTCGAAATTGGGGACCTTGAGGCCACCTTTGTCATATGGTCTCTGCGTTGTTTCTAGGGCAACTCTGTGTCTTCCTTCATGCCATAGGAATTTCCTGCAGAGTTTATTTAGGTCTTTAAAAAATTGCTGTGGGATGTTGTACGGGAAATTTGTTAAGAAATATAGGAGTCGAGGTAATGCTACCATTTTAAGAAGCCCTACTCTGCCTGCCACTGAAAGCGGTAGCTTGCTCCAAAAGTCTATTGATTAAACCAGGCCCTTCTTTGCCCTTACTGTATTCAGCGTGTGTTCAGTTTTGGGGTCCCGGTGAATCATAATGCCCAGGTATTTAAAGGAGGTGGGTTCCCATTTGAGGACTAGAGTTGGGAGGTGTTCTTCTCCAGTCGTACTTAGGGCCGCTAGGGGGTACAGGCATGACTTATCGTGGTTGATTTGGATCCCGGTGTGTCTATGAAACCCCTCCAATGTCTCTAGTATGTAAGGTAGTATGTGTTCAGGGTCTTTTAGGTAAAGGAGCATGTCATCAGCATACATAGAAACTAAGTGGGTCACCCTGTCTATTACTATGCCCCCATCTCCATACTCTTGCCTGAGATATGCCGCCACTGGTTCAATAGCTAAAATGTATAGCATGAGGGCTAGGGGGCATCCTTGCCGAGTTCCACGGGAGAGGCTCCATTTGTCAGAGAAGGTGTTATTAGTACGCACTCTGGCAGTGGGGTTTGAGTAGGTGAGTTTGACCCATTTCAAGAAGGCTGGCCCTATCCCCATCTTAGCCAAAGTGGCATGGAGCCATTTCCATCGGACCAAATCAAATGCTTTGGAGGCGTCTAAGGACGCCACTGCGCATTTTTCCGGTTTGCTGTCAGTGCTATATATGACATGGTGCAGTTTACGTAAGTTTTCTGTGATGGAACGGCCCTGCACATACCCTGTCTGGTCATGGTGAATCAGGAGCGGGATGGCTTCCCGTAGCCTCCTTGCCAGTAGCGCCGTCAGTATCTTGTTATCCACATTGAGCATGGACAAAGGCCTGTATGAGCCGCATTCTGAACTGTCTTTGTTGGGTTTTAACAAGGGGATGATGACAGCCTCTCTCATGGTATTGGGGAGGCGGCCCACCTCGTATGCCTCACTGTACACTTGGGATAGTATTGGGGCTAGTATATCTTCGTAGGTTTTATAGAACTCACCTGGGAGTCCGTCTGGCCCTGGTGCTTTCCCAGAAGGTAACAATCTAATAGTGGCCTTGACCTCATCAGGGGTGATGGGGCCGTCCAGGGTCTTGGCTATGTGTTCATCTAGGTGTGGTAGCTTGATGATGTCAAGGACATCCTCAATTTCAGTGTACGTGGGTGGTGAGGGGTCAGAGTAGAGGGCCTGGTAGTACTCTTTGAACGCTAGGTTTATCCCAGTTTGTGTGTGGGTGTTCAGGCCATCTGTGCCCCGGATTAGGCTAATGGGTTTTCTGGGGATTTCACGCTTATAGAGCCACGCTAGCAATTTCCCCGGTTTGTCGCCTAGAGCATGATTCTTTTCGGTATATTTTGCGTAGCTTAGTTTCCCCAGTGTCTCCCAATGTGTTAGGCAAGCTTGTTTAAGTTCTATTGTTTTGTTCATATGGGCCGGGTCTGGGGACACTATTGATTCCAATTCTTTCAGCTCTTCTTCAGTATGCGCTAGAAGGGACGTGGTGAATCTTTGGGCCCCTCCAGCGACGGCCATCATTTCTCCCCTTATCACCACTTTGTATGCCTCCCATGCCGTGCTTATGTGTTGGACACTGTCTATATTAGTCTGCCAATAGTCTGACGTGCCTTGTCTGATTTGTTCACAGAAGGTTTTGTCCAACAACGTCTCACTCCTGAGTCTCCATGTTGGAACAGGGGGCCTTGGCGCGATTAATGTCCAAGTGGTTATGAGGGGGGAGTGGTCTGAGAGCACCCTGGCCAGGTATTGTGCATCTTCGAACAGGACTAGGTGTTCCTCACTTACGAATAAACAATCAATTCTGGTGTATACGGCATGTGGAGGTGAGTAAAAGGAATAAACTCTGTTTTCATGGTGCTGTTCTCTCCATAGGTCTTTCAGGGCAAATTGTTGCGTGAGGGCGTTTAGTATTTTGGGGGGTGGGGAAGGACGGACATGTTTGCTGTCCGATCTATCCACACAAGGATCCAGGGTGCAGTTGTGGTCACCCCCCCATATTATTATGCCATCTCTACTTGGGCTCAGACGGGTGTACAATGAGCAGAAGACGACTGTAGCGTTGTGGTTAAGAGCATAGGTGCTAATCAGGCAAAGCTCCCTCCCCTCAATGGTGCCTTGTATCAAGGCCATTCTGCCTTCATTGTCTGTTTTGGTGTGAATCAGATTGATGGGGATAGAAGGTGCAATCCAAATTAAGACTCCCCTTGCGTACGTGGAGTACATGGAGCCTATTAAGGTTCCCCTCCAGACTTTGGCTAGCGCTGCTAATTTAGATGCGTTCAGGTAAGTCTCTTGCAGCAGGGCGGCTCAGACTTTGTGGCGTTTCATGAAAGAGTGGATACGATACTGCTTGACATAGCTGTTTAAGCCCCTGACGTTCCAAGACATAATTCTTTCCCCCTTTCTGACTGCCCCGTTTCTGCTCCATTTGACCTGGGTCTCTTGGTGCCCTACGGGTGGGTAAACTACCCAAACTATTCCTGGGGACAGGAGTAGATCTGCTTCAGATGGTACCAATTATGAAGTCGTTTGTGTCTGGTGTGGCTCCAGTTACATCGAGGTTGCTGCGTTTCATAGTGTAGTGCGGCGTATCTGGTGAGTGCTGCCTGGGGATTGTAGGGGTGGTCACTCATGGTGCTGTTTGCCATGGTTTGCGCTGTTTCAGTTCAAGGTCAGGCACCTGCTCCCTGTCCATCCATTCGCCGACTTCGGCAGGCGTGTCAAATAAGTGGGCTCTGCTGTTATGCAGGACTTCTAGTCTAGCTGGGTGTAGAAGCATGTAGCGCCGGCCTGCGTTTTTCAATCTGGCTTTGGTGTGGGTGAATTGGGCCTTGCTCCTTTGGACTTGTAGGGTGTAATCTGGATAGATGGCGACATTCGCGGAGCCTCTTTGTATGCAGCCGCCTGATCTTGAGAAGGCTAAAATAGTTTATCTGTCTTTATAATTGAGCACTTTGGCTATTATTGGTCTGGGTGGGTTCCCTGGGGGCGGCCGCTTGGCAAGGGATCGGTGGGCTCTCTCTATAGTGAAGCCTTGCGATAGTTTCCCGGCTCCGATTTCTTGTATTAGGAGGTCTTCAACGTAGTTTGTGGGGTCGTTGCCTTCAATACCCTCGGGTAGGCCTATGATTCTAATGTTATTTCTACGGGCCCACCCTTCTGCCTCGTCAGCTCTATCTTCTAGGTTGTTCACCTTCTGTGCTAGGGCGTCCACTTCTTTCAGAAGCTGGGTTTTTGACTCAGTGTTGTCCCTCACTTGGGTTTCCAAAGCCTCCGTTCTACTGGCAATGGAGTGCACATCTTGCCGCAGTAGGTTTAAGTCAATTGCGACGGCATCTATTTTGTTTTCCATTGTTTTCTGGAGCGTCATGATGGCCTCCAGGAGCTGCAAGTTCGCTGGTTCAGGGGTCTCGGTGTTTGATGTCTCCCCATTGGCGGTACCGGCGTCTGGTCTGAGCGACCCGGTGCCCGCAAAGGTCTCCATGGTGGTTTGTTTGTGTTTGCTTCGTGCACCTTTTGTGGTCATCGCTCTAAGGGCAGGCGAGCCCGCCGGGTCTTTTGTAGGCTTTCCTGTGGCAGTTGAAGCGGCTTGCCTTGTGGTGGCATGGTTTTTTGGGCTGCCTGGGGCCTATCTGGCTCAATTATGTCACGCGCTTCCTCCTTAGGCAAGCATGGGGTGAATTGGAAGGTTCAGTGAGGTGTTTTGAGGTTAATGTGCTCCTGTGGTATACTGGGTTCGCGGAACAAGCTCCTCTTGACTTGTTTGATGGGAAGTTTCATTGTTGATCTCACCAGTGCGCGAGGAAGGATGGGGGAGCACACTGATTCAAGGCTCTCGCTTTGCTGCTGCCTGGCAGGATACTGGCTTTTCCTCCGGGCCGCGTGGTACCCCTGCACGCTGCCCTGCACAGGGTGCGGTATATGGCTGTGGGCTGAATATGTCTATAAGCAGGGGCTTCCGCAGGGGTGGCGCCTCTTATGTGCTGCGAGGGGGCCGCGATGACCGCCGGGCCCTTCACCACCAGCTACTCCCCCCTTGACCTCTGGTCGCTCCGTGGGGCTTATTGGACTGTTAGCCTGGGGTCTATGGCTCGCAGGTTCTGTTTAGCAGGGTGCTGATGCCTTCCAGGGCCCTCTTTGGTGGCCGCAATGAGTTCCCGTGGGCCTCGCGGTGCCGCCATATGTTGCCTGGCGCTGGGTGAAGCTTGCAGCCACCGGGCGTGTGTGTTGCACAATTGGGAGCTCTGAGAGAACAATGCCCCTTATACATTTCACTGGGACAGTAGCGTCCCCAGGGCCCCCTCCCTCCGACTCCTTACCACTTGTCTTCAGGCTGCCCTGCAGGGCTTCTCAATGCGCCTGCTCGGGGTCTTGGCCACTCTGGTACTGACACGCAGGGTGCAGGGATCACTTTGGGGCCAGCTCCAGTGGCCATGGTGATTCTCTGCGGGTCTCGTGGAGCCGCCACATGCAGCCCAGCACTGGTGCGGCCTGCAGCCACAGGGTGTATGCATCCGTCAATCGTGGGTATCCGTGGGGGCAGCACTGTTTGTATGTCTCACGGGGCAGTGATGGTCACAGGGTCCCTTGCAGCTCTTCCCTTCCTCTTGTCTCCTGGTCACGCTGCAGGACTTTTCGGATCACCAGCCCAGGGTTTCGGCCTCCGTCTGGGGTGCTGTGCTGTGCGGTCACGGTGGTCTGGGCTTGCTCCGGGCTCCTCCCTCCTTAGCCCTCAGGTCGCTCAGCACAGGCCTCACACCGCTCCTGCTCCGCACGGTCTGCGGCCACCGCAGCAGGAATGCACCCTGGCCCCACCCACCAGCGACAGCGTGGGGCACAGGGGAGCAGGTCCAGACCTTTGCTTGCTAGGGTCGCTTCCTCTCTGCTCGTAACACAGGGCACTCGATCTCCACAGTGGGTGTTGGGTACTCTCGGGTCCCGGCGGGCTCACGTCGTCACGATCTAAGTCGCAGGTTCCAATGAAGAGACGGATCACCTGGCGGCCGCCATTTCCCTGGTCTCGGCGTTTTCCTTTGCACGGTGCGGTGTCTCAGCGGTGGATCGTAGCCGTTCCAAACTTCAGTCACGGGTGCCCCACGCATTCGTTGGCAATTATGGCGACTTTCAGTCGTTTTTATAGTTTAAAGCTTAAGTTAGCGGCAGATCAATGGGCATATCGAGCAGAGCAGCTTGAGACACGACTTCACTACATGGAGGTTAACCACTCCCCAAGGTTTTTATTGTTAAGGTGATAAAATTACTATTTTTATTCTGGTCAGGGTGGAGGCAGTGTATACTAATGGGCTACCCTCTATCAGCTTCCAGTGGGCCCCCTCGCCCCTAACATAGGCATCCCTAAACCCCAGGTTTCCCAACTATTAATTGGTAAAACCTACTCTCTAAAGTTAGCATAGTGTGAGGGCTTAAAGGAACAAAGGATTATCTATCTGGCTTCCTCTGGGGATTTTGCAGATTTCTCAATAGGAAATGACGATTTGTCTTATGCCAGTAAAAGATACTCTTGTCCGTTCTCTCCCTCAGACGCTTCCTCTCTTCTCCATGATCTTCCTACTCCCTCTATTCTGCTCTCTCGTGTCCTGTCTCATCCCCTCCACTCTTCTTCCTGCTCTCTCTAGTCTGTCCTTCCGATGTTCCCATTCTTTTCTTCTATCCCCACTCCTCTTCTTTCCACTCCCTCCCACCTTCTCCTCTCCTCTCCCCACTCAGCTCTACTCTCCTTTCCTCATATCTGACTCCTTATCTTACACACTCTCTGTGTCTGTCAGACACAGATGATATTGGGTTGAATCCTGGGAGGCACTGGAAAGGGGGCAGAAGTAACCAATAACAGTAGATAGTGGCCTACTATTAATCATGTCGGCTATGTTCAACCCTTTCTGACAGCCCACTCCTTATGTTTCATAAGGCCAGGAGTCATGCTTTGTGTAATACGTCAGTGTGTCTGTTGTCTGAGGGATCATTGTCACTGCTATTCGAGAATTGACTGGGGTAATACGCTGATATAGAGTCCTATGTTCACATACTGGAAAGGTGCCTGGTACTTAAGGCTGCAGTCTTGTGCTCTCTAGCCATTTGTCTCTTGGAAATGTGTAGAGTTGCATGTTTTCAATAACAACACTTTTGACTACCCTCGATGCGAAGACTGTTCATATAGATTTTTTGAAGGCATTAGGGCAATGGCTGCTTTCGTAAGTGAGGACAAGAGACCCACACATTATTCATTATGTGGGGGCAGCTATCCCATCACCTCCGTGGTAACTACATGCATGATTCGGTCACTTACCTCAAATGTTACTTTCAAAAGCAGCTTTACTGTGCTCCAGGACAGACCATAGTCACCTTTAAAGAAAAAAGGCACTGTTGGTGATAGACCTATTCAATGTTGTGGCATTCTCACTAATATCACACAAACACAGTCCTCTGCCATGTGAAAGGTTGTCCACACTTCTGTGATCAGGGTCATGCTTCAGTGAGGTACCCCTATTAAAATCCTATTAATGAGGATGATGTACAGTACGATGTACACTGTGGTATGGTGCAATCTTTGTTGTAGTGCATTTGTACAGCATGCCTGTCCCAACCAGACAGTCCATAAAATGTAATCTTTTTTTTACTTTCAGTCGTGTATGAAGCACCCTCATACAGAACACTTCTACGTGTTGTTCACTTTTTAGATATGTGTTGCCATTATATCTATGTTGTGGAATTATGATTCCTTACTATGTCGTGAACCACACAGTGTTACTTGTATAGCTGCCATGGGGAAGTATGTTTGTCCTGCTGACATTAGAAGTGCAAAAACCTGTATCGCCACAATCCCCACTTATTGGATAAGTTGCACAACCTGATTCTGCAACTTTGACTCATTGTGGATAGAACAGTAGTTGTGTGTCTTTCACTTGTTGTGCAGCAGTTTTGGAGTGAGGAGTTCATGGTGCAGGGGGTAGGGCTCTATCTTCACCATGCTGTACGTTTCCCAATGTAGTCATTCAGACACTCTGCACATCAGTTTTAATATACTTTAGCCTACAAATCCCATCTTCCACCACTTTTAGGAATACTGGCTGAGTTTGAAAAGAGTTGTGGGCGCTTTTTTGTACAACCCTTGGCTCACCAAATGATTTAGACTAAAACTCCCATCAGCCCTAGCCAGCATAGTTAATATAGAGGGATCACTGGAGTGTTACCCAAAACATTTGGGGAGCTGCAGGTGGGTAGTTCTGTGCAGCCAGATTGCTAGTTTACCCTCTGATGTTCAGTAATGTTGAGTAATGTGACCTTTTGTAATTTCCAACAAGTCTAACCCCCTGCTACGCTACCTCATTGACACAAAGTGAGCTGTACAATGTTTTCTTTGATTTGTAGATATTGATTGAAAAGAAATAGTGTTATGAAAACAAAAATAAAAAAGTACCTGAATACATGAGTCTGTATTCTTCAGGGAAGTGTTCCATTCAGGAGTGGTGGTTGCAGTGTATCCGAGGATTTCCTTTCTAAGAGGAATGGGGGTGGTGCTGAAACAGGTGAGCGGGGGTGCAAAGGTGCATTGACACAGAGGCGAGCAGTGATGCGCAGCAGGGCACGAAGGAAGGGCTCGAAGGAATAACCAGGAAAAAATGTATAGCGGCACAGGTACTCCTGAAACTTCAAGGGAAAACAAATGGAGAGGCAAAAGGGACGCCGCAGGTTATAGAAGGGCTGAAGAGGAGCAGCAAAGTAACAGACTGGGCAGAGATAATTGATGAGGAAGATAGGAAGGAGAAAGATAGTGAGATGAGATTAGAGCGCGAGGATAGGGAAATAAGGAGAGAAGAGAAATTGGTAAGGGAGTATAGGGAGCAAAGAAGGGAGGAGGAAAAGGAACGCAGGGAAAGGGAACGGGAAGAAAGGATCAAGAGAGGTCTCAAGTAATGGAAGAATGCGGAAAGGGAGATGAGAGAGAAGAGGGAGCGGGAGCTGGAGAAGGCAGAAAGACAGAGGGAGATAGAGCAGGAAAAACGCAAGTTAGCTGAGAGGGTGCAGAGGAAGTTACAATTGGACAGACTGGCAAGGGAACAAGCGCGTAGGAAGGAGGACGAGTGAGCAACAAGGGCAGTAAAGACACAAGCAATACTAAATAAGGGAAAGGACAGACATGAGGAGGACAGACGGATAGAGTCTGACAGCACCAACACTTGGCGGCAGGAGCGCAACTGAGGGAGGAGGAAGTAGGTATGACTTGAGAGATATCAATCTCAGCATGAAGCCCAACACAGACTTGAGATCGAGGAGACTGAGTTTTGCAGACAATTTCTGTAGCAACATGGACAAGGGATCTGAAAATGAGGACAAGTAGAGTGGGGACGAGAGGGGGGAGCAGTTTCAATCCCAGTCCGTGGGGGGCGAGGACCGACATGAGGAGGACAGATGGACAGAGCCTGGCAGCTCCAACTCTCGGGGCAGGAGCACAACTGAGGGAAGAGGAATTAGGTACGACTTGAGAGATATTGATCTCAGCATGAAGCCCAACAAAGACTTGACATTGAGGAGACAGTTTTGCAGACAATTTCGGTAGCAACATGGACAAGGGATCTGAAAATGAGGACAAGTACAGTGGGGATGAGAGGGGGGTAGCAGTTTCAATCCCAGTCAGCGGGGGCGAGGACAAATGGGTGAATTTAGGATGCACACACAGGGAGAAGGGGGATGTCTCGGACGAGCAGGTACAGTAGGCAAATGACTTTTGCACCTCACACAGCACCTATATCAACAGACCAAGGTATCTCACAGGACGAAGAAGAGGGTAGGCAGCTATAGCTTGTTCAAGGGGACGATTGACTAGAGTATATGACAACAACAGGAGAGTGCCCATACTAGAGCCAATAGATGTGTGCACAGGTATCAAGAGCAAGAGAGTTGACCGCCAGGTGGGGCTGACCAGGAGGACACACGAGGAGGAGGAAGCATTCACACAGATTCCCTTATTAGAGAGGAGGGGTGCAACCTCAGCATGTGCCATGGAAACACACAGACAAGTAGAATGTGAAGTGTAGGTTACCATTGTTGAGTGTGGGGAAGTGGATTTATGTGATGGAGAAAATGACAGCTGGCCATAGGCTTGCAGCGGGTGACGTAAAGGGACTATTAGTATCAACATTAGGAGATGCAGGTGATGACGTATGAAAGAGCGCTGGGTTCCCAGGGGTGACAAGACAAAACACAGCCCATGACAGATCGCCATTTGAAAACTGCAGGACAGCAGTATGGCATGCATTGAGGACACAATACCCAGATACATCAGACATTGGGGCCATTACGTCACGCAAAATGAGGGAAGATGAAGACCCTGTGCAATATATTTAGGAGATTCAAGAGCTTTGGCGCCTTGAAACACGAGAGACTTGGGACAAGACAGTAGCAATATTCTATCACATACTAGTGCAGGGGCTACCCGAGCAAGTTCAGAAGAGTTTAAGGAAATTAGTAGGGATGGAGGCGAAGGGTTGGACAGAGATACAGCTCATGATACTTCACCATTATAGGTTGTGGCAAGAGACGGTTAAGCAAAATCAGAGTACACGAAGGCAGATGAAGCAAAGCTAGTACAGAAAAAAAACTATCAAAATATGCAATGGAGGGGGCAGTGATAACCAGCCCCGCCCCACAGGTACAGCGGCCATAAAAGTTTGCACCGCTCATGGAAGGAGGGTTTATGGGGCGGGTGGACTACAGCAAGGGTTCTGAGGAAGGGGGGCCTCCAAAGGGGACGTGGCTTTGCGCCACAGATGGACCACAATCAAGGGGGGTTTCCAGGAGGGTTCCTGGGCAATGGGCAACAGATGCAGCAGAATCCAGGGGACTTTCCAGGGGGGTTTCCAAGGGCAAGGGTGGGAGCCACCACCGCATTGGACCTGTGGGCAAATGGGACACATTTCAAGAGTATGTCGGTTCAGAGGGATGCAACAGAATTGGGGAGGGCAGGCAGCCATATCAAGGGGATCAGGACGATTATTATGCACAGGACCAACAACAGCAAGGACAGATTCAGGGCATGTATCCACAAACGCCACAAGCAGAGACACAAGCACCACAAACTCCAGGGCAGGTACCACAGATGCCAGCACCAGTACCACAGTATTTACAAGCACCACCAATTCGAAGGAGCACACAGCAATTGGCACAAATACAGCACAATGAAGCAACGGCACCCGTGGACACAGCGACGACAGTTCCTGTCAGACAACTGGGGGAGTTATCATGGTAGGGTCCAACCCCTTTACTGGGAATAGGTTGTCCCTGTACCCTCAATAGGACAGCCCACAGACAAACTTGATCTGTCCCATCCTGTCGATCACACCCAACCCTGTGGTGGAACCTTGCATAGGGGTGGCGATAGGTGACAAAACCTTTTCCTTTCTTGTTGACACAGGGGCGAGTAGGTCTTGCATTAGGGAAGGAGCGTTTACGTTGTCAGGCAATGCCATGAACACTAAAGGCTTCTCTGGGGCTAGGTAAGTGTTCCTTTTGCAGACAATATCTCACTTTCTATAGGAGATCACGATCTATCACTGCCTTTACTTTACTCTCGACTGACACCTGAAAACATACTGGGACAAGACATTATGAGCAGACTAAACATGACCATTTCATTCACAGACAAGGGCATACTGTGCTCTACACCAGGCATACACATGCTAAATGTAAGACAGATTGTTCAAGCATATTGCAGATGCATGGTACAGGGGAGGTTCCAGTGGACCCATAGATGTTCCAGTATGGAACTGACATTGCCATTGCATGGCTTCCAGGCATCGCAGGGAAAATGTGGCGAGTTCCAAATGAGTACCTGTTCAAGCCAGAAAGAATAGTGGCCATAGAAATAGAGGCAGTGGTGGCAAGAGAGGATTGGATTTCAGTGCACGGTATGGATGACACAGGGCGAGCATGGAGAGCAATAATCGCAGTTGCCACAGTGACAGATGATGAACTATTTAAGGAGAGTCAGGCACTAGAGATGTTAGAGATTAGTGTGACGTAATGGCTACAAATACACTGTAGAGAAGTGCCACGGAGAATGGCGATGGTGCTGGATGCACCACCCTCATTCTGGGAGGAGGACATGGCCAAGATACCCAGCAGCTTACTACAGTGGGCAGTGTGACCCAGTGATAAGAGGACATTATCTGTGTGAACAAGCTTTGGCAGCTGCTGCATTCGCGGTGGAGAAGTCAGCAGCAGTAACAATGGGGTGCACCACCACTCTTCATGTGGAGCACGCCCTCTGCGATACTGCAGAAGCCAAAGAGCACAGTGAACCCACAGAGAGCATCACGGTAGAAGGTATTACTATCGAATGTAGGCTTGAAGATAGTAAGATGCAAGACTGTAAAACCCAGCAACATTCTTGGCAGATGTCCCACAAGTAGGAGACTATGCACACAGCTGCACAAAGAACATGGAGATGTTCAGTGAGACATGCAAGGTAGAGGAGAACGCACTTAAGGGGGGAGAAGTGCTCTACATTGACATTTCCTCAGAAATTGATCAAACTGATGGGGTCAGAAATACTGGGACTGCAGTGGTAAGACTGAAGGAGGAAGG
The DNA here is from genome assembly GCF_040938575.1 of Ambystoma mexicanum. Classification (NCBI taxonomy): domain Eukaryota; kingdom Metazoa; phylum Chordata; class Amphibia; order Caudata; family Ambystomatidae; genus Ambystoma; species Ambystoma mexicanum. The sequence goes on along the minus strand of NC_090932.1, from coordinate 231,122,787 downwards.
GACAAGTGAGATGGTCGTAAGTGCACGACTGCCATCCCATTATTCAGCCCAAGCAGCAGAACTAGTGGCTCTTATACTAGCACTAGAAAACAGCGTAGAGAGAGAGATGGCGATCTATTCTGACTGCGCCTACGTGACGTCAACAGTACACTCAGGACTGGCACAATGGCTCAGGAGAGGGTTCAGGGGAGCAGATGGGACTCCAGTGCAGCATGGACTATTATTGGACAGATGGATCAAGGTCATTGCTTATCAAACAAAGGTAGCAATAGTGAAGTGCCAAACCCCACACAAAAGGGGAAGACCCTATCTCAAGAGGAAATGAAGCAGCGTATTTTGAAGCAAAATGTGCAGTGTATTTTGGGGTGTTGTGGGAATTGAGAGAGAGACAAAATGCACAGGGAGGAGCGAGAAACATGGTGCTGAAAGAGGGTTACAATGTATTACTAGAGACACAGATTATGGCGCTTCAGGGAGCTGCGCCCAAGGAGGAGAAAGAGCTGTGGGTGAGGAGAGGGTGCTCAATGTCTCCAACAGACACCTTATGGCAACAGAACAACACAGGAAAGGTGGTCATGCCACTAGCATTATTGAAGACAGCATTAGAGCAATTGCACTACCCAACACATACAGGGAAGGAGGTCATTGCTACACACATTGGAGAAGCGTGGTTCTGCCCCAATCTAAATGAGCATGTGACTGAGTTTGTGAGTAACTGCTTGACCTGTCAGCGGTTTACAGCAGGGCATACTTTAAGAGTTGTGAAAGGAGCCATACCAGAACCAGTAGGCCAATTTCTGCATCTACACATGGATTATGTGGATATGATCCAAGTCTGCCAAGGATACTGCTTCATGATAGTGGCTGTCTGCCCATTCTCCAGGTGGATTGAGGCAGGTCCCTGTTCACATGCTGATACCCTTTAGAGCGGCCAGGTTCTTGGTTAAGGACGTTTAACTGAGATGGAGCGTGTGTGAGGTCCTGCGGTGTGACAACCGCTCTCACTTCGCCAACAAAATGTTTCAGCACATGACAACCCTGCTAGACATTCAGCATACGCTTGCCTGTGTGCACCACCCACAAGCAAATGGGGTATGTGAACGCCTGAATGGACTCCTGAAGGAGTGCATAACCAAGACACAGCAAAGCACAGCAAAGCACAAGAAAAATCGGTTGCACTGTTTGCCTCTTGCACTGTTTGCACTGCCCAATAAGCCAGGGGCCGACCACCATTTAACAACCCATGAGGTGGTGACAGGATGGCGCATGCATCTTCTCCTGGCTCCTCCCACAAGGGCACTGAAATACTGTGAGAATAGTGCAGATGTGTTAGGACAGGAAATGTACGAGTACATCACTTCTCTGGTGGCTAGCGCTTCTTTTATCTCTCGCCAAATACAGCAAATCCAGGCGGGCCCAGAAAACGGCAAAGAGACAGACCACGCCAACGCACCACAAGACTGTGAACTAAAGAAACACCTGAATGGACTCCTGAAGGAGTGCATAACCAAGACACAGCAAAGCACAAGAAAAATCGGTTGCACTGGTTGCCTCTTGCACTGTTTGCACTGCCCAATAAGCCAGGGGCCGACCACCATTTAACAACCCATGAGGTGGTGACAGGATGGCGCATGCATCTTCCCCTGGCTCCTCCCACAAGGGCACTGAAAGACTGTGAGAATAGTGCAGATGTGTTAGGACAGGAAATGTACGAGTACATCACTTCTCTGGTGGCTAGCGCTTCTTTTATCTCTCGCCAAATACAGCAAATCCAGGCGGGCCCAGAAGACGGCGAAGAGACAGACCACGCCAATGCGCCACAAGACTGTGAACTAAAAAAACTCTGTGAACGTGGGCAAGATCGTTCTCTTGCGGAACTTTACAAGGAGCTGGGATACGCCCCGGTTTACCAGCCCTCATGTGGTTGAGCAGGTGGCCGACCATGCTGTCTAGTTAGTAGGAAGGTTGTCTGGAACCACCTGCAAGACGTCAAGCCCTACAAAGCAGTGGCCTCACCTGGAAACAAAGTCTCTGTGACCAACAGGGCCAACGTTCAGCACCTAGAAGAGCTACAAGTGTGTTATGAACTTACATGACTAGGGAGACAAGGACACCCGATGGTCACATGCTCCCAAGCAGCTGAAGCGGCAACTGGAACACTTGTTGAAATCGATAAAGGATACACTGTCTGTTTGTTATTTTCCCTTTTCGCACATGCAGAGCCTACATGAACGTCGTGGTGATTGTACTATTTGTCCTCACCCATGTTACCTTGCACCCGTCACCCAGACACGTTATTTAACCAGTTTGTTCACACTGTAAGGAGACCCAACCGATTCAGAGCACGATCACCTGGAGTATGTTATCTTGTCTTCGTAGAGTACTTGGCCCAAACATACCCACAAATTGAGTATGGTGAACCGACGGTACAGGCCATGTTAAGAGACACATCAGTAAGAAAGGTGTGAGAGGAGGTGTTTGCCTTTGCCATTAGTGATTATTTTGTCCGCAGGGTTTAAGGGCATTGACAATACTAACACAGTAACGCACTTCTTTGTGCATTCCAGGCGGGTAACTGTATCTTCAAGCTGCAATGATCAAGCACCGTAAGTGGACTTGAGGGAAACAATAAAGAACCTTATCGTTATGTTGTGTCTATTACTTCCCAGTGGATTGATGGGATTCATATTTTGGCAGTTATATATTGCTCTTAGCACTACAGCTGTACACTCTACTAACATTCCCCCAACCCAAGCAGGTGGAACGACCATGTCAGGTGGACGAGAGAACACTGATGATAAGGTAAGGAGAGGTAATCGCAGTGTTGACACAAACATGAAGGGAGTTGACCTGTATCTCACTGACACTGCTCGAGTGTCTAATAACATGTGGTACAAACACATGACAAAAGTAGGTAAGGAAACCACCGGAGAGAGCTGTTTTGTCTGCTCGTCAATCCCCACACAATGAGTGCCTCTAGGACGTTCATAGTAACTGAAATACGAACAGCAAGAGCACAATGCCTGATGTCTCTCGCAATGATGCAAACACGAGGGAGAGTTCAAGGGAAGTCAGCAACATTGAGATGGATTTCCAAAGAAACATTCCAGTACGAAGATAACTAAATAAAGACAGTAGACCTGATGAACAACTATTGGCAGCTAGACAAAGCTATAAAGTACATAACTGGCGAACCTGAGAAAGGAGAAACAAAGACTATCACACTGAATGAACTGCCATGTCGATTAACAAAAGTGAGGGAGATAAGAGAGCCTGGCTGCTGGGAAAGACCACACATATTAATATATGGACAAGTGTACACAATCGATGGATGGCAAGATGGAGTGCTGGGAAGCAAAGCACTGACGCTAGTGCAGTCGTCAGTGAAGAAAGTGCAGGAAGAAAATGACAAGTGCCTGAAGGAATGGGACGCGAGTGCAAAGTTACTGACATGGGCGGAAAATGAAGCGGGCCCGATGCCACCAGCCCTTTGCTATCAGAACAATGGCCAAGTTGAAGTTGGCGAGAACGTTGGGTGCAAAACAATTGAGCAACTTGCAGAAGTGGGAGCGTGAACAGCAGTGCTGTTGGATCACTATTGGGCTTGCGGATCAAAAGCATATGAGAAGCTAGCACCTGATTGGGGCAGAGTTTGCTCGTTGGTACACATCAATATGCCTTCACTGGCCGTGCCAAAGAAAGACGTAAAGCTTGATGAGTTCCTGAAAATGAACAACAACAAAAGAAAGATGAGATATATTGAAGTGGTACCAACAGCAAAGGCAGAGAAAGCAGAGAAGCGAGCAGGATTGTGAAGAGGAGAGGGAATTATTTCCCAGAAACACCCAAAACAGCAATAGACAAGATCCCAGCAGAACACATGCTGTTAAGCAGGACGCAGATGTTAACTGCATCAATAATACCTTCGGTGCAGACGTACAAAAACGCCATGTAGTTACAGATTACTCAATGAGAGTTGATGGTAACGATAAACTCAACGGTGAATGGATTCAAAGCAATAACGGAAGAGATCAGAGCAATAAGGTTGGTGGCGCTCCAGAATAGATATGTTCTGTATCTCCCCAAAGATATGGAAGGAGGAGTTTGCGCAAAGATAGGGTATTCCTGTTGCACATTCATACCTTCCAACGACGAAGATAACGGAACTCTATCAGATGCAGCAGTACACCTAGCACAGATGCATGCCAACATGTAAGATGAGGCGAGGGGAACAGGGAAGGACCAGAACTGGATTGCGTACATATGGTCCTGGATGTCATCATGGCTATCAGATGGATTAAAGGTGATAAAGGGAACACCCCCAAACGAGAGTGCTGTTACATGCACGGGTTGTTTGATGACCACACAAATTACTATGGACACCTCAGAGGAATAATGAAGATGTGGCAGCCCTGAGCCAAAGGACTGTCATATAAGGATGTGGTCGACAGGTCTACTAGAGGGGGGGGGCTGAAGAGGGATGGGGAAGCCTACCCCTTCCTACCGCTCCTACAAAATTCAAGACACAGAAGAAGTCCGGGAAACACTGCAATCACCCATTCTATTTCGGACCAATTCCCAGTGGTCCAATGATTGACAAGTATGTCAAGAGATACCCCCTCAGCCAGCCATACGCCCTCAACCAGCACTACAGATCAGGTGCAGTATGAATTTACCCCAGCGTGGATGAAGAGCTCCAGGTCGTAACCAAAGAAACCTCCATTGACAGCACAAAGAAGCCATGTTGCTGACATCGTTAGAGAAACCACGACATAGCTGCGTTAGACACAAAGCACACATGCCATCCGCACTTCGGGACACAACCAGGCACTTGAATACATGAAGAACACGAGCGTACAGTTCTATAGTTAAAGGACAGCCACATATACATATTGTCATTGCTTTTATAGCCAAATCCAGCAACGCAGAAACTGCAAGAAATAAGCGATCCTGAGCAAAGCTTGCAGATACTTACATGCAAATAAAACTATGGAACTGCAGGAGCACCTATGGGACCAGACAGAACCAAGTGTGACTAACCTATGGAGAATGTTGTATACAATGGTTGAGGAAAACTACAGCAGGCCACAGGCCTCTCAGCAAGAGCCGAGCTGAGCGGAATTCAGGCTGGACAGAGAGCAAGACGTGTGAGACAGGACCCGCAACCAAGGCCACATGATACGGATTCAGTGAAATTCCCTAGACGACAAAGACACAAGCTACAGTAAACACAAATAATTCCTCATAATTCAGAGCAGCACAGGTCAAATTCGTGGTCTCTGAACACGTGATACGACCAAAGCAGACAATGGGCAGCGACCAGCGCTGGGAAAGAGAGCCGATCTCAGGCTACCAGACAGAAACCTGCAAAGAATATGCTACAATATGAGACAAGTGTTGCACCGAGCAAAAGAACAGGCTACCGCCAGACTCGTAATGAGGACCACAGTCATTCTTATTACATTGAAGAGGTACACTGAGAGCGGAGAACCTTTCCAGATCCCAGGCCTGGGGACGTCAGTTCTAACCAACTACAGTTCAGTATTCTAGGGGTGGGTAGAAACAGATGAGAACCAATGGTAAGACCCCACACTGCAACATTGTTATAGATAGTGACTTGGGGATGGACCACCTGACATGCAAGGGCCAGTAGAATAACATGAATAGTGTCCACTATAGGTAGTAAGGTACTCAGTACCCAATTAGAAGGGCTGTTAGGTTTTCTGGAGAGGGGCCCAAGTGACACTACACTAGAGTAAAACCGGACTATGAGATGAGAACGAACAAGATGTGCATGGATTTCTCCTGTTCCTGTGCTGATCCCTGTTAGTTTTCTTTGTAATAAACCACAGTTTGAACTTGCTGTTAACTGAGTCCTTTGTTTATGCTGGGGAGGGTGCTGTGCCTTCCAAGAGTCTGAGGACTTCCAGTGTCCCTCTGGTATACCTGGGAGTTCTTCCCAACAGTTACCCGCTCCAATTTCAGCAAATGTCAAAAGAATCTTATGCAGAAATTGGCAAGGAATCATTAAGTGATTGTATGTCAGGCTGACAAAGGAGGAGCGATTGTTTTACTTAATTGAACAGATTATATTGTTGAATGTAACAAGTTGTTACCCGATGGGAATAGCTACCTTGTTTTGGCTAGGGATCCAATGGATGAGATGGTCGGGGTTATCAGAGACAAGGTGACGCGTGCATTGGATCACCAGATAATTGGGAAACAGGAAGCAGATTTCCTAATGAGAGAAAAGGGCAGGGTCCCTTTGTTTTATATACTGCCTAAAATTCATAAAGATCCAGGGAGACAGCCGGGGCTCCTGATTGTATCGGGTATTAATTCCATTCTGGAGCCCTTATTCAAAGATGTGGACCACTACCTGAGGCCTTCTGTGATACAAATAACGAGTTAATTAAGGTACACCATGGATGCAATGAATAAGATATAAGGCTTAACTTTCTCCTGTGATTCTCACTTGTTAATCAGCCTGGACATTCAGTCACTGTATACCATGAAAGCCCAGAGGGCTACACTCAATGTGATTGAAGTGATATTGTCAGGCAGAACGGATGACCATCTGGTTAACAATACCTTTATCCATTGGTGTACTGAATTTGCTCTAGCAAAAAACCTTTTTCAGTTCCAAGGATGTTTCTTTCAACAAGTGGAAGGAACTGCCATGGGTGCAGCCATGGCCCTGAATTTAGCTATCTTTTATGTTGAAATGTATGAGAAATCTATAGTGTATGCTGACAGTAATCCGAACAAGCACCATTTGAAACAATGGTTAAGATATATAGATGATATCGTTATTGTATGGGAAGGATCACGTGAAGAGGCTGAGACATTTTTAAATACATTTTTTGCATATTACCATATTTCATCAAGAAGGCATCCCTTTGGTCAAACTGTACAGCAAAGCCACTGACACAAATGCACTGTTGCATTGCTCCAGTCATCATGCCAAACATATTAAATCCAACTTGCCTCTTGGCCTATTTCTCAGACTGAAACGTTATAGGAGCATGAAAGAGCATTATGAAAACAGTGCCAATGTAATGAACAACAAACTTCTCCCAAGGGATTATCCTAAGAAGTTGGTGAAAGATTCAGCTAAACAAGCATATATTAACAACCATGAAGCGTTGTTAGAAAAAGCTCCTCTGAAAATAAAAAAGGAGACGGGACCAGTGTTTGTCAATACTTTTTCAAATGTAACATACAAGATCAAAACCATGATCACCAAGAACTGGAGAAAGGTTTACAGTAACCAAAAAAACGCTCCCCTTGTGGCCTATAAAAGAAGTCAAAATTTGAGGAATATTCTAGTGAGGAATGACAACAGAAACACATCAGGGGCTGGTCAAAACAGACTACTTTGTGGGGCTTTGCCCCAGTTACGGGTCACTTTGCATGTGGACAATGCATATTGTGTAAATACACCACCAAAACCACCAGTGAAGTTGATATTGGTTTATAGGAAAAGTGGCATCTTAAAGATTTAACCAACTATAACAGTGATAATGTAGTGTATATGATTACATGCCCATGTGGGTTACATTACATAGGTCAAACTAATAGCATGGTTAACTAGGTGTCACAATACCATCACAGTGTGAGGATCGATGGGAGCTAATATGGTTGCAACGCTACTTTTTTTGATCGTAATAATAAAAATGAGGTCCTTGTATGAGATGCATTTTGAAAAGACGCATAAATGCATGCGAGTTGCTGTGTTAATGCTGTTGGAACACCGTTGTGGTAGTAAGACTCCTCGGTTGTTCGGGGTTGTTCTCACATTTATAGTGTGTCTTATATGGTGATTTTCCTTGTCCTTAAAACTATGGATACCATGTGTAGGTTGGATAGAGTGTTTTGGGGTGTTGGTTGAATACGTTTCACATTTTGGTGACCAGCCCACTTGGGGTTTGTATGTTTTTGCAGTGGTTTTGCTGAGGCCAATGGAGGCCATCTTTCAACGATTATATTTATTTGTATTTATTAACTTTATATAGCGCTTTACGCCAAAGTCCTGTTGATTGAGTCCTATGAAGTTGGATTGAGAAATTAACTTTCCAGAGTACGGGTGTTACCATGCATAAATGAGCAGGTATCCTTTTGTGTTTAGTTTGTGGGTGTACAAATACAAACTACCACGAGATGAAACTTGAAATGGTTATCTCTGATATATATATATATATATATGTATATATATATATATTTATATATGAATTAATATCTGCAAAGACCTTTGGTGGGGTTTCCTTTTCTTCTTTCCCCTACCCTTTTTGGTTCTATGTATTTTTGGGGTACAGTGTCAGAAAGTCTTCTTTAAGTGACCAACCACATCCACAACACAAGATTTAAAAGCTCTGCAAAAGATCTTCAGTGGACAGCCCCTGATGAATGTGCAACTGAATTAGTGTTAGGGACAGAAACATGTTGAGCCGATGATTGTTGAGACACAAGCTGTATCATTTAAAATGTATTTCCTGTCCTATTTTGGTTGATATAATGTTTTAGGACATGTGTTGTATGTTTTGTGATTGTTGTATTGAATTTATATGTCTGTTTGGGTGTTATTAGAAGACTGTATATGTTTGTACTGAATGGTTTTAGATTTATACTAAATTGACGCATGAATTGTAATATACTTGGTGTTTGTTTGTTGTAATTTGATGTCCATGCGACTGGGTCAATTTTTTCAGGACTATGCATTGGGAATGCAATATAGGTAGTCACTTGGATACTATGTTTTGAATGTTGTAAACCCTTTTCCTTCTTTGTACATATGCTTTCTGTCAACTCCAGACAGTAGGAATAGGCAACCTGTTGGTTGGGCAAGATGTTGGCATTTTGATTACCTGTATTATATTGATGATGATGTTGTGTATGGGGAGCCATCACAGGAGGTGCTGTAAAAGGAATACATGTAATGGGGGAGTGACAGTCGGTGGGCATGGTGTCGAGGATATGATGGATAAAAGCATGACAAGGCAAAGTGTGCAGAAGTGTTGTGCTGTGTTCGTGGGTGGAGCCAGCCATCTCAAGTAAGTCTCCCCCCCAATCAAAAAGCCATTTGTAACAGTACTCTCCCTTTGGCAATACCGGCATTACACTCTGCGCTCATTTTCTGATGTCACACAAAGAACACTAAGCTTCTGTGGAGAATCGCTGTGGTGATTGCGGGCACAAGTTGCCTTTGAGCCCCAACACATAATAGGGCTTGCTGGGGGGAACTCACACACTTTTTCTCATATGTCTCCACACATTGCGTAAAGACTGCCCGTAGACTTGAGTGAATAAGAGAGAATCGCTGGGGTGACTGCGGGCAAAGAGTGCCTTTGAGCTCCATGCGAGAGAAACTAGTGTGAAACTAGTGTGTGAGGCCCTCTGCTAGGAGAAAGGTGATTCCTCCTGATTTGCACCGTTTATTCGAGCCTCCGTTTGCATTGCCGCACCTTGTTTATATCTTGCTATTAAAATAGGCTCAGTTTGAGTGCACTGTGAATATGACCACCAACGGAAGTTTCCACTTAATCAACGGCACACTCGAAACGCAGCAAAAGATGTACAACTTGAGAAGTACAATCTTTAAAGACTATTTAAAAGCCCCTGAAACTGAATATCACCCTCCCTCTAACAGCGCAGACAATCAACATCAGTCATCTCTTCTTGCCCTGCAACCAAAACCATACATACCCAAACGGAAATGAACAAACTAGCTATAGAGCTTCCCCCATGTATGGTAACAGCTGATACAATAGCGGAACTTGATGACCCATTAAATGCGCCTACGATTCCTACTCATTTAGTTAAAAAAACTCTAAATCAGAATCGGGAATATACTGGGCCTCATTACTAGTCCAGCGGTAGCCGTGTCGGTAAAACCGGCATGCTGCCGCCAGACCCGTAATACCATTCCGCCTCTGTGATTGCCGGAATCACCAGGAATCACCAGGGCATTACAACCCCGGGGAACCTGGTAATTTCAGAGGTGGAATTCCGTAAATCCCCATTTCCATGGAGTCCCATAGGACTCCATGGGGATGGGGACAATGGAAACAACACTGGTTTCGTCTATGACAGAGCCAGTGTTTCAATTTCTGGCTGCAGTCGGGTGGCGTTACTCCCGGCAGGTCAGACCTGGCAGGAGTGACACCTCCCGTCTGCAGAACTTGGAATCAGTTGGTCCGGAAACAACGGTGGCGACGGATTTACCGCCACCGTTGTTTCCGGACCGGCAGGGTCATAATGAGGCCTGTAGTCTCTACCTCAACAACGAAGCAGTATGAAAGGTAATATCGATTCCGATTGCCCGCCAGCACGGACATGGTCTAATGGTAAAAGCTAATCAATCGATTATTTAATAGTCTGTTCTGAACTGTTCCAACATTGTTTGTGGTTAAATGTGATTTCAGTGCACCAATGTGATCACAATTCTTTGCAAATTGCTTTCTCCGTTGATCCATATGAGATTAAAAACACATACAATGCCAAATTGCTTGTTAATTTACATGGGAAATGAAATTGCTTGTTTTGTTAATGAGGGTCGTAGGTTGAATGACAAATTAAATTCCATAGTCAGTCATGGTCGAGAATGTGAACTTGAGATGTTATGTTCTCCAGGCAACTTTGTGGAAATTATTTGGGAACTGAATCCACCAAAACATAGTAAAGTCGCAAAAACAAAAATCCATGCTCACACTTGTGATGAGATAACCCATATTCACAAAAAAACTTTAAATACAAAGTTACATGATTTAAAAGCGTAAACTCTGGAGTTACACATTTACTCTGCTGCAAAGACCAAATAAAAAAATAATTATAAACATTGGTCTTGTGGACATAGAATATTACGTAACATTCATGATAGTCAAAGCATGCTAACAACGCTTCGACCCTCCCAGACAAAATATTTTTGGGCATTAATTAACAACAAAACCTTATGCCCGTCAAACCACGATTATACCTTCCCCTATCTGGGAGACTTATTTCACAGACGACATGTCTCTATGCAAACTCCCAGAAACATTCATGGACTGTAATATTCCATGGAAACTAAATGTAGTCGAAGATGAGATACTGAGATTAATTATGACCTCGTCGAAATCTTGTGCAGCTGGTCCTAATGGACTAACGAATGTGATATTTAGATCTGCACCAAACATCTGGGCAGCAATACTCAGTAAACTCTTCAAGAAGATAATTGAGACCCAAACTTTACTGACTTCTTGGAAGCAGGCAATCCTAATTCCAATTTACAAAAAGGGCGAAAGATCTGACACTGCAAACTACTGCCCGATTGCCTTGATGGATACTTTTGAAAGATCTTGAAAAATGGACCACTACACAACACATATTATCCAAATTCCAAGTGGGCTTTCGGAAAGGGCTTTCTACTATTCTTAATGGGCTGGCGCTTAACATCTTAAAAGCTTAAAGCCAAAAAGAAAGGTTGGTATTGACCTATATTGCCCTAATTGACTTATCAAAAGTATTTGACCTGGTTAATAAGTCAAAACTCTGGTGCAAATTAAAATGATGGTATATTCCTGACGGATTGTTGCAAATTATTATTGCCCTCCATGATCAGACATCAATTCAGGTTAGACTAAGCTTAAAAGGCGACCTATATTCCACCATATCTACAGTTAAAGGAGTAAGGCAGGGTTGTTTATTGGCCGCTCTTCTGTTTAATTTATACCTTTTTGATTTAGCCTCATTCTGGCAAAATTATACCTTTGTCTCTCCCAAATGCAAATTGCATTTCTTGACACATGCCGATGTTATTGCCCTTATTGACAACACACCGGCAGGCCTTCAACACCTAATGAAAGCATTGGAGATTTCTGCAAAAAAAATGACCTAGCTATTAATCCTGCCAAACCAATCAAAAAGACATCAAAACCACTTTGGACACCCCTAATAGAGAAAAAAGTAAAATACCTTGGATTTAACCTTACATCCAACCAGTCAGTGCAGGATTTAACAGCGGAACTCGAAAGCAAAACACAGCAATTCATGTCCCAAATGAAAAAATTATTAAATTTGTTCTGTAGATTCTCTCTCATGCCTTTAATAAAGGTATACAAATGTAAAAATCATTCCTGCTGCCTTATATGGCATGGAATGTAATCGATGTGCCCGTAACATTAACTGGGACCGGCCTGAGGGATTTCTATGGAAAAAGACACTTGGCCTGATTCATGGTATTATTTGCATGAAAAACGCAGTTTTGCGTGACTTTCTGCCCGAAAATCTCCACACTTCAAACAGGGATTTTCGGGCAGAAAGGTGCGCACATCTGCGTTTTTCACGCAAATAATTCCATGAATCAGGCTGTCTATCTTTACCGCTACCCTTACCTTTTTCAAGGTTAAGTTATGAGTTGGGTTTACATTCTCTACAGTCCTTTTTCAATTGGAAACTTCTAGCTCATTACAGATGAGCGAACGGTTGTTACAGGACATGAAACACTTGTTAATATCATGTACATCGACTATCGCCCTCATAGAAACATAATTTGTCCATTTCGCTCCTAATATAGACTGGATTTCTACCCAGGATTTTTGGCATAGGGTTTCAGCTGGAAAGGAGATACCGTTATCCATTGCATTGTTAAAGCTTCTAAGCTAAATGAATTCAATTCCATAAAAACGTCTTTGTAACTGAAAGGCAGTGTAAGAAAATCTAAAATGTAATCTGCTTTCATATGTACTTTTATTTTGCTTCTTTCTGAATTTCCGTCTTTGATGTGATTTTTACACTAGAGACCTGTTAGTCAAATTTTAGATGGTAAATGTGTCAGTTATGATTTTTCTTTTGATGTATTTGTGTTCTTCTCGCTGCTTCTATGTATGTCTTTTTTTACACTAAAGATTAGTTAGTTGAATTGTTCGACGAAAAACGTGTTAAAAGTCCATTTATGTGACTAATTTCACAATAAGAAATGTTTTTAAAGCATGACGAGGAGAGTAGCGTGAAGAGTTTTAACAGTGCCAATGGAAGGTACTGGGGTGAAAATCATGTGATGCTGGGGTGCAAGTCATGGTCAAATACTCTTAATACGAGTGTTGTTCATTGACATACTCTATAGCAATAATGGAAAGTAGCCTCTGTTGCAACTCAACTTGTGCGGCCAGCTTATCTTCCTTTTGTACTGTCTAAACACATGTATTTCTCCTTAGAAGGCACACTTACTGTTTCTGAGTGCATAGTCCAACAGAAATCCTTTGCATCTATGAACTCAGGGGATGGGAGCAGACCTGCTGGTGCCAGTCTTTTTTTTGGGTACCCAAAGGTCTTCCTCCAAACCCACGGCTCCAGGAGCGAGATCCTAGGCAGGTTCAGATCCCTGCTAATTTTCCCACTCCCTGGTGTCATCCATTGACATATTGTGCACTTCTTGGACCTCAATTCCTTTGCCAAGATTGTAGGATTTTCTTCAGGGCCAGGACCTTTTTCTTGCTCAATGGTGTCATCCAGTATTAATGTCACTTCTAAGACAGGTTCCAGCACTGATAGGGGTAGCCAAGATGTTGGCACTAAATGAAAGAAACATACATCATTTTAATGTCATGGGCCCTCACAAATATGAATACAATAAACATCAATGTACCCCCATTCAGTATCAAGCCTTCCCAATGCCACTGGAAAATGAGCAGCATCCTTATAATCAGAAGCACACAACACACAATAATATATCCCCATACACCATCAAATCCTTCTTATGCCAATAGAAAATTAATGGTACCCTAGGACACAACACACAGTACTATTCCATACATCCAAATCTTGAAATACAAATGTAAATAAAATAGTATGCAATAAGGAAAAGAGATAGGAAAGAGGCAAATCATACAGTTTTCCTTGGCCTTTACAGGAACATTTTCCCTCACCTTCTGAGGTCTCTCCGTTTTCATGTTATGCACGTCTAGTGCAAACATTGGTCTATCACTGAAGGAGAGCTGTTTGCATGGCAAGATCCCCTTCTTGATGTAAAAGATGTTGGTCTCAGTTTAGCAATTGGTGCAGTCAACATATCGGCTCCCAGCAAAAAACAAGTATGTGTAAACTTGAACCAGAAGTAATGGCGGCACTTGGAAATCTCTCCCTTGGTTTTAAGCGTTGCACTCTCCATTGTCACTTCAGTAAAAGTTCTATCATGGACATTCCTTATTTATTTCTGTTTGAAGTACTGCCAAGCTGTGGGATTGAGTCACCCTGGGGGCATTAATCCACACTGTCCAGGGAACACATTGCACTACACTTGGGCACAAAGTACTGTGAGTGGCATCTTTAATGGAAAGAAAACTGTAGCTCTCGACAATTTGTCTGAATGACAACGAGTCACTTTCTGGTGAAATTATAGTCTTGCAACTCTGTATATGATGCACATTGCAAATTAATTGGCGCTAGAACAGAAGTGACGTGCTGGTGGGATGCCCATTTTCGCCAATTAAAAAAGTGATGTGCACAAATGTTGCTCTCAAGCACATTTTTGAAGCACATTGAGTGCTGATCCCTTGTCCAAGCACCTCATCACAGTGATGAGACGTGCGGCATGCATGGAGGAGCTTAGAATCAGCTCACAAAGGTTGGCAATAGGGTTGCCAGATAGGGCTATTTCCTGCACAAAGGGCTCACGAAAAACCTGTGTTGTGGGGAAACACTGTATGTGTGTGTATAATCGATGATGTTGTTGCTTTTTGCTAAATCCGAATAAAGCTTTTCAAATGAATGAATGTATGTGTGTGTATGGGTGTGATGACTATTTTTGGGCTAGTTCAAGCTTTTTTCAACTTGTATCTGGTACATGTATTCCCTAATTTCTCTTGCTGTGCGAAGGAGGTGGGGGAAGGCAAACCATGATGAGGGCGACCTGGATCAAAGCACAGCAACCATAAATCTTGAGAAGTCGCCACGAGTGACAAGAGAGAAAAATATGTTTGTGATGGGCAATATGTGAATGGTCACTAGTCACTGGTATTAATAATGAGTGAAGCTTTATTTGAAAAGTCCTACAGTGAGAACTGAATCACTTGTAGAGACTTCCAATAGAGAGGAAGCAAGAGCGCTGGGGAAATATATGAATCCATATATGTGTACGTTAAATAAGCATCATAGTTGATTTGTTTTCCCATCTGAGCGGAAGTCTACAAGTACCGCAATGCAAACCAATGTGAGCCTAAACAATGCCCTCTAGGTTTTGAACATGTACTTTCAAGACTTAGGGCCTCATTACGACCCTGGTGGTAGCCGTGCCCTTATTAAGGGCACGGCTGCCCCGGGAATTATTTTTTACCGGGTCCAAAAAAAGGGCAATAACTGGGTCATGCTGACCTTGGCGGACCTAGTAATTGCCCTTTTCTTGGACCCGGTAAAAATCAATCCCCATTCCCATTTGAGCCCCATAGGGCTCAATGGGAATGGGGAGGATGCTAACAACTGGCCCGTTAATGACGGGCCCATTGTTAGCATCCTAGCCTGCTAGCGGTCCCGCTTTTCACGTCTGGTCTGACCAGGCGTGACAAGCGGGTCCAGCTAGCAGGCCTCGTAATAGGGCAGCCCGTAAAGAACAGTGCCAGTCCTGTACCGGCATCGTTCATTACAGGGCCGCCAGGCCCTTAGGGCCTCTTACGACCCTGGTGGTAGGGGGTTAACGGCGCCAGTAGAGTTGCCAGCGCCGTAAACCCCCTACTGCCTCATTACGAGGTGTGCTCGCGGGACCCGCTAAGGACACCTGGTAAAACCAAGCGCCCTTAGCGGGTCCGGTGAGCAGACCAGGATGCTAATATTGTTAGCATCCTCCCCTTTCCCATTGAGCCCTATGGGGGCTCAAATGGGAATGGGAATGTACCGGGTCTGGGTTCCTTGGATGGGGAAATACCGGGCCCTCCAAGGTCAGAATGGCCCGGTATTTCTCCATTCAGGGAACCAAGACCCGGTACATGGTATCGGGGTAGCCATGCTGCTAAAAGTGGCATGGCTACCTCCATAGTCGTAATGAGGCCCTTAGACACACAACAAAAGATCAAGTTCGGTGGGACGGCAAACAATAGCAGCCACGGAATTACTGACACTTCCCTGCATCACTAAACTGTGAGTATGGAGGTCAAGTGGGGGATTTAGCTCAGCATATAGCTGGAAGTAAACCCTTCCTTTGGTGGGTTTACCATGGTGGAATTACTGTTCACAGTAATCCTGCAAACCTCCCCATGGAGTCCTATGGACTATAACATTGGGGAATTACACCGCTGTTACTCCCCACCCTACTTTCTGATCCTGCAGTAAATTCCCAGGACCGACTGGTCGTGATGGTAAACGACCCTTTGATGTGGGCTGGCAGGAATTGATCAATGCCCAGTCCACCCGTGATGCTAGTTGTAGACAGGGGACATGTTATAGTCACTGCCTTAAAGCTGAATGGCTTCAATACAGCTAGATGGATGCTGAGTTGAGGTCTGAATGTGTTTCCATTTCTGGCCTCCATTGTTGGCAGGCACATGGAAAGGGTAGTTGTGGAGCCAATCTGTGTCCCTGCACGCCTGCTTGATTAGCTTGGCCCTCAAACTGCTGACACATTTAAGAACTATATGTAGTTAATAAAACACAGCTTCCACAGGTCTCCGGCGTGTAATCTTTATACATGGCCTTTGCAAAAACACTGAAGGTGAATGATGCAGACTGGTTTCTCCCCACATCCTGGCCTTTTTATTATGAGGGGCACTGCATCATTCCCTAGTCTGGCATTTGTAGGTTTGATGTGCAGACAGTGAACTCCTGTTCACCCCAGTCTGGCGTTCGTAGGATTGGGGCGTTTGAAAGTCTCAAATTAGTTTGCTTGGGAATTTCTTAGCTCCGTTTGTTTCGAAGAGTGTGGCCAAGTTAGGGTTCTCTGGTAAGCAGTGACACTTGCAGGTCACTGGTGGTAGTGCAGCTTCGGTTGACCAGCACTGACAATCAAAATTAATAATGTCCAGTGATGTGATTCTGTGGCAGCAGCGTTGTTTTCCTACACACCCTTGTTATCTGGAACTGGCCTTATTATGCTGTGCTCATACCACTACATATCGCTTTAAACCTTGAGCCAACTATGCCAGTGACGACGACAAGAAGTAAGGCAATGGAGAAGGCATCCCGATAACCCGGGCAGTGTCCTTCTCCTGGCCTCCCCCTCCTGGGAAGAAGGGGATGCGCTAACGCCGGCGCGCCAAAAGGAAGAAAGCCTGTGAAAGAAAAAGCGGCGAAAGTTGGGGAAAGCCCGCGAAGGGCTAACAAAGGAAAGGGGAGGGGATTCCCCTTTATAACAAGCGGGCACCAGACGAAGGGCAGCATCATCGGCTGCTGCAAGAGGACGCCCGTTATTCGCTGTGGAAGGTTTTCGTTTTCCGAGCAGCACGACTGAAGCGGAAGGAGGGCTCGACGGCGGTGTTCCCAACATTGTTGCAGGCGGAGCGGTGCAGCGGCTGACAATGCGGCATGAAGGAAGCTACCGACTGCCGTCTGATCAGCGGCTGAATCCGTGGGTGGCAGGCGATCGGAGCTGCATCTAACACCGCTACTTGAAGGAAAGCGGCTGCCTGCAGTCAGACCAAAAAGGCGAGCGAGCGGCTGAAGACGCGTGCAGCGGTGTCGGCTCGTGGAGGAAGTCGGGCGAGGCATCTACGATCAGCTGCTGCCTGAATCCTCACGGGCTCACGGAGGGTGACGTGATCGTGACATCGAGCAGTAAGCTGGCGAGGCCGTCACGCACAGCTGCTCGGTGAAATCTCCATTGACACACGGAGGGCTCCGCGAGAGGAGCAACAAGGAGGCTTGGAGCCTCAAGCTTGCAGCAGGATCTCCCGCCGCACACGCGGCTCGCGGCTGCCAGCGGGTAGAGCAAAACGGGCAGAGGTTAACAGAGAATCAGGAGCACAAAGGTTGCTCAAATGCACAACGAAGGGAGAAGCACAGGCGGCTAATTACCGGCACAACAATAAGAAGCAGGCAGCTACCAAGGGGCAACCCGACAACACAAGGTAGCAGGATGGATTTGGACGCATTCGTGGCCATGGCAAGAATGGCGAAAGCTAAACACGGCCAGAATTGGCTGGACGACCTGATAACACAGACCAAGGAGGTGCAACCAGGGCCTAGTGCGAGGCCGGATTCCCCTTTAATGTTTCAAGAGGATGAAGACACACAGGAGCAAGAAGTGGAAGGACAGGTAGAAGAGGAAGAAGAACCGTCTGGGAAAAGGAAAAGGGTGATGACTCTGAAGGCTAAAGCAAGCAAGGATCAGGGGGCGAGGAACAAGAAAGCAAGGGCAGCATGGGCAAGGAACAAAGGAAGGACACTGGAGAGTGCAGCCATACCGGCATTGACATTTGTGGGGACACCGAGGAGTCAGGGACTACCCGGCATGCCTGCAACCAAACCGGTGGCTACGAGGGAGGACGGCCCGACATCCTTGGAGGCAGTGAAAGGTATGGTGGTGCAATGTATGCAAGCCTGGGGGAATGGGGGCAGCGGGCAATTGCTATGTGGTAATATCAATGTATTTAATCAAATGGGAACTGAGGTAGCGGTATTACAGCAGAAGGGGGTACTGCCTGAGACAGGGGCCAGGGTGGAAGGGGGTTACTGGCAACCAGGGACCCAGGCCAGCATCGGGGTGCCGGGGGGGTGAACCAATGGCCAGGGCCATGGCCTACTGCACCATTACTGGGTGGGGTATTCCAGCAGGGGCAAGGGCCCAGCACAGGGGCTAGTGTTAACAATGGTGGCCTACTCACAGCACAGCCAGCTCAACTGCAACAGACCATCGCAGTAACCAGCGCCAATCACATAGGCGAGGGCAACCCAATACCTCAAGGGGGCCTACCTACAGCAGGGGCCGCACAGGCACCCACATGGTGGGGGCAAGGTGTGGCAGGAACTGGGCTACCTCCAGTCCCGAGCATTACTGTTGGGCAGGAGGGGATAGGGGGAACTATGACACAGTACGGGAGAATGATGCCTGGGTTTGGTCCAGTCAGGGTGTCAGTGAACTCTTTGTCGTGGCATATACCAATGGCAATCAAAGAAAGGGTATGGAGGAAGGAATTCACAGAAACCCTAGACTTTGTGGGGATGGAGCCACTGGGTAACGGGTTAAAAGAATTATCTGAGAAGGAGAAAGAGAAAAGGGACAAGGAGACAACTAAGACGGAGGCATCCATTCATAATTGGTTAAAAGCATTTAAGTTGTACACATCAATAATGATAGAGAAGTACCCACAGGATGCTCTAGCAATGCTTGCTTATGGGCAGTATATCCATGATCTCTATTTGAAACGTGGGGGGGAGGGCTGGCTACAATATGATCGGGTATTCCATTTAAAAATGCAGGTTTGCCAGCCTTGTCCTGGGAGGAAATGGATATTGGTGGGATTTTGGATAAACTGGTACTGACAGAAGAAGGGGGGGGAACCCCCAGTGGAGAAACCCCAGGTATGGAGAGGCAGGGGGGGTTCTCAAGGCGTGGGAGGGTGTCCTTTCGCGGGTACTCCCCCTGGAACAGCAGAGCCAGCTACCAGGGGGAGCAAGCGGAATGCTGGAGGGTCAGCGAAGAGGGATGTTGCCCCTTCGGTAAAGCATGCTGATTTAAACACCCCCGGGGAGGGAGCCACAAAGAGCGCAGCTCCTCAGCCAGCGAAAGGAAGCAGGGGAGTAGCTCCAGAGGGAAGGACCAAGTCAAAAAAGAATGAGGTTAACAACAAGATGTCAAAAGCTATCCGGAAAAGAATGTGTAATGGTGTGATTTAAGTTGGACTACCAACCCCTGTTAACCTACAAGCAATGACTCCATGGTTGAATATTTATCATAACGCTAGATTGTTGTGGGAAGGCTTCAGGTGGGGGTTCAGGATCCCATGTGGAGGCGTAGCAAAAGGCACACGGGCACGCAATCTGCGGTCAGCGTTGGGGGTCCCCGAGGTGGTGGCACGGAAAGTAGCCAAAGAGGTGGACTTGGGCAGAGTGGCCGGTCCATTCATGCAACCACCAATGCCAAACCTGGTCATATCACCACTAGGGCTGGTTCCCAAAAAAGAGGAGGGGCAATACCGGCTGATCCATCATCTCTCTTTTCCAGAGGGGGGAGTCAGTCAATGATGGGATCAGTGAAGAATTGTGCAGAGTGCACTATTCATCCTTGGATGAGGCAGTAGAAGTGGTAAGAGCTGCCGGGAGGGGAGCTCTTATGGGAAAAGCTGATATTGAATCAGCATTTCGGTTGTTGCCCATTCATAAGGAGAGTCAATATTTGCTGGGTTTTAAGGTACAGGAGCACTACTTGACATTGATAAATGTCTACCAATGGGGTGTGCCATTTCCTGTGCTTATTCCGAAGCATTTAGCACCTTTTGGGAGTTTGCGTTGAAGCAAGAGTGTGAGGAAGGGGCTGTGGTACACTACCTGGATGATTTTCTTTTTGTAGGGGGAAAAGGGTCCAATGAATGTAGCGACCTCATGTGTAATTTTCAGAGATTGATGAAGGTAATGGGGGTTCCGCTAGCCTGTGAAAAAACTGTGGGACCAGTGACCTGTTTAACATTCCTAGGGATTGAAATTGATTCAGTGAAAGGTGAATGCAGGCTGCCTCAGGACAAGGTAACTAAACTGAAGGGGATCATCAAGGGGCGAAGGGGTAAGAAGAAGGCGACCCTGAGGGAGCTACAGGTCTTGACGGGCAACCTCAATTTTGCAGGGAAGGTCATTCCAGTGGGTAGGACTTTCGCAAGGGGTGTTGAGCTGAAAACGGTAGGGCTGCAACATGCTGGACAACATGTCAGGTTGGGGTCTGAAGTGCGGGAGGACTTGGCCATGTGGGGCACATTCCTAGATAACTTTAATGGGGTGTTGTTGTGGAGAGGCGAAAGTAAAAACAAGGGCAGGCGGAAGTTGTTCACAGACTCGTCTGGGGCCCTAGGTTTCGGGGCGATCCTGGACAACAAATGGTGTGGCATGGCTTGGCCGGAGGAATGGCATCAGCATGGGGTCACCAAACACATCACTCTGTTGGAACTCTTCCCCATTGTGGTGGCATTGAAACTGTGGGGAGAACAACTGGGAAACAGCAGAATCATGCTCTGGTCTGACAATCTGGCGGTAGTTCAAATCATTGACCAAGGTTTTGCCAATGGCACAAGGGTCTTGCGGTTATTGAGGGAACTCCAGAGATGCATGCTAGCAAGGAATATTGAGGTACGAGCAAGACACATTCTGGGGGTTCAGAACAAAGCAGCTGATGCTCTCTCTCGTTTACAGTGGGAGAAATTTCAGGAGAATTGCCCAGGAGCAGAGAAGGTGATGTCCCCATTCAAAACACAGTGGTGGGACATGATTGGGGTAATCTGAGTGCCCTGATTCAGACGGCACTGGCACCAGGCACAACCAAAAGGTACAAGGCATGCTGGGAACGGTACCTGGATTTCAAACGGAAGGTACTAGGAGAGGGCCAGCACGAGATGCCGGTAAGGGCCTTTGTGGGGTGGGGTTGGCAGGAAAGAAAAAACAGGTCATGGATGGCACATCATCTGGCAGCCATCACCCATTTTTCTAAGCTGGAGGGTAAGAGTGACCCCACTAAAGAGCATTATATTTGTATGGCTATGAAAGGATGGGCTAAACAAGAAGGGCCTAGAAGTGATTTGAGGAGGCCGCTAGACGTGGTCAAGCTGCAGAGGGTGGTCGCCAGCCTGGAGAGAATCTGCCATGGGGGATTCGAGGTGTCATTATTCAGGACAGCGTTCACACTAGCATTTTTTGGGGCATTCAGGGTGAGTGAACTGGTACCAGAGAAGAAGGGGCAAAGGGCGCGAGATTCTTACAAATGCAGGATGTGCACTGCACTGAGACACAGGTGACATTATGGTTAAAAACATCAAAGACGGATCAAACAGGTAAAGGGTGCACAGTTTCACTGCAACCCATCACAGGTAGCACGGTATGCCCAGTCAAGGCAGTATCAAGTTTCCTAAAACTAAGGCCTCTCACAGAAGGGGGGGTTCCGCTACTCATTCATCAGGATGGTACATCACTGAATCGCTTCCAGTTTAGGAGAGTGATGGAATTGGCGCTAGAAGAGATAGGGGAAACTGAAGGGGTCTTTGGGACACATTCGTTCTGAATTGGGGCGGCCACTTCAGCGGCGGCAATGGGCATGTGGGAGGTGGCAAACAAACAGATTGGGAGATGAAAATCGGGTTGCTTCAAGAGATATATCAGGCCTAAAAAACTGTAAGGTTGACCCTCCCTTCTTCTTTTCTCACCTGCACCAGCCCGAAGGAAGAAGAGATTGGTATGGGTATTAGGACACTCATTTGTGTCTAGGGCTGGGGCAAGCTGGACGGCGGAGCATGAAAAGTTGACGGCAGGCCAGTTCAGTATTGGGTGGCACGGGGTGCCAGGTATGAAATGGGCGCAACTACAGGGGCAGGTGCGCAGATTACTGATCAGCAAGCAAAATCCAGACATTTTGATCATTCACTTAGGGGGTAATGATTTGACAGAATTAGGGAGGGGTCTTTGATGCGGGAAATGATGTTCTCTTTGCAGGAGCTATCAGGTCAGCTGGGGGAAACAGAGATCGTTTGGTCAGAGATCATCCCAAGGCCAGAATGGAGAGGTGCAGAAAACCACGCAGCAGTGGAGAAGTCCATGCGGAAACTAAACTGTGCAATGGCAAAGTTCTGCAGGGGCAGGGGCTTTGGGCAAATCTGGCATGGCCTGATTAATTTGAAATCCCCAGAATACTTCCTCAAGGATGGGGTGCACCTATCACCATTGGGCACGGATCTGTTTTTTTGGAATCTATGCACCAAGATACTGGAAATGTGAGGAGAGGAGCAAAGGGGGGAGCCACAGTGGGTGGCAACCCACTTGTGGCGTGGCGGTGTTTGGCCAAACAAACACATGAGACAGACTCCGGATGAGCAAGAAAAAAGCTGGAAGGGTCTTCGCTCTTCTCTGACCCAGCGCCCCTTGGGAGCCTAAGCGGCAGGGGCATCTGGGAGGAACACCAAGGGCTCAGCTTCCCCCGAGGAAACAGCACTCTCCCCGCCCAGGAGCACCTGCAGGGGCAGGAGGGGCTCAGACACAAGGTGGTGAGAGTTGGGCCTATGCAGGACTCTTGGGGAAAGAAAGGGGGAAGCAGTTATTTGGGACACGGAGCAGTCGCCGCATCTTATGACTTATGAGTGTTTTTCCACATATATGTGCAGTGTGGTTTGTGATATTGTGGAATAAATCTGCGGCCTTTTTTATGCCAAAACAAGTAAAGACTCATTCTCCACTTTTCTGGGGGGAAAGGGAATGAGCTATGGTTATGTGTGGGATACAAATGGACGGATGCCGGGGTTATGCCTTCTTATGCATTTTTTTTAACATTCCCCTCTTTGTGAATGCAACCGTTCTGCACCTCGTCAATGTCTGCAACACCACGCCTGCGCCTGCAACATCTCGCACATGCCCAATAACTTTGTTTATGTGCCTGTGAAACCTATGGTTTATTTTACCTGTAGCATCTCTTTCATGCATGTGACATACCACCTATAAGCGCGACATTACCTCTTCGTCTCTCTTCCTTGTAGCAGTCCTCGTTCTCCGAGTTCAGTCAGGTCAGGGGAAAAAGGCAACCCTGTGAGGTCTTTATAGTAAAACATAAGTCCTCCTGCTGGCCTCAGTAAAAAGCACGTGACTATTCGCCCAGAATCCTCTCTGTCGGTTTCCCATGATGCGGATGAAGTGCTAGAGATTGGATGCTGCTCTGTTTAGCCACCTTGCCTTCCTTTCATTGTTTCTTTCTCTCGTTTTTGGCTGACGGTTGATATGCTTTGGAAAGTTCTCTCTCTGTACTCCTTTTTAAAGCCCGTCCAATGCCTTCAGAGTTCAAGGGACAGGAAGTAAGGATCTTATAACTATGTTTGGTGTCGTCCTCGTGTTATGTGGGATGCCATTCTCTTTGTCGTTTGATCCGTTTGTCCTGAGAGGTCTTGTATGAGACGTCTGGATAAGGTCTTCGCAAGATAAGTCATTTCTTCCTTCGTTGTTGCTATTTGATAAGTGAAATGTTTAAGATTCCTGGGAATCTGGTTTTCAGAGCTGTTACGTCTGGCATCGTACTACCTATTTGATGTCTCTCATGCTCTAGTTACAGGATAGCTTCAGTATGGAGTGGTCTGAATGCCACTGGAAAATGCATTTCCCTTCCCAGAATTCTGTACTCCTCTTTTCTCCTACTGTATGTTTGGCCATGTCTACAGCTGTTTAACATCTGTCACCTCCTCATACACAGCCAGATTGCCCCTTCAACAAAGGTATTTCATCCGCCCCATCACCATCATGGCCACGAAGCTCCTTGCATTTTAGCCCTTACTCGGCTACTGTTCACCAACTTCCATGCATTCTACTCCTGACCAACATGGCTGCTACAGTGACGGTGAGGCCGACAAGACCTGCAAGTAGGAAATGCCCTCTCCATTGTTGCGGATTGGCTAGGGCGTCCTACATCACATTCCAGCTCAGGGAGCCGAAAGGCAGACCCGTCCCCTCTAAGGGCCCCCTTTAAGGGTTGAGTGGAAGCTCCTGTCTGGCCTGGGCATTTTTCATCTGCCCCACCATCATCATGGCCACAGAGATCCCTGCATTTTAACCCTTGAAGGCTATTCTTCACCAATTTCCATTCATGCTACTCCTGACCAAAATGGCAGCTGCAGCGACAGTAAGGCCGCCAAGACCTGCAAGTAGGAGATGCCCGCCTCCATTGTTGCGGATAGGCCTGGGCATCCTACATCACGTTTCAGCTCAGGGAGCCGACAGGCGTTGGCAGCCCCCTCTAAGGGCCCCATTTAAGGCTTGATTGGAAGCTCCTGTCTGGCTTGGGCATTTTACATCTGCCCCACTATCATCATGGCCACGACGATCCCTGCATTTTAGCCCTTGCTGGGCTACTCTACACCAATTTCCATGCATGGTACTCCTGACCAAAATGGCTGCTACAGTGACCGTGAGGCTGCCAAGAACTGCAAGTAGGAAATGCCCACCTTCATTGTTGCGGATTGGCCAGGGCATCCTACATCACGTTCCAGCTCAGGGAGCCGGCAGGCAAAGCCGGCACCTTCTAAGGGCCCCATTTAAGGGTTGATTGGAAGATCCTGTCTGGCTTGGGCATTTTTCATCTGCCCCACCATCATTAAGGCCACGGAGATCCCTGAATGTTAGCCCTTGCTGGGCTACTCTTCATCAATTTCCATGCATGCTACTACTGACCAAAATGGCTGCTGCAGCAAACGTGAGGCTGCCAAGACCTGCAAGTAGGAAATGTCTGCTTCCATTGTTGCGGATTGGCCAGGGCATCCTACATCACGTTCCAGCTCAGGGAGCTGGCAGGCGAAGCCGGCCCCCTCTAAGGGCCCCATTAAAGGGTTGATTGGAAGCTCCTGTCTGGCCTGGGCATTTTCATCTGCCCCACCATCATCATGGCCACAGAGATCCCTGCATTTTAACCCTTGAAGGCTACTCTTCACTAATTTCCATGCATGCTACTCCTGACCAAAATGGCAGCTGCAGCGACCGTGTGACGGCCAAGACCTGCAAGTAGGAAATGCCTGCTTCCATTGTTGTGGATAGGCCAGGGCATCCTACATCACGTTCCAGGTCAGGGAGACGGCAGGCGAAGCCGGCCCGCTCTAAGGGCCACATTTGAGGGTTGATTGGAAGCTCCTGTCTGGCCTGGGCAATTTTCATCTGCCCCACCATCATCATGGCCACAGAGATCCCTGCATTTTAACCCTTGAAGGCTACTCTTCACCAATTTCCATGCATGCTACTCCTGACCAAAATGGCCGCTGCAGCAACCGTGAGGCTGGCAAGACCTGCAAGTAGGAAATGCATGCCTCCATTGTTGCTGATTGGCCACGGCATCCTACATCACGTTCCAGCTTCGGCAGCCAGAAGGCAAAGCCGGCCACCTCTAAGGGCCCCATTTAAGGGTTGATTGGAAGTTCCTGTCTGGCCGGGGCATTTTTCATCTGCCCCACCCTCATCATGGCCACGGAGATCGTTGAAGTTTAGCCATTGCTGGGCTACTCTTTTCCAATTTCCATGCATGCTACCAAAATGGCAGCTGCAGCGACAGTAAGGCCACCAAGACCTGCAAGTAGGAAATTCCCGCCTCCATTGTTGCGGATAGGCCTGGGCATCCTACATCACGTTTCAGCTCAGGGAGCCGACAGGCATTGACAGCCCCCTCTAAGGGCCCCATTTAAGGCTTGATTGGAAGCTCCTGTCTGGCTTGGGCATTTTACATCTGCCCCACTATCATCATGGCCACGAAGATCCCTGCATTTTAGCTCTTGCTGGGCTACTCTACACCAATTTCCATGCATGGTACTCCTGACCAAAATGGCTGCTGCAGCGACCGTGAGGCTGCCAAGAACTGCAAGTAGGAAATGCCCACCTCCATTGTTGCGGATTGGCCAGGGCATCCTACATCACGTTCCAGCTCAGGGAGCCGGCAGGCAAAGCCGGCACCTTCTAAGGGCCCCATTTAAGGGTTGATTGGAAGATCCTGTCTGGCTTGGGCATTTTTCATCTGCCCCACCATCATTAAGGCCACGGAGATCCCTGAATGTTAGCCCTTGCTGGGCTACTCTTCATCAATTTCCATGCATGCTACTACTGACCAAAATGGCTGCTGGAGCGAACGTGAGGCTGCCAAGACCTGCAAGTAGGAAATGTCTGCCTCCATTGTTGCGGATTGGCCAGGGCATCCTACATCACGTTCCAGCTCAGGGAGCTGGCAGGCGAAGCTGGCCCCCTCTAATGGCCCCATTAAAGGGTTGATTGGAAGCTCCTGTCTGGCCTGGGCATTTTCATCTGCCCCACCATCATTATTGCCACGGAGATCCCTGAATTTTAGCCCTTGCTAGGCTACTCTTCACCAATTTCCATGCATGCTACTCCTGACCAAAATGGCCATTGTAGCGACAGTGAGGCCGCCAAGACCTGCCAGTAGGAAATGCCCGCCTCCATTGTTGCAGATAGGCCTGGGCATCCTACATCAAGTTCCAGCACAGGGAGCCGACAGGCGATGCCGGCCACTCTAAGGTCCCCATTTAAGGGTTGTTATGAAGCTCCTGTCTTGGCTGAGCATTTTTCATCTGCCCCACCATCATCATGGCCACGGAGATCCCTGAATTTAAGCCCTTGCTGGGCTACTCTTCACCAATTTCCATGCATGCTACTCCTGACTAAAATAGCTGCTGTAGCGGCCGTGAGGCCGCCAAGACCTGCAAGTGGAAATGCCTGCCTCCATTGTTGCGGATTGGCTAGGGCATCCTACATCACGTTCCAGCTCAGGGAGCCGGCAGGCATACCCGTCCCCCTCTAAGGGCCCCGTTTAAGGCTTGATTGGAAGCTCCTGTCTGGCCTGGGCATTTTACATCTGCCCCACTATCATCATGGCCACGGAGATCCCTGCATTTTAGCCCTTGCTGGGCTACTCTTCACCAATTTCCATGCATGCTACTACTGACCAAAATGGCTGCTGCAGCGACCGTGAGGCCGCCAAGAACTGCAAGTAGGAAATGGCCGCCTCCATTGTTGCGAATTGGCCAGGGCATCCTACAATACGTTCCAGCTCAGGGAGATGGCAGGCAAAGCCGGCCCCCTCTAAGGGTCCCAATTAAGGGTTGATTGGAAGATCCTGTCTGGCTTGGGCATTTTTCATCTGCCCCACCATCATTACGGCCACGGAGATCCCTGAATGTTAGCCCTTGCTGGGCTACTCTTCATCAATTTCCTTGCATGCTACTACTGACCAAAATGGCTGCTGCACCGACCGTGAGGCTGCCAAGACCTGCAAGTAGGAAATGTCTGCCTCCATTGTTGCGGATTGGCCAGGGCATCCTACATCAAGTTCCAGCTCAGAGATCTGGCAGGCAAAGTCAGCCCCATCTAAAGGCCCCATTTAAGGGTTGATTGGAAGCTCCTCTCTGCCCTGGGCATTTTTCATCTGCCCCACCATCATCATGGCCACGGAGATCCCTGAATTCTAGCCCTTGCTAAGGAGATGTTGCAGCGTGAACAAAGGTAAATATACAGCACGCGTTTACACTATAACTAAGAGGGTGGCAAGTTGAATACACATACATTGCCTTTACACTACCCTGAATACTGTCGCTTACTTTGTAGTTACGCTGATAGATTTGGTCCACTTTGAATGGTGACGTTTCCTACGCAAAGAAAACTTGTAGCAAGTTGGATTAGAACACTATGTTTAGCGGTGAGTGTCATGATAACTTACCTTACTTGTCATTATATGCCATTAGAGCCAATGTATGGCGGTAAATGTAAGTGTATCTGTATCTTGACTTTCCTTGGATCTTTTCAAGTAGGGGTTACTCGGTCTAGGCGCAGTTGTCAGACCACATGGTCCACCCATTACAGGTCACGCAACCGATAACCCTGTGTCGCCTCCCGCCAACAAAAGCTGTCCTCTCAGGGCACTGCGGGAGGAGTGGTCCTCTCCTCATCAGGAGCGGATGGCGATGGGTGACTACGACTGCGCCATGGATCCACCCGGCCGCTCTCTCATTAAAGTGATTGAGGCGAGGGAGGAGCGGGCTGAGGGGCCGACCTGCAGCGGCAGGGGTCAGCAGTGGTGAGACTTTCTATGTGAACTACCAGCATCATCGGGTCAATGGAGCTCGGGCCCTGAGAGTACTCAGCGCTCCTGATTTTCTAATGCCGCATCCCGGCAGTCTTCCATTGATGTGAAAAACAAATCAGATTTTTGAAAGCAAGCCGATTGGCAGAGCCTGAAGCTGCCGTCTGATGGATCCTATGATGTGGCTACGCAAAGGTGCCCGAGAGAACAAACATCATATTTCCTGTTGAGTGAACGGAGATGGGCTGTGCGGCATTGGTGGCCCGCGGGAGTCCAGGAGGGACTGGTCAGATCGCTTGCGGGTCGATTGGCATCCCCCCTTACCCCTGGGAGATCAGGAGCCTCAGTGTATGGGGGGCCGCACCATATGAGTCCTCTGTGGAGCTCACCCATGCTGGGAAGCAGTTAAGGGCCGCGGCATAGCCGGGAACGACACCATTTCTGCGTGAGCACTGTCGGATCTGAGAGTGGTCAGCTGGCATAAGGTGGCTATACAGGGTGGGCATAACTGCAGGTGTCTGGGATCTGGCGGAGGGAGGATCCTCGACGCCTTTGGGGGAGATGGCTAAAACCCCCAAGGCAACAAGACAGACATTTCCATCTTACTAACGGCGAGTGTCATGGAGAAACCAAAAAAGGGGGAAAGGTTTGAGGCATGTGGAGAGTTCTGAGCCAACCATTGCCCCTCTGGCACAAGCGGTGACCAAAACTGGCATACAGGACATACAGGACCTTTCTGGTATTCCCTGGTCATGGCGGCGATGACCAGGGAATACCAGAAAGGCACTGAGGAGCTCATGAAGAGAATCACTGGCCTTGACAAACGTATGGATGAGGTCTAAAGTAGAACGGCCGAGGACAAAACTACCCTGTGCAAGCAGTTTTATGAGATCGGGGAGGGAGCAGATCGGATTGTCATATTAGAGGACAGGTGTGATGCCCTGGAAATGAAGCAGGAGTACACGGAAAACCGCTCCCACCGTAATAACATTTGCCTTTGTGGAATTCCAAGTACCAAGACTGATGCAGAGTTGGGGGACTACAGACATGATCATTTATTGATCGTGCCTCCAGAATACAGACAAACAATAACAACAAATCGGGAGTATATTAACGGGTATCCTGATCTCTTTTCCAAGTAGTAACAAGTCTACTGTATAGGAGCACAAATGATTGTCTGATTGAAGTTCATGTGTTTTTTCTGTTCTTAATTTCCTTTGTTTGTTTTTCATTTGAAAATTGTTTCTCCACTTTATTTTTTGGATTCTAAAATAATTTGTATTCTTCACCAAAATATTGGTTTTAGGTATTGTCACATAACGGGTAATTCATGGAATTAATGTGCGCTGAAAAGGGGAGCGCAAGCGTGAAAATTGCAGCACACGCGTGCCAAAGCCGCGCACGCACCCGTTTGTCGATTCATGGAATGCACTGCGCGTGGCTTACCTGAGATGTGCACTGAATCCACGTGTGGTGCACACGTCATTGCGACATCCAGAAGGCTGTGCGCGAGACAGCCAGTGAAGGCACACACAGGGCAGTGCACACACCTAAAAAGGGGGCGGAACATGCGGAATGGGGAACAACACGTGAAAATGTGGGCGTTACGGGGGAAGTACCGCTGCTAAATCCTCGCAACGCCCACACGCGCGCTAACAACATGTATTCATGGAATCGAACAGGGGAAACCCGGGTGCCACAAAAGACGCGCTGATCCAGAAACTCGTACGCCAGGTGGAAGCAGGCGTAAGCAGCCTCGCACAGCATAAAAGTGCACACAAACAACAAACAAGCTAAGAACTATTTTAGGATTCTTGGATTGATATGCGGTGCATGATCAGTGTGAGAAATCTGAGGGTATTCTCCCAAGTAGACCTCGAGAATCCCTTATTCAGATGGGCAGGGAAGGGCTGGCGCTCTCAGATCCCAACCCTGGGGGTGGACAAGCGAGGGAGGATCACCTGGGTAGGGGAGCCCAGGGTTATGCTGGGGGAAATAGCCCAGGTGAGATGCAGTATTATACCGGAGAAGAAGAAGAGGAAGACGAGATCTCTGAGACCTTTGTAGGTTTTACCACATCTGTTTTCCTTCCTCCCTATAAATCTCTCCTACCCAATTCCCACAACACCTCCGTATATAACAAATGCTCTAGGATCCCAAACCCTGTTGGACCCGAAAACCACAACTACCAGAATCCCTGTTTTCCTGGTTTCAACCCGAATACTCCCAAATATTCTTCTCCATGGTCATCTGATCATTCTTTCCCGAACTCCCAGTCTACTTTGACAAAACACTACTGTTCCCACAATCCCCCCTGTTCAGCTCACGATAATAATCCCGATCATTCCGTTTGCTTCACAAACCCTACCAATCTCATCCTTCTGAGTTAATCAAACACCCTAGTACGAGGGCTATAGTTCCATATAACACCTGTTCCCCATCCTATTCCGTAGGATACTTTGAACCTCTACCACCCCCCCCTTTTCCAACACAAATACTTTCCCATACCATGAAGAATGATGGACTAACCACAGTGCCGTTTACCTGTCATGTCTGAACACAAAGGCCAGGCAGAGTCAGGCAATGAATAGTAACAACACACACCTGACAGCCCTTTTCCTTCCCCACAGGGATAAACTGATAAGAAACCGAACTGCGTAGAATGAAAGTCGCAAAGTACCAAATTAAGAAAAGTTGAAAGAACTGTGAACATTAAGGGAAAACCAGCTGCAGAGGGGTCCAGCACCACGTTGGTGCTCACACAAGCGACTCTGGTTGATCCCGCGTTTGATGGTCTACCGATACCAGAAGGCACTAGGAGATCTGCAAGGAAAAGATCTAAGTGGTTATACAGGGTTCTAGCAAAACCCCATGTACAGTCGAAAGTCTTTGACCTGCACGTAATTAGAAAGCTAGGGGAAATGAATCCCGCATAGAGTAAAAGAGAAAGACTGTGTGATTGGCAAGAGTGAACCTGGCGGAGGGATGCCGATGGAACGGGGCGAAGTGTGAAGTCCCAAGGAACAGTGTCCTGACAAGAGTGAATCCGACAGAGGGATGTCCACAGTGAACTGTTTAAAAAGACTTTAAGGATTGTAAATCCCACAAGGAAAATTGTTTTAAGAACAATCTATTGTGAACCCGACGGAGGGAGGCAAACATTCGAGAAGGGTCTGAGTCCGGAAGAGGTGGATCCAGGGGTGGAAACCCATAACCCCACCGACACATGAATGCAACAAAGAAATCTTTTGAATACAAGCCAGAGTGAACCCGACAGAGTGATGCTAATATTCGAGAGGGGTCTGAGCCCAGAAGAGGGGGACTCAGGGGTGAAGAATCATCAACCCAAGTGCAATCCGAAAGGAACTTTTTGTTTGTTAGTTGAACCTATCAGGTCCTCGGAAGCAAGAGTCACCCACCGAAGGTCCTGATATCGATACAAACTGTTGGTGGATCTGAGCCCGGAAGATGGGGATCCAGAGGTGAAAAGACTTCACGCAACGTACAAATAGAAAGGAACTTTTGTTTATTGTTTAGAACACACCAAGTTCTCGGAGGCAAGAGACTTTTTGTAGAAAAGAGACTTAACCACCGACGGTCCTGATATTTGAGAGCGGAACTGTTGTCTTGTGCTTGGAATGCTTGAGCGTGTGTTGTGCTCACGAGTCCCACCTTATCCCATGCTCAAAACATGGGGAAGGCAGACCCCCGGCTACCACATCCTGACTAATCATTTGTGAACACTTGTTTCTTTCTTGTGAACCTTATCCCACACTCTTTTTAAATTTAGTGTAAGGATTAAAAATAGGTTTTTCTTAATATAGGCCCTTTTATTTAACAAGACGCCACTAGGACTGCCTTATTATTATTTGATGGTCGTAGCTTGCTCCCATCTTAGATTTAGGCTTAGATTAGACGTATTTCCACCCCACCTATACAGTTTAATAAACACCCTTGAACTGTGATCACTTGTGTCTATCTTTTCTGTTGCCACCATGAGTTTCTTACATCAGTCACCAGTTGGGATTTCCATCCAGTCAGATAATAGCATCCGTTGTGAACTGCTAATCGTACTGCCAGACACTCTAGCTCAATGATAGGGTTGTTGCGCTCTCGGAGGAATGGTTTTCGGCTGATATAAAGGAGAGGCCTCTCTTCCCCATCCTTCACATGTAAGAGGACTGCACACAGGCCTGCCAGAGAAGAATCTGTCTATAAAATGAATTCTCTTGAAAAATCCACCATGGTCAAGAAAGGGCTATGGCATAGTTTGAACTTCAGCTGCTCAAAGGCTATCTTTGCTTCACCGCCCCAACTGACGGGGTTGACCTTTCCCTAATTTGTCAGTCAAGGGTGCTGCAAGAGTTGAAAAGTTTAGGATAAAGTGGCAATAATACCACACCAACCCAAGCAAAGCTCTGATATCCTTCTTAGTCCTTGGGAGTGGGGCATTTTTAATTGCCTGCACTTGGTTGTTTTAGAGGGCATAGCAGACCATTCCCTGCCTGGAAACCTAGATACCTCACACATTTTCAGGCCAGGTAACATTTTGCCAGGTTGGTTGTGAACCCTGTCTTTTTTAAGAAGTTGCAAACATCATAGAGATGCTTAACATCGTCCATCCACAAGTCGCTAAGAATGACAATTTAATTTAAGTAGGCCACATAGAAACTTCAGCATGGATCCCAGTATTCTTTCCATCAGCCTTTGGACTGTGGCTGGGGCGCCATGCAAGCCGAAGGGCAGCACTGTGAACTGGCTTCAGGATGAAGGTGTAACTGCCAATATCGTTATGCAAGATCGAGGATGGATATGAATTTGCCAATGCCCAGTGTCTCCGCAAGTTCATCCATGCACTGCATTAGATAGGCATCAAGCTCTGACACTTGGGGCCTCATTAGGACTCCGGCCCTAAACCATGGTGCTATTAGCACCATGGTCCATGCCGGAGTCCGCCATGCCGGAATGGGGAATTACCACCCCATTCCGAGGTTGGCGGGGCGGTAATTCCCCATGCCGCCATGGCCCTTCCCCATTCCCATTTTTGCCCCATAGGGCTCAATGGGAATGTGGAAGGTGCTAATTACGGTACCGCAAATTGCGGTACCGTAATTAGCACCAAGGTCCCTTTGCGGGTCCCTACTTTAACGGCTGGTAAAACCAAAGGGACCTCGTAATTAGGCGCTAAGTGTTTAACGGCACCGCAGCCTTTTACGGCGCCATTAAACACTTAGCGCCTGGGTCATAATGGGGCTGTTGGTCTTCTAAAGTCAATGCAAAACTGCCAGGTTTGATCCAGTTTTGGCGCAAGAACTATTGGGGAGGACTAGTTGTTATGGGATCTCTCGATCATACCCATTTCCAGCTTTTTCTTTTACTCCCATTGAACAATTGTTTTCAGGTTTCTGGTAGCCTGTAGGGTTTCAATTGAATCACACTCCTTGATGGTGGTGTGATTTTGTGGAAGTTCCTGATACTCTTTCTGGTTTCTCAGAGACGACATCTGGGTATGCGTCGAGGAATTTCTGTAGATCTATGTGGTTTTGAACTAGAAGGCCTGGAGGCAATTTCACTTCCTGCCCTGTTATAGGTAGAGGAGTTTCTTGCCTTTAACACAAGCAGGGCGGTTTGCTGTTTTCCTTCCAAGAGTTGAGTTTATTTATAATTGGAAGGATTTCCTCTGAGCTGCCTGCTAGACTTTGTAGTGCCGGAAAAAAATCTGGCTCACACTTTATTCTGGATAGATATGATATGATATGGCATTTATAACACACCTATACACAAGTCTTTCAAGGCGCGATGAGGCAGGGGAGGGGAAACAGAGGGGGGACAAATATTCTAATAATAATAATAATTTTGCATTTATAAAGCGCTACAAACCCTCATGCATCTGAGCGCTGCTTATTATTACCCACAGTGTGTGGTGCTCATTTATCGACCTCAGAAGGATGAAAGGCTGAGTTTGGCCCTGCCGGGATTCAAACCTGCGTCAGCAGGCTCTGCAAAGATGTCAAAGCGAGCGCTCTACTCGCTGTGCTATCGGACCAGCCAGCAATCTTACTAGGCCTACTGACATTTAGATCGCGCAAGTACAGGGGAGAGGAGCGGGGAAAAGTGCTGGGGGTAGGGGAGGATGGGCAAGTGTGAGACATGGGATCAAAAACAACAAGTAAGGCGGCCAACAGGTGGCAAGTGCGAATGTTAAAGGTGCAGACAACAGGTGTCTAATAAGTGCAGGTAAGGGGACTGTAGGGTTGCAGATACAGACCTCAAGTGTAGGGGTTGCCAGGGGGTAGTGCAGGTGTGCAACCGGACGGGCAGGGACCTGGGCCCGAAATCAGAGGGTAACCAGTTGACCAGTGCAGTATCAGACAGGAGATAAGCAGGGGAGAGGAAGAGAGAAGGCATTAGCAAAGAGGAAGGTCTTGAGGTGCTTCCGGAACTGGAGATGGTTCTGCTTCAGAGAGGCAGGGAGGCTGTTCCAGAGGGAGGCGCCAGCCGAAGAAAGAGATCTGCCCCCAACTTGTTGCTTGGAAAAGCGACAGAAGCTCAAGGAGTTGGAGGTAGAGGAGTAAAGAGCTTGAGTAGGAAG
Organism: Ambystoma mexicanum; assembly: GCF_040938575.1. Taxonomy (NCBI): domain Eukaryota; kingdom Metazoa; phylum Chordata; class Amphibia; order Caudata; family Ambystomatidae; genus Ambystoma; species Ambystoma mexicanum. The sequence continues at coordinate 231,087,496 of NC_090932.1, read as the reverse complement.
ATATTTCTAAAGAGAGAGTTGGAGGTATTGCGGTCCCAGGCCCCAGAAGGCCTTGTGGACAATACAGAGCGTATTGAAGTTGACCCTTGCAGCCACTGGGAGCCAATGGAGAGCTTTCAGGGCTGGAGAGTTACGATCCCTGGGCTTGAGAACAAGGACAAGTCTTGCAGTCCTATTCTGGATGAGTTGTAAACGACTGACAGTAGAGGCAGGCAGATTTAAAAAGAGACTGTTGCAGTAGTCCATCCTAGAGAGAACGAGACCTCTGGAGACAGTGAGCTTCTGGGGGAAGGTGAGGAAAGGAAGAATACCTCTGAGAAGGTGCAGCTGATAATTTGACTTCTTAGAGACGTCAGAAATATTAGGAGAATGTGGAATCGAATATGACCCAGAGTTTCTTTGCCTCACAGGTGGGAGCAGGAAAAGGGCCAGGAGTGGGCCGGCCAGAGAGTGACAGGAAGGAAGGTGCAGGTGTACCGATGAGGAGGATCTCTGTCTTACCGTCATTAAGGCAGAGATCATTGGTGGCACACTCCTGGAATGCAGACAGTCAGTCCGGGATGAGAGCGGGAGAAGAGGCAGAAGAGGGGAGCCTGAAGGTGAGCTGAGTGTCTTTCCGCATAGCACTGACAGTTGGAGCAGAGAGCAGCAATAAGGTGGGCCAGAGGTGCCAGGTATTGGTTGAACAGCCAGGGAGAAAGATTAGACCCCTGGGGAACACCACGGATAGAGAGTGAGATTCAGGAGAGGAAGGACCCAAGTTGGACATGGGAGGGTCGAACCGAGAGGAAAGAGGTCAGCCAGGCCAGGGCCTGATCAGTGATACCCAGGTTATCATGGAGGCGATTGAGCAGGATGGCATGTTTGACCATGTCAAAAGCAGAAAAGAGATTGAGTAAGATGAAGACAGAGGGTTGATCAGCATCAAGGTTAGAGAGCAGGTCTTCACGGATGTTCAGGAGAGCAGTTTCCATGCCTCTGGCTACTCTGAAGCCAGACTGATGGACATGGAGACAACCATCAGATTCAGTGTGAAGATTAAGCAGGGAGATGGCCAGCTTTTCCAAGAGTTTGCTGAAGAAAGGAGTAATGGAGATCGGGCGATAGTTAGCCAGACAGTAGGGGTCCGCTGAGGGTTTCTTGAGAAGGCGGTGCACAAGAGGGTGCTTCAGAGGGGAAGGAAAGGTTCCAGTGGCAAAAGAGTGATTGCAGAAGTCAGGCAAGGCTGGAGCGAGGGTGTCAATGTGGTCCTTGATGGTTTTGGAAGAACAGAGAAGAACCTGTTTGACGAGACTTTCATAGATCGGACTTGTCTAGAGACCTCAGCAGGGGTGAACAGAGAAAAGGCAGAGAAGGTCGGAGGAGAGGTGGCCACAGGGAAGCCAGAAGTGGAGGAGAAGGTAGAGGGAGAAGGAGGAGTGGAGGAGAGGGTGGACAGGATGTCCTGGGTTTTAGAGATGAAATGAGAGGCTAGGACCGTTCAGAGGGCCTGGGAAGGGACAGAAGAGGTAGAGACTGCAGCAGGATTGGCCAGCACCTTGCAGATTTGAAAAGGGTTTGGTTGAGTTGATAGATGCCGCAGAGACGTGGGCTTGGGTGTGAGCTCTGATCTTGCTGAGGACAGAGAGTCGGTATTGCCTTTGAAGCAGGCGGCAGGCTAGTTTGTCAGAGGATGCACAAGATGCCAGCCATTTCCTCTCAGCCACCCTACACTTGTGTTTAAGGGTGACATGGTCTGAGGCATACCAGGAGTTGCACTTGGCTTTGGGCTTCAAGCGGCTCCTCATGATAGGGGCAAGTACATCAAGAGTATCAGAGATAGAAGAGTGGAGCTTGGAAAGGGCTATATCAGGATGTGAGCCAGTCAGGATCGCAAACAGAGGTTACTTATTAATTAACTTGAAAGTCAATGAATCAAGCATTACAGCCCAAACCCACCTAACTAACCTGACTGCCTTCCAGGCCGTTATCTTTATTGCCTCACATTCACCTGTCCCCCGAACGTTCAAAGCCCCTCCTCCCCCTCCAGTCCTTCCGGCATGTTTAGCACACCCCGCCAAACAATAGAATGATTAATAAAAATAGACAAGGGGAGGAGATTACTTACGGGGGAGTCCTTCCGTTCTGTCTCATCAGCCGAAGGGCATACATTCACCATTCTGTGACATATTCCGTCGGCAGACAACTGCCCATTGTTCGTACCAGTTCATGCTGGCTAGGTCTGCTCGTCACGGGACCAAGGCCTTGCTCCAGGAACCCCAGAGGTGAAGGAGCATTCCTGTCTCTCATTACTTTGCGTGTGTCAATTATCAAGTATGGTCTTCAGCTAACAAGGGGACAGGGAAATGTAATATAGAGTCTGCTAAAAAGAAAAAAATGTAGGGCATGCAGGACTATATAGTAGGGCTGGGCATATTCTTTACTGAATTTCTTATGGGCCATCATGATTCCTCCTGCAATAGAAATCCCCCTCCCTCATAATTTCCCTGTATGGAAATAATCATATATTTCTTTTCAAAATAATCATTTCCCCCCACATAGGTTAGGCTGGATACCATTTTGTTACTGATGTAAGGATGATGATATCTTGTCAAGAGATTCTTTTTGGTTGTGGGCAGTAGACAAATTACTTTGTCCCCCACCTCAAAGTTTTGTAGTTTGGCCATCTTGTTGTAGGGTTTCCCTTGTCAGACCTGGGCTGCATGGAAATGGAATTATCTCACAGTTCTCACATTCTCCATTTGCTCTCGGGTGTTTCGTACCAGGAGAAGGTTGCTGGTTTTCTGATTCTCCCATTCTTCCTGCATGATGTTGAGGACGTCTTGTGGGTTTCGCCCATAGACTAGTCCAGTGGAAGCCTGGAATGTCTTCCGTATGGCAAAGAAGGGTCAAGGAATTAAGTCGCCCCAATGTCTTCCCTCATCATTACTAGTCACTGTAGGACTTGCTTCAGCACCTGGTTGAAGGTTTTGGCAAGTCCATCAGTTTGGGGATGATATATCAAAAGCCGCAAGGTTTTTATGCTCATGAGGTCTTTCATCTCTCCCAGCAGTTTAGACATAGAGCTGCTACTTTGGTCCATCACAATTATATACTTGCTGCCGCCTCTCAAAGGTTCCAGGTGCCCCAAAATGTCCATACCTATTCGATTGATGGGTATTTCATTGATAGGTAAGGGTGCAGCATGGCCTTTGGCACATCGTCAAGAGAGGTCTCCTGACATATGGGACAAAACTATGCAGAATTGTTTGATGTGTGTGTACACTGCAGGCCAATTAAATCACCTCAATAACTTTTATTTATTCTTTTTTTCTTCCATATGTCCATCCTCAGGGGTGGACATATGGGACAAGAAAAGACTCAAAAAATGTATTGAGTGGATTTTACTGGGATGGTTCTGCTCCAATACAGCTTTCTGATACTGTTTTTGGACTAGTAGTTTGTTGTAATTGATCCCATCTCCCTTCAGGTTTACATCAACTCTGTATAAGAGATCACTTCTCTCTATGAAGTGAGGGAACATCACTGTCTTGCTTCCCTATTTTGTTACCAATGCTTATCAAGCCTGCTCCAACAAAAAATCCACCTTTTGGGCTTCTGCTAACTCCAATGATGCTAGGCCTGGTAGTTCCACTGAGGGTTGCCTCTCCCCCCTCTTGAGTCTCAGTTATCTCCCGGAATCCAGCCTCAGCCCTCTTACTGTTTTCTCTGCCATCAATCTCTTCTATCTCCAGGACCAATATCTTTTCACATACCAACTGGGCAATCTGCTGCCCTGGTTTTATTAAATAAGCATTGTGCCACAGGTTAAAGAGGACAATGTTCATGTCTCCCTGGTAGTCTCTGTCTATGACTCTGGCTCCCACATCTGGCATGTGTTTGTGTGCTAAACCCGACTTTTGGGCGATCCTTCCATAAGCAGGCACCTGAAACTTCCACCTGGAGACCAGTCTACACTAGAGCCTTTCCTTTTGGCAGGACCACCACCTCCTCACCCCCATATAGATCATAGCCGGTGGCCCTAGCTGTAGCCCTTTTAGGCAATCGGCCAGTCTTAATAATTTAAACTATTCTCAGCATTTTCTTGGGTCAAGGGTAGCCAATTCAACGATGACACCACTTGTCACAGATGGCCTTAAAATAGATTGTTTAAGGCGTTTTTATTAATAGCAATTTAAAAATGACTACAATACTTTTGAGACTGCAGGTAAACTTGACTAATAAGTATAACTAGTCCCTCAACCTCACATGGGCTCCACCCACCATAACCCAGGCTTTGCTGGGGCCGAGGGTTAGTGTGAATCCCAGAGATTGTCAATCCCTAATATGTAATCTATGATGGACCTAACTAAATTCCTCAAGGCTTCCTAAGGATGCCCTATACTAAGCATCTCACATTAATGGTCTCAGTGATGTTCTGAATGGTGACTGCCACACACTCTCCATCTCACTTCTTTTCCTGATTTTACCTCCTAACTCACTACTCCCTGTTTTACTCCTACTCCATCTCTTCTCTTCTCCCTTTCTTTCCCATCTAGCCCCTCCAGTCTTCCGACTCCCACTGTATTCCTTCTCACTCTCCTCCCTCCTCTCCTCTTTCTCTTTCCTCTTATGTCCTCCAGTCTTCTCACACTTCTCTTCTTTCTATCTCTACCACTTCCAGCCTCCACTGACTACTTCCTCCTACTACTAACCTTCCCCTACACAACTCGTTAGTCTCTCTCTCTCACCCCTTTCTCTATCCCTCTCTTTCAGTCTGTCTCTCTCTATCACCTTCTACTATTTCCCTCACACTTTAAACCCTCACAGTACACTAACTCCTTCCATCTTCTACACTCTCATCTTACAATAGCTCCTTCTACCCTCTACACTCACTGTCACATACAACCTCACAATCACAGCTATACTCTTTCCACTTGGTAGCACTCTCTCTCACATGCAATACCTCACCTGCTCTTTTATCCAACTTCTCCACAGACACCGTCCTTCGCTTGGTCTCATGGTCCACATACACACCCCCTGACCCCCCCCAAAACACCCTTCACTGTGTTTAATTTTTTATTGTATTTTATTGTTTGCTTGTTAGGTGCTTATACAATAAGAATATACTGTTTACCAAGTACCGTGCAAGTACCGCTTGGCCGCTGCTTGCTGTTCGTTTCTCTGTGGATTTTCTTTTTCACGAAAGGACATCGATTACCAGCAGGCTGTGCGGCAACCTTTAACACACCCCTTTGAAGGCGTGTATTTATTGAGACTCTCGCGCGCACCGCGCGCGTGCACCGTACCATCTACCGTGCAAGTACCGCTTGGCCGCTGCTTGCTGTTCGTTTCTCCATGGATTTTCTTTTTCACGAAAGGACATCGATTACCAGCAGGTGAACATCATACATGTATGGACTAAAGGAAGCTACTATATGAACCTAATTCCTTACAGCTATTTCTATCTTGTTTGTTTAGGCTGTGCGGCAACCTTTAACACACCCCTTTGAAGGCGTGTATTTATTGAGACTCTCGCGCGCACCGCGCGCGCGCACCGTACCAAGTACCGTGCAAGTACCGCTTGGCCGCTTAGCCGCGAATCTGCGGCGGTACATTTCTTGACTGATTTATTTATTTATTTTAAACTTGGTAAATTTTGCTTACTTTGCTCTCGCAATTCTGGCATTTTATAATGTTATGCTCAGTTTGTTTTATTGATTATGCTACATAACATCCGTGGTTAGCAGTGCCAATACGCACGTAGCACGTGAAAACTAACACATTGCTCTGTCTCTTCTGGAGCTGGCTTTCTTTTCATGCTCTCTTACACTCTGAAAACAAACATGCCTGAAGTACCTGATTTACCACTTACGCCAGCAAACAATATCTCTAAAGTTGCTGGAAAAGCCAAACGCATGGCCACTCGGCAAAGCATCACGCTTACACCGGTGCCCAAAACACCTCTATCCAAGCATGACATCCGCACTTTTTGTGCGCAGACTTCAAGTTATGTTCAGGCCACTGTGCTGGCCTCGGCCCAGTCAGAAAAGACTCCAAATAATACCCCCCCAATTCCAAAGCAAGTGCAGCTGTTACAATCTCTGCCTTTGCAAAACGAAGAACAGTGCATGTCGGACAATACCATTTTGCAAACCATTAAATCTCCAATCATCAATCAAAAACAATATGCACCCTTACCATCTGTGGCTGAAGAAGAAGACAACAATGAAGTGTTTTCTAATACACCGACATGTGCAACCAATACGATCCAGAATTCATCAGTGGTGTCAAATATACCCGATACCGAGCACCTTGTTCGATGGATTCTAGTGTTTCTTCAGTAGCCTCTTTTATTCAACCCACTCCTCAACGGCGCTTATCATCTTCTGAACGTCCGACAACATCTGCCAACAATGGCCTCTTGGAGATCACCTTCACAGCAGTAAACACCACAATCAAAAGTTTATACAGAATGTTCGAAACACTCGAGCAAAAAATAAACTATCAATCCAAGCAAAGTGACTTCGCATTTCAAAACCACGTCATACTACACAAAAATTAAGACGAATGATGAAAGTGAAAGCACGCCTAGCAATGAATGATGCCATACTAAAAAACGCATCTACTGATATTCAATCGAGTTCTACTATTCAACAAGCAGAAACAATAAGCCAAACCAGTGCAAAACCAAATGAGTTTCAAGTACCAACAGCAGCTGTTATGGTTCCTGCTTTAAGACAATGCAATACGGCGAAAGACACTAGGTACTCAGGTGACACTCTAATAGCTACTTCTGCGACTCAGACTCGATTGGTCCATCCACCTTCACACTCACCTTTGAACGCTTTGGTTGCCTTATCTGAAGAAGCAGAAGATACCCGAGTGAATGCTGTTCCTATCTCCAAAAATCTGCCGTTGCAATTTTTCACAGCTGCATCATCATCATCATTTACAAAATCATCCCTCAGTGCGATCTCTGACCGAAATCATATTTCTGAACGAGCTGAAGAAATCAAAGCAGCAGTGGACGAGTATTTACATCAACGTTTACAACTTCCCAATAACAATCACTCTAGACAAGCAGCAAATTGGGAATCGCATTCACAAATACAGGATGAAAATTACCCTGCAGAAATAAATTGGTCACAAGTAGCCCAATTGAATTATCATCCAACAGGAAAACGATCTACCTCAGCTAATGAGGTGCAGAATAAGAAGATAGTCCATTTTACAACACCTGAACAACCAATAAAAATGACACAGATAGGACCTCCAAAAAAAGAAACTAAGAATAACAAATTTCATGATTTCCATACTCTTATTTTGAAATGTCGAAATGCTCCGCATGCCCAATACGACTTGTCCAGAACAAGCATTCTTAACATATTTGGGGAACTACCAGTTTTGGAAGATATTTCATCATCTGACATTGACCAAGTGGAGTTTTTGTGCGATAGTAATCTCTCTATCGTCCGCCTATGGATTAGATCTGGTTTAGAGCTAAACACCCTATGGCGAGCAAAAATGGCCTTATTTGATATGGGATTTCTATTGGCACAAGACCCAGAAAGAAGCTACAACGAACAACAAGAGCAAAAATCAAATCAAAAACAAAATGCACAGGTCAATCAACGACAAGAAGAATGTACATGTGCCTTTTGCAACTTATCAGCCAAAACATAACCATCATTGAGCCCACCCAAACAAAATGTTTCCTTGATTTCATGGAATTCGCGAGGCTATGGACATTTACTGAACCAAGAGCAGAACTGCATAAACAACTTTGAAATTGTAGCGCTTCAAGAAACGTGGATCACACAGACCCCAATATGGGACGAGCATAACGTGGTACATCTTCCAGCAATCGCCTCCACAAAAGGACGACCTATGTCAGGCTTATTGGTGGCTGTCAGAACTACATCAGGCCTCAAACTCCATGCATGGGCCTCCCCAAACAATTTCATGCAGTTAGTCAAAATTTCGAGAGGTTGCGTGAATAATGCATTAATCAACTTGTATCGCAATCCAGCGGCAATTCCTGACAAAACATTTTATAAAGATCTATCTAGCCTCTTGGAAATAATCTCGAAAACCCCAGATATCCCAACCATCATACTTGCTGGCGATTTCAATTTGCATGATATGTCCACATCTAAAAAAAACCTATCACAAGATACTATTAGAGCTCAAAATTTTATGAGTGAGTGGAATCTATATATCGCGAATGGTTCTCTTCCAGGAGACATACCATCTCAACCGACGTGGCACAGAGGCAAATCTACAAGCATTATCGACTATCTATTTCTTTCTGAAGATATATTCATGAAGGCTCTAAAATTTGAAATCATCCAACAATCAACAAGTGACCACAATATGCTGCTGTTGACTTGGCCATGGACAGAATCCCAAGAAGATCCACAACATCGGATGATGCCAAATTTGCAAATTAATAATGCCAAAACAAGATTTAAATGGACCCAAGCCAAACTAAAATCAATGGAAAGAGAACTACAAGCACAGCTAAGTTCTCCTGCGTTTCAATCTTACCCAACAGTCTTGAATATGTTCAATGAAGTTCGCCATATACATCTTATTTCTTCAACAAAAAAACAAGCATGTCTACGATCACCAACTACAGCAGGTGAAATCTATTTACAGAAAAGAACTAAGATTGACGCAATTTCTGCCTATAGATCAGCAACAACGAGCGAAAAGAAGCTTAAAATGCAAATACAAGAATTGGATACGTGGTCACAAAGCCTCTATGTTTCAAAGAGACAGTGAAAATGTTATGTATCTAACCCGTACCAAAAATACATCTCAAATATGGTCCCTTTTGAATGAAACAGTTGTCCACAAGCAAGTCGACACACAACTAAATGGTGTTGCAGAGAGGGAATGGATAAAACACTTCTCTGAACTATACCAGGATGAAAACTTTGAGCATTATCAATATCTAACACAAAATAATGCATCCTGGAATCTTTATTTCCGTGGAAATCATCGAAGACTTCATAAATAAGTCCTCTTCATCTCGAGCTGCGGGACCTGATGGTCTAACAAACCAAATGATGAAAGATCATCCAAAATTGTGGGCTAGAATCTTAAACAAGATATTCCAACAAATTCTACACACAAAAATCATACCCACATCATGGTGTACGTCATTAATAGACCCAATTTTCAAAAACGGCAATCGTGGGGCCCCTTCTAACTATCGCCCCATCGCCCTTCTGGACACCCCGAGCAAAATATTTTGTCGATTTGTCTTGCGAGATTTCAATCAATGGACTCTGGAGACCCAACATCGAGACCCGAATCAAACGGGCTTTGTGCCAGGCATGGGAACAGCTGTCAATTTAATTACATTACATGCCCTAAAAAAACAAGCACATTACACCAAGATGCCTATATATTTTGCATTTATCGATTTACAGGCAGCGTTTGACTCTATTTCTAGAATCAAACTCATTAATAAGCTCATTGAAGAAGAATGCCCCCTACTTTAATTGATATTATCTATGCGTTGCATTCGGAAACATCAATACGTATTAGACTGTCAATAATGGGTCTGTTGTCTGCCTCTATTAGAACATCTAAAGGTTTAAAACAAGGCTGTCTATTAGCATCTGCCTTGTTTAATTTCTATATTCAAAATATCAAGAAGATTTTCAGAGAAGTACCATCAGATTCTCCTAAGTTAAACAATGTGATCATACAAGCTCTTTGGTATGCGGATGATCTTGTCCTTATATCAAAAACCCCTAGTGGCCTGCCAAGACTCTTGACAGCTTTGTCTCAATATTTTGACCTAAACGAACTCATCATGAATTTAAAAAAGTCACAAGTAGTACAATACGTTCCAAAAGCTTCTCTGAGCAATAAAATGAACTGGAAAATCAAAGATGTTAAACTTGATATTGTTCAGAATTACACATATTTAGGATGGCTTTTGATGATGTTCCTAACATTGTCACCCAAAAGCTCATCGTTGTAAATAAAGTGATCCCAGCCATATCGCAAACCAGGATAATCCTATTTAAATTTGGCAAATTTTCAATAGCCCCGGCAATCCAGTATTGGTGACAAAAAATCACGCCTACTCTTCTTTATGGTCTTGGAACCAGAACATTTATTGAAAACTCATTTTTTGAAAAAATTGAAGCAAAATACTGGCGACAATCATTAAGAGTTCCGATATGTACACCTGGGCCCTGGTTACGATACGAGCTGGGACTCACATCTTTACATGCCAGATATCACTGGCAATTATGTGCGTTTTTCAGGAAATGTATAATTTATGATAAGAATAACACCTTGTTGGCAACTGTATCAGCCTATATGTTCTAAACATCGCTTCACTCAAGAATGGACAAAGAATGTAATATCAATACTGGCCAAGGCTGAAGCCACTCTTGAAATGTTGATTAATAATCTGGATCATGCCAAAAAAAAGATCTTCATGCAAGACTGGATACCTACTCGCGCTAGCTGTCTTTCATACAAACATTTCAATGCGCAAGCATTTCTGGACAAAAAAATGGGAGTAACTGAAACCTATTTGCTTAAAGCTCCAAATCCCAAAACACGCTCAGCGATCCTACGTTTACGCTTGAATTTATGGCCTACTCGGGACATTCAAGCGCAGAGAAAACAGCTAAATTTGAAAAAAATGACTGTCGATTTTGCCTTAATCCTTCTTTTCAAGAAACACTTGAACATCTTGTTATGAAATGCACTGCGCTATGCAAACTGAGAGATATACACTATGCTAACCATTTGCTCTATATGTCCTATGTATTACCAGAACACAATGGTTAAAAACACTTACAACTGAAAATATGAGTTTATACATAGCAACAACCAACTTTCTGAATGCTTTAAAGTTAGAAGCCAGACCCATCCTCACTGAAATGTAATAAGAAGAAATTAAGTCTTCTCAGATGACCTGTGAACAATGGCTTGAAATATGCTATGTCATGTTATGTTATGTTATGATTTATACATATTTGCTGTGTTTTAATGTTTTAGGTTGGTTAAGTATTACATGTGTGTGTATTTTTGTGATTCTGTGTTTTTGATGTATTGCACATCTTATGAATGGTTAACTATTTGAAAAACTGGTGAAAATGAATTAAGTATCTGTTAACCTTTTTAACAAACTGTTTAAGAAATTTTCCTTTTTTTCTTTTTTGTATAAATTGAAAAGTTGAGTAATCAGCTAAATCAATAAAAAAAATAAAAATAAAAAGAATATACTGTTTCAAAGCGCCCACAGGGTATGGAGGGAGGGTGTGAAATACAATTACAACACATTGTTAAGAGCAGAGGAGGAAGAGGAGGGAGGGACGGACCTACTATCCCTTGTGAGTAATCAGAACATGCAAGTACAGAAAGGAAGAAGGAAGAGGGGGTAAGTGCTGGGGAGTCCAAGCTCAGTCCAAGACAGCCTTGTGTATGATGCAGATAGATTTGAAGTTAATCCATGAAGCAACCGGGAGCCAGTGAATACTTTTTAGAGCAGGAGAGATGCAGTCGCTGAGCTTAAAGCAAAGGATAAGTCTAGCTGCCCTATTCTGGATAAACTGAAGGGGTCGAAGAGTGGTAGAAGGCAGATTCAGAAGAAGAATGTCACAGAAGTCAAGTCTTGAGAGAATCAGGGCTTCAGTCACATTGAGCATCTGAGGGAAAGTGAGAAAAGGTCAAATTTCTTTGACTAGGAAGAGCTGATAGTTGGACTTCTTGGCAATGTCCAGAGTGTGAAGTGGGAATGAGAGAGAGGAGTCAAAGATGACTCAAAGGTTTCTGGCTTCAGTTGAGGTGTAGTGGGGGGGGGGGCAAGGAGGAGGGCCAGAGTGAGGGAAAGAAGGAGGGGGCAGGGGTCCCCATGGGAAGGATATCAGTTTTACAGGCGCTGAGCCAGAAATCATTGGAGGCGCCCCAGTACTGGATAGCAGATAGGCAGTCATGGATGATGGAGGGTGAAAGAGGGTCAGCAAGGTGTCTGAAAAAGAGCTGTGTCTCATCTGCGTAGCACTGGAAGTTGGAGGAGAAGGTGGAGATGAGGCATGCAAGGAGAGCAAGGTAGATGTAAAAGAGCCCGGGAGAGAGTATAGATCCCTGGGGCACACCACGGGAGGAGATGGAAGTAGGAGAGGGCAAGGGGCCCAGGATGACTTGGGAAGAGCAGTTAGTGAGAAAAGAGGACAGCCAATCCAGTGCCTGATCCAAGATATCAAGTGTATCATGGAGCCTTTGTATGAGGATGTCAAATGCAGAGGAGAGATCGAGAAGGCTAAGGGCAGCATGGCAATTGGAGTCCTGATATGTGGGCAGTTCTTCACGAGTGTTCAGAAGAGCAGTTTCCGTGCCTCTGGATGCTTGGAATCCAGATTGATGGTCGTGGAGACCACAAACAAGTTCAGTGAGAGAGTTAAGTTGGGACCTTCGGGTCTTTTATAACCATGAGTTCCTGTGTCAGCTCTCCCCCCTGCCACTCAATTGAATCTGTGTTCCACTTACTCTGAGTCCAAATCGCCATCTGTATTTTGCAACTGGGCTTGGTTATGGCAGTGCAATGCTACATAAGCCCCCTTATCCCCATACCCTTTTGGTGCACAGCGATATGAACAGTCTCTGGTATTTCCTCCAATGTATGAGTTCACTGTTCCTCTCACTCTGAGCTGCAGTAAGTAGCCCTTCCCTCTTTTGATGGGTGCCGGAGTGTTAGAATCCATCTGGAAGTAATCGGCTTTCTCCAGCAGTCCGCTTGGCTATCCCGGTGCTGCATGGTATAATGGTCCTTGTCGTACTGAAATAAAGGAAAGAGAACTTGGGCTAGAATTGAGGGTGCAAGGCATTGGGTAATTGACAGTGGTACCAGAATCAACTTTCACATTACATATGGGTGGGTTCAGGGACTGGGGCCCTCGCAACTCCCTCACTATGCCTCAGGATAAACTCTTGCATATGCCCTAGTAGACCACCTACTCATGGTCAGGAGGGATCCTTTCCCTCACTGACCTGTTCAAGCCCCCCGCCCTGTCTCAACACAGAGAAAAATGTTCAATCCAAATGGGTTCAGGAATAATGGTTTCTAATTGATTAGAGAAATTATGACTAGGACCATGAATAACCGTTTTCCAAAATCATCTAGTAACATCAGATGATGCCACCAATTTACGTTTTTTCCTTGCTTTTATTTGAATTGCAGCTCTTCTGTTTGAGGAACATTCTTTATACTGTTTAAATTTGAGAGCAGCTAAAAGCTCTTTTTTCACTTTCTTACAGCAGTAATGTAACCAAGATTTATGGGGCATAAGGGCCGCAGAGTTTTAGTACAGGACAATAAAGCCAAACTAATGTTGCATATAAGTCTGTTAAAACTATCTACCAGTACATGAGACTCCAACTTGGCAAACATTTCTAGGATTAAGTTAGAATTTAAAATGAAAAACCATTTCATCCTATGAAGATTGAAAGTTACATTTTCTTTTGGGTGCATTCTTCCTCAGTCAATGGGATGTCGAGGGCCAAGCTCAACCCAGGAGGCCATCTTCAGATTCTGACCCCATCGGGATGAGAGTTGGTGTAATGTAGCCTTGCTCCCTTAGGGGTGGTAGGAGGGTGCATGTGAATACATGAAAGATACCAATGCTGGAGAACTGGAGTTACAGTTAAGCAATATACTCCTTCTCCAGCATTGGATCTTTCATGGATTCACATGCTTTGAATAGATTGCCACAGCAGTTAACAATTTGTAACAGGAGGGGTAAAGGAAGAAGGCATACCTTATTGAAACAAGCGTTGTAGGACGGCTCTTACCACCCTTGCTTCAGCTTCTCTTTGTCCCTCCATGCAGTAATGGTTGACGAAGGTGTGCAGAACTGCCCAAGTTGCCACGCGCCATATGTCCGACAGGGGGACCGCTGCCCATAGAGCTGTCGAAGACCCCACTTCCCTAGTGGAATGAGCACGAACGGGTCTTTGCAGTGGTCGCCTGGCCTGGGGGTGCGCTGTGGAAATAGCGGTGGAAACCCATCTGGTAATACCTTGCTTTGAAATCAGCCAACCTTTGTTAGGAAGGCCTAAAGTCACAAACAGTTGACATTTTTGTCGAAAGTCTTTGGTTTTATCTATGAAGAACTTCAGGACTCTTCGAAGGTCGAGCGAATGTAGAGCTTGTTCAGCCGGTGTGGACGGATGTGCAAAGAAAACCAGTAGGGTTACTTCAGTTTGGAGGTGGAATAAACATAGGGTTTATTTTTAAGATGGCCTTGTTTTTCTCAAACAATAGATACAGAGGTTTTAACAGATAGTGCATGTAGTACTGACACCCGTTGGAAGGATGTGATTGCTACTAGAAAAGCTGTCTTCCAGGACACAAACTTTATGTCCGCAATCGCATGGGTTAAAATGGGGGCTTCATCAGGGCTGACAGCACAGTGTTTTACGCTCCACTAAGGTGGCGTTTTCTTTGGAGGGGGGATGAGTGCGGAATATACCCCTCATAAATTGCTTAACAATGCAGGTCGGAAAATGGGAGTCTTTCCTTGCTTCCTGGTGTATCTAGAGATTGCCGCCAGATGCACTTTAATGGATGAGTGAGACAAACCGTCTTTTGCCAATTGCAAAAGGTATGGTAGGATTTGGTGAGGTTCCACGTCTAACGGATTTACTTGTTGTTGGGAGCACCAAGCGCAAAATCGATTCCACTTGTACACATATGACTTGTTGATGGACTCTGCTCTGGCAGCCTTTAGGATGTTTCTGCACTCTTGCATGAGTGGGATGTGTCTGAACTCGATGAATTCAGGAGCCAAGCCTTTAAGTAGAGTACACCTGGGTTGTGTTGTCTTACCTGCTGGTTGCATATAGCCAATAGGTTGGGGTCTTGACCCAGAGGGATTGGACGGTCCTGGGACAGGTGAAGAAGTTCTGAGAGCCACGGTTGTCTCGCCCATGTCGGAGCGTGCACTTGTATGTTGCAATCATTTGCAGGACTATGCGTATGACCTTCGTTGGGAGAAAGGCATAGGTGAACATTCCCTCACATGACATTGCGAATGTGTCTCCTAGTAATTGATGGTGAGGATACCTGCTCACGAACCGCAGGCATTTTTTGTTCTCCCATATGGCAAACAAATCGATGGACGGTGTTCCCCAGTGGTTAAAGATTTGTTGGAGCTTCCTGTCCGCTAGTTGCCATTCGTGTGACTGGTTGTTGGCTCTGCTGAGTTGGTCTGCAGTTTCGTTTTCCTTTCCCAGAAGGTGAAATGCTTGCAGTTGCATGTTGTTTTCTATGGCCCAGTGCCACAACTGTTGGGCTTCCCTTGAAAGTGCCCTTGATCTTGTGCATCCCTGTTTTCGCACATAATACATTGTGGTTGTGTTGTCTATGAACACTTGTACGACTTTCCCTTTGAGCACTGGTTGGAATGAGCGAAGGGCGTGTGCTACTGCCTTGAGCTCCAGTATGTTGATGTCGAGTTGTGTCTTGGTCGGGGACCAATGGCATTTTACTGATAAGTGGTTTGCGTGCGCTCCCCATCCTGTAAATCAGGCATCCGTGACTAGGGTTTCCTGAAATCGGAGATCCCTGAACGGGACTCGTTTGGTGATGTGGGCTGGTGTGAGCAACCACCCCAAGCTGTCTCTGAGTGACGTTGTTACTGTTATCTTGTCGCTGCATGTTCCCGTTAGTTGGGACCACTGGTCCACTAGGAATTCTTGTATTGGTCTAACCTGCAACCTGCAGTGTTGGATTAGTGGAATGCAGGAAGACATGGTGCCTAGGAGTTGCATGAGGGTTCTGACTGTGATCCTGGCTCCTTGGATGAATTTCATGACTAGGCGGGTTATGGACGCTGCCCTTTCCACTGAGGGCGCAGACGGCCCTTGTTGGTGTTGAACTGTGCCCCTAGGAATGCTAGTTTGTTTGATGGCCTGAAGCAGGATTTGCTTGGATTTATTGCAAAGCCTAGGTGCAAGAGGGTGTCGGACACCTGTTGGATCGCTGTTTCCACTGGAGCTCGTACTAAACATCGTCGGGATATGGATACACATGATATTACTTTCTTCTGAATGACACGGCTATGGGGGCTAGGCATTGTGTGAATGTTCTTGTGGCCAAGGAAAGACCAAACGGGAGAACTTTGAATTGATAGTGATTTGTGCCCACGACAAATCTTAGGAATTTTCTGTGGCTTTTGCGAATTGGAATGTGGAAATATGCATCTTTGAGGTCTAGTGATGCCTGTCATGATGCCTACCCCCAGGCATCCGGACCAAGCCCATCAGCCCCGGGTGCAGGCATCTAGACATTCAGTAAAACCTCAGAAGCCCCGGCTAGGGGCTATCTGGGTTCAGTTCTGGCGCCTTAGGCGCCAGGCTCATAGTAGGAATCAGTCATGGCGCCTAAGGCGCCAGGCTCATAGTCATTACTTACCTCAGGCAGACCATGCTGCAAATGACTCCAATCCAACATGAAGCCTGAAAGGGACTATTTTTCTACCGGGACTATTTTTTACTCGGGTGTGGTTCTAGGGACTTCTTACCTGGGACTACTTTTGAGGCTATTTAAACCACGCCCGACCAGCAACACACGCTTCGCATTATTCTGCATCCAGCAGCGTAACACTCACCGTGCCTGCAGCCTGCATCCAGTCTTCTGCCACGTCCGCCTCGAATCCGGAGCTCCTAAAACAAAGAGGAAAGAAGGACAAGGTTAGAAAACGAATTTATTTCTATTCCTCACCTGATTCTGGATCCATCTTGTCTCCGGACCTGTAAAGAACATCATTTCTGCACGCGCCGCACCTCCAGCTGCAGCGCCGCGCCATACTCACCAGTCTTCACAGCATCTTTCGGGTCGGCGCTGCCTCCATCATTTCTTCGCCGAACTTCGGCACCTAGGAGACAAAAGAAAACCACAAGGTGAGCCGAGGGAACCAACAAATATAATTCTTACCACCATAAACTTACCTGATTTACCACTGGAGGCATCCTTTTGTGACTCTCCATATTTTCACGTGCCGCATCTGTAAAGAGAGACAAAACAACACGTTTTCCTCGTGCAACATTTACCGGACAGCGCCGGGTAATACAGGCTCTTTCTTACCTGAGCGCCACAAGAGCATCTTTTCACGAGCCAGCTGCAAGACAAGAAAGGAAGGGGGGAACAAGAGTGAACATCGGACATATTGAACTCTATGAACTTAATACTTACTGGTCCTCACCAGGAACCTCAGAGTCAATACTCTCCGGAACTCTTTCGAGCCTTCAAACCAGTAAAGTAACTGGAATCGACGCACCCCTGCAAATCCACACAGGATGGAGAGCTCATCTTTCAAGAATATAAGTAGAATATTTCTACGGGTTAAGCAGACAAGATTAGGAGGGCAGATCCAGTCAGTCATTGCTGCACTACGCATCACGTGGGTGGAGACCGCAGCTGTCCGGGTCCGACCGACGCCCCTGTGGGAGCCAGGTGAGCGTAACAGAACACAAAGCGTATCTACAAATCCCAACCCGGGCGTTACGGAAACCTCAGAAACCGACCAACTAGCCCTATTGTTAGGGGAACTTAGGGCAGAAGTGCACTCCGCGCGCCAAGAGACTAATGCCCTCAGGAGAGAACTGATTGTGTCAAAGGAGCGCACTGATGATCTTGCTAGACAATTACTGCAAAACCAAGCTGGGCAAACACCATTACCTGAACTCGGGGGGAATCCAACTCCTGTTTCATCGAGCAATCCTGTGCAAGTGGTTCTACCAGGGAGCATTCCTTTAGCTCCACCCGAACGTTTTGCTGGGGACCCAAAAAGGTTTGCCGTGTTTATGAACCAATGCCGCTTGCACTTTTTATGCAGACCTGGAGCTTTTCCGAACGACCAAACCAAAGTAGCCTTTGTACTATCATATCTTAGTGGCAGCGCAGCGGATTGGTCAATTCCATTAGTTAACCAGGATGACCCTCTTCTTTGGGATTTTCAAGGTTTTCAATTGAGCACGGAAAGACTATTTGCCAGACATTCACAGGGACAGGCCATGGATAACGAACTTTTATCATTACGACAAGGTAACCAGGATCTACTAACCTATATCGCCACTTTCAATAGGTTAGTGGTGGAAACCGGAGGGCCAGAGGTAAAACGAATTACATTATTTCATCGTGGACTTCGGGGTGAACTCAAAGACGTTTTGGCCCAAGTTGTGAACCCACCTCAGGATTGTGCAGAATAAATAGACTTAGTGGTCCAGTTAGACCACCGACTTCAGAATAGAAAGGCTGATCGAGCTAAGTTCGAGAATCGGGTATTGGTTAAACCCAATGTTACCCTCAAAGGATGTATCAGGACTGATGCAGACCGATGCAGGGACCCTTAACTCAAAAGGAAAGAGAAAGAAGACGGCAGATGCAATTGTGTCTGTACTGTGGGGCCTCAGGACATTTTCTACGGGATTGCCCTATAAAAACATCTAAAAAAGTAGTCGGAGTTGCTGATAAAAATCAAACAGAGCCTGATTCGGAAAACGACCACGCCCGACAAGCGTAGAGATCCGCTTGCAGAGCTTGAAGAAGGATACTCAGACCTCGCACTTCATCATACCAATGGTCCTTATAGATCCAAGGCAGCCATCACATATGCATGCAGTGAGGGCATACATTGATAGCGGGGCCATAGGAAACTATGTGGACCACGAGTTGGCTTCTAGGATGAATCTATCTCTCTGCAAAAAGACCACTTTGGATGTCATCACCACAGTCGATGGAACTGAAATTGCCTCTGGGCCTGTAACTCATTCCACCGCAGAGATGACACTATTGGGTCAGGATGGGCATCGAGAGACTATTGTGTTTGATTTAATCAAAGCCCCGCAGTTCCAAATAATACTGGGGATACCTTGGTTGGAAACACATAATCCTTGTATTGATTGGTGAGAGAAGAGAATAACCTTCCCGGATTGTGCACATACTTGTTACCCAAAATAAAACTTGAACCAAGGCCTGGCCACAGTCGCTACTCCAGTCATGCAGTTACCTCAGGAATATCAAGAATTCTAGGATGTTTTCCAAAAGGAACAGGCAAACACCCTACCACCTCACAGATCATACGATTGTCAAATCGATCTCATACCCAGTGCACAACCTCCATGTAGTAGGATCTACGCCCTTACGGAACCCGAAAACCTTCAACTACGACAATACTTGGACCAATACCTTGCTAATGGCTTAATTCGTCAACCCAAGTCCCCTGCATCTTCAGCTTTGTTCTTCGTGCCTAAAAAGGAAGGTGACCTCAGAACGTGCATGGACTACCACGCATTAAATCAGATCACGGTTAAGAACCGATACCCATTGCCTCTGATCCCTGAATTACTAGACCAAGTAAAGGACGCTTGCATCTACACTAAATTAGATCTCCGAGGGGCATATCATCTGGTACGTGTAAAGAAAGGCAAAGAATGGAAGACTGCTTTTCGCACTAAGTACGGGTTATTCGAATACCAGGTGATGCCCTTTGGGTTGTGCAATGCACCAGCAGCCTTCCAGTATTTTATGAACGATGTCCTTCGTGAACTCATTGACGTCTGTGTTGTTGTATACATAGACAATATTCTAGTGTACTCCTCTTCAGAATCAGACCATGTGAAGCACTTTCGTGCAGTCCTTGAGAAACCACGCCAGCACAAGTTATATGCAAATTTTGAAAAATGCGTTTTTCACGCTACGGAAGTTGAATTCCTTGGATTTATCCTGACTCCAAAAGGTGTCCGAATTGACTCTCGAAAGGTGGACGCAATCATCAAGTGGCCATCACCCAGTTCAGTTAAAGGGGTATAAAGCATGCTCGGATTTGCTAATTTCTACCGCAGATTCATTCCGGATTTCTCACATGTTGTACACCCTATCACAGCACTTTTGCGAAAAAACAAACGCTTCTTGTGGACCGAAGAAGCTGAAAAGGCCTTCAAAGAGCTGAAAGCGAAATTCACGTCTGACTTGTCTTAAAGCATCCACGCCCCGAACTTCCATACATAGTTGAAACTGATGCATTCAGTTTAGCCGTGGGATCTGTCATGTCCCAGAAGGATCCTGAAACCGGTCAACTTCACCCAGTAGCATTTTGGTCCAGAAAGTTCTCGGCACCCGAGTTAAACTATGCGGTTACCGATAAAGAATTATTAGCCATCAAATCTGCCTTCAAGGCTTGGCGGCATTATCTTCTCTGCGCCAGGCATACCATTACGGTAATTACCAATCACCAGAACTTGCAGTATTTAAAAACAGCCAAGGCCCAATCGTCGCGTCAACTTCGATGGGCATTGTTCTTTGCCGAGTTCGATTTCGTGATCACTTATCGACCAGGTTGTAAAAATGGCAAGGCAGATGCCTTATCCCGAATAGGGATGGGAGAAGCATATGCGAACCCGGAACCGGTGCCTATAATTTCAGAACAAAGAATTCTTGGCATAACCGCTCTACAGACACTAGAGGATATTCAAGTAAAGATCCAACAACTCTTCAATCCAACAGCCCTGCAGGACTGGGTGAAGAAAGGCCTGGACTACTCAGTCATCAATGACCTACCTTATTATCAAGGGCGACTATTTCTACCACACAAGGAACTACAAGAACTAGTCATCTCCAATTATCATGACACCCTGATGGAAGGACACCCAATATCGCAAAAACTGAAGCTAAAATTAAGAGACAATTCTGGTGGCCCACCTGGCGAAAAGACGTAAAGTCATTTGTAATGTCTTGTGGCATTTGCGCCCAAAACAAAAGTCAGAAGAAAAAACCAGCTGGCCTCTTACAACCTTTGGATATTCCACCTACACCATTGCACACCTTATCGTTAAGACTTTATTACAGATCTACCTACATGTAATGGATTTAACACCATTCTAGTTATTGTGGATCTTTTTTCAAAGATGGCCCACTTTATTCCTCTAAAGGGATTACCATCTGCTTCAATTCTGGCCAAGGAGTGCCTCGAAAACATTGTTCAAATACACAGATTTCCTTCCGTATTGGTCTCTGACCGAGGTAGTCAATTCATTTCACATTTTTGGAAGAAATGTTGTCAACTGGCGCAAATCGACGTGAGGTTATCAACCAGTCACCATCCCCAGACCGATGGTCAGACGGAGAGGACCAACCAGACCCTTGAATAGTACCTACGTTGCATGCTACACCAGACCGAAAGTAATTGGAAAGATATTTTATGGATTTCCGAGTATGCATACAATAACTCTGTACATTCAGGAACCGGACAAAGCCCCTTTTATACCATATATGGACATCACCCTCGAACCTCAGAACTAGATTCGCCTCAGCATTTATAAATGCCTGCAGTTAGTCATTTGCATTCTACTATTACACAAGCCTTTAAAGAGGCAACAGAACATTTGAAACAAGCAAAAGAGAAATATAAGAAAAATGCTGATCAACATAGAAGTGAAACTCCACAATACCAGATTGGGGATCAAGTTTGGCTGGCTAAAAAACACATACCTCTGAAGGGAACTCAGACTTTTAACCCTAGATATTTGGGAGTGCTGTCATGATGCCATGATCCGGACCAAGCCCATCAGCCCCGGGAGCAGGCATCTAGACATTTAGTAAAACCTCAGCAGCCCCGGCTAGGGGCTATCTGGGTTCAGTCCTGGCGCCTTAGGCGCCAGGCTCATAGTAGGAATCAGTCCTGGCACCTAAGGCACCAGGCTCATAGTCATTACTTACCTCAGGCAGACCATGCTGCAAATTACTCCAATCCAACATGAAGCCTGAAAGGGACTATTTTTCTACAGGGACTATTTTTTACTCAGGTGTGGTTCTAGGGACTTCTTCCCTGGGACTACTTTTGAGGCTATTTAAACCACGCCCGACCAGCAACACACGCTTCGCGTTATTCTGCATCCAGCAGCGTAACACTCACCGTGCCTGCAGCTTGCATCCAGTCTTCTGCCACGCCCGCCTCGAATCCGGAGCTCCTAAAACAAAGAGGAAAGAAAGGGACAAGGTTAGAAAACGAACTTATTTCTATTCCACACCTGATTCTGGATCCATCTTGTCTCCGGACCTGTAAAGAACATCATTTCTGCACGCGCCGCACATCCAGCTGCAGCGCCGCGCCATACTCACCAGTCTTCACAGCATCCTTCGGGTCGGCGCTGCCTCCATCATTTCTTCGCCGAACTTCGGCACCTAGGAGACAAAAGAAAACCACAAGGTGAGCCGAGGGAACCAACAAATATAATTCTTACCACCATAGACTTACCTGATTTACCACCGGAGGCATCCTTTTGTGACTCTCCATATTTTCACATGCCGCATCTGTAAAGAGAGACAAAACAACACGTTTTCCTCGTGCAACATTTACCAGACAGCACCGGGTAATACAGACTCTTACCTGAGCGCCACCAGCAGCCACAAGAGCATCTTTTCACGAGCCAGCTGCAAGACAAGAAAGGAAGGGGGGAACAAGAGTGAACATCGGACATATTGAACACTATGAACTTAATACTTACTGGTCCTCGCCAGGAACCTCAGAGTCAATATTCTCTGGTACTCTCCCGAGCCTTCAAACCAGTGAAGTAACTGGAATCGACGCGCCCCTGCAAATCCACACGCAGGATGGAGAGCTCATCTTTCAAGAATATAAGGAGAATATTTCTACGGGTTAAGCAGACAAGATTAGGAGGGCAGATCTAGTCAGTCATCGCTGCACTACGCATCACGTGGGTGGAGACCGCAGCTGTCCGGGTCCGACCGACGCCCCTGTGGGAGCCAGGTGAGCGTAACAATGCCAGGAAGTCGCCATCCTTTATGACTATGATTTCTGTCAGGATGACCATTTTGAATTTTTGTTTCTTGAAATATTTGTTCAGACCTCTCAGGTCCAGAATTGGTCTCTGTGAGTTGTCTGTTTTTTTGACTACGAAGAATCTTCAGTAGGTGCCCTTACACCTCTGCTGCTTCGGAACCTTTTTGATTGTGTTTTTTGTGAGCAGGTTTTCTACTTCGCAGTTCAAGATGCGCAAGTGTGGTTGGTGTTGAAATATTGGGGGAATTGGAGGAGGGGTTCCTTGAAAGTCTATGGCATGCCCACTTTGTATGATGTATAACACCCAATTGTCTGTGGTTACTTGTTGCCACTGCTGTAGATGATATTGTAGGTTGCCCCCCACTTGCTGCAGTTGGGCCGTGGGTGCAACTGGTTGATGAAAGTCAGGCTTGTTTTGCTGCCTACCCCTAGAGGTGGATGTTGTCTGTCGGCCTCTTGGAGCTTGCTTGTAGTCTTTTTGTTTGTATGGGTACACCCGGCGATACCCCTGGGAGTATGTTTGTGAATATGAGGTTCTCCTCTGGTACCCTTTGCCGCCTTTGTTTGTTGTCGTGGAATGACCCGAGGCTCCTCTGAAGGAGCAAAAAGTGCATCCAACTGTTAGCGTGGTAAGCGATCTTGCTGAATCTGTATCCGCTTTTATGGCTTTAAGGGCATCGTCAATTCTGGGACCAAAGGCATGTCTAATACCTTTGACTGACAATATGCCCTGAAATCTGTGCAATTTAACCATGCCTGTTTTTGCAGCACAACACCATTACTGACTTTTTTAAACCCAGTCTCCGCTTTATTGACTGCTATGTTGATTGCATGATTGGAGGCGTCTTCCCCTTCTCGCAGGATGTGTAGACTCTGCTTTTATTTATCTTCGCAAGTACTCTAATAGCAGGGCCATCCGGTTCCACATCTCACGATCGTACCTTGAGAGTATTGCCAGTCAATTTGCTGCTTATATTGTCGTGGATCCTATGGCTAGAATTTTCTTGTCAAACGCATTTTGTTTCCTGCTGTGGAACTGTGCATTTTTTACCTTGTGTATTAGATTTTCTGCACGCTGCCGCTGAAACCACCGAGTCGGGGGTTGGTTGGGATGTAAGGCATTCTAGGGATACCTCTTGTGCTTTCATTTTTTTTCTAGGTGGCCTTTTAATGCTGGTACTGAGAACCGTTTCTTCATGAGTAACAGCCCTTCTTACCAAACATGGTCCAGAATGGGGGTTGACATTACCACCTTTCTGTGCTTGTGCATTAAATCGAACAGGAAACAATCTTTTTTCTGCTCCGAAGGAACTAGGCCAAATTCTTCAGAAGCCTTTTGGACTGTGTTGTGGAATGCAGTTATGTCATCAGGTGCCGACTGTCAGGATTGTTCTTCAACATCTTGGTATAGACCCAAAGAGGCAGAATTGTCAGTGTCCCCGTTGTCTCCCTCATCGTCTGTAGTAGAGAACTGTAGTTCTCTTTCCCCTTGACTGTAAGGTGAATGTTGTGATCTTGGAGAAGACCCTTATGTTCTAGTTGGAGAAGGCCCTAGTGTTTTAGCAGAGCTGTGCCGTCGCTTGTGCTTAATAGGTTTGATAGGTGGCCATTGCAGTGAGGTTCTACGCCTGGTGGGGGTATTACCTCTTGGTTAATTAAGTTGGCCCCTTGTAGTTGTATCCGACGTGCGTAGTTCTCCTGAAGGGTCTGTTTTGTTATTGGGTGCCGAGGTTGTCGACGACAGTTTGGTGGCCGCTGACGTTGATGAAACCAATGACGATGCTTTAATAGCCCTCGAAGATGAGTTGGTCATGGACGATCATGGTCCTGATGTCAACGGTTTTTGAGTGGCGGCAGGGAATCGTCACACTCATTGACAGAGTGTTTCTCTTCTTGGCGAGGTCATCTACGGACGGACACATTTTTCAGTTTTTATTTCTTTTTTCTTTTTACAAGTAGCAGAAGAAGAAAACATTCTGTCCTCTGACCTAGCCCCTTTTAAAGTTTTTGGCCTGTAATGTTTTTCCTCTGCCACACTTCTAGTGGATTCAGCCTCTGAAGGGGGGTATCTGCCCTCATTCAACCAAAGGGCTAGTCTCCTGTTTCTATCCTTGAGGGTTTTTGTCCTAAATGAGGCATACATTCCACAATCCCCCTGGATGTGATTTGTATATCGACAATAAATGCATTTCAGAATGCTTGTTTCCCTCAGATACATTTTTTAATTCCACATGACTAGCATGCTTTGAAAAGAGCTGTATGCTTTTGTCCGTATTTGAAAGGTAAACACACTTATAAGGCTCTGGCAAGCCTGTGGAGGGGCCATTGAGGGACAGCCTCCATAGCTGGCTGCCCATCTGGCCACCACTCCACCCTGTGGGGTATCTAGAACCTCCCCTCCTCCCCTCCTCCGGAAGCGGAAGGGACATCCCTGGGGCCAGCCACATCCGGCTATGGGATCCGGGAGCAGCTATAAGGCGGAGGCTGCTTATGCTCATTCACTTGGTTGCAGCTTCCCCTGCCCCCTCTGCTTTCACAGGTTTTGTGCGCAAGGAAGCCTGGGTTGCGTTAGCGGGCGATGTGGAGCAAGTTAAACTGTGCTTTATCAGTATTGAGGACTTGGTCAAAGTGTACTTGCATATTGCATTGCGAAAAAGAAATGTGGCAGTGATCAAGAGCTGCTTGTAGTTTTACTCCGAATAAATGTGATTACATGTTGAATAATGGTAACTTTTCACTGCAATGCGAACATACTAAAGTTGTTTCATTGCAGATCTGAATTTGAAGCAGTTTTGTTGTGGATCGAGGAGATATGTCTTGATGTGTAATTATGGAAGGTGTTTAAGTTGGCCGTGCAGTCATGCCCTTCACAACACAGTTGCCATGTCGCGTTGTGAGGGGCGTATCGTCATGTAATGTATGCTTTGGAATTCCAGTTAAGTCGCCGGTAGTGCCGGCTACTGGAGCTACGTTTAGTTTTGCAGACGACGTTGAAGTAGCTATGGCTTGCATTTTTAAGTTGGCTTACCCGCAAGTGTTTTTCCAATCTGCGGCTTGGGCACCATGCAAACGGAATCTGCTGGTCCGGCACGACCACGGAATGGCGCGATAGTGACTCCGGTCCAGTTTTAGCAGTGTTCAGTGTTCATTTAAGATGAGCGCAATTTATAGAAACCAGTTATGGCTTATACAAAGGGGTTGATCTCAGACCCTTAACTGCGTTGTAGCTGGCACATGTTGGTTTACAAGCACAATTCAGTAACATCTTTATGGCTTTATACAGCATGTTCCCCGCACATTTCCGGGAGTGAATTTGTAAAATGATTGCCTATGATTGCTTGGCAAGGCATATTCTCCATTGTCGACGTGCTGTTTTCTATTATGATGGCTTGCAATTTCAGGTTGAAGCCTGCCCTCCAGTGTTTTTTCCGATCTGCAAGGCATGTCATTATCAATGTGCTGTTTTCATTTACATTTGCAGTTCATTTCCCATATGTCCTGGTTGGTCACCATGCTGGCAGGTACAATTTACTTGATTTATGAAGAAGAACAAGTTACTTACCAACTGTAACGTTCTTTCGATTGGATGTTCCTTCCACATATTTCTCATTTTATGATATTCGTATCCCAGCTCTGCTGCTTCAGAAACATTTTTTCACCAGAGGGTGCTGTGTTCGAGGCCGCGGAGTCCAAGTTCCTCGAGATCCGCCGTCGGGCGTCAATGTCATCTGCTGTATAAAGGGCTCGAGCAGCACCCGTTACCTCAGTTCTGTTTTTACTGTGTTCATGGTCGCATCAGCTGATCAGGTCCTCAGGCTCTTAAGGAAGTAAGAGTGCAACTGACGTAAACTGTACGGAGGGGTAGATTGGGAGGGTCGATGAGGAATATGTAGGAGGAACATCCAATCGAAAGAACGTTACAGTTGGTAAGTAACTTGTTCTTCGAATGGATTGTGTCCTCCCACGTATTCCTCATCTTATGATAGACTCCAATAGCAGTGGTAATTTTGGAGGTGGGAGTACTAGAAATTTTAATTATGGACTGTATGAAGGACAGCTTTTGCAAATAGTCCTCCTTGATATGAACTAGAGTCCAAGCAGTACTGGTTCAAAAAGGTGTGTATTGATGACCAGGTGGCCGCAGCACAAATATCCTGCACCGGGAGACACCTCTGAAGAGCCGTGGAAGTTGCCATGCCTCTGGATGAATGAGCTCTTAATCCATCTGGAGGCTCTTTTCCAGCTAATTTGTAGCATTCAGAGATTGCTAGAATTATCCATCTGGTTAGAGTTTGTTTAAACACTGAAAGGCCCAATTTGTGCCCAGTATATCCAACAAAGAGTTGGTCACATTGTCGAAGATTTGCCAATCTGGAAATGTAGAAACTGAGAGTCCTTTTTGGGTCCAGTCTATGCAATCTTTCCTCTTCCTTACTAGCGTGAGGCGGAGGATAAAAGGAAGGTAAGACAATTTTTTGTGACAGATGAAAATCAGAAATTATTTTAGGCAAGAAAGATGGTTTTACTTTTAGAATAACCTTGTCCCTATGGAAAAAGGTGTGAAGAGGCTTACAAAATAGGGCCTGCAACTCACTTACCCTGCGGGCTGATGTTATAGCCACTAACAGAATTGTATGAAGAGTGAGGAGCCTTAATGGGCAAGAAATTAAAGGTTCGAAAGGGGCACAGATGAGAAATTTTAAGACTAGATTTAAATCCCAGATGGGCACATGAAAAGGTGATGGAGGGTATTCATTTGTCAACCCTTTCAAGAATTGAATGACTAAAGGCATTTTAAAATAGGACACCTCTTCCGAGGAGTGCTTCAAAATAGATAGCGCTGCCAAATATCCTTTTATAGTACCAACTTGGAGCCCCAAATTGGCTAAATATAAGAGAAAAGAAAGTACTGTTGGTGTATTAAATGGATCTACATTCTTATCCCTGCACCAGTTACTGAACTTGTTCCAACAACACCGATACAGGGTTTTTGTTGCTGGCCTTCTGGCCAAAACCAAAATCTCCATTACGTCATCCGGGAGGTCCCAATCCTTATATCTTAGACTCTCAGAAACCATGCGTGAAGGCTGAGTGTTTTGACCTCTGGATGGAAACCCAACCTTCCTCTTGCGAGAGACGATCCTCTCTTTGTGGAAAACGTATTGGAGGGCAGATAGACATGTCCAGAAGGTCCGGGTACCACGTCCTCCTGGCCCAATCCGGGGCAATTAGGATCATGGTTTTCCTGAACTTTCTCAACCTCCTGATTACTTGCGGAATCACGGGGACAGGGGGAAATCCGTAAAGGAGTGGAAATACTAAGTCCACCACAAACTCGTCCCATAGAGCTCCTCTTGGGGGAAATTCCCTTGAGCAGTACAGTTCGCACTTCCGGTTGGCACTGGTCGAGAACATATCCACTTGAGGGGTTCCCCAAAGGGTGAAGATCTCTCGAGGACTTCCTAAGCTAGTTCCCATTCGTGGGATAGTGTGCTCTGCCTGCTCAGAGCGTCCGCTGCCGTGTTCAGCTCTCCGGCTAGGTGAACTGCCGATAGAGAGATTCCTTCTTGCATTGCCGAGAACCAGAGCTGCATTAACCTCTCTGCACAGTGGAAGTGATCCTACGCCTCCTCTTTTGTTGAGGTACGAAATGGCCACGTGTAGTCCGTCATTATCAGGACATTCTTTCTCTGTACAGAGGGCAGAAAGGCCTTCAGCGCTAGTCTGATTGCTCTCAGCTTCAAAAGGTTGATGTGCAGTTTGAACTCTGTACATCAACCTTTTGGAGCTGAGGGCAAACCAACGACCGCTGATTGTCAGATCATTGGTGTGGGCGCCCCACCCTGTGAGTGAGGCATCCGTCACTACCGTTATCTCCGGCCATGGTTGCCAAAAGGTTCCCCCTTGAGGATATTCTCCTTGCAAGCCCACCATAGGAGATCTTGAGTCACTTTGGTCGAAACTTGCAGAAGATCTGACATCTTCCCCGAAAACTGGGACCATTGAGTCCTGAGGACCCATTGAAGGGATCTCATCCTCAATCTGGCCCCTGGCACCACAAAAATGCAGGATGCCATGAGGCCTAGCAACCTTAGAAAGTCGAATGCCAGTAGATGTTGGGCATTTTGAAACTTCATCTGGAGAATGTGATGAGCTCTCTCCTCTGCGAGGCTTTCCCTGAGGAAGTGTCCAGGATTGCTCCGATGAATTGGAGTTTTTGGCTTGGAATCATTTGTGACTTCTTGTAATTGAGGGAGAAGCCCAGACTGTGCAAGAAGTGGCAGGTCAAGGCCAGATGTTCCTGGGCTCGTTCTGGTGAACTCGCCCTGATTAGCCAATCGTCCAGCTAAGGGTAGACGTGAATCCCCCTTCGTCTGATACTCGCTGCCACCACTGCCATCAGCTTGGTGAAAACCCTCGGGGCGGAGGTCAGCCCAAATGGTAGAACCCGAAACTGATAATGAGAACCACCAATTGCGAACCTCAGGTACTTTCTGTGCTTGAGATGGATTGGCACATGAAAGTAAGCATCCTGAAGGTCCAATGAAACCAGCCAGTCCGGAAGCTGAAGAGCCTGAAGGATCTGAGAAAGGGTCACCATCTTGAACTTGTCCTTCCTGAGGAACTTGTTCAAGTTTCTTAACTCCATGATGGGTCTCAATCCTCCGTCCTTTTTGGGAATGAGAAAATAGGGGGAGTACCAGCCCTTGTTCCTCTCCGCTACAGGTACATATTCTATTGCACCTTTCTCTAGCAGGGTTAAAATCTCCTGCACAAGGAGCGGGTCTGGAATTTTTACAGTGTTGGCTCCCGGTGGATGATCTTGAGGTCTTTGATGAAAAGGAAGACAGTTACCCAGGCATCTGATGTAATGCCCCGCCATTCGTCCAGATACCGAGTGATTCTGCCTCCCACCGGTGTCTTGTGGGTAAAGACCTCAAAATGGATTTGCAGCGGCTGCAGCAGTGGCTGAGGAGGTATTAGCAACTGCTGTGGTTGATCTAGTACCTCTCCCTTTTCCACCACGAAAGGGTTTTCTCTGTTGGCCTCTCTGACTGGCTTGCCCCCTCCCTTTTCCAAAAGAGGAATAGAAGCGAAAAGGGCGACTCTTCCAGGAAGATGAGCCTGCGTAAGAGTGTTGTTGAAGCTGCCTTATAGCGGCACTAAGTGATTTTGCTGCCGATTTTGAGGTCTGCAGCCTCTCCAAGCTTTCGTCCGCCTTGCTGCCAAACAACCTCAAGCCGTCAAAGGGCATATTAAGTAACCTAGATTGCACATCAGGTGCAAAGACAGACTTCCTTAGCCATACAAACCTGCGTAGGACCGTGCTAGATGCCATGGACCTGCTTACACTATCCGCAGTGTCCAGTCCTGACTGAAGGCATTCCTCCATAGCCTCTTTACCATCTTTTATTATAGCCAGGAAACCATCCCGTTCCTCACCTTCCGGGATGTGTTCAGCTACTGATGACATGCAGTCCCACAGGGTATATGTAAATCTAGCTAATGTGCAAGTAACATTAGTAGATTTAAGGGCCATACTGCCCGAAGAAAAAACGTTCTGGGCCCAAGCATCAACTTTTTTTGTCATCCCTGTCTGCTGGTATTGATGGGTAAGCTGATTGCCTAGTGGAGGTTGCAGCTTGAACTACTAGAGTTTCAGGGGAGGGATGTTTAGATAAATATTCAGGATCTGATGAAGATGGCCTATATTTTGGTACAGGTTTCTTATTTACTACTGATATAGAATCAGGAGTATTCCAATTTACCATCACCCTTTTTTGCAGTGCTTTATGGAATGGAAGAACAGGATATTTTAAAGGACCTTCACTCAGGATGTCAGTCATGTCATCCTGGTCGAAATCTGGGTGAGCTGCCTTCCAACCCATAAAATCAATGACCCTTCCCATAAGATTCCTATAACTAGGATCAGCATGATCTGTAGGGTCTGGTCTTTCAAAATCCACTTCAGGTGAAGTGTCTAAGCCAATGGCATTTTGCAGACAGTCACAAAGCTCTGATATATTCGACTGAGGGTCCACTAGCTCTTCAGACACCTCTCTGGCTCCAAACCTAACGAAGTGACATCCTCTTCAGAGGAATGTTCTTCATATATGGATGACATGGACCTGACAAATTCCTGTTTAGGTTGAGGGTGGAAAGTCTTTTCAGGTAAAGAAGATGGAATCGACCTAGGTATGGACAATGGCGTTGACTTGGGTCTCGGAATCAAAGAAGGCCTCGATAAAGGCGTCAAAGGCATCGATGGAGAAGAGGCTGGCTTCGATGATGTCGAAGAAGGCTTCGATACAGCCAAAGGTGTCGACGTTATTTTCGTCAGCTGTTTCGACGTTATGGTCGTCGACTGTGTCGAGTCGAGTTTTGGCTTCACCTTCGATTCTGCTAACCTCGATTTATGCACTGGAGGCTTTGACTCAGTATGAGGCGTCAGAGAACTTTCCCTTGAAGACACTCTCGACTCATTTTCAACTCTCGCATGTTTAGATCTTGATTTTCCTCTGTCACTTTTAGAGTGGGTAGAGGCATGATCACCACGTGGCAACTTCAAGGGGGTCTGGGCCGCTTTCTCGAATATTGTAAACATCAAAGCCCTAAAGGCCTCCCATTTTTCTGGGGAATCGTGCTTTGATGGATAAGTTACTCTCCTCTCAGAGGAGGACGAGGAGGAAGAAGACCTGTGACGTCGCTTTTTTGACTTTTTAGTCGAAGACGAGGAAGATTTCCCCGAGCGACTCTTTGATCTCGACCTCCTCCACTCATAATGAGATTTTCGACTGGATTCACCCGAATCCTTTTGTCTTTTAGAAGACTTATACTTTCCTCCCCCACCGCCAGCTTACCTCTACGTTCCCTAACAGCCTTGTTGGACATGGCCTGACAGGACCTGCACTCGTCAACCCGATGGTCTGGGCAGACGCACCAGAGGCAATTCCGATGGGAGTCGGTTATTGACATATTCATACCACACTTCTGACATTTTTTTAACCCTGTCTTGGGTGTGGTGGGAGTAGATGATGAGGACATTGTTGAGGATAAATCTGATGCAGGGTTCGTAACACGAAGCAGTTGCGTCGGAAAAACGGAACTGAGGTAACGGGCGCTGCTTGAGCCCTCTATACAGTGGATGACGTTGACGCCCAACGGCGGCTCTCGAGGAACTTCGACTCCGCGGCCTCGAACACAGCACCCTCTGATGAAAAAAAATTCCGAAGCAGCAGAGCTGGGATACGGATATCATAAGATGAGGAATACGTGGGAGGACACAATCCATTCGAAGTGTTCCTGCTGTGTGTTTGCATTTCTTGTCCGGCATGTTGTTCCGGGAGCACAAGGATTTTTTGTTACTTATTATGAGCCCAAAGGACCGAAAGGGCTACTGTCTTTGCAAGCCCTCATTCAGAAATAGAACATTTTATGATGCTAAGGTTTAAATTTGCAGCTGCAAACCACTAGAAATAAAATGATTAAAGTAGCATGTATATGGGGGTGCACGAGAGGCCGAGGAAGATGGCCGCGGACTGCTGAGGCTCCGGCAATGCTGGGAAGTCATCGCCAACTCTCTCCCTTTGCTGATCCATAAAGCACACTCTAGCCGGTACAGCATGCAGCAGAAAAGCTTCTGCATCCTTCACTACAAGAAGTAATGTCGGAGAAGCTCTGGCCTCCAAGCTAGCCCGTTCTGTGCAACAAGACCTGGTGGACCGGGCCAGAGCAAGGCCGCCACACTGTAAGTTCACACCCCACATCACAGATGTAATGTGTCCTGCCTGCCGGATGGCACTGCCGCGTGGTTCCATTGTGAGGGCACCCTTGGGCGAGTGAAGCAGCAGGGCATAGCGACCTGTGCAGTGAGAGCGGCAGGCCTGGAGTGAGGCTGCCGCTTTCAAAACTCACACCCGACATCACAGACACAACGTGGCCTGCCCGCATAAAACGTGGGTGAACGTTGGAAAATGCTATCGTATCCGGCGCAACTACTGGGTCACCCCTTGGTGTCTGAGGACACGGAACACAACAACGTCCACGATTTGTCATCACTGAAGCCCCGAACCGAGCCACCAGCGTGGGGCCCAAACCAGGGGAGGACCTGGAGCTGGCAGGCAGAGTCCGGTGGCGCTGACAGCGGTGCTCAGACCTGGGGTTCGTTGCTGCTGGTGGTGGCTCCCCAACCCTGTGGCGGCTAGGGCCCTCCTCTTCAGCTGCTCTGCGGCCGAGACAGCTGCAGCGCTGCCAGCAGGATCTCCCTCACAGGGTTACATATCGTGGAGAAGGCCCTCAGAATAAATCGCGGGAGCGCGCCAGGGCATCCACATCGAGCACCTGTGTGCTACGGCTCCTGAGGGTGGGTGCCCTTTCTGGACACCATCTTCAGGTCAGTGAGGCCCAGGCTGCGGCAGTGTCTCTCTCCCATGGTCCCAAATGCACGGAGATCACACAGCGTTCCCCTGGGTTGGTAGGAGGAGGTGGTGCAGGCCGTGCAGGCGCAAGGAGGGCGGTAGATAGTGCTTGTCAATTAGCCCTGCTGCCCTGCATCCTTGGAGAACGTGAAGCCCCCAGCCACGATACACGGAGGAGCAGATGAAACACACAATGGAGCCCAGGGGAGGGGCAACTCCTTCTACCCCATGCTGGTCATTAAGCCCGGGCCCCATGGAGGGGGATCACAAAGTGATATAGCACCAGCTCAGCTGCAAAGCGACGGACACACCGTTAACCGCTACTGAGATAGGTTTGTGCGCACTGCTGGTGCCACGCATCGGCCACCCCCGCTCACCAACTGTATTTGGTGCGTCTCTCCTCGACCATCTGTTAGAGTGGCGTTCAGATTGTGAGACAGCCACCCTCTGCCATAAACCGCGAGGACTGCATACATAGGCGGTCTCTGTGCTAGGCTACCATCGCAAACTGACGCTCCCCTAGACAGTACGCATATACCATTGAGCTGTGCCAGCAACACCGCCCTACCACGTCGCTCCGCACGTCACAAAACGACTATGGATATCCCAACACAGCTCCAGGCCATATTGACAGAGATGAAAATTATCGGTCAACGAACCCAAGAGACTAACACAACAGTCCAAGACATTAAACGGGACTTGCAGGACGTCCAGATTAGACTCAACATGCAGGCGGAGAAGACCACAGACAATGAACAGCGCACCAGCTCCATGGAAGATAACTATGAAACCACGACGACATAGCTTGACGGAGTCATTCGAGAGGTGCAACGCCTGGGCACCAAACTGGAGGATCAAGAAAATAGATCACGGCGCAATAACCTTAGAATGCTCGCCTGCCAAAGAATGCAGAAGGGCCGTACCTTGAGTCCTTCATGTATAATTTTTTACAAGATGCGCTCCACATCGCCAACCCTCGAGGCTATACCATTGAGAGAATTCACCAGGCCCCAATCCCTAAACCCGCTCCAGGTGAACGACCCAAAGTGATAACACTCCCACTGCTGAACTTCCAGCACAAAATGGCCATCCTGAAGGCATACAGAACGGTTGGCCAAATAAAGATCAGAGATGCTAGGATACGCCTCTTCAACGACTATTCGGCGGAGGTCTCCCGCCGCTGGAAAGGCTTCAAACCCATCTTTGAAGCACTCAAAGGCAAAGATCTCAGACACTGCCTTAAGTTTCCAGCGGTCTGGTGTATCCAGCTGGACCACCAATGGCACTTGTTTGAGGACCCAGAAGATGCCTGGTGCTTTTTTCAATGACAGACCTTGAATACAGCAGACTTCCCTCGTGAGGTGGCGCAGGGACCCCGGGAGCCATCCTCGCTGCCTGGGTCGAGCCAAAGGCTCTCTCGGACCCCGGGCAG